>NW_026988818.1:0-600000 GCF_030222135.1 Aotus nancymaae | reverse complement strand
CTGTACAGAGAAATATCTGCTTCTAAAACCAAAAGTGTGCTATCAAATTGAATGGTTTTCAATGTGTGCATTCAACTGACAGAGTTAAACTCACGTGTGGATTCAGCGGTTTGCAAACCCTTTCTGTGCAGAATCCCAAAACCGGTATTTCCAGCCCAATGCCGGCATCCGTACTAAACAGCAGGAAACTTTGTCTAAAACTCAGGAGAAACGTTTCCTTGAAACTGCTCTGCTGTGCGTTCGTTCACCTAAGAGAATTGAAACTATGTTGAGATTCAGCGAGTCAGAAACACGTTTCATCTTGGAGCTGCGTTGGGATATTCCCGAGTGAATGGGACCATAGGCTGTACAGAGAAATATCTGCTTCTAAAACCAAAAGTGTGCAATCAAACTGAATGGTTGTCAATGTGTGCATTCAACTGACAGAGTTAAACTCACGTGTGGATTCAGCGGTTTGCAAACCCTTTCTGTGCAGAATCCCAAAACCGGTATTTCCAGCCCAATGCCGGCATACGTACTAAACAGCAGGAAACTTCGTCTAAGACTCAGGAGAAACGTTTCCTTGAAACTGCTCTGCTGTGCATTCGTTCACCTAAGAGAGTTGAATCTATGTTGAGATTCAGCGAGTCAGAAACACGTTTCTTCTAGGAGCTGCGTTGGGATATTCCCGAGTGAATGGGACCATAGGCTGTACAGAGAAATATCTGCTTCTAAACCAAAAGTGTGCTATCAAACTGAATGGTTTTCAATGTGTGCATTCAACTGACAGAGTTAAACTCACGTGTGGATTCAGCGGTTTGCAAACCCTTTCTGTGCAGAATCCCAAAACCGGTATTTCCAGCCCAATGCCGGCATACGTACTAAACAGCAGAAAACTTCGTCTAAAACTCAGGAGAAACGTTTCCTTGAAACTGCTCTGCTGTGCGTTCGTTCACCTAAGAGAGTTGAATCTATGTTGAGATTCAGCGAGTCAGAAACACGTTTCTTCTAGGAGCTGCGTTGGGATATTCCCGAGTGAATGGGACCATAGGCTGTACAGAGAAATATCTGCTTCTAAAACCAAAAGTGTGCTATCAAACTGAATGGTTGTCAATGTGTGCATTCAACTGACAGAGTTAAACTCACATGTGGATTCAGCGGTTTGCAAACCCTTTCTGTGCAGAATCCCAAAACCGGTAATTCCAGCTCAATGCCGGCATCCGTACTAAACAGCAGGAAACTTCGTCTAAAACTCAGGAGAAACGTTTCCTTGAAACTGCTCTGCTGTGCGTTCGTTCACCTAAGAGAGTTGAAACTATGTTGAGATTCAGCGAGTCAGAAACACGTTTCTTCTAGGAGCTGCGTTGGGATATTCCCGAGTGAATGGGACCATAGGCTGTACAGAGAAATATCTGCTTCTAAAACCAAAAGTGTGCTATCTAACTGAATGGTTGTCAATGTGTGCATTCAACTGACAGAGTTAAACTCACGTGTGGAATCAGCGGTTTGTAACCCTTTCTGTGCAGAATCCCAAAACCGGTATTTCCAGCCCAAGGCCGGCATACGTACTAAACAGCAGGAAACTTCGTCTAAAACTCAGGAGAAACGTTTCCTTGAAACTGCTCTGCTGTGCGTTCGTTCACCTAAGAGAGTTGAATCTATGTTGAGATTCAGCGAGTCAGAAACACGTTTCTTCTAGGAGCTGCGTTAGGATATTCCCGAGTGAATGGGACCATAGGATGTGCAGAGTAATATCTGCTTCTAAAACCAAAACGGAGCTATCTAACTGAATGGTTGTCAATGTGTGCATTCAACTGACAGAGTTAAACTCACGTGTGGATTCAGCGGTTTGCAAACCCTTTCTGTGCAGAATCCCAAAACCGGTATTTCCAGCCCAATGCCGGCATCCGTACTAAAGAGCAGGAAACTTCGTCTAAAACTCAGGAGCAACGTTTCCTTGAAACTGCTCTGCTGTGCGTTCGTTCACCTAAGAGAGTTGAATCTATGTTGAGATTCAGCGAGTCAGAAACACGTTTCTTCTAGGAGCTGCGTTGGGATATTCCCGAGTGAATGGGACCATAGGCTGTACAGAGAAATATCTGCTTCTAAAACCAAAAGTGTGCTATCAAATTGAATGGTTGTCAATGTGTGCATTCAACTGACAGAGTTAAACTCACGTGTGGATTCAGCGGTTTGCAAACCCTTTCTGTGCAGAATCCCAAAACCGGTATTTCCAGCCCAATGCCGGCATCCGTACTAAACAGCAGGAAACTTCGTCTAAAACTCAGGAGAAACGTTTCCTTGAAACTGCTCTGCTGTGCGTTCGTTCACCTAAGAGAGTTGAATCTATGTTGAGATTCAGCGAGTCAGAAACGCGTTTCTTCTAGGAGCTGCGTTGGGATATTCCCGAGTGAATGGGACCATAGGCTGTACAGAGAAATATCTGCTTCTAAAACCAAAACGGAGCTATCTAACTGAATGGTTGTCAATGTGTGCATTCAACTGAGAGAGTTAAACTCACGTGTGGATTCAGCGGTTTGCAAACCCTTTCTGTGCAGAATCCCAAAACCGGTATTTCCAGCCCAATGCCAGCATACGTACTAAAGAGCAGGAAACTTCGTCTAAAACTCAGGAGAAACGTTTCCTTGAAACTGCTCTGCTCTGCCTTCGTTCACCTAAGAGAGTTGAATCTATGTTGAGATTCAGCGAGTCAGAAACACGTTTCTTCTAGGAGCTGCGTTGGGATATTCCCGAGTGAATGGGACCATAGGCTGTACAGAGAAATATCTGCTTCTAAAACCAAAACGGAGCTATCTAACTGAATGGTTGTCAATGTGTGCATTCAACTGAGAGAGTTAAACTCACGTGTGGATTCAGCGGTTTGCAAACCCTTTCTGTGCAGAATCCCAAAACCGGTATTTCCAGCCCAATGCCGGCATCCGTACTAAAGAGCAGGAAACGTCGTCTAAAACTCAGGAGAAACGTTTCCTTGAAACTGCTCTGCTGCGCATTCGATCACCTAAGAGAGTTGAATCTATGTTGAGATTCAGCGAGTCAGAAACACGTTTCTTCTAGGAGGTGCGTTGGGATATTCCCGAGTGAATGGGACCATAGGCTGTACAGAGAAATATCTGCTTTTACAACCAAAAGGGTGGTATCTAACTGAATGGTTGTCAATGTGTGCATTCAACTGACAGAGTTAAACTCACGTTTGGATTCAGCGGTTTACAATCCCTTTCTCTGCAGAATCCCAAAACCGGTAATTCCAGCTCAATGCCGGCATCCGTACTAAACAGCAGGAAACTTCGTCTAAAACTCAGGAGAAACGTTTCCTTGAAACTGCTCTGCTGTGCGTTCGTTCACCTAAGAGAGATGAAACTATGTTGAGATTCAGCGAGTCAGAAACACGTTTCTTCTAGGAGCTGCGTTGGGATATTCCCGAGCGAATGGGACCATAGGCTGTACAGAGAAATATCTGCTTCTAAAACCAAAAGTGTGCTATCAAACTGAATGGTTGTCAATGTGTGCATTCAACTGACAGAGTTAAACTCACGTGTGGATTCAGCGGTTTGCAAACCCTTTCTGTGCAGAATCCCAAAACCAGTATTTCCAGCCCAATGCCGGCATACGTACTAAACAGCAGGAAACTTCGTCTAAGACTCAGGAGAAACGTTTCCTTGAAACTGCTCTGCTGTGCCTTCGTTCACCTAAGAGAGTTGAAACTATGTTGAGATTCAGCGAGTCAGAAACACGTTTATGCTAGGAGCTGCGTTGGGATATTCCCGAGTGAATGGGACCATAGGCTGTACAGAGAAATATCTGCTTCTGAAACCAAAACGGAGCTATCTAACTGAATGGTTGTCAATGTGTGCATTCAACTGACAGAGTTAAACTCACGTTTGGATTCAGCGGTTTGCAAACCATTTCTGTGCAGAATCCCAAAACCGGTATGTCCAGCCCAATGCCGGCATCCGTACTAAACAGCAGAAAACTTCGTCTAAAACTCAGGAGAAACGTTTCCTTGAAACTGCTCTGCTGTGCGTTCGTTCACCTAAGAGAGTTGAATCTATGTTGAGATTCAGCGAGTCAGAAACACGTTTCTTCTAGGAGCTGCGTTAGGATATTCCCGAGTGAATGGGACCATAGGCTGTGCAGTGTAATATCTGCTTCTAAAACCAAAACGGAGCTATCTAACTGAATGGTTGTCAATGTGTGCATTCAACTGACAGAGTTAAACTCACGTGTGGATTCAGCGGTTTGCAAACCCTTTCTGTGCAGAATCCCAAAACCGGTATTTCCAGCCCAATGCCGGCATCCGTACTAAAGAGCAGGAAACTTCGTCTAAAACTCAGGAGCAACGTTTCCTTGAAACTGCTCTGCTGTGCGTTCGTTCACCTAAGAGAGTTGAATCTATGTTGAGATTCAGCGAGTCAGAAACACGTTTCTTCTAGGAGCTGCGTTGGGATATTCCCGAGTGAATGGGACCATAGGCTGTACAGAGAAATATCTGCTTCTAAAACCAAAAGTGTGCTATCAAACTGAATGGTTGTCAATGTGTGCATTCAACTGACAGAGTTAAACTCACGTGTGGAATCAGCGGTGTGTAACCCTTTCTGTGCAGAATCCCAAAACTGGTATTTCCAGCCCAATGCCGGCATCCGTACTAAACAGCAGGAAACTTCGTCTAAAACTCAGGAGAAACGTTTCCTTGAAACTGCTCTGCTGTGCGTTCGTTCACCTAAGAGAGTTGAATCTATGTTGAGATTCAGCGAGTCAGAAACACGTTTCTTCTAGGAGCTGCGTTGGGATATTCCCGAGTGAATGGGACCATAGGCTGTACAGAGAAATATCTGCTTCTAAAACCAAAAGTGTGCTATCAAACTGAATGGTTGTCAATGTGTGCATTCAACTGACAGAGTTAAACTCACGTGTGGATTCAGCGGTATGCAAACCCTTTCTGTGCAGAATCCCAAAACCGGTATTTCCAGCCCAATGCCGGCATCCGTACTAAACAGCAGGAAACTTCGTCTAAAACTCAGGAGAAACGTTTCCTTGAAACTGCTCTGCTGTGCGTTCGTTCACCTAAGAGAGTTGAATCTATGTTGAGATTCAGCGAGTCAGAAACGCGTTTCTTCTAGGAGCTGCGTTGGGATATTCCCGAGTGAATGGGACCATAGGCTGTACAGAGAAATATCTGCTTCTAAAACCAAAACGGAGCTATCTAACTGAATGGTTGTCAATGTGTGCATTCAACTGAGAGAGTTAAACTCACGTGTGGATTCAGTGGTTTGCAAACCCTTTCTGTGCAGAATCCCAAAACCGGTATTTCCAGCCCAATGCCAGCATACGTACTAAAGAGCAGGAAACTTCGTCTAAAACTCAGGAGAAACGTTTCCTTGAAACTGCTCTGCTGTGCCTTCGTTCACCTAAGAGAGTTGAATCTATGTTGAGATTCAGCGAGTCAGAAACACGTTTCTTCTAGGAGCTGCGTTGGGATATTCCCGAGTGAATGGGACCATAGGCTGTACAGAGAAATATCTGCTTCTAAAACCAAAACGGAGCTATCTAACTGAATGGTTGTCAATGTGTGCATTCAACTGAGAGAGTTAAACTCACGTGTGGATTCAGCGGTTTGCAAACCCTTTCTGTGCAGAATCCCAAAACCGGTATTTCCAGCCCAATGCCGGCATCCGTACTAAAGAGCAGGAAACGTCGTCTAAAACTCAGGAGAAACGTTTCCTTGAAACTGCTCTGCTGCGCATTCGATCACCTAAGAGAGTTGAATCTATGTTGAGATTCAGCGAGTCAGAAACACGTTTCTTCTAGGAGGTGCGTTGGGATATTCCCGAGTGAATGGGACCATAGGCTGTACAGAGAAATATCTGCTCTTACAACCAAAAGGGTGGTATCTAACTGATTGGTTGTCAATGTGTGCATTCAACTGACAGAGTTAAACTCACGTTTGGATTCAGCGGTTTACAATCCCTTTCTGTGCAGAATCCCAAAACCGGTAATTCCAGCTCAATGCCGGCATCCGTACTAAACAGCAGGAAACTTCGTCTAAAACTCAGGAGAAACGTTTCCTTGAAACTGCTCTGCTGTGCGTTCGTTCACCTAAGAGAGATGAAACTATGTTGAGATTCAGCGAGTCAGAAACACGTTTCTTCTAGGAGCTGCGTTGGGATATTCCCGAGCGAATGGGACCATAGGCTGTACAGAGAAATATCTGCTTCTAAAACCAAAAGTGTGCTATCAAACTGAATGGTTGTCAATGTGTGCATTCAACTGACAGAGTTAAACTCACGTGTGGATTCAGCGGTTTGCAAACCCTTTCTGTGCAGAATCCGAAAACCGGTATTTCCAGCCCAATGCCGGCATACGTACTAAACAGCAGGAAACTTAGTCTAAGACTCAGGAGAAACGTTTCCTTGAAACTGCTCTGCTGTGCCTTCGTTCACCTAAGAGAGTTGAATCTATGTTGAGATTCAGCGAGTCAGAAACACGTTTCTTCTAGGAGGTGCGTTGGGATATTCCCGAGTGAATGGGACCATAGGCTGTACAGAGAAATATCTGCTCCTACAACCAAAAGGGTGGTATCTAACTGAATGGTTGTCAATGTGTGCATTCAACTGACAGAGTTAAACTCACGTTTGGATTCAGCGGTTTACAAACCCTTTCTGTGCAGAATCCCAAAACCGGTAATTCCAGCTCAATGCCGGCATCCGTACTAAACAGCAGGAAACTTCGTCTAAAACTCAGGAGAAACGTTTCCTTGAAACTGCTCTGCTGTGCGTTCGTTCACCTAAGAGAGTTGAAACTATGTTGAGATTCAGCGAGTCAGAAACACGTTTATGCTAGGAGCTGCGTTGGGATATTCCCGAGTGAATGGGACCATAGGCTGTACAGAGAAATATCTGCTTCTGAAACCAAAACGGAGCTATCTAACTGAATGGTTGTCAATGTGTGCATTCAACTGACAGAGTTAAACTCACGTGTGGATTCAGCGGTTTGCAAACCCTTTCTGTGCAGAATCCCAAAACCGGTATGTCCAGCCCAATGCCGGCATCCGTACTAAACAGCAGGAAACTTCGTCTAAAACTCAGGAGAAACGTTTCCTTGAAACTGCTCTGCTGTGCGTTCGTTCACCTAAGAGAGTTGAATCTATGTTGAGATTCAGCGAGTCAGAAACACGTTTCTTCTAGGAGCTGCGTTAGGATATTCCCGAGTGAATGGGACCATAGGCTGTGCAGAGTAATATCTGCTTCTAAAACCAAAACGGAGCTATCTAACTGAATGGTTGTCAATGTGTGCATTCAACTGACAGAGTTAAACTCACGTGTGGATTCAGCGGTTTGCAAACCCTTTCTGTGCAGAATCCCAAAACCGCTATTTCCAGCCCAATGCCGGCATCCGTACTAAACAGCAGGAAACTTCGTCTAAAACTCAGGAGAAACGTTTCCTTGAAACTGCTCTGCTGTGCGTTCGTTCACCTAAGAGAGTTGAATCTATGTTGAGATTCAGCGAGTCAGAAACACGTTTCTTCTAGGAGCTGCGTTGGGATATTCCCGAGTGAATGGGACCATAGGCTGTACAGAGAAATATCTGCTTCTAAAACCAAAACGGAGCTATCTAACTGAATGGTTGTCAATGTGTGCATTCAACTGACAGAGTTAAACTCACATGTGGATTCAGCGGTTTGCAAACCCTTTCTGTGCAGAATCCCAAAACCGGTATTTCCAGCCCAATGCCGGCATACGTACTAAACAGCAGGAAACTTCGTCTAAGACTCAGGAGAAACGTTTCCTTGAAACTGCTCTGCTGTGCGTTCGTTCACCTAAGAGAGTTGAAACTATGTTGAGATTCAGCGAGTCAGAAACACGTTTATGCTAGGAGCTGCGTTGGGATATTCCCGAGTGAATGGGACCATAGGCTGTACAGAGAAATATCTGCTTCTGAAACCAAAACGGAGCTATCTAACTGAATGGTTGTCAATGTGTGCATTCAACTGACAGAGTTAAACTCACGTGTGGATTCAGCGGTTTGCAAACCCTTTCTGTGCAGAATCCCAAAACCGGTATGTCCAGCCCAATGCCGGCATCCGTACTAAACAGCAGGAAACTTCGTCTAAAACTCAGGAGAAACGTTTCCTTGAAACTGCTCTGCTGTGCGTTCGTTCACCTAAGAGAGTTGAATCTATGTTGAGATTCAGCGAGTCAGAAACACGTTTCTTCTAGGAGCTGCGTTAGGATATTCCCGAGTGAATGGGACCATAGGCTGTGCAGAGTAATATCTGCTTCTAAAACCAAAACGGAGCTATCTAACTGAATGGTTGTCAATGTGTGCATTCAACTGACAGAGTTAAACTCACGTGTGGATTCAGCGGTTTGCAAACCCTTTCTGTGCAGAATCCCAAAACCGCTATTTCCAGCCCAATGCCGGCATCCGTACTAAACAGCAGGAAACTTCGTCTAAAACTCAGGAGAAACGTTTCCTTGAAACTGCTCTGCTGTGCGTTCGTTCACCTAAGAGAGTTGAATCTATGTTGAGATTCAGCGAGTCAGAAACACGTTTCTTCTAGGAGCTGCGTTGGGATATTCCCGAGTGAATGGGACCATAGGCTGTACAGAGAAATATCTGCTTCTAAAACCAAAACGGAGCTATCTAACTGAATGGTTGTCAATGTGTGCATTCAACTGACAGAGTTAAACTCACATGTGGATTCAGCGGTTTGCAAACCCTTTCTGTGCAGAATCCCAAAACCGGTATTTCCAGCCCAATGCCGGCATACGTACTAAACAGCAGGAAACTTCGTCTAAGACTCAGGAGAAACGTTTCCTTGAAACTGCTCTGTTGTGCGTTCGTTCACCTAAGAGAGTTGAATCTATGTTGAGATTCAGCGAGTCAGAAACACGTTTCTTCTAGGAGCTGCGTTGGGATATTCCCGAGTGAATGGGACCATAGGCTGTACAGAGAAATATCTGCTTCTAAACCAAAAGTGTGCTATCTAACTGAATGGTTGTCAATGTGTGCATTCAACTGACAGAGTTAAACTCACGTGTGGATTCAGCGGTTTGCAAACCCTTTCTGTGCAGAATCCCAAAACCGGTATTTCCAGCCCAATGCCGGCATACGTACTAAACAGCAGGAAACTTCGTCTAAAACTCAGGAGAAACGTTTCCTTGAAACTGTTCTGCTGTGCGTTCGTTCACCTAAGAGAGTTGAATCTATGTTGAGATTCAGCGAGTCAGAAACACGTTTCTTCTAGGAGCTGCGTTGGGATATTCCCGAGTGAATGGGACCATAGGCTGTACAGAGAAATATCTGCTTCTAAAACCAAAAGTGTGCTATCAAACTGAATGGTTGTCAATGTGTGCATTCAACTGACAGAGTTAAACTCACGTGTGGATTCAGCGGTTTGCAAACCCTTTCTGTGCAGAATCCCAAAACCGGTATTTCCAGCCCAATGCCGGCATATGTACTAAACAGCAGGAAACTTCGTCTAAAACTCAGGTGAAACGTTTCCTTGAAACTGCTCTGCTGTGCGTTCGTTCACCTAAGAGAGTTGAATCTATGTTGAGATTCAGCGAGTCAGAAACACGTTTCTTCTAGGAGCTGCGTTGGGATATTCCCGAGTGAATGGGACCATAGGCTGTACAGAGAAATATCTGCTTCTAAAACCAAAACGGAGCTATCTAACTGAATCGTTGTGAATGTGTGCATTCAACTGACAGAGTTAAACTCACGTGTGGATTCAGCGGTTTGCAAACCCTTTCTGTGCAGAATCCCAAAACCGCTATTTCCAGCCCAATGCCGGCATCCGTACTAAGCAGCAGGAAACTTCGTCTAAAACTCAGGAGAAACGTTTCCTTGAAACTGCTCTGCTGTGCGTTCGTTGACCTAAGAGAGTTGAATCTATGTTGAGATTCAGCGAGTCAGAAACACGTTTCTTCTAGGAGCTGCTTTGGGATATTCCTGAGTGAATGGGACCATAGGCTGTACAGAGAAATATCTGCTTCTAAAACCAAAACGGAGCTATCTAACTGAATGGTTGTCAATGTGTTCTTTCAACTGACAGAGTTAAACTCACGTGTGGATTCAGCGGTTTGCAAACCCTTTCTGTGCAGAATCCCAAAACCGGTATTTCCAGCCCAATGCCGGCATCCGTACTAAACAGCAGGAAACTTCGTCTAAAACTCAAGAGAAACGTTTCCTTGAAACTGCTCTGCTGTGCGTTCGATCACCTAAGAGAGTTGAATCTCTGTTGAGATTCAGCGAGTCAGAAACACGTTTCTTCTAGGAGGTGCGTTGGGATTTTCCCGAGTGAATGGGGCCATAGGCTGTACAGAGAAATATCTGCTCCTACAACCAAAAGGGTGGTATCTAACTGAATGGTTGTCAATGTGTGCATTCAACTGACAGAGTTAAACTCAAGATTGGATTCAGCGGTTTACAAACCCTTTCTGTGCAGAATCCCAAAACCGGTATTTCCAGCCCAATGCCGGCATACGTACTAAAGAGCAGGAAACTTCGTCTAAAACTCAGGAGAAACGTTTCCTTGAAACTGCTCTGCTGTGCGTTCGTTCACCTAAGAGAGTTGAATCTATGTTGAGATTCAGCGAGTCAGAAACACGTTTATGCTAGGAGCTGCGTTGGGATATTCCCGAGTGAATGGGACCATAGGCTGTACAGAGAAATATCTGCTTCTAAAACCAAAACGGAGCTATCTAACTGAATGGTTGTCAATGTGTGCATTCAACTGACAGAGTTAAACTCACGTGTGGATTCAGCGGTTTGCAAACCATTTCTGTGCAGAATCCCAAAACCGGTATGTCCAGCCCAATGCCGGCATCCGTACTAAACAGCAGGAAACTTCGTCTAAAACTCAGGAGAAACGTTTCCTTGAAACTGCTCTGCTGTGCGTTCGTTCACCTAAGAGAGTTGAATCTATGTTGAGATTCAGCGAGTCAGAAACACGTTTCTTCTAGGAGCTGCGTTAGGATATTCCCGATTGAATGGGACCATAGGCTGTGCAGAGTAATATCTGCTTCTAAAACCAAAACGGAGCTATCTAACTGAATGGTTGTCAATGTGTGCATTCAACTGACAGAGTTAAACTCACGTGTGGATTCAGCGGTTTGCAAACCCTTTCTGTGCAGAATCCCAAAACCGGTATTTCCAGCCCAATGCCGGCATACGTACTACAGAGCAGGAAACTTCGTCTAAAACTCAGGAGCAACGTTTCCTTGAAACTGCTCTGCTGTGCGTTCGTTCACCTAAGAGAGTTGAATCTATGTTGAGATTCAGCGAGTCAGAAACACGTTTCTTCTAGGAGCTGCGTTGGGATATTCCCGAGTGAATGGGACCATAGGCTGTACAGAGAAATATCTGCTTCTAAAACCAAAAGTGTGCTATCAAACTGAATGGTTGTCAATGTGTGCATTCAACTGACAGAGTTAAACTCACGTGTGGATTCAGCGGTTTGCAAACCCTTTCTGTGCAGAATCCCAAAACCGGTATTTCCAGCCCAATGCCGGCATCCGTACTAAACAGCAGGAAACTTCGTCTAAGACTCAGGAGAAACGTTTCCTTGAAACTGCTCTGCTGTGCGTTCGTTCACCTAAGAGAGTTGAATCTATGTTGAGATTCAGCGAGTCAGAAACACGTTTCTTCTAGGAGCTGCGTTGGGATATTCCCGAGTGAATGGGACCATAGGCTGTACAGAGAACTATCTGCTTCTAAACCAAAAGTGTGCTATCAAACTGAATGGTTGTCAATGTGTGCATTCAACTGACAGAGTTAAACTCACGTGTGGATTCAGCGGTTTGCAAACCCTTTCTGTGCAGAATCCCAAAACCGGTATTTCCAGCCCAATGCCGGCATACGTACTAAACAGCAGGAAACTTCGTCTAAAACTCAGGAGAAACGTTTCCTTGAAACTGCTCTGCTGTGCGTTAATTCACCTAAGAGAGTTGAATCTATGTTGAGATTCAGCGAGTCAGAAACACGTTTCTTCTAGGAGCTGCGTTGGGATATTCCCGAGTGAATGGGACCATAGGCTGTACAGAGAAATATCTGCTTCTAAAACCAAAAGTGTGCTATCAAACTGAATGGTTGTCAATGTGTGCATTCAACTGACAGAGTTAAACTCACGTGTGGATTCAGCGGTTTGGAAACCCTTTCTGTGCAGAATCCCAAAACCGCTATTTCCAGCCCAATGCCGGCATCCGTACTAAACAGCAGGAAACTTCGTCTAAAACTCAGGAGAAACGTTTCCTTGAAACTGCTCTGCTGTGCGTTCGTTCACCTAAGAGAGTTGATTCTATGTTGAGATTCAGCGAGTCAGAAACACGTTTCTTCTAGGAGCTGCGTTGGGATATTCCCGAGTGAATGGGACCATAGGCTGTACAGAGAAATATCTGCTTCTAAAACCAAAAGTGTGCTATCAAACTGAATGGTTGTCAATGTGTGCATTCAACTGACAGAGTTAAACTCACATGTGGATTCAGCGGTTTGCAAACCCTTTCTGTGCAGAATCCCAAAACCGGTATTTCCAGCCCAATGCCGGCATACGTACTAAAGAGCAGGAAACTTCGCCTAAAACTCAGGAGAAACGTTTCCTTGAAACTGCTCTGCTGTGCGTTCGTTCACCTAAGAGAATTGAAACTATGTTGAGATTCAGCGAGTCAGAAACACGTTTCATCTAGGAGCTGCGTTGGGATATTCCCGAGTGAATGGGAACATAGGCTGTACAGAGAAATATCTGCTTCTAAAACCAAAAGTGTGCTATCAAACTGAATGGTTGTCAATGTGTGCATTCAACTGACAGAGTTAAACTCACGTGTGGATTCAGCGGTTTGCAAAACCTTTCTGTGAAGAATCCCAAAACCGGTATTTCCAGCCCAATGCCGGCATACGTACTAAACAGCAGGAAAGTTCGTCTAAGACTCAGGAGAAACGTTTCCTTGAAACTGCTCTGCTGTGCGTTCGTTCACCTAAGAGAGTTGAATCTATGTTGAGATTCAGCGAGTCAGAAACACGTTTCTTCTAGGAGCTGCGTTGGGATATTCCCGAGTGAATGGGACCATAGGCTGTACAGAGAAATATCTGCTTCTAAACCAAAAGTGTGCTATCAAACTGAATGGTTTTCAATGTGTGCATTCAACTGACAGAGTTAAACTCACGTGTGGATTCAGCGGTTTGCAAACCCTTTCTGTGCAGAATCCCAAAACCGGTATTTCCAGCCCAATGCCGGCATACGTACTAAACAGCAGAAAACTTCGTCTAAAACTCAGGAGAAACGTTTCCTTGAAACTGCTCTGCTGTGCGTTCGTTCACCTAAGAGAGTTGAATCTATGTTGAGATTCAGCGAGTCAGAAACACGTTTCTTCTAGGAGCTGCGTTGGGATATTCCCGAGTGAATGGGACCATAGGCTGTACAGAGAAATATCTGCTCCTACAACCAAAAGGGTGGTATCTAACTGAATGGTTGTCAATGTGTGCATTCAACTGACAGAGTTAAACTCACGTGTGGATTCAGCGGTTTGCAAACCCTTTCTGTGCAGAATCCCAAAACCGGTATTTCCAGCCCAATGCCTGCATACGTACTAAACAGCAGAAAACTTCGTCTAAATCTCAGGAGAAACGTTTCCTTGAAACTGCTCTGCTGTGCGTTCGATCACCTAAGAGAGTTGAATCTATGTTGAGATTCAGCGAGTCAGAAACACGTTTCTTCTAGGAGCTGCGTTGGGATATTCCCGAGTGAATGGGACCATAGGCTGTACAGAGAAATATCTGCTTCTAAAACCAAAAGTGTGCTATCAAACTGAATGGTTGTCAATGTGTGCATTCAACTGACAGAGTTAAACTCACGTGTGGATTCAGCGGTTTGCAAACCCTTTCTGTGCAGAATCCCAAAACCGCTATTTCCAGCCCAATGCCGGCATCCATACTAAGCAGCAGGAAACTTCGTCTAAAACTCAGGAGAAACGTTTCCTTGAAACTGCTCTGCTGTGCGTTCGTTCACCTAAGAGAGTTGAATCTATGTTGAGATTCAGCGAGTAAGAAACACGTTTCTTCTAGGAGCTGCGTTGGGATATTCCCGAGTGAATGGGACCATAGGCTGTACCGAGAAATATCTGCTTCTAAAACCAAAACGGAGCTATCTAACTGAATGGTTGTCAATGTGTGCATTCAACTGACAGAGTTAAACTCACGTGTGGATTCAGCGGTTTGCAAACCCTTTCTGTGCAGAATCCCAAAACCGCTATTTACAGCCCAATGCCGGCATCCGTACTAAACAGCAGGAAACTTCGTCTAAAACTCAGGAGAAACGTTTCCTTGAAACTGCTCTGCTGTGCGTTCGATCACCTAAGAGAGTTGAATCTATGTTGAGATTCAGCGAGTCAGAAACACGTTTCTTCTAGGAGGTGCGTTGGGATATTCCCGAGTGAATGGGACCATAGGCTGTACAGAGAAATATCTGCTCCTACAACCAAAAGGGTGGTATCTAACTGAATGGCTGTCAATGTGTGCATTCAACTGACAGAGTTAAATTCACGTTTGGATTCAGCGGTTTAGAATCCCTTTCTGTGCAGAATCCCAAAACCGGTAATTCCAGCTCAATACCGGCTTCCGTACTAAACAGCAGGAAACTTCGTCTAAAACTCAGGAGAAACGTTTCCTTGAAACTGCTCTGCTGTGCGTTCGTTCACCTAAGAGAGTTGAAACTATGTTGAGATTCAGCGAGTCAGAAACACGTTTATGCTAGGAGCTGCGTTGGGATATTCCCGAGTGAATGGGACCATAGGCTGTACAGAGAAATATCTGCTTCTGAAACCAAAATGGAGCTATCTAACTGAATGGTTGTCAATGTGTGCATTCAACTGACAGAGTTAAACTCACGTGTGGATTCAGCGGTTTGCAAACCATTTCTGTGCAGAATCCCAAAACCGGTATGTCCAGCCCAATGCCGGCATCCGTACTAAACAGCAGGAAACTTCGTCTAAAACTCAGGAGAAACGTTTCCTTGAAACTGCTCTGCTGTGCGTTCGTTCACCTAAGAGAGTTGAATCCATGTTGAGATTCAGCGAGTCAGAAACACGTTTCTTCTAGGAGCTGCGTTAGGATATTCCCGAGTGAATGGGACCATAGGCTGTGCAGAGTAATATCTGCTTCTAAAACCAAAACGGAGCTATCTAACTGAATGGTTGTCAATGTGTGCATTCAACTGACAGAGTTAAACTCACGTGTGGATTCAGCGGTTTGCAAACCCTTTCTGTGCAGAATCCCAAAACCGGTATTTCCAGCCCAATGCTGGCATACGTACTAAAGAGCAGGAAACTTCGTCTAAAACTCAGGAGCAACGTTTCCTTGAAACTGCTCTGCTGTGCGTTCGTTCACCTAAGAGAGTTGAATCTATGTTGAGATTCAGCGAGTCAGAAACACGTTTCTTCTAGGAGCTGCGTTGGGATATTCCCGAGTGAATGGGACCATAGGCTGTACAGAGAAATATCTGCTTCTAAAACCAAAAGTGTGCGATCTAACTGAATGGTTGTCAATGTGTGCATTCAACTGACAGAGTTAAACTCACGTGTGGAATCAGCGGTTTGTAACCCTTTCTGTGCAGAATCCCAAAACCGGTATTTCCAGCCCAATGCCGGCATACGTACTAAACAGCAGGAAACTTCGTCTAAGACTCAGGAGAAACGTTTCCTTGAAACTGCTCTGCTGTGCGTTCGTTCACCTAAGAGAGTTGAATCTATGTTGAGATTCAGCGAGTCAGAAACACGTTTCTTCTAGGAGCTGCGTTGGGATATTCCCGAGTGAATGGGACCATAGGCTGTACAGAGAAATATCTGCTTCTAAAACCAAAAGTGTGCTATCAAACTGAATGGTTGTCAATGTGTGCATTCAACTGACAGAGTTAAACTCACATGTGGATTCAGCGGTTTGCAAAACCTTTCTGTGCAGAATCCCAAAACCGGTAATTCCAGCTCAATGCCGGCATCCGTACTAAACAGCAGGAAACTTCGTCTAAAACTCAGGAGAAACGTTTCCTTGAAACTGCTCTGCTGTGCGTTCGTTCACCTAAGAGAGTTGAAACTATGTTGAGACTCAGCGAGTCAGAAACACGTTTATGCTAGGAGCTGCGTTGGGATATTCCCGAGTGAATGGGACCATAGGCTGTACAGAGAAATATCTGCTTCTAAAACCAAAAGTGTGCTATCTAACTGAATGGTTGTCAATGTGTGCATTCAACTGACAGAGTTAAACTCACGTGTGGAATCAGCGGTTTGTAACCCTTTCTGTGCAGAATCCCAAAACCGGTATTTCCAGCCCAAGGCCGGCATACGTACTAAACAGCAGGAAACTTCGTCTAAAACTCAGGAGAAACGTTTCCTTGAAACTGCTCTGCTGTGCGTTAGTTCACCTAAGAGAGTTGAATCTATGTTGAGATTCAGCGAGTCAGAAACACGTTTCTTCTAGGAGCTGCGTTAGGATATTCCCGAGTGAATGGGACCATAGGATGTGCAGAGTAATATCTGCTTCTAAAACCAAAACGGAGCTATCTAACTGAATGGTTGTCAATGTGTGCATTCAACTGACAGAGTTAAACTCACGTGTGGATTCAGCGGTTTGCAAACCCTTTCTGTGCAGAATCCCAAAACCGGTATTTCCAGCCCAATGCCGGCATACGTACTAAACAGCAGGAAACTTCGTCTAAAACTCAGGAGAAACGTTTCCTTGAAACTGCTCTGCTGTGCGTTCGTTCACCTAAGAGAGTTGAATCTATGTTGAGATTCAGCGAGTCAGAAACACGTTTCTTCTAGGAGCTGCGTTGGGATATTCCCGAGTGAATGGGACCATAGGCTGTACAGAGAAATATCTGCTTCTAAAACCAAAAGTGTGCTATCAAATTGAATGGTTTTCAATGTGTGCATTCAACTGACAGAGTTAAACTCACGTGTGGATTCAGCGGTTTGCAAACCCTTTCTGTGCAGAATCCCAAAACCGGTATTTCCAGCCCAATGCCGGCATCCGTACTAAACAGCAGGAAACTTTGTCTAAAACTCAGGAGAAACGTTTCCTTGAAACTGCTCTGCTGTGCGTTCGTTCACCTAAGAGAATTGAAACTATGTTGAGATTCAGCGAGTCAGAAACACGTTTCATCTTGGAGCTGCGTTGGGATATTCCCGAGTGAATGGGACCATAGGCTGTACAGAGAAATATCTGCTTCTAAAACCAAAAGTGTGCAATCAAACTGAATGGTTGTCAATGTGTGCATTCAACTGACAGAGTTAAACTCACGTGTGGATTCAGCGGTTTGCAAACCCTTTCTGTGCAGAATCCCAAAACCGGTATTTCCAGCCCAATGCCGGCATACGTACTAAACAGCAGGAAACTTCGTCTAAGACTCAGGAGAAACGTTTCCTTGAAACTGCTCTGCTGTGCATTCGTTCACCTAAGAGAGTTGAATCTATGTTGAGATTCAGCGAGTCAGAAACACGTTTCTTCTAGGAGCTGCGTTGGGATATTCCCGAGTGAATGGGACCATAGGCTGTACAGAGAAATATCTGCTTCTAAACCAAAAGTGTGCTATCAAACTGAATGGTTTTCAATGTGTGCATTCAACTGACAGAGTTAAACTCACGTGTGGATTCAGCGGTTTGCAAACCCTTTCTGTGCAGAATCCCAAAACCGGTATTTCCAGCCCAATGCCGGCATACGTACTAAACAGCAGAAAACTTCGTCTAAAACTCAGGAGAAACGTTTCCTTGAAACTGCTCTGCTGTGCGTTCGATCACCTAAGAGAGTTGAATCTATGTTGAGATTCAGCGAGTCAGAAACACGTTTCTTCTAGGAGCTGCGTTGGGATATTCCCGAGTGAATGGGACCATAGGCTGTACAGAGAAATATCTGCTTCTAAAACCAAAAGTGTGCTATCAAACTGAATGGTTGTCAATGTGTGCATTCAACTGACAGAGTTAAACTCACGTGTGGATTCAGCGGTTTGCAAACCCTTTCTGTGCAGAATCCCAAAACCGGTAATTCCAGCTCAATGCCGGCATCCGTACTAAACAGCAGGAAACTTCGTCTAAAACTCAGGAGAAACGTTTCCTTGAAACTGCTCTGCTGTGCGTTCGTTCACCTAAGAGAGTTGAAACTATGTTGAGATTCAGCGAGTCAGAAACACGTTTATGCTAGGAGCTGCGTTGGGATATTCCCGAGTGAATGGGACCATAGGCTGTACAGAGAAATATCTGCTTCTAAAACCAAAAGTGTGCTATCTAACTGAATGGTTGTCAATGTGTGCATTCAACTGACAGAGTTAAACTCACGTGTGGAATCAGCGGTTTGTAACCCTTTCTGTGCAGAATCCCAAAACCGGTATTTCCAGCCCAAGGCCGGCATACGTACTAAACAGCAGGAAACTTCGTCTAAAACTCAGGAGAAACGTTTCCTTGAAACTGCTCTGCTGTGCGTTCGTTCACCTAAGAGAGTTGAATCTATGTTGAGATTCAGCGAGTCAGAAACACGTTTCTTCTAGGAGCTGCGTTGGGATATTCCCGAGTGAATGGGACCATAGGCTGTACAGAGAAATATCTGCTCTTACAACCAAAAGGGTGGTATCTAACTGAATGGTTGTCAATGTGTGCATTCAACTGACAGAGTTAAACTCACGTTTGGATTCAGCGGTTTACAATCCCTTTCTGTGCAGAATCCCAAAACCGGTAATTCCAGCTCAATGCCGGCATCCGTACTAAACAGCAGGAAACTTCGTCTAAAACTCAGGAGAAACGTTTCCTTGAAACTGCTCTGCTGTGCGTTCGTTCACCTAAGAGAGATGAAACTATGTTGAGATTCAGCGAGTCAGAAACACGTTTCTTCTAGGAGCTGCGTTGGGATATTCCCGAGCGAATGGGACCATAGGCTGTACAGAGAAATATCTGCTTCTAAAACCAAAAGTGTGCTATCAAACTGAATGGTTGTCAATGTGTGCATTCAACTGACAGAGTTAAACTCACGTGTGGATTCAGCGGTTTGCAAACCCTTTCTGTGCAGAATCCCAAAACCAGTATTTCCAGCCCAATGCCGGCATACGTACTAAACAGCAGGAAACTTCGTCTAAGACTCAGGAGAAACGTTTCCTTGAAACTGCTCTGCTGTGCCTTCGTTCACCTAAGAGAGTTGAAACTATGTTGAGATTCAGCGAGTCAGAAACACGTTTATGCTAGGAGCTGCGTTGGGATATTCCCGAGTGAATGGGACCATAGGCTGTACAGAGAAATATCTGCTTCTGAAACCAAAACGGAGCTATCTAACTGAATGGTTGTCAATGTGTGCATTCAACTGACAGAGTTAAACTCACGTTTGGATTCAGCGGTTTGCAAACCATTTCTGTGCAGAATCCCAAAACCGGTATGTCCAGCCCAATGCCGGCATCCGTACTAAACAGCAGAAAACTTCGTCTAAAACTCAGGAGAAACGTTTCCTTGAAACTGCTCTGCTGTGCGTTCGTTCACCTAAGAGAGTTGAATCTATGTTGAGATTCAGCGAGTCAGAAACACGTTTCTTCTAGGAGCTGCGTTAGGATATTCCCGAGTGAATGGGACCATAGGCTGTGCAGAGTAATATCTGCTTCTAAAACCAAAACGGAGCTATCTAACTGAATGGTTGTCAATGTGTGCATTCAACTGACAGAGTTAATCTCACGTGTGGATTCAGCGGTTTGCAAACCCTTTCTGTGCAGAATCCCAAAACCGGTATTTCCAGCCCAATGCCGGCATCCGTACTAAAGAGCAGGAAACTTCGTCTAAAACTCAGGAGCAACGTTTCCTTGAAACTGCTCTGCTGTGCGTTCGTTCACCTAAGAGAGTTGAATCTATGTTGAGATTCAGCGAGTCAGAAACACGTTTCTTCTAGGAGCTGCGTTGGGATATTCCCGAGTGAATGGGACCATAGGCTGTACAGAGAAATATCTGCTTCTAAAACCAAAAGTGTGCTATCTAACTGAATGGTTGTCAATGTGTGCATTCAACTGACAGAGTTAAACTCACGTGTGGAATCAGCGGTGTGTAACCCTTTCTGTGCAGAATCCCAAAACTGGTATTTCCAGCCCAATGCCGGCATCCGTACTAAACAGCAGGAAACTTCGTCTAAAACTCAGGAGAAACGTTTCCTTGAAACTGCTCTGCTGTGCGTTCGTTCACCTAAGAGAGTTGAATCTATGTTGAGATTCAGCGAGTCAGAAACACGTTTCTTCTAGGAGCTGCGTTGGGATATTCCCGAGTGAATGGGACCATAGGCTGTACAGAGAAATATCTGCTTCTAAAACCAAAAGTGTGCTATCAAACTGAATGGTTGTCAATGTGTGCATTCAACTGACAGAGTTAAACTCACATGTGGATTCATCGGTTTGCAAACCCTTTCTGTGCAGAATCCCAAAACCGGTATTTCCAGCCCAATGCCGGCATACGTACTAAACAGCAGGAAACTTCGTCTAAGACTCAGGAGCAACGTTTCCTTGAAACTGCTCTGCTGTGCGTTCGTTCACCTAAGAGAGTTGAATCTATGTTGAGATTCAGCGAGTCAGAAACACGTTTCTTCTAGGAGCTGCGTTGGGATATTCCCGAGTGAATGGGACCATAGGCTGTACAGAGAAATATCAGCTTCTAAAACCAAAACGGAGCTATCTAACTGAATGGTTGTCAATATGTGCATTCAACTGACAGAGTTAAATTCACGTGTGGATTCAGCGGTTTGCAAACCCTTTCTGTGCAGAATCCCAAAACCGGTATTTCCAGCCCAATGCCGGCATCCGTACTAAACAGCAGGAAACTTCGTCTAAAACTCAGGAGAAACGTTTCCTTGAAACTGCTATGCTGCGCGTTCGATCACCTAAGAGAGTTGAATCTATGTTGAGATTCAGCGAGTCAGAAACACGTTTCTTCTAGGAGGTGCGTTGGGATATTCCCGAGTGAATAGGACCATAGGCTGTACAGAGAAATATCTGCTCCTACAACCAAAAGGGTGGTATCTAACTGAATGGTTGTCAATGTGTGCATTCAACTGACAGAGTTAAACTCACGTTTGGATTCAGCGGTTTACAAACCCTTTCTGTGCAGAATCCCAAAACCGGTAATTCCAGCTCAATGCCGGCATCCGTACTAAACAGCAGGAAACTTCGTCTAAAACTCAGGAGAAACGTTTCCTTGAAACTGCTCTGCTGTGCGTTCGTTCACCTAAGAGAGTTGAAACTATGTTGAGATTCAGCGAGTCAGAAACACGTTTATGCTAGGAGCTGCGTTGGGATATTCCCGAGTGAATGGGACCATAGGCTGTACAGAGAAATATCTGCTTCTGAAACCAAAACGGAGCTATCTAACTGAATGGTTGTCAATGTGTGCATTCAACTGACAGAGTTAAACTCACGTGTGGATTCAGCGGTTTGCAAACCCTTTCTGTGCAGAATCCCAAAACCGGTATGTCCAGCCCAATGCCGGCATCCGTACTAAACAGCAGGAAACTTCGTCTAAAACTCAGGAGAAACGTTTCCTTGAAACTGCTCTGCTGTGCGTTCGTTCACCTAAGAGAGTTGAATCTATGTTGAGATTCAGCGAGTCAGAAACACGTTTCTTCTAGGAGCTGCGTTGGGATATTCCCGAGTGAATGGGACCATAGGCTGTACAGAGAAATATCAGCTTCTAAAACCAAAACGGAGCTATCTAACTGAATGGTTGTCAATATGTGCATTCAACTGACAGAGTTAAATTCACGTGTGGATTCAGCGGTTTGCAAACCCTTTCTGTGCAGAATCCCAAAACCGGTATTTCCAGCCCAATGCCGGCATCCGTACTAAACAGCAGGAAACTTCGTCTAAAACTCAGGAGAAACGTTTCCTTGAAACTGCTATGCTGCGCGTTCGATCACCTAAGAGAGTTGAATCTATGTTGAGATTCAGCGAGTCAGAAACACGTTTCTTCTAGGAGGTGCGTTGGGATATTCCCGAGTGAATAGGACCATAGGCTGTACAGAGAAATATCTGCTCCTACAACCAAAAGGGTGGTATCTAACTGAATGGTTGTCAATGTGTGCATTCAACTGACAGAGTTAAACTCACGTTTGGATTCAGCGGTTTACAAACCCTTTCTGTGCAGAATCCCAAAACCGGTAATTCCAGCTCAATGCCGGCATCCGTACTAAACAGCAGGAAACTTCGTCTAAAACTCAGGAGAAACGTTTCCTTGAAACTGCTCTGCTGTGCGTTCGTTCACCTAAGAGAGTTGAAACTATGTTGAGATTCAGCGAGTCAGAAACACGTTTATGCTAGGAGCTGCGTTGGGATATTCCCGAGTGAATGGGACCATAGGCTGTACAGAGAAATATCTGCTTCTGAAACCAAAACGGAGCTATCTAACTGAATGGTTGTCAATGTGTGCATTCAACTGACAGAGTTAAACTCACGTGTGGATTCAGCGGTTTGCAAACCCTTTCTGTGCAGAATCCCAAAACCGGTATGTCCAGCCCAATGCCGGCATCCGTACTAAACAGCAGGAAACTTCGTCTAAAACTCAGGAGAAACGTTTCCTTGAAACTGCTCTGCTGTGCGTCCGTTCACCTAAGAGAGTTGAATCTATGTTGAGATTCAGCGAGTCAGAAACACGTTTCTTCTAGGAGCTGCGTTAGGATATTCCCGAGTGAATGGGACCATAGGCTGTGCAGAGTAATATCTGCTTCTAAAACCAAAACGGAGCTATCTAACTGAATGGTTGTCAATGTGTGCATTCAACTGACAGAGTTAAACTCACGTGTGGATTCAGCGGTTTGCAAACCCTTTCTGTGCAGAATCCCAAAACCGCTATTTCCAGCCCAATGCCGGCATCCGTACTAAACAGCAGGAAACTTCGTCTAAAACTCAGGAGAAACGTTTCCTTGAAACTGCTCTGCTGTGCGTTCGTTCACCTAAGAGAGTTGAATCTATGTTGAGATTCAGCGAGTCAGAAACACGTTTCTTCTAGGAGCTGCGTTGGGATATTCCCGAGTGAATGGGACCATAGGCTGTACAGAGAAATATCTGCTTCTAAAACCAAAACGGAGCTATCTAACTGAATGGTTGTCAATGTGTGCATTCAACTGACAGAGTTAAACTCACATGTGGATTCAGCGGTTTGCAAACCCTTTCTGTGCAGAATCCCAAAACCGGTATTTCCAGCCCAATGCCGGCATACGTACTAAACAGCAGGAAACTTCGTCTAAGACTCAGGAGAAACGTTTCCTTGAAACTGCTCTGCTGTGCGTTCGTTCACCTAAGAGAGTTGAAACTATGTTGAGATTCAGCGAGTCAGAAACACGTTTATGCTAGGAGCTGCGTTGGGATATTCCCGAGTGAATGGGACCATAGGCTGTACAGAGAAATATCTGCTTCTGAAACCAAAACGGAGCTATCTAACTGAATGGTTGTCAATGTGTGCATTCAACTGACAGAGTTAAACTCACGTGTGGATTCAGCGGTTTGCAAACCCTTTCTGTGCAGAATCCCAAAACCGGTATGTCCAGCCCAATGCCGGCATCCGTACTAAGCAGCAGGAAACTTCGTCTAAAACTCAGGAGAAACGTTTCCTTGAAACTGCTCTGCTGTGCGTTCGTTCACCTAAGAGAGTTGAATCTATGTTGAGATTCGGCGAGTCAGAAACACGTTTCTTCTAGGAGCTGCGTTAGGATATTCCCGAGTGAATGGGACCATAGGCTGTGCAGAGTAATATCTGCTTCTAAAACCAAAACGGAGCTATCTAACTGAATGGTTGTCAATGTGTGCATTCAACTGACAGAGTTAAACTCACGTGTGGATTCAGCGGTTTGCAAACCCTTTCTGTGCAGAATCCCAAAACCGCTATTTCCAGCCCAATGCCGGCATCCGTACTAAACAGCAGGAAACTTCGTCTAAAACTCAGGAGAAACGTTTCCTTGAAACTGCTCTGCTGTGCGTTCGTTCACCTAAGAGAGTTGAATCTATGTTGAGATTCAGCGAGTCAGAAACACGTTTCTTCTAGGAGCTGCGTTGGGATATTCCCGAGTGAATGGGACCATAGGCTGTACAGAGAAATATCTGCTTCTAAAACCAAAACGGAGCTATCTAACTGAATGGTTGTCAATGTGTGCATTCAACTGACAGAGTTAAACTCACATGTGGATTCAGCGGTTTGCAAACCCTTTCTGTGCAGAATCCCAAAACCGGTATTTCCAGCCCAATGCCGGCATACGTACTAAACAGCAGGAAACTTCGTCTAAGACTCAGGAGAAACGTTTCCTTGAAACTGCTCTGTTGTGCGTTCGTTCACCTAAGAGAGTTGAATCTATGTTGAGATTCAGCGAGTCAGAAACACGTTTCTTCTAGGAGCTGCGTTGGGATATTCCCGAGTGAATGGGACCATAGGCTGTACAGAGAAATATCTGCTTCTAAACCAAAAGTGTGCTATCTAACTGAATGGTTGTCAATGTGTGCATTCAACTGACAGAGTTAAACTCACGTGTGGATTCAGCGGTTTGCAAACCCTTTCTGTGCAGAATCCCAAAACCGGTATTTCCAGCCCAATGCCGGCATACGTACTAAACAGCAGGAAACTTCGTCTAAAACTCAGGAGAAACGTTTCCTTGAAACTGTTCTGCTGTGCGTTCGTTCACCTAAGAGAGTTGAATCTATGTTGAGATTCAGCGAGTCAGAAACACGTTTCTTCTAGGAGCTGCGTTGGGATATTCCCGAGTGAATGGGACCATAGGCTGTACAGAGAAATATCTGCTTCTAAAACCAAAAGTGTGCTATCAAACTGAATGGTTGTCAATGGGTGCATTCAACTGACAGAGTTAAACTCACGTGTGGATTCAGCGGTTTGCAAACCCTTTCTGTGCAGAATCCCAAAACCGGTATTTCCAGCCCAATGCCGGCATATGTACTAAACAGCAGGAAACTTCGTCTAAAACTCAGGTGAAACGTTTCCTTGAAACTGCTCTGCTGTGCGTTCGTTCACCTAAGAGAGTTGAATCTATGTTGAGATTCAGCGAGTCAGAAACACGTTTCTTCTAGGAGCTGCGTTGGGATATTCCCGAGTGAATGGGACCATAGGCTGTACAGAGAAATATCTGCTTCTAAAACCAAAACGGAGCTGTCTAACTGAATCGTTGTGAATGTGTGCATTCAACTGACAGAGTTAAACTCACGTGTGGATTCAGCGGTTTGCAAACCCTTTCTGTGCAGAATCCCAAAACCGCTATTTCCAGCCCAATGCCGGCATCCGTACTAAGCAGCAGGAAACTTCGTCTAAAACTCAGGAGAAACGTTTCCTTGAAACTGCTCTGCTGTGTGTTCGTTGACCTAAGAGAGTTGAATCTATGTTGAGATTCAGCGAGTCAGAAACACGTTTCTTCTAGGAGCTGCTTTGGGATATTCCTGAGTGAATGGGACCATAGGCTGTACAGAGAAATATCTGCTTCTAAAACCAAAACGGAGCTATCTAACTGAATGGTTGTCAATGTGTTCTTTCAACTGACAGAGTTAAACTCACGTGTGGATTCAGCGGTTTGCAAACCCTTTCTGTGCAGAATCCCAAAACCGGTATTTCCAGCCCAATGCCGGCATCCGTACTAAACAGCAGGAAACTTCGTCTAAAACTCAGGAGAAACGTTTCCTTGAAACTGCTCTGCTGTGCGTTCGATCACCTAAGAGAGTTGAATCTCTGTTGAGATTCAGCGAGTCAGAAACACGTTTCTTCTAGGAGGTGCGTTGGGATTTTCCCGAGTGAATGGGGCCATAGGCTGTACAGAGAAATATCTGCTCCTACAACCAAAAGGGTGGTATCTAACTGAATGGTTGTCAATGTGTGCATTCAACTGACAGAGTTAAACTCAAGATTGGATTCAGCGGTTTACAAACCCTTTCTGTGCAGAATCCCAAAACCGGTATTTCCAGCCCAATGCCGGCATACGTACTAAAGAGCAGGAAACTTCGTCTAAAACTCAGGAGCAACGTTTCCTTGAAACTGCTCTGCTGTGCGTTCGTTCACCTAAGAGAGTTGAATCTATGTTGAGATTCAGCGAGTCAGAAACACGTTTATGCTAGGAGCTGCGTTGGGATATTCCCGAGTGAATGGGACCATAGGCTGTACAGAGAAATATCTGCTTCTAAAACCAAAACGGAGCTATCTAACTGAATGGTTGTCAATGTGTGCATTCAACTGACAGAGTTAAACTCACGTGTGGATTCAGCGGTTTGCAAACCATTTCTGTGCAGAATCCCAAAACCGGTATGTCCAGCCCAATGCCGGCATCCGTACTAAACAGCAGGAAACTTCGTCTAAAACTCAGGAGAAACGTTTCCTTGAAACTGCTCTGCTGTGCGTTCGTTCACCTAAGAGAGTTGAATCTATGTTGAGATTCAGCGAGTCAGAAACACGTTTCTTCTAGGAGCTGCGTTAGGATATTCCCGATTGAATGGGACCATAGGCTGTGCAGAGTAATATCTGCTTCTAAAACCAAAACGGAGCTATCTAACTGAATGGTTGTCAATGTGTGCATTCAACTGACAGAGTTAAACTCACGTGTGGATTCAGCGGTTTGCAAACCCTTTCTGTGCAGAATCCCAAAACCGGTATTTCCAGCCCAATGCCGGCATACGTACTACAGAGCAGGAAACTTCGTCTAAAACTCAGGAGCAACGTTTCCTTGAAACTGCTCTGCTGTGCGTTCGTTCACCTAAGAGAGTTGAATCTATGTTGAGATTCAGCGAGTCAGAAACACGTTTCTTCTAGGAGCTGCGTTGGGATATTCCCGAGTGAATGGGACCATAGTCTGTACAGAGAAATATCTGCTTCTAAAACCAAAAGTGTGCTATCAAACTGAATGGTTGTCAATGTGTGCATTCAACTGACAGAGTTAAACTCACGTGTGGATTCAGCGGTTTGCAAATCCTTTCTGTGCAGAATCCCAAAACCGGTATTTCCAGCCCAATGCCGGCATCCGTACTAAACAGCAGGAAACTTCGTCTAAGACTCAGGAGAAACGTTTCCTTGAAACTGCTCTGCTGTGCGTTCGTTCACCTAAGAGAGTTGAATCTATGTTGAGATTCAGCGAGTCAGAAACACGTTTCTTCTAGGAGCTGCGTTGGGATATTCCCGAGTGAATGGGACCATAGGCTGTACAGAGAAATATCTGCTTCTAAACCAAAAGTGTGCTATCAAACTGAATGGTTGTCAATGTGTGCATTCAACTGACAGAGTTAAACTCACGTGTGGATTCAGCGGTTTGCAAACCCTTTCTGTGCAGAATCCCAAAACCGGTATTTCCAGCCCAATGCCGGCATACGTACTAAACAGCAGGAAACTTCGTCTAAAACTCAGGAGAAACGTTTCCTTGAAACTGCTCTGCTGTGCGTTAATTCACCTAAGAGAGTTGAATCTATGTTGAGATTCAGCGAGTCAGAAACACGTTTCTTCTAGGAGCTGCGTTGGGATATTCCCGAGTGAATGGGACCATAGGCTGTACAGAGAAATATCTGCTTCTAAAACCAAAAGTGTGCTATCAAACTGAATGGTTGTCAATGTGTGCATTCAACTGACAGAGTTAAACTCACGTGTGGATTCAGCGGTTTGGAAACCCTTTCTGTGCAGAATCCCAAAACCGCTATTTCCAGCCCAATGCCGGCATCCGTACTAAACAGCAGGAAACTTCGTCTAAAACTCAGGAGAAACGTTTCCTTGAAACTGCTCTGCTGTGCGTTCGTTCACCTAAGAGAGTTGATTCTATGTTGAGATTCAGCGAGTCAGAAACACGTTTCTTCTAGGAGCTGCGTTGGGATATTCCCGAGTGAATGGGACCATAGGCTGTACAGAGAAATATCTGCTTCTAAAACCAAAAGTGTGCTATCAAACTGAATGGTTGTCAATGTGTGCATTCAACTGACAGAGTTAAACTCACATGTGGATTCAGCGGTTTGCAAACCCTTTCTGTGCAGAATCCCAAAACCGGTATTTCCAGCCCAATGCCGGCATACGTACTAAAGAGCAGGAAACTTCGTCTAAAACTCAGGAGAAACGTTTCCTTGAAACTGCTCTGCTGTGCGTTCGTTCACCTAAGAGAATTGAAACTATGTTGAGATTCAGCGAGTCAGAAACACGTTTCATCTAGGAGCTGCGTTGGGATATTCCCGAGTGAATGGGAACATAGGCTGTACAGAGAAATATCTGCTTCTAAAACCAAAAGTGTGCTATCAAACTGAATGGTTGTCAATGTGTGCATTCAACTGACAGAGTTAAACTCACGTGTGGATTCAGCGGTTTGCAAACCCTTTCTGTGCAGAATCCCAAAACCGGTATTTCCAGCCCAATGCCGGCATCCGTACTAAACAGCAGGAAACTTCGTCTAAAACTCAGGAGAAACGTTTCCTTGAAACTGCTCTGCTGTGCGTTCGATCACCTAAGAGAGTTGAATCTCTGTTGAGATTCAGCGAGTCAGAAACACGTTTCTTCTAGGAGGTGCGTTGGGATTTTCCCGAGTGAATGGGGCCATAGCCTGTACAGAGAAATATCTGCTCCTACAACCAAAAGGGTGGTATCTAACTGAATGGTTGTCAATGTGTGCATTCAACTGACAGAGTTAAACTCAAGATTGGATTCAGCGGTTTACAAACCCTTTCTGTGCAGAATCCCAAAACCGGTATTTCCAGCCCAATGCCGGCATACGTACTAAAGAGCAGGAAACTTCGTCTAAAACTCAGGAGCAACGTTTCCTTGAAACTGCTCTGCTGTGCGTTCGTTCACCTAAGAGAGTTGAATCTATGTTGAGATTCAGCGAGTCAGAAACACGTTTATGCTAGGAGCTGCGTTGGGATATTCCCGAGTGAATGGGACCATAGGCTGTACAGAGAAATATCTGCTTCTAAAACCAAAACGGAGCTATCTAACTGAATGGTTGTCAATGTGTGCATTCAACTGACAGAGTTAAACTCACGTGTGGATTCAGCGGTTTGCAAACCATTTCTGTGCAGAATCCCAAAACCGGTATGTCCAGCCCAATGCCGGCATCCGTACTAAACAGCAGGAAACTTCGTCTAAAACTCAGGAGAAACGTTTCCTTGAAACTGCTCTGCTGTGCGTTCGTTCACCTAAGAGAGTTGAATCTATGTTGAGATTCAGCGAGTCAGAAACACGTTTCTTCTAGGAGCTGCGTTAGGATATTCCCGATTGAATGGGACCATAGGCTGTGCAGAGTAATATCTGCTTCTAAAACCAAAACGGAGCTATCTAACTGAATGGTTGTCAATGTGTGCATTCAACTGACAGAGTTAAACTCACGTGTGGATTCAGCGGTTTGCAAACCCTTTCTGTGCAGAATCCCAAAACCGGTATTTCCAGCCCAATGCCGGCATACGTACTACAGAGCAGGAAACTTCGTCTAAAACTCAGGAGCAACGTTTCCTTGAAACTGCTCTGCTGTGCGTTCGTTCACCTAAGAGAGTTGAATCTATGTTGAGATTCAGCGAGTCAGAAACACGTTTCTTCTAGGAGCTGCGTTGGGATATTCCCGAGTGAATGGGACCATAGGCTGTACAGAGAAATATCTGCTTCTAAAACCAAAAGTGTGCTATCAAACTGAATGGTTGTCAATGTGTGCATTCAACTGACAGAGTTAAACTCACGTGTGGATTCAGCGGTTTGCAAACCCTTTCTGTGCAGAATCCCAAAACCGGTATTTCCAGCCCAATGCCGGCATCCGTACTAAACAGCAGGAAACTTCGTCTAAGACTCAGGAGAAACGTTTCCTTGAAACTGCTCTGCTGTGCGTTCGTTCACCTAAGAGAGTTGAATCTATGTTGAGATTCAGCGAGTCAGAAACACGTTTCTTCTAGGAGCTGCGTTGGGATATTCCCGAGTGAATGGGACCATAGGCTGTACAGAGAAATATCTGCTTCTAAACCAAAAGTGTGCTATCAAACTGAATGGTTGTCAATGTGTGCATTCAACTGACAGAGTTAAACTCACGTGTGGATTCAGCGGTTTGCAAACCCTTTCTGTGCAGAATCCCAAAACCGGTATTTCCAGCCCAATGCCGGCATCCGTACTAAACAGCAGGAAACTTCGTCTAAAACTCAGGAGAAACGTTTCCTTGAAACTGCTCTGCTGTGCGTTCGATCACCTAAGAGAGTTGAATCTCTGTTGAGATTCAGCGAGTCAGAAACACGTTTCTTCTAGGAGGTGCGTTGGGATTTTCCCGAGTGAATGGGGCCATAGCCTGTACAGAGAAATATCTGCTCCTACAACCAAAAGGGTGGTATCTAACTGAATGGTTGTCAATGTGTGCATTCAACTGACAGAGTTAAACTCAAGATTGGATTCAGCGGTTTACAAACCCTTTCTGTGCAGAATCCCAAAACCGGTATTTCCAGCCCAATGCCGGCATACGTACTAAAGAGCAGGAAACTTCGTCTAAAACTCAGGAGCAACGTTTCCTTGAAACTGCTCTGCTGTGCGTTCGTTCACCTAAGAGAGTTGAATCTATGTTGAGATTCAGCGAGTCAGAAACACGTTTATGCTAGGAGCTGCGTTGGGATATTCCCGAGTGAATGGGACCATAGGCTGTACAGAGAAATATCTGCTTCTAAAACCAAAACGGAGCTATCTAACTGAATGGTTGTCAATGTGTGCATTCAACTGACAGAGTTAAACTCACGTGTGGATTCAGCGGTTTGCAAACCATTTCTGTGCAGAATCCCAAAACCGGTATGTCCAGCCCAATGCCGGCATCCGTACTAAACAGCAGGAAACTTCGTCTAAAACTCAGGAGAAACGTTTCCTTGAAACTGCTCTGCTGTGCGTTCGTTCACCTAAGAGAGTTGAATCTATGTTGAGATTCAGCGAGTCAGAAACACGTTTCTTCTAGGAGCTGCGTTAGGATATTCCCGATTGAATGGGACCATAGGCTGTGCAGAGTAATATCTGCTTCTAAAACCAAAACGGAGCTATCTAACTGAATGGTTGTCAATGTGTGCATTCAACTGACAGAGTTAAACTCACGTGTGGATTCAGCGGTTTGCAAACCCTTTCTGTGCAGAATCCCAAAACCGGTATTTCCAGCCCAATGCCGGCATACGTACTACAGAGCAGGAAACTTCGTCTAAAACTCAGGAGCAACGTTTCCTTGAAACTGCTCTGCTGTGCGTTCGTTCACCTAAGAGAGTTGAATCTATGTTGAGATTCAGCGAGTCAGAAACACGTTTCTTCTAGGAGCTGCGTTGGGATATTCCCGAGTGAATGGGACCATAGGCTGTACAGAGAAATATCTGCTTCTAAAACCAAAAGTGTGCTATCAAACTGAATGGTTGTCAATGTGTGCATTCAACTGACAGAGTTAAACTCACGTGTGGATTCAGCGGTTTGCAAACCCTTTCTGTGCAGAATCCCAAAACCGGTATTTCCAGCCCAATGCCGGCATCCGTACTAAACAGCAGGAAACTTCGTCTAAGACTCAGGAGAAACGTTTCCTTGAAACTGCTCTGCTGTGCGTTCGTTCACCTAAGAGAGTTGAATCTATGTTGAGATTCAGCGAGTCAGAAACACGTTTCTTCTAGGAGCTGCGTTGGGATATTCCCGAGTGAATGGGACCATAGGCTGTACAGAGAAATATCTGCTTCTAAACCAAAAGTGTGCTATCAAACTGAATGGTTGTCAATGTGTGCATTCAACTGACAGAGTTAAACTCACGTGTGGATTCAGCGGTTTGCAAACCCTTTCTGTGCAGAATCCCAAAACCGGTATTTCCAGCCCAATGCCGGCATACGTACTAAACAGCAGGAAACTTCGTCTAAAACTCAGGAGAAACGTTTCCTTGAAACTGCTCTGCTGTGCGTTAATTCACCTAAGAGAGTTGAATCTATGTTGAGATTCAGCGAGTCAGAAACACGTTTCTTCTAGGAGCTGCGTTGGGATATTCCCGAGTGAATGGGACCATAGGCTGTACAGAGAAATATCTGCTTCTAAAACCAAAAGTGTGCTATCAAACTGAATGGTTGTCAATGTGTGCATTCAACTGACAGAGTTAAACTCACGTGTGGATTCAGCGGTTTGGAAACCCTTTCTGTGCAGAATCCCAAAACCGCTATTTCCAGCCCAATGCCGGCATCCGTACTAAACAGCAGGAAACTTCGTCTAAAACTCAGGAGAAACGTTTCCTTGAAACTGCTCTGCTGTGCGTTCGTTCACCTAAGAGAGTTGATTCTATGTTGAGATTCAGCGAGTCAGAAACACGTTTCTTCTAGGAGCTGCGTTGGGATATTCCCGAGTGATTGGGACCATAGGCTGTACAGAGAAATATCTGCTTCTAAAACCAAAAGTGTGCTATCAAACTGAATGGTTGTCAATGTGTGCATTCAACTGACAGAGTTAAACTCACATGTGGATTCAGCGGTTTGCAAACCCTTTCTGTGCAGAATCCCAAAACCGGTATTTCCAGCCCAATGCCGGCATACGTACTAAAGAGCAGGAAACTTCGTCTAAAACTCAGGAGAAACGTTTCCTTGAAACTGCTCTGCTGTGCGTTCGTTCACCTAAGAGAATTGAAACTATGTTGAGATTCAGCGAGTCAGAAACACGTTTCATCTAGGAGCTGCGTTGGGATATTCCCGAGTGAATGGGAACATAGGCTGTACAGAGAAATATCTGCTTCTAAAACCAAAAGTGTGCTATCAAACTGAATGGTTGTCAATGTGTGCATTCAACTGACAGAGTTAAACTCACGTGTGGATTCAGCGGTTTGCAAAACCTTTCTGTGCAGAATCCCAAAACCGGTATTTCCAGCCCAATGCCGGCATACGTACTAAACAGCAGGAAAGTTCGTCTAAGACTCAGGAGAAACGTTTCCTTGAAACTGCTCTGCTGTGCGTTCGTTCACCTAAGAGAGTTGAATCTATGTTGAGATTCAGCGAGTCAGAAACACGTTTCTTCTAGGAGCTGCGTTGGGATATTCCCGAGTGAATGGGACCATAGGCTGTACAGAGAAATATCTGCTTCTAAACCAAAAGTGTGCTATCAAACTGAATGGTTTTCAATGTGTGCATTCAACTGACAGAGTTAAACTCACGTGTGGATTCAGCGGTTTGCAAACCCTTTCTGTGCAGAATCCCAAAACCGGTATTTCCAGCCCAATGCCGGCATACGTACTAAACAGCAGAAAACTTCGTCTAAAACTCAGGAGAAACGTTTCCTTGAAACTGCTCTGCTGTGCGTTCGTTCACCTAAGAGAGTTGAATCTATGTTGAGATTCAGCGAGTCAGAAACACGTTTCTTCTAGGAGCTGCGTTGGGATATTCCCGAGTGAATGGGACCATAGGCTGTACAGAGAAATATCTGCTTCTAAAACCAAAAGTGTGCAATCAAACTGAATGGTTGTCAATGTGTGCATTCAACTGACAGAGTTAAACTCACGTGTGGATTCAGCGGTTTGCAAACCCTTTCTGTGCAGAATCCCAAAACCGGTATTTCCAGCCCAATGCCTGCATACGTACTAAACAGCAGGAAACTTCGTCTAAAACTCAGGAGAAACGTTTCCTTGAAACTGCTCTGCTGTGCGTTCGTTCACCTAAGAGAGTTGAATCTATGTTGAGATTCAGCGAGTCAGAAACACGTTTCTTCTAGGAGCTGCGTTGGGATATTCCCGAGTGAATGGGACCATAGGCTGTACAGAGAAATATCTGCTCCTACAACCAAAAGGGTGGTATCTAACTGAATGGTTGTCAATGTGTGCATTCAACTGACAGAGTTAAACTCACGTGTGGATTCAGCGGTTTGCAAACCCTTTCTGTGCAGAATCCCAAAACCGGTATTTCCAGCCCAATGCCGGCATACGTACTAAACAGCAGAAAACTTCGTCTAAATCTCAGGAGAAACGTTTCCTTGAAACTGCTCTGCTGTGCGTTCGATCACCTAAGAGAGTTGAATCTATGTTGAGATTCAGCGAGTCAGAAACACGTTTCTTCTAGGAGCTGCGTTGGGATATTCCCGAGTGAATGGGACCATAGGCTGTACAGAGAAATATCAGCTTCTAAAACCAAAAGTGTGCTATCAAACTGAATGGTTGTCAATGTGTGCATTCAACTGACAGAGTTAAACTCACGTGTGGATTCAGCGGTTTGCAAACCCTTTCTGTGCAGAATCCCAAAACCGCTATTTCCAGCCCAATGCCGGCATCCATACTAAGCAGCAGGAAACTTCGCCTAAACTCAGGAGAAACGTTTCCTTGAAACTGCTCTGCTGTGCGTTCGTTCACCTAAGAGAGTTGAATCTATGTTGAGATTCAGCGAGTAAGAAACACGTTTCTTCTAGGAGCTGCGTTGGGATATTCCCGAGTGAATGGGACCATAGGCTGTACCGAGAAATATCTGCTTCTAAAACCAAAACGGAGCTATCTAACTGAATGGTTGTCAATGTGTGCATTCAACTGACAGAGTTAAACTCACGTGTGGATTCAGCGGTTTGCAAACCCTTTCTGTGCAGAATCCCAAAACCGGTATTTCCAGCCCAATGCTGGCATACGTACTAAAGAGCAGGAAACTTCGTCTAAAACTCAGGAGCAACGTTTCCTTGAAACTGCTCTGCTGTGCGTTCGTTCACCTAAGAGAGTTGAATCTATGTTGAGATTCAGCGAGTCAGAAACACGTTTCTTCTAGGAGCTGCGTTGGGATATTCCCGAGTGAATGGGACCATAGGCTGTACAGAGAAATATCTGCTTCTAAAACCAAAAGTGTGCGATCTAACTGAATGGTTGTCAATGTGTGCATTCAACTGACAGAGTTAAACTCACGTGTGGAATCAGCGGTTTGTAACCCTTTCTGTGCAGAATCCCAAAACCGGTATTTCCAGCCCAATGCCGGCATACGTACTAAACAGCAGGAAACTTCGTCTAAGACTCAGGAGAAACGTTTCCTTGAAACTGCTCTGCTGTGCGTTCGTTCACCTAAGAGAGTTGAATCTATGTTGAGATTCAGCGAGTCAGAAACACGTTTCTTCTAGGAGCTGCGTTGGGATATTCCCGAGTGAATGGGACCATAGGCTGTACAGAGAAATATCTGCTTCTAAAACCAAAAGTGTGCTATCAAACTGAATGGTTGTCAATGTGTGCATTCAACTGACAGAGTTAAACTCACATGTGGATTCAGCGGTTTGCAAAACCTTTCTGTGCAGAATCCCAAAACCGGTAATTCCAGCTCAATGCCGGCATCCGTACTAAACAGCAGGAAACTTCGTCTAAAACTCAGGAGAAACGTTTCCTTGAAACTGCTCTGCTGTGCGTTCGTTCACCTAAGAGAGTTGAAACTATGTTGAGACTCAGCGAGTCAGAAACACGTTTATGCTAGGAGCTGCGTTGGGATATTCCCGAGTGAATGGGACCATAGGCTGTACAGAGAAATATCTGCTTCTAAAACCAAAAGTGTGCTATCTAACTGAATGGTTGTCAATGTGTGCATTCAACTGACAGAGTTAAACTCACGTGTGGATTCAGCGGTTTGCAAACCCTTTCTGTGCAGAATCCCAAAACCGGTATTTCCAGCCCAATGCCGGCATACGTACTAAACAGCAGGAAACTTCGTCTAAAACTCAGGAGAAACGTTTCCTTGAAACTGCTCTGCTGTGCGTTCGTTCACCTAAGAGAGTTGAATCTATGTTGAGATTCAGCGAGTCAGAAACACGTTTCTTCTAGGAGCTGCGTTGGGATATTCCCGAGTGAATGGGACCATAGGCTGTACAGAGAAATATCTGCTTCTAAACCAAAAGTGTGCTATCAAACTGAATGGTTGTCAATGTGTGCATTCAACTGACAGAGTTAAACTCACGTGTGGATTCAGCGGTTTGCAAACCCTTTCTGTGCAGAATCCCAAAACCGGTATTTCCAGCCCAATGCCGGCATCCGTACTAAACAGCAGGAAACTTCGTCTAAAACTCAGGAGAAACGTTTCCTTGAAACTGCTCTGCTGTGCGTTCGTTCACCTAAGAGAATTGAAACTATGTTGAGATTCAGCGAGTCAGAAACACGTTTCATCTTGGAGCTGCGTTGGGATATTCCCGAGTGAATGGGACCATAGGCTGTACAGAGAAATATCTGCTTCTAAAACCAAAAGTGTGCAATCAAACTGAATGGTTGTCAATGTGTGCATTCAACTGACAGAGTTAAACTCACGTGTGGATTCAGCGGTTTGCAAACCCTTTCTGTGCAGAATCCCAAAACCGATATTTCCAGCCCAATGCCGGCATACGTACTAAACAGCAGGAAACTTCGTCTAAGACTCAGGAGAAACGTTTCCTTGAAACTGCTCTGCTGTGCATTCGTTCACCTAAGAGAGTTGAATCTATGTTGAGATTCAGCGAGTCAGAAACACGTTTCTTCTAGGAGCTGCGTTGGGATATTCCCGAGTGAATGGGACCATAGGCTGTACAGAGAAATATCTGCTTCTAAACCAAAAGTGTGCTATCAAACTGAATGGTTTTCAATGTGTGCATTCAACTGACAGAGTTAAACTCACGTGTGGATTCAGCGGTTTGCAAACCCTTTCTGTGCAGAATCCCAAAACCGGTATTTCCAGCCCAATGCCGGCATACGTACTAAACAGCAGAAAACTTCGTCTAAAACTCAGGAGAAACGTTTCCTTGAAACTGCTCTGCTGTGCGTTCGATCACCTAAGAGAGTTGAATCTATGTTGAGATTCAGCGAGTCAGAAACACGTTTCTTCTAGGAGCTGCGTTGGGATATTCCCGAGTGAATGGGACCATAGGCTGTACAGAGAAATATCTGCTTCTAAAACCAAAAGTGTGCTATCAAACTGAATGGTTGTCAATGTGTGCATTCAACTGACAGAGTTAAACTCACGTGTGGATTCAGCGGTTTGCAAACCCTTTCTGTGCAGAATCCCAAAACCGCTATTTCCAGCCCAATGCCGGCATCCATACTAAGCAGCAGGAAACTTCGTCTAAAACTCAGGAGAAACGTTTCCTTGAAACTGCTCTGCTGTGCGTTCGTTCACCTAAGAGAGTTGAATCTATGTTGAGATTCAGCGAGTAAGAAACACGTTTCTTCTAGGAGCTGCGTTGGGATATTCCCGAGTGAATGGGACCATAGGCTGTACCGAGAAATATCTGCTTCTAAAACCAAAACGGAGCTATCTAACTGAATGGTTGTCAATGTGTGCATTCAACTGACAGAGTTAAACTCACGTGTGGATTCAGCGGTTTGCAAACCCTTTCTGTGCAGAATCCCAAAACCGCTATTTACAGCCCAATGCCGACATCCGTACTAAACAGCAGGAAACTTCGTCTAAAACTCAGGAGAAACGTTTCCTTGAAACTGCTCTGCTGTGCGTTCGATCACCTAAGAGAGTTGAATCTATGTTGAGATTCAGCGAGTCAGAAACACGTTTCTTCTAGGAGGTGCGTTGGGATATTCCCGAGTGAATGGGACCATAGGCTGTACAGAGAAATATCTGCTCCTACAACCAAAAGGGTGGTATCTAACTGAATGGTTGTCAATGTGTGCATTCAACTGACAGAGTTAAACTCACGTTTGGATTCAGCGGTTTAGAATCCCTTTCTGTGCAGAATCCCAAAACCGGTAATTACAGCTCAATGCCGGCTTCCGTACTAAACAGCAGGAAACTTCGTCTAAAACTCAGGTGAAACGTTTCCTTGAAACTGCTCTGCTGTGCGTTCGTTCACCTAAGAGAGTTGAAACTATGTTGAGATTCAGCGAGTCAGAAACACGTTTATGCTAGGAGCTGCGTTGGGATATTCCCGAGTGAATGGGACCATAGGCTGTACAGAGAAATATCTGCTTCTGAAACCAAAACGGAGCTATCTAACTGAATGGTTGTCAATGTGTGCATTCAACTGACAGAGTTAAACTCACGTGTGGATTCAGCGATTTGCAAACCATTTCTGTGCAGAATCCCAAAACCGGTATGTCCAGCCCAATGCCGGCATCCGTACTAAACAGCAGGAAACTTCGTCTAAAACTCAGGAGAAACGTTTCCTTGAAACTGCTCTGCTGTGCGTTCGTTCACCTAAGAGAGTTGAATCTATGTTGAGATTCAGCGAGTCAGAAACACGTTTCTTCTAGGAGCTGCGTTAGGATATTCCCGAGTGAATGGGACCATAGGCTGTGCAGAGTAATATCTGCTTCTAAAACCAAAACGGAGCTATCTAACTGAATGGTTGTCAATGTGTGCATTCAACTGACAGAGTTAAACTCACGTGTGGATTCAGCGGTTTGCAAACCCTTTCTGTGCAGAATCCCAAAACCGGTATTTCCAGCCCAATGCTGGCATACGTACTAAAGAGCAGGAAACTTCGTCTAAAACTCAGGAGCAACGTTTCCTTGAAACTGCTCTGCTGTGCGTTCGTTCACCTAAGAGAGTTGAATCTATGTTGAGATTCAGCGAGTCAGAAACACGTTTCTTCTAGGAGCTGCGTTGGGATATTCCCGAGTGAATGGGACCATAGGCTGTACAGAGAAATATCTGCTTCTAAAACCAAAAGTGTGCTATCTAACTGAATGGTTGTCAATGTGTGCATTCAACTGACAGAGTTAAACTCACGTGTGGAATCAGCGGTTTGTAACCCTTTCTGTGCAGAATCCCAAAACCGGTATTTCCAGCCCAAGGCCGGCATACGTACTAAACAGCAGGAAACTTCGTCTAAAACTCAGGAGAAACGTTTCCTTGAAACTGCTCTGCTGTGCGTTCGTTCACCTAAGAGAGTTGAATCTATGTTGAGATTCAGCGAGTCAGAAACACGTTTCTTCTAGGAGCTGCGTTGGGATATTCCCGAGTGAATGGGACCATAGGCTGTACAGAGAAATATCTGCTTCTAAAACCAAAAGTGTGCTATCAAACTGAATGGTTGTCAATGTGTGCATTCAACTGACAGAGTTAAACTCACATGTGGATTCAGCGGTTTGCAAACCCTTTCTGTGCAGAATCCCAAAACCGGTAATTCCAGCTCAATGCCGGCATCCGTACTAAACAGCAGGAAACTTCGTCTAAAACTCAGGAGAAACGTTTCCTTGAAACTGCTCTGCTGTGCGTTCGTTCACCTAAGAGAGTTGAATCTATGTTGAGATTCAGCGAGTCAGAAACACGTTTCTTCTAGGAGCTGCGTTAGGATATTCCCGAGTGAATGGGACCATAGGATGTGCAGAGTAATATCTGCTTCTAAAACCAAAACGGAGCTATCTAACTGAATGGTTGTCAATGTGTGCATTCAACTGACAGAGTTAAACTCACGTGTGGATTCAGCGGTTTGCAAACCCTTTCTGTGCAGAATCCCAAAACCGGTATTTCCAGCCCAATGCCGGCATACGTACTAAAGAGCAGGAAACTTCGTCAAAAACTCAGGAGCAACGTTTCCTTGAAACTGCTCTGCTGTGCGTTCGTTCACCTAAGAGAGTTGAATCTATGTTGAGATTCAGCGAGTCAGAAACACGTTTCTTCTAGGAGCTGCGTTGGGATATTCCCGAGTGAATGGGACCATAGGCTGTACAGAGAAATATCTGCTTCTAAAACCAAAAGTGTGCTATCAAATTGAATGGTTGTCAATGTGTGCATTCAACTGACAGAGTTAAACTCACGTGTGGATTCAGCGGTTTGCAAACCCTTTCTGTGCAGAATCCCAAAACCGGTATTTCCAGCCCAATGCCGGCATCCGTACTAAACAGCAGGAAACTTCGTCTAAAACTCAGGAGAAACGTTTCCTTGAAACTGCTCTGCTGTGCGTTCGTTCACCTAAGAGAGTTGAATCTATGTTGAGATTCAGCGAGTCAGAAACACGTTTCTTCTAGGAGCTGCGTTGGGATATTCCCGAGTGAATGGGACCATAGGCTGTACAGAGAAATATCTGCTTCTAAAACCAAAACGGAGCTATCTAACTGAATGGTTGTCAATGTGTGCATTCAACTGAGAGAGTTAAACTCACGTGAGGATTCAGTGGTTTGCAAACCCTTTCTGTGCAGAATCCCAAAACCGGTATTTCCAGCCCAATGCCAGCATACGTACTAAAGAGCAGGAAACTTCGTCTAAAACTCAGGAGAAACGTTTCCTTGAAACTGCTCTGCTCTGCCTTCGTTCACCTAAGAGAGTTGAATCTATGTTGAGATTCAGCGAGTCAGAAACACGTTTCTTCTAGGAGCTGCGTTGGGATATTCCCGAGTGAATGGGACCATAGGCTGTACAGAGAAATATCTGCTTCTAAAACCAAAACGGAGCTATCTAACTGAATGGTTGTCAATGTGTGCATTCAACTGAGAGAGTTAAACTCACGTGTGGATTCAGCGGTTTGCAAACCCTTTCTGTGCAGAATCCCAAAACCGGTATTTCCAGCCCAATGCCGGCATCCGTACTAAAGAGCAGGAAACGTCGTCTAAAACTCAGGAGAAACGTTTCCTTGAAACTGCTCTGCTGCGCATTCGATCACCTAAGAGAGTTGAATCTATGTTGAGATTCAGCGAGTCAGAAACACGTTTCTTCTAGGAGGTGCGTTGGGATATTCCCGAGTGAATGGGACCATAGGCTGTACAGAGAAATATCTGCTCTTACAACCAAAAGGGTGGTATCTAACTGAATGGTTGTCAATGTGTGCATTCAACTGACAGAGTTAAACTCACGTTTGGATTCAGCGGTTTACAATCCCTTTCTGTGCAGAATCCCAAAACCGGTAATTCCAGCTCAATGCCGGCATCCGTACTAAACAGCAGGAAACTTCGTCTAAAACTCAGGAGAAACGTTTCCTTGAAACTGCTCTGCTGTGCGTTCGTTCACCTAAGAGAGATGAATCTATGTTGAGATTCAGCGAGTCAGAAACACGTTTCTTCTAGGAGCTGCGTTAGGATATTCCCGAGTGAATGGGACCATAGGCTGTGCAGATTAATATCTGCTTCTAAAACCAAAACGGAGCTATCTAACTGAATGGTTGTCAATGTGTGCATTCAACTGACAGAGTTAAACTCACGTGTGGATTCAGCGGTTTGCAAACCCTTTCTGTGCAGAATCCCAAAACCGGTATTTCCAGCCCAATGCCGGCATCCGTACTAAAGAGCAGGAAACTTCGTCTAAAACTCAGGAGCAACGTTTCCTTGAAACTGCTCTGCTGTGCGTTCGTTCACCTAAGAGAGTTGAATCTATGTTGAGATTCAGCGAGTCAGAAACACGTTTCTTCTAGGAGCTGCGTTGGGATATTCCCGAGTGAATGGGACCATAGGCTGTACAGAGAAATATCTGCTTCTAAAACCAAAAGTGTGCTATCTAACTGAATGGTTGTCAATGTGTGCATTCAACTGACAGAGTTAAACTCACGTGTGGAATCAGCGGTGTGTAACCCTTTCTGTGCAGAATCCCAAAACTGGTATTTCCAGCCCAATGCCGGCATCCGTACTAAACAGCAGGAAACTTCGTCTAAAACTCAGGAGAAACGTTTCCTTGAAACTGCTCTGCTGTGCGTTCGTTCACCTAAGAGAGTTGAATCTATGTTGAGATTCAGCGAGTCAGAAACACGTTTCTTCTAGGAGCTGCGTTGGGATATTCCCGAGTGAATGGGACCATAGGCTGTACAGAGAAATATCTGCTCCTACAACCAAAAGGGTGGTATCTAACTGAATGGTTGTCAATGTGTGCATTCAACTGACAGAGTTAAACTCAAGTTTGGATTCAGCGGTTTACAAACCCTTTCTGTGCAGAATCCCAAAACCGGTAATTCCAGCTCAATGCCGGCATCCGTACTAAACAGCAGGAAACTTCGTCTAAAACTCAGGAGAAACGTTTCCTTGAAACTGCTCTGCTGTGCGTTCGTTCACCTAAGAGAGTTGAAACTATGTTGAGATTCAGCGAGTCAGAAACACGTTTATGCTAGGAGCTGCGTTGGGATATTCCCAAGTGAATGGGACCATAGGCTGTACAGAGAAATATCTGCTTCTGAAACCAAAACGGAGCTATCTAACTGAATGGTTGTCAATGTGTGCATTCAACTGACAGAGTTAAACTCACGTGTGGATTCAGCGGTTTGCAAACCCTTTCTGTGCAGAATCCCAAAACCGGTATGTCCAGCCCAATGCCGGCATCCGTACTAAACAGCAGGAAACTTCGTCTAAAACTCAGGAGAAACGTTTCCTTGAAACTGCTCTGCTGTGCGTTCGTTCACCTAAGAGAGTTGAATCTACGTTGAGATTCAGCGAGTCAGAAACACGTTTCTTCTAGGAGCTGCGTTAGGATATTCCCGAGTGAATGGGACCATAGGCTGTGCAGAGTAATATCTGCTTCTAAAACCAAAACGGAGCTATCTAACTGAATGGTTGTCAATGTGTGCATTCAACTGACAGAGTTAAACTCACGTGTGGATTCAGCGGTTTGCAAACCCTTTCTGTGCAGAATCCCAAAACCGGTATTTCCAGCCCAATGCCGGCATACGTACTAAAGAGCAGGAAACTTCGTCTAAAACTCAGGAGCAACGTTTCCTTGAAACTGCTCTGCTGTGCGTTCGTTCACCTAAGAGAGTTGAATCTATGTTGAGATTCAGCGAGTCAGAAACACGTTTCTTCTAGGAGCTGCGTTGGGATATTCCCGAGTGAATGGGACCATAGGCTGTACAGAGAAATATCTGCTTCTAAAACCAAAAGTGTGCTATCAAACTGAATGGTTGTCAATGTGTGCATTCAACTGACAGAGTTAAACTCACGTGTGGATTCAGCGGTTTGCAAACCCTTTCTGTGCAGAATCCCAAAACCGGTATTTCCAGCCCAATGCCGGCATCCGTACTAAACAGCAGGAAACTTCGTCTAAAACTCAGGAGAAACGTTTCCTTGAAACTGCTCTGCTGTGCGTTCGTTCACCTAAGAGAGTTGAATCTATGTTGAGATTCAGCGAGTCAGAAACGCGTTTCTTCTAGGAGCTGCGTTGGGATATTCCCGAGTGAATGGGACCATAGGCTGTACAGAGAAATATCTGCTTCTAAAACCAAAACGGAGCTATCTAACTGAATGGTTGTCAATGTGTGCATTCAACTGAGAGAGTTAAACTCACGTGTGGATTCAGTGGTTTGCAAACCCTTTCTGTGCAGAATCCCAAAACCGGTATTTCCAGCCCAATGCCAGCATACGTACTAAAGAGCAGGAAACTTCGTCTAAAACTCAGGAGAAACGTTTCCTTGAAACTGCTCTGCTGTGCCTTCGTTCACCTAAGAGAGTTGAATCTATGTTGAGATTCAGCGAGTCAGAAACACGTTTCTTCTAGGAGCTGCGTTGGGATATTCCCGAGTGAATGGGACCATAGGCTGTACAGAGAAATATCTGCTTCTAAAACCAAAACGGAGCTATCTAACTGAATGGTTGTCAATGTGTGCATTCAACTGAGAGAGTTAAACTCACGTGTGGATTCAGCGGTTTGCAAACCCTTTCTGTGCAGAATCCCAAAACCGGTATTTCCAGCCCAATGCCGGCATCCGTACTAAAGAGCAGGAAACGTCGTCTAAAACTCAGGAGAAACGTTTCCTTGAAACTGCTCTGCTGCGCATTCGATCACCTAAGAGAGTTGAATCTATGTTGAGATTCAGCGAGTCAGAAACACGTTTCTTCTAGGAGGTGCGTTGGGATATTCCCGAGTGAATGGGACCATAGGCTGTACAGAGAAATATCTGCTCTTACAACCAAAAGGGTGGTATCTAACTGAATTGTTGTCAATGTGTGCATTCAACTGACAGAGTTAAACTCACGTTTGGATTCAGCGGTTTACAATCCCTTTCTGTGCAGAATCCCAAAACCGGTAATTCCAGCTCAATGCCGGCATCCGTACTAAACAGCAGGAAACTTCGTCTAAAACTCAGGAGAAACGTTTCCTTGAAACTGCTCTGCTGTGCGTTCGTTCACCTAAGAGAGATGAAACTATGTTGAGATTCAGCGAGTCAGAAACACGTTTCTTCTAGGAGATGCGTTGGGATATTCCCGAGCGAATGGGACCATAGGCTGTACAGAGAAATATCTGCTTCTAAAACCAAAAGTGTGCTATCAAACTGAATGGTTGTCAATGTGTGCATTCAACTGACAGAGTTAAACTCACGTGTGGATTCAGCGGTTTGCAAACCCTTTCTGTGCAGAATCCCAAAACCGGTATTTCCAGCCCAATGCCGGCATACGTACTAAACAGCAGGAAACTTCGTCTAAGACTCAGGAGAAACGTTTCCTTGAAACTGCTCTGCTGTGCCTTCGTTCACCTAAGAGAGTTGAATCTATGTTGAGATTCAGCGAGTCAGAAACACGTTTCTTCTAGGAGCTGCGTTGGGATATTCCCGAGTGAATGGGACCATAGGCTGTACAGAGAAATATCTGCTTCTAAATCCAAAAGTGTGCTATCAAACTGAATGGTTGTCAATGTGTGCATTCAACTGACAGAGTTAAACTCACGTGTGAATTCAGCGGTTTGCACACCATTTCTGTGCAGAATCCCAAAACCGGTATGTCCAGCCCCATGCCGGCATCCGTACTAAACAGCAGGAAACTTCGTCTAAAACTCAGGAGAAACGTTTTCTTGAAACTGCTCTGCTGTGCGTTCGTTCACCTAAGAGAGTTGAATCTCTGTTGAGATTCAGCGAGTCAGAAACACGTTTCTTCTAGGAGCTGCGTTGGGATATTCCCGAGTGAATGGGACCATAGGCTGTACAGAGAAATATCTGCTTCTAAAACCAAAAGTGTGCTATCTAACTGAATGGTTGTCAATGTGTGCATTCAACTGACAGAGTTAAATTCACGTGTGGATTCAGCGGTTTGCAAACCCTTTCTGTGCAGAATCCCAAAACCGGTATTTCCAGCCCAATGCCGGCATACGTACTAAAGAGCAGGAAACTTCGTCTAAGACTCAGGAGCAACGTTTCCTTGAAACTGCTCTGCTGTGCGTTCGTTCACCTAAGAGAGTTCAATCTATGTTGAGATACAGCGAGTCAGAAACACGTTTCTTCTAGGAGCTGCGTTGGGATATTCCCGAGTGAATGGGACCATAGGCTGTACAGAGAATATCTGCTTCTAAAAGCAAAAGTGTGCTATCAAACTGAATGGTTGTCAATGTGTGCATTCAACTGACAGAGTTAAACTCACGTGTGGATTCAGCGGTTTGCAAACCCTTTCTGTGCAGAATCCCAAAACCGGTATGTCCAGCCCAATGCCGGCATACGTACTAAACAGCAGGAAACTTCGTCTAAAACTCAGGAGAAACGTTTCCTTGAAACTGCTCTGCTGTGCGTTCGTTCACCTAAGAGAGTTGAATCTATGTTGAGATTCAGAGTGTCAGGAACACGTTTCTTCTAGGAGCTGCGTTGGGATATTCCCGAGTGAATGGGACCATAGGCTGTACAGAGAAATATCTGCTTCTAAAACCAAAAGTGTGCTATCAAACTGAATGGTTTTCAATGTGTGCATTCAACTGACAGAGTTAAACTCACGTGTGAATTCAGCGGTTTGCACACCATTTCTGTGCAGAATCCCAAAACCGGTATGTCCAGCCCCATGCCGGCATCCGTACTAAACAGCAGGAAACTTCGTCTAAAACTCAGGAGAAACGTTTCCTTGAAACTGCTCTGCTGTGCGTTCGTTCACCTAAGAGAGTTGAATCTATGTTGAGATTCAGCGAGTCAGAAAGACGTTTCTTCTAGGAGCTGCGTTGGGATATTCCCGAGTGAATGGGACCATAGTCTGTACAGAGAAATATCTGCTTCTAAAACCAAAAGTGTGCTATCTAACTGAATGGTTGTCAATGTGTGCATTCAACTGACAGAGTTAAATTCACGTGTGGATTCAGCGGTTTGCAAACCCTTTCTGTGCAGAATCCCAAAACCGGTATTTCCAGCCCAATGCCGGCATACGTACTAAAGAGCAGGAAACTTCGTCTAAGACTCAGGAGCAACGTTTCCTTGAAACTGCTCTGCTGTGCGTTCGTTCACCTAAGAGAGTTCAATCTATGTTGAGATACAGCGAGTCAGAAACACGTTTCTTCTAGGAGCTGCGTTGGGATATTCCCGAGTGAATGGGACCATAGGCTGTACAGAGAATATCTGCTTCTAAAAGCAAAAGTGTGCTATCAAACTGAATGGTTGTCAATGTGTGCATTCAACTGACAGAGTTAAACTCACGTGTGGATTCAGCGGTTTGCAAACCCTTTCTGTGCAGAATCCCAAAACCGGTATGTCCAGCCCAATGCCGGCATACGTACTAAACAGCAGGAAACTTCGTCTAAAACTCAGGAGAAACGTTTCCTTGAAACTGCTCTGCTGTGCGTTCGTTCACCTAAGAGAGTTGAATCTATGTTGAGATTCAGAGTGTCAGGAACACGTTTCTTCTAGGAGCTGCGTTGGGATATTCCCGAGTGAATGGGACCATAGGCTGTACAGAGAAATATCTGCTTCTAAAACCAAAAGTGTGCTATCAAACTGAATGGTTGTCAATGTGTGCATTCAACTGACAGAGTTAAACTCACGTGTGGATTCAGCGGTTTGCAAACCCTTTCTGTGCAGAATCCCAAAACCGGTATTTCCAGCCCAATGCCGGCATACGTACTAAACAGCAGGAAACTTCGTCTAAAACTCAGGAGAAACGTTTCCTTGAAACTGCTCTGCTGTGCGTTCGTTCACCTAAGAGAGTTGAATCTATGTTGAGATTCAGCGAGTCAGAAACACGTTTCTTCTAGGAGCTGCGTTGGGATATTCCCGAGTGAATGGGATCATAGGCTGTACAGAGAAATATCTGCTTCTAAAACCAAAAGTGTGCTATCAAACTGAATGGTTGTCAATGTGTGCATTCAACTGACAGAGTTAAACTCACGTGTGGATTCAGCGGTTTGCACACCATTTCTGTGCAGAATCCCAAAACCGGTATTTCCAGCCCAATGCCGGCATCCGTACTAAACAGTAGGAAACTTCGTCTAAAACTCAGGAGAAACGTTTCCTTGAAACTGCTCTGCTGTGCGTTCGTTCACCTAAGAGAGTTGAATCTATGTTGAGATTCAGCGAGTCAGAAACACGTTTCTTCTAGGAGCTGCGTTGGGATATTCCCGAGTGAATGGGACCATAGGCTGTACAGAGAAATATCTGCTTCTAAAACCAAAACGGAGCTATCTAACTGAATGGTTGTCTATGTGTGCATTCAACTGACAGAGTTAAACTCACGTGTGGATTCAGCGGTTTGCAAACCCTTTCTGTGCAGAATCCCAAAACCGGTATTTCCAGCCCAATGCCGGCATCCGTACTAAACAGCAGGAAACTTCGTCTAAAACTCAGGAGAAAAGTTTCCTTGAAACTGCTGTGCTGCGCGTTCGATCACCTAAGAGAGTTGAATCTATGTTGAGATTCAGCGAGTCAGAAACACGTTTCTTCTAGGAGGTGCGTTGGGATATTCCCGAGTGAATGGGACCATAGGCTGTACAGAGAAATATCTGCTCCTACAACCAAAAGGGTGGTATCTAACTGAATGGTTGTCAATGTGTGCATTCAACTGACAGAGTTAAACTCACGTTTGGATTCAGCGGTTTACAAACCCTTTCTGTGCAGAATCCCAAAACCGGTAATTCCAGCTCAATGCCGGCATCCGTACTAAACAGCAGGAAACTTCGTCTAAAACTCAGGAGAAACGTTTCCTTGAAACTGCTCTGCTGTGCGTTCGTTCACCTAAGAGAGTTGAAACTATGTTGAGATTCAGCGAGTCAGAAACACGTTTATGCTAGGAGCTGCGTTGGGATATTCCCGAGTGAATGGGACCATAGGCTGTACAGAGAAATATCTGCTTCTGAAACCAAAACGGAGCTATCTAACTGAATGGTTGTCAATGTGTGCATTCAACTGACAGAGTTAAACTCACGTGTGGATTCAGCGGTTTGCAAACTCTTTCTGTGCAGAATCCCAAAACCGGTATTTCCAGCCCAATGCCGGCATCCGTACTAAACAGCAGGAAACTTCGTCTAAAACTCAGGAGAAACGTTTCCTTGAAACTGCTCTTCTGTGCGTTCGTTCACCTAAGAGAGTTGAATCTATGTTGAGATTCAGCGAGTCAGAAACGCGTTTCTTCTAGGAGCTGCGTTGGGATATTCCCGAGTGAATGGGACCATAGGCTGTACAGAGAAATATCTGCTTCTAAAACCAAAACGGAGCTATCTAACTGAATGGTTGTCAATGTGTGCATTCAACTGAGAGAGTTAAACTCACGTGTGGATTCAGTGGTTTGCAAACCCTTTCTGTGCAGAATCCCAAAACCGGTATTTCCAGCCCAATGCCAGCATACGTACTAAAGAGCAGGAAACTTCGTCTAAAACTCAGGAGAAACGTTTCCTTGAAACTGCTATGCTCTGCCTTCGTTCACCTAAGAGAGTTGAATCTATGTTGAGATTCAGCGAGTCAGAAACACGTTTCTTCTAGGAGCTGCGTTGGGATATTCCCGAGTGAATGGGACCATAGGCTGTACAGAGAAATATCTGCTTCTAAAACCAAAACGGAGCTATCTAACTGAATGGTTGTCAATGTGTGCATTCAACTGAGAGAGTTAAACTCACGTGTGGATTCAGCGGTTTGCAAACCCTTTCTGTGCAGAATCCCAAAACCGGTATTTCGAGCCCAATGCCGGCATCCGTACTAAAGAGCAGGAAACGTCGTCTAAAACTCAGGAGAAACGTTTCCTTGAAACTGCTCTGCTGCGCATTCGATCACCTAAGAGAGTTGAATCTATGTTGAGATTCAGCGAGTCAGAAACACGTTTCTTCTAGGAGGTGCGTTGGGATATTCCCGAGTGAATGGGACCATAGGCTGTACAGAGAAATATCTGCTCTTACAACCAAAAGGGTGGTATCTAACTGAATGGTTGTCAATGTGTGCATTCAACTGACAGAGTTAAACTCACGTTTGGATTCAGCGGTTTACAATCCCTTTCTGTGCAGAATCCCAAAACCAGTAATTCCAGCTCAATGCCGGCATCCGTACTAAACAGCAGGAAACTTCGTCTAAAACTCAGGAGAAACGTTTCCTTGAAACTGCTCTGCTGTGCGTTCGTTCACCTAAGAGAGATGAAACTATGTTGAGATTCAGCGAGTCAGAAACACGTTTCTTCTAGGAGCTGCGTTGGGATATTCCCGAGCGAATGGGACCATAGGCTGTACAGAGAAATATCTGCTCCTACAACCAAAAGTGTGCTATCAAACTGAATGGTTGTCAATGTGTGCATTCAACTGACAGAGTTAAACTCACGTGTGGATTCAGCGGTTTGCAAACCCTTTCTGTGCAGAATCCCAAAACCGGTATTTCCAGCCCAATGCCGGCATACGTACTAAACAGCAGGAAACTTCGTCTAAGACTCAGGAGAAACGTTTCCTTGAAACTGCTCTGCTGTGCCTTCGTTCACCTAAGAGAGTTGAATCTATGTTGAGATTCAGCGAGGCAGAAACACGTTTCTTCTAGGAGCTGCGTTGGGATATTCCCGAGTGAATGGGACCATAGGCTGTACAGAGAAATATCTGCTCCTACAACCAAAAGTGTGCTATCAAACTGAATGGTTGTCAATGTGTGCATTCAACTGACAGAGTAAAACTCACGTTTGGATTCAGCGGTTTGCAAACCCGTTCTGTGCAGAATCCCAAAACCGGTATTTCCAGCCCAATGCCGGCATACGTACTAAAGAGCAGGAAACTTCGTCTAAGACTCAGGAGCAACGTTTCCTTGAAACTGCTCTGCTGTGCGTTCGTTCACCTAAGAGAGTTGAATCTATGTTGAGATTCAGCGAGTCAGAAACACGTTTCTTCTAGGAGCTGCGTTGGGATATTCCCGAGTGAATGGGACCATAGGCTGTACAGAGAATATCTGCTTCTAAAAGCAAAAGTGTGCTATCAAACTGAATGGTTGTCAATGTGTGCATTCAACTGACAGAGTTAAACTCACGTGTGGATTCAGCGGTTTGCAAACTCTTTCTGTGCAGAATCCCAAAACCGGTATTTCCAGCCCAATGCCGGCATCCGTACTAAACAGCAGGAAACTTCGTCTAAAACTCAGGAGAAACGTTTCCTTGAAACTGCTCTTCTGTGCGTTCGTTCACCTAAGAGAGTTGAATCTATGTTGAGATTCAGCGAGTCAGAAACGCGTTTCTTCTAGGAGCTGCGTTGGGATATTCCCGAGTGAATGGGACCATAGGCTGTACAGAGAAATATCTGCTTCTAAAACCAAAACGGAGCTATCTAACTGAATGGTTGTCAATGTGTGCATTCAACTGAGAGAGTTAAACTCACGTGTGGATTCAGTGGTTTGCAAACCCTTTCTGTGCAGAATCCCAAAACCGGTATTTCCAGCCCAATGCCAGCATACGTACTAAAGAGCAGGAAACTTCGTCTAAAACTCAGGAGAAACGTTTCCTTGAAACTGCTATGCTCTGCCTTCGTTCACCTAAGAGAGTTGAATCTATGTTGAGATTCAGCGAGTCAGAAACACGTTTCTTCTAGGAGCTGCGTTGGGATATTCCCGAGTGAATGGGACCATAGGCTGTACAGAGAAATATCTGCTTCTAAAACCAAAACGGAGCTATCTAACTGAATGGTTGTCAATGTGTGCATTCAACTGAGAGAGTTAAACTCACGTGTGGATTCAGCGGTTTGCAAACCCTTTCTGTGCAGAATCCCAAAACCGGTATTTCGAGCCCAATGCCGGCATCCGTACTAAAGAGCAGGAAACGTCGTCTAAAACTCAGGAGAAACGTTTCCTTGAAACTGCTCTGCTGCGCATTCGATCACCTAAGAGAGTTGAATCTATGTTGAGATTCAGCGAGTCAGAAACACGTTTCTTCTAGGAGGTGCGTTGGGATATTCCCGAGTGAATGGGACCATAGGCTGTACAGAGAAATATCTGCTCTTACAACCAAAAGGGTGGTATCTAACTGAATGGTTGTCAATGTGTGCATTCAACTGACAGAGTTAAACTCACGTTTGGATTCAGCGGTTTACAATCCCTTTCTGTGCAGAATCCCAAAACCAGTAATTCCAGCTCAATGCCGGCATCCGTACTAAACAGCAGGAAACTTCGTCTAAAACTCAGGAGAAACGTTTCCTTGAAACTGCTCTGCTGTGCGTTCGTTCACCTAAGAGAGATGAAACTATGTTGAGATTCAGCGAGTCAGAAACACGTTTCTTCTAGGAGCTGCGTTGGGATATTCCCGAGCGAATGGGACCATAGGCTGTACAGAGAAATATCTACTCCTACAACCAAAAGTGTGCTATCAAACTGAATGGTTGTCAATGTGTGCATTCAACTGACAGAGTTAAACTCACGTGTGGATTCAGCGGTTTGCAAACCCTTTCTGTGCAGAATCCCAAAACCGGTATTTCCAGCCCAATGCCGGCATACGTACTAAACAGCAGGAAACTTCGTCTAAGACTCAGGAGAAACGTTTCCTTGAAACTGCTCTGCTGTGCCTTCGTTCACCTAAGAGAGTTGAATCTATGTTGAGATTCAGCGAGGCAGAAACACGTTTCTTCTAGGAGCTGCGTTGGGATATTCCCGAGTGAATGGGACCATAGGCTGTACAGAGAAATATCTGCTCCTACAACCAAAAGTGTGCTATCAAACTGAATGGTTGTCAATGTGTGCATTCAACTGACAGAGTAAAACTCACGTTTGGATTCAGCGGTTTGCAAACCCGTTCTGTGCAGAATCCCAAAACCGGTATTTCCAGCCCAATGCCGGCATACGTACTAAACAGCAGGAAACTTCGTCTAAGACTCAGGAGCAACGTTTCCTTGAAACTGCTCTGCTGTGCGTTCGTTCACCTAAGAGAGTTGAATCTATGTTGAGATTCAGCGAGTCAGAAACACGTTTCTTCTAGGAGCTGCGTTGGGATATTCCCGAGTGAATGGGACCATAGGCTGTACAGAGAATATCTGCTTCTAAAAGCAAAAGTGTGCTATCAAACTGAATGGTTGTCAATGTGTGCATTCAACTGACAGAGTTAAACTCACGTGTGGATTCAGCGGTTTGCAAACTCTTTCTGTGCAGAATCCCAAAACCGGTATTTCCAGCCCAATGCCGGCATCCGTACTAAACAGCAGGAAACTTCGTCTAAAACTCAGGAGAAACGTTTCCTTGAAACTGCTCTTCTGTGCGTTCGTTCACCTAAGAGAGTTGAATCTATGTTGAGATTCAGCGAGTCAGAAACGCGTTTCTTCTAGGAGCTGCGTTGGGATATTCCCGACTGAATGGGACCATAGGCTGTACAGAGAAATATCTGCTTCTAAAACCAAAACGGAGCTATCTAACTGAATGGTTGTCAATGTGTGCATTCAACTGAGAGAGTTAAACTCACGTGTGGATTCAGTGGTTTGCAAACCCTTTCTGTGCAGAATCCCAAAACCGGTATTTCCAGCCCAATGCCAGCATACGTACTAAAGAGCAGGAAACTTCGTCTAAAACTCAGGAGAAACGTTTCCTTGAAACTGCTATGCTCTGCCTTCGTTCACCTAAGAGAGTTGAATCTATGTTGAGATTCAGCGAGTCAGAAACACGTTTCTTCTAGGAGCTGCGTTGGGATATTCCCGAGTGAATGGGACCATAGGCTGTACAGAGAAATATCTGCTTCTAAAACCAAAACGGAGCTATCTAACTGAATGGTTGTCAATGTGTGCATTCAACTGAGAGAGTTAAACTCACGTGTGGATTCAGCGGTTTGCAAACCCTTTCTGTGCAGAATCCCAAAACCGGTATTTCGAGCCCAATGCCGGCATCCGTACTAAAGAGCAGGAAACGTCGTCTAAAACTCAGGAGAAACGTTTCCTTGAAACTGCTCTGCTGCGCATTCGATCACCTAAGAGAGTTGAATCTATGTTGAGATTCAGCGAGTCAGAAACACGTTTCTTCTAGGAGGTGCGTTGGGATATTCCCGAGTGAATGGGACCATAGGCTGTACAGAGAAATATCTGCTCTTACAACCAAAAGGGTGGTATCTAACTGAATGGTTGTCAATGTGTGCATTCAACTGACAGAGTTAAACTCACGTTTGGATTCAGCGGTTTACAATCCCTTTCTGTGCAGAATCCCAAAACCAGTAATTCCAGCTCAATGCCGGCATCCGTACTAAACAGCAGGAAACTTCGTCTAAAACTCAGGAGAAACGTTTCCTTGAAACTGCTCTGCTGTGCGTTCGTTCACCTAAGAGAGATGAAACTATGTTGAGATTCAGCGAGTCAGAAACACGTTTCTTCTAGGAGCTGCGTTGGGATATTCCCGAGCGAATGGGACCATAGGCTGTACAGAGAAATATCTGCTCCTACAACCAAAAGTGTGCTATCAAACTGAATGGTTGTCAATGTGTGCATTCAACTGACAGAGTTAAACTCACGTGTGGATTCAGCGGTTTGCAAACCCTTTCTGTGCAGAATCCCAAAACCGGTATTTCCAGCCCAATGCCGGCATACGTACTAAACAGCAGGAAACTTCGTCTAAGACTCAGGAGAAACGTTTCCTTGAAACTGCTCTGCTGTGCCTTCGTTCACCTAAGAGAGTTGAATCTATGTTGAGATTCAGCGAGGCAGAAACACGTTTCTTCTAGGAGCTGCGTTGGGATATTCCCGAGTGAATGGGACCATAGGCTGTACAGAGAAATATCTGCTCCTACAACCAAAAGTGTGCTATCAAACTGAATGGTTGTCAATGTGTGCATTCAACTGACAGAGTAAAACTCACGTTTGGATTCAGCGGTTTGCAAACCCGTTCTGTGCAGAATCCCAAAACCGGTATTTCCAGCCCAATGCCGGCATACGTACTAAAGAGCAGGAAACTTCGTCTAAGACTCAGGAGCAACGTTTCCTTGAAACTGCTCTGCTGTGCGTTCGTTCACCTAAGAGAGTTGAATCTATGTTGAGATTCAGCGAGTCAGAAACACGTTTCTTCTAGGAGCTGCGTTGGGATATTCCCGAGTGAATGGGACCATAGGCTGTACAGAGAATATCTGCTTCTAAAAGCAAAAGTGTGCTATCAAACTGAATGGTTGTCAATGTGTGCATTCAACTGACAGAGTTAAACTCACGTGTGGATTCAGCGGTTTGCAAACCATTTCTGTGCAGAATCCCAAAACCGGTATTTCCAGCCCAATGCCGGCATCCATACTAAACAGCAGGAAACTTCGTCTAAAACTCAGGAGAAACGTTTCCTTGAAACTGCTCTGCTGTGCGTTCGTTCACCTAAGAGAGTTGAATCTATGTTGAGATTCAGAGTGTCAGGAACACGTTTCTTCTAGGAGCTGCGTTGGGATATTCCCGAGTGAATGGGACCATAGGCTGTACAGAGAAATATCTGCTTCTAAAACCAAAAGTGTGCTATCAAACTGAATGGTTGTCAATGTGTGCATTCAACTGACAGCGTTAAACTCACGTGTGGATTCAGCGGTTTGCAAACCCTTTCTGTGCAGAATCCCAAAACCGGTATTTCCAGCCCAATGCCGGCATACGTACTAAACAGCAGGAAACTTCGTCTAAAACTCAGGAGAAACGTTTCCTTGAAACTGCTCTGCTGTGCGTTCGTTCACCTAAGAGAGTTGAATCTATGTTGAGATTCACCGAGTCAGAAACACGTTTCTTCCAGGAGCTGCGTTGGGATATTCCCGAGTGAATGGGACCATAGGCTGTACAGAGAAATATCTGCTTCTAAAACCAAAGTGTGCTATCAAACTGAATGGTTGTCAATGTGTGCATTCAACTGACAGAGTTAAACTCACGTGTGGATTCAGCGGTTTGCACACCATTTCTGTGCAGAATCCTAAAACCGGTATGTCCAGCCCAATGCCGGCATCCGTACTAAACAGTAGGAAACTTCGTCTAAAACTCAGGAGAAACGTTTCCTTGAAACTGCTCTGCTGTGCGTTCGTTCACCTAAGAGAGTTGAATCTATCTTGAGATTCAGCGAGTCAGAAACACGTTTCTTCTAGGAGCTGCGTTGGGATATTCCCGAGTGAATGGGACCATAGGCTGTACAGAGAAATATCTGCTTCTAAAACCAAAACGGAGCTATCTAAGTGAATGGTTGTCAATGTGTGCATTCAACTGACAGAGTTAAACTCACGTGTGGATTCAGCGGTTTGCAAACCATTTCTGTGCAGAATCCCAAAACCGGTATGTCCAGCCCAATGCCGGCATTCGTACTAAACAGCAGGAAACTTCGTCTAAAACTCAGGAGAAACGTTTCCTTGAAACTGCTCTGCTGTGCGTTCGTTCACCTAAGAGAGTTGAATCTATGTTGAGATTCAGCGAGTCAGAAACACGTTTCTTCTTGGAGCTGCGTTGGGATATTCCCGAGTGAATGGGACCATAGGCTGTGCAGGGAAATATCTGCTTCTAAAACCAAAACGGAGCTATCTAACAGAATGGTTGTCAATGTGCGCATTCAACTGACAGAGTTAAACTCACGTGTGGATTCAGCGGTTTGCAAACCCTTTCTGTGCAGAATCCCAAAACCGGTATTTCCAGCCCAATGCCGGCATACGTACTAAACAGCAGGAAACTTCGTCTAAGACTCAGGAGAGACGTTTCCTTGAAACTGCTCTGCTGTGCGTTCGTTCACCTAAGAGAGTTGAATCTATGTTGAGATTCAACGAGTCAGAAACACGTTTCTTCTAGGAGGTGCGTTGGGATATTCCCGAGTGAATGGGACCATAGGCTGTACAGAGAAATATCTGCTTCTAAATCCAAAAGTGTGCTATCAAACTGAATGGTTGTCAATGTGTGCATTCAACTGACAGAGTTAAACTCACGTGTGGATTCAGCGGTTTGCAAACCCTTTCTGTGCAGAATCCCAAAACCGGTATGTCCAGCCCAATGCCGGCATACGTACTAAACAGCAGGAAACGTCGTCTAAAACTCAGGAGAAACGTTTCCTTGAAACTGCTCTGCTGTGCCTTCGTTCACCTAAGAGAGTTGAATCTATGTTGAGATTCAGCGAGTCAGAAACACGTTTCTTCTAGGAGCTGCGTTGGGATATTCCCGAGTGAATGGGACCATAGGCTGTACAGAGAAATATCTGCTTCTAAAACCAAAAGTGTGCTATCAAACTGAATGGTTGTCAATGTGTGCATTCAACTGACAGAGTTAAACTCACGTGTGGATTCAGCGGTTTGCAAACCCTTTCTGTGCAGAATCCCAAAACCGGTATTTCCAGCCCAATGCCGGCATCCGTACTAAACAGCAGGAAACTTCGTCTAAAACTCAGGAGAAACGTTTCCTTGAAACTGCTCTGCTGTGCGTTCTTTCACCTAAGAGAGTTGAATCTATGTTGAGATTCAGCGAGTCAGAAACACGTTTCTTCTAGGAGCTGCGTTGGGATATTCCCGAGTGAATGGGACCATAGGCTGTACAGAGAAATATCTGCTTCTAAAACCAAAACGGAGCTATCTAAGTGAATGGTTGTCAATGTGTGCATTTAACTGACAGAGTTAAACTCACGTGTGGATTCAGCGGTTTGCAAACCCTTTCTGTGCAGAATTCCAAAACCGGTATTTCCAGCCCAATGCCGGCATCCGTACTGAACAGCAGGAAACTTCGTCTAAAACTCAGGAGAAACGTTTCCTTGAAACTGCTCTGCTGTGCGTTCGATCACCTAAGAGAGTTGAATCTATGTTGAGATTCAGCGAGTCAGAAACACGTTTCTTCTAGGAGCTGTGTTGGGATATTCCCGAGTGAATGGGACCATAGGCTGTACAGAGAAATATCTGCTTCTAAAACCAAAACGGAGCTATCTAAGTGAATGGTTGTCAATGTGTGCATTCAACTGACAGAGTTAAACTCACGTGTGGATTCAGCGGTTTGCAAACCATTTCTGTGCAGAATCCCAAAACCGGTATGTCCAGCCTAATGCCGGCATCCGTACTAAACAGCAGGAAACTTCGTCTAAAACTCAGGAGAAACGTTTCCTTGAAACTGCTCTGCTGTGCGTTCGTTCACCTAAGAGAGTTGAATCTATGTTGAGATTCAGCGAGTCAGAAACACGTTTCTTCTTGGAGCTGCGTTGGGATATTCCCGAGTGAATGGGACCATAGGCTGTACAGAGAAATATCTGCTTCTAAAACCAAAACGGAGCTACCTAACTGAATGGTTGTCAATGTGTGCATTCAACTGACAGAGTTAAACTCACGTGTGGATTCAGCGGTTTGCAAACCCTTTCTGTGCAGAATCCCAAAACCGGTATTTCCAGCCCAATGCCGGCATACGTACTAAACAGCAGAAAACTTCGTCTAAGACTCAGGAGAAACGTTTCCTTGAAACTGCTCTGCTGTGCGTTCGTTCACCTAAGAGAGTTGAATCTATGTTGAGATTCAGCGAGTCAGAAACACGTTTCTTCTAGGAGCTGCGTTGGGATATTCCCGAGTGAATGGGACCATACGCTGTACAGAGAAATATCTGCTTCTAAAACCAAAAGTGTGCTATCAAACTGAATGGTTGTCAATGTGTGCATTCAACTGACAGAGTTAAACTCACGTGTGGATTCAGCGGTTTGCAAACCCTTTCTGTGCAGAATCCCAAAACCGGTATTTCCAGCCCAATGCCGGCATCCGTACTAAACAGCAGGAAACTTCGTCTAAAACTCAGGAGAAACGTTTCCTTGAAACTGCTCTGCTGTGCGTTCGTTCACCTAAGAGAGTTGAATCTATGTTGAGATTCAGCGAGTCAGGAACACGTTTCTTCTAGGAGCTGCGTTGGGATATTCCCGAGTGAATGGGACCATAGGCTGTACAGAGAAATATCTGCTTCTAAAACCAAAACGGAGCTATCTAAGTGAATGGTTGTCAATGTGTGCATTCAACTGACAGAGTTAAACTCACGTGTGGATTCAGCGGTTTGCAAACCCTTTCTGTGCAGAATCCCAAAACCGGTATGTCCAGCCCCATGCCGGCATCCGTACTAAACAGCAGGAAACTTCGTCTAAAACTCAGGAGAAACGTTTCCTTGGAACTGCTCTGCTGTGCGTTCGTTCACCTAAGAGAGTTGAATCTATGTTGAGATTCAGCGAGTCAGAAACACGTTTCTTCTAGGAGCTGCGTTGGGATATTCCCGAGTGAATGGGACCATAGGCTGTACAGAGAAATATCTGCTTCTAAAACCAAAAGTGTGCTATCTAACTGAATGGATGTCAATGTGTGCATTCAACTGACAGAGTTAAATTCACGTGTGGATTCAGCGGTTTGCAAACCCTTTCTGTGCAGAATCCCAAAACCGGTATTTCCAGCCCAATGCCGGCATACGTACGAAACAGCAGGAAACTTCGTCTAAAACTCAGGAGAAACGTTTCCTTGAAACTGCTCTGCTGTGCGTTCGTTCACCTAAGAGAGTTGAATCTATGTTGAGATTCAGCGAGTCAGAAACACGTTTCTTCTAGGAGCTGCGTTGGGATATTCCCGAGTGAATGGGACCATAGGCTGTACAGAGAAATATCTGCTCCTACAACCAAAAGTGTGCTATCAAACTGAATGGTTGTCAATGTGTGCATTCAACTGACAGAGTTAAACTCACGTTTGGATTCAACGGTTTGCAAACCCGTTCTGTGCAGAATCCCAAAACCGGTATTTCCAGCCCAATGCCGGCATACGTACTAAAGAGCAGGAAACTTCGTCTAAGACTCAGGAGCAACGTTTCCTTGAAACTGCTCTGCTGTGCGTTCGTTCACCTAAGAGAGTTGAATCTATGTTGAGATTCAGCGAGTCAGAAACACGTTTCTTCTAGGAGCTGCGTTGGGATATTCCCGAGTGAATGGGACCATAGGCTGTACAGAGAATATCTGCTTCTAAAAGCAAAAGTGTGCTATCAAACTGAATGGTTGTCAATGTGTGCATTCAACTGACAGAGTTAAACTCACGTATGGATTCAGCGGTTTGTAAACCATTTCTGTGCAGAATCCCAAAACCGGTATTTCCAGCCCAATGCCGGTATCCGTACTAAACAGCAGGAAACTTCGTCTAAAACTCAGGAGAAACGTTTCCTTGAAACTGCTCTGCTGTGCGTTCGTTCACCTAAGAGAGTTGAATCTATGTTGAGATTCAGCGAGTCAGGAACACGTTTCTTCTAGGAGCTGCGTTGGGATATTCCCGAGTGAATGGGACCATAGGCTGTACAGAGAAATATCTGCTTCTAAATCCAAAAGTGTGCTATCAAACTGAATGGTTGTCAATGTGTGCATTCAACTGACAGAGTTAAACTCACGTGTGGATTCAGCGGTTTGCAAACCCTTTCTGTGCAGAATCCCAAAACCGGTATGTCCAGCCCCATGCCGGCATCCGTACTAAACAGCAGGAAACTTCGTCTAAAACTCAGGAGAAACGTTTCCTTGAAACTGCTCTGCTGTGCGTTCGTTCACCTAAGAGAGTTGAATCTATGTTGAGATTCAGCGAGTCAGAAACACGTTTATGCTAGGAGCTGCGTTGGGATATTCCCGAGTGAATGGGACCATAGGCTGTACAGAGAAATATCTGCTTCTAAAACCAAAACGGAGCTATCTAAGTGAATGGTTGTCAATGTGTGCATTTAACTGACAGAGTTAAACCCACGAGTGGATTCAGCGGTTTGCAAACCCTTTCTGTGCAGAATCCCAAAACCGGTATTTCCAGCCCAATGCCGGCATCCATACTGAACAGTAGGAAACTTCGTCTAAAACTCAGGAGAAACGTTTCCTTGAAACTGCTCTGCTGTGCGTTCGATCACCTAAGAGAGTTGTATCTATGTTGAGATTCAGCGAGTCAGAAACACGTTTCTTCTAGGAGCTGTGTTGGGATATTCCCGAGTGAATGGGACCATAGGCTGTACAGAGAAATATCTGCTTCTAAAACCAAAACGGAGCTATCTAAGTGAATGGTTGTCAATGTGTGCATTCAACTGACAGAGTTAAACTCACGTGTGGATTCAGCGGTTTGCAAACCATTTCTGTGCAGAATCCCAAAACCGGTATGTCCAGCCCAATGCCGGCATCCGTACTAAACAGCAGGAAAGGTCGTCTAAAACTCAGGAGAAACGTTTCCTTGAAACTGCTCTGCTGTGCGTTCGTTCACCTAAGAGAGTTGAATCTATGTTGAGATTCAGCGAGTCAGAAACACGTTTCTTCTTGGAGCTGCGTTGGGATATTCCCGAGTGAATGGGACCATAGGCTGTACAGAGAAATATCTGCTTCTAAAACCAAAACGGAGCTACCTAACTGAATGGTTGTCAATGTGTGCATTCAACTGACAGAGTTAAACTCACGTGTGGATTCAGCGGTTTGCAAACCATTTCTGTGCAGAATCCCAAAACCGGTATGTCCAGCCCAATGCCGGCATCCGTACTAAACAGCAGGAAAGGTCGTCTAAAACTCAGGAGAAACGTTTCCTTGAAAGTGCTCTGCTGTGCGTTCGTTCACCTAAGAGAGTTGAATCTATGTTGAGATTCAGCGAGTCAGAAACACGTTTCTTCTTGGAGCTGCGTTGGGATATTCCCGAGTGAATGGGACCATAGGCTGTACAGAGAAATATCTGCTTCTAAAACCACAACGGAGCTACCTAACTGAATGGTTGTCAATGTGTGCATTCAACTGACAGAGTTAAACTCACGTGTGGATTCAGCGGTTTGCAAACCCTTTCTGTACAAAATCCCAAAACCGGTATTTCCAGCCCAATGCCGGCATACATACTAAACAGCAGGAAACTTCGTCTAAGACTCAGGAGAAACGTTTCCTTGAAACTGCTCTGCTGTGCGTTCGTTCACCTAAGAGAGTTGAATCTATGTTGAGATTCAGCGAGTCAGAAACACGTTTCTTCTAGGAGCTGCGTTGGGATATTCCCGAGTGAATGGGACCATAGGCTGTACAGAGAAATATCTGCTTCTAAAACCAAAAGTGTGCTATCAAACTGAATGGTTGTCAATGTGTGCATTCAACTGACAGAGTTAAACTCACGTGTGGATTCAGCGGTTTGCAAACCCTTTCTGTGCAGAATCCCAAAACCGGTATTTCCAGCCCAAAGCCGGCATACGTACTAAACAGCAGGAAACTTCGTCTAAGACGGAGGAGAAACGTTTCCGTGAAACTGCTCTGATGTGCCTTCGTTCAACTAAGAGAGTTGAATCTATGTTGAGATTCAGCGAGTCAGAAACACGTTTCTTCTAGGAGGTGCGTTGGGATATTCCCGAGTGAATGGGACCATAGGCTGTACAGAGAAATATCTGCTTCTAAATCCAAAAGTGTGCTATCAAACTGAATGGTTGTCAATGTGTGCATTCAACTGACAGAGTTAAACTCACGTGTGGATTCAGCGGTTTGCAAACCCTTTCTGTGCAGAATCCCAAAAACGGTATGTCCAGCCCCATGCCGGCATCCGTACTAAACAGCAGGAAACTTCGTCTAAAACTCAGGAGAAACGTTTCCTTGAAACTGCTCTGCTGTGCGTTCGTTCACCTAAGAGAGTTGAATCTATGTTGAGATTCAGCGAGTCAGAAACACGTTTCTTCTAGGAGCTGCGTTGGGATATTCCCGAGTGAATGGGACCATAGGCTGTACAGAGAAATATCTGCTTCTAAAACCAAAAGTGTGTTATCTAACTGAATGGTTGTCAATGTGTGCATTCAACTGACAGAGTTAAATTCACGTGTGGATTCAGCGGTTTGCAAACCCTTTCTGTGCAGAATCCCAAAACCGGTATTTCCAGCCCAATGCCGGCATACGTACTAAACAGCAGGAAACTTCGCCTAAAACTCAGGAGAACCGTTTCCTTGAAACTGCTCTGCTGTGCGTTCGTTCACCTAAGAGAGTTGAATCTATGTTGAGATTCAGCGAGTCAGAAACACGTTTCTTGTAGGAGCTGCGTTGGGATATTCCCGAGTGAATGGGACCATAGGCTGTACAGAGAAATATCTGCTCCTACAACCAAAAGTGTGCTATCAAACTGAATGGTTGTCAATGTGTGCATTCAACTGACAGAGTTAAACTCACGTTTGGATTCAGCGGTTTGCAAACCCGTTCTGTGCAGAATCCCAAAACCGGTATTTCCAGCCCAATGCCGGCATACGTACTAAAGAGCAGGAAACTTCGTCTAAGACTCAGGAGCAACGTTTCCTTGAAACTGCTCTGCTGTGCGTTCGTTCACCTAAGAGAGTTGAATCTATGTTGAGATTCAGCGAGTCAGAAACACGTTTCTTCTAGGAGCTGCGTTGGGATATTCCCGAGTGAATGGGACCATAGGCTGTACAGAGAAATATCTGCTTCTAAAACCAAAACGGAGCTATCTAAGTGAATGGTTGTCAATGTGTGCATTCAACTGACAGAGTTAAACTCACGTGTGGATTCAGCGGTTTGCAAACCCTTTCTGTGCAGAATCCCAAAACCGGTATTTCCAGCCCAATGCCGGCATACGTACTAAACAGCAGGAAACTTCATCTAAAACTCAGGAGAAACGTTTCCTTGAAACTGCTCTGCTGTGCGTTCGTTCACCTAAGAGAGTTGAATCTATGTTGAGATTCACCGAGTCAGAAACACGTTTCTTCTAGGAGCTGCGTTGGGATATTCCCGAGTGAATGGGACCATAGGCTGTACAGAGAAATATCTGCTTCTAAAACCAAAACGGAGCTATCTAACTGAATGGTTGACAATGTGTGCATTCAACTGACAGAGTTAAACTCACGTGTGGATTCAGCGGTTTGCAAACCCTTTCTGTGCAGAATCCCAAAACCGGTATTTCCAGCCCAATGCCGGCATACGTACTAAACAGCAGGAAACTTCGTCTAAGACTCAGGAGAAACGTTTCCTTGAAACTGCTCTGCTGTGCGTTCGTTCACCTAAGAGAGTTGAATCTATGTTGAGATTCACCGAGTCAGAAACACGTTTCTTCTAGGAGCTGCGTTGGGATATTCCCGAGTGAATGGGACCATACGCTGTACAGAGAAATATCTGCTTCTAAAACCAAAACGGAGCTATCTAAGTGAATGGTTGTCAATGTGTGCATTCAACTGACAGAGTTAAACTCACGTGTGGATTCAGCGGTTTGCAAACCCTTTCTGTGCAGAATCCCAAAACCGGTATTTCCAGCCCAATGCCGGCATACGTACTAAACAGCAGGAAACTTCGTCTAAGACTCAGGAGACAGGTTTCCTTGAAACTGCTCTGCTGTGCGTTCGTTCACCTAAGAGAGTTGAATCTATGTTGAGATTCAGCGAGTCAGAAACACGTTTCTTCTAGGAGCTGCGTTGGGATATTCCCGAGTGAATGGGACCATAGGCTGTACAGAGAAATATCTGCTTCTAAAACCAAAAGTGTGCTATCAAACTGAATGGTTGTCAATGTGTGCATTCAACTGACAGAGTTAAACTCACGTGTGGATTCAGCGGTTTGCACACCATTTCTGTGCAGAATCCCAAAACCGGTATTTCCAGCCCAATGCCGGCATACGTACTAAAGAGCAGGAAACTTCGTCTAAGACTCAGGAGCAACGTTTCCTTGAAACTGCTCTGCTGTGCGTTCGTTCACCTAAGAGAGTTGAATCTATGTTGAGATTCAGCGAGTCAGGAACACGTTTCTTCTAGGAGCTGCGTTGGGATATTCCCGAGTGAATGGGACCATAGGCTGTACAGAGAAATATCTGCTTCTAAAACCAAAAGTGTGCTATCAAACTGAATGGTTGTCAATGTGTGCATTCAACTGACAGAGTTAAACTCACGTGTGGATTCAGCGGTTTGCAAACCCTTTCTGTGCAGAATCCCAAAACCGGTATTTCCAGCCCAATGCCGGCATACGTACTAAACAGCAGGAAACTTCATCTAAAACTCAGGAGAAACGTTTCCTTGAAACTGCTCTGCTGTGCGTTCGTTCACCTAAGAGAGTTGAATCTATGTTGAGATTCACCGAGTCAGAAACACGTTTCTTCTAGGAGCTGCGTTGGGATATTCCCGAGTGAATGGGACCATAGGCTGTACAGAGAAATATCTGCTTCTAAAACCAAAACGGAGCTATCTAACTGAATGGTTGACAATGTGTGCATTCAACTGACAGAGTTAAACTCACGTGTGGATTCAGCGGTTTGCAAACCCTTTCTGTGCAGAATCCCAAAACCGGTATTTCCAGCCCAATGCCGGCATACGTACTAAACAGCAGGAAACTTCGTCTAAGACTCAGGAGAAACGTTTCCTTGAAACTGCTCTGCTGTGCGTTCGTTCACCTAAGAGAGTTGAATCTATGTTGAGATTCACCGAGTCAGAAACACGTTTCTTCTAGGAGCTGCGTTGGGATATTCCCGAGTGAATGGGACCATAGGCTGTACAGAGAAATATCTGCTTCTAAAACCAAAACGGAGCTATCTAACTGAATGGTTGTCAATGTGTGCATTCAACTGACAGAGTTAAACTCACGTGTGGATTCAGCGGTTTGCAAACCCTTTCTGTGCAGAATCCCAAAACCGGTATTTCCAGCCCAATGCCGGCATACGTACTAAACAGCAGGAAACTTCGTCTAAGACTCAGGAGACAGGTTTCCTTGAAACTGCTCTGCTGTGCGTTCGTTCACCTAAGAGAGTTGAATCTATGTTGAGATTCAGCGAGTCAGAAACACGTTTCTTCTAGGAGCTGCGTTGGGATATTCCCGAGTGAATGGGACCATAGGCTGTACAGAGAAATATCTGCTTCTAAAACCAAAACGGAGCTATCTAAGTGAATGGTTGTCAATGTGTGCATTCAACTGATAGAGTTAAACTCACGTGTGGATTCAGCGGTTTGCAAACCCTTTCTGTGCAGAATCCCAAAACCGGTATTTCCAGCCCAATGCCGGCATACGTACTAAACAGCAGGAAACTTCGTCTAAGACTCAGGAGAAACGTTTCCTTGAAACTGCTCTGCTGTGCCTTCGTTCACCTAAGAGAGTTGAATCTATGTTGAGATTCAGCGAGTCAGAAACACGTTTCTTCTAGGAGCTGCGTTGGGATATTCCCGAGTGAATGGGACCATAGGCTGTACAGAGAAATATCTGCTTCTAAATCCAAAAGTGTGCTATCAAACTGAATGGTTGTCAATGTGTGCATTCAACTGACAGAGTTAAACTCACGTGTGGATTCAGCGGTTTGCACACCATTTCTGTGCAGAATCCCAAAACCGTTATGTCCAGCCCCATGCCGGCATCCGTACTAAACAGCAGGAAACTTCGTCTAAAACTCAGGAGAAACGTTTCCTTGAAACTGCTCTGCTGTGCGTTCGTTCACCTAAGAGAGTTGAATCTATGTTGAGATTCAGCGAGTCAGAAACACGTTTCTTCTAGGAGCTGCGTTGGGATATTCCCGAGTGAATGGGACCATAGGCTGTACAGAGAAATATCTGCTTCTAAAACCAAAAGTGTGCTATCTAACTGAATGGTTGTCAATGTGTGCATTCAACTGACAGAGTTAAATTCACGTGTGGATTCAGCGGTTTGCAAACCCTTTCTGTGCAGAATCCCAAAACCGGTATTTCCAGCCCAATGCCGGCATACGTACTAAAGAGCAGGAAACTTCGTCTAAGACTCAGGAGCAACGTTTCCTTGAAACTGCTCTGCTGTGCGTTCGTTCACCTAAGAGAGTTCAATCTATGTTGAGATTCAGCGAGTCAGAAACACGTTTCTTCTAGGAGCTGCGTTGGGATATTCCCGAGTGAATGGGACCATAGGCTGTACAGAGAATATCTGCTTCTAAAAGCAAAAGTGTGCTATCAAACTGAATGGTTGTCAATGTGTGCATTCAACTGACAGAGTTAAACTCACGTGTGGATTCAGCGGTTTGCAAACCCTTTCTGTGCAGAATCCCAAAACCGGTATGTCCAGCCCAATGCCGGCATCCGTACTAAACAGCAGGAAACTTCGTCTAAAACTCAGGAGAAACGTTTCCTTGAAACTGCTCTGCTGTGCGTTCGTTCACCTAAGAGAGTTGAATCTATGTTGAGATTCAGAGTGTCAGGAACACGTTTCTTCTAGGAGCTGCGTTGGGATATTCCCGAGTGAATGGGACCATAGGCTGTACAGAGAAATATCTGCTTCTAAAACCAAAAGTGTGCTATCAAACTGAATGGTTGTCAATGTGTGCATTCAACTGACAGAGTTAAACTCACGTGTGGATTCAGCGGTTTGCAAACCCTTTCTGTGCAGAATCCCAAAACCGGTATTTCCAGCCCAATGCCGGCATACGTACTAAACAGCAGGAAACTTCGTCTAAAACTCAGGAGAAACGTTTCCTTGAAACTGCTCTGCTGTGCGTTCGTTCACCTAAGAGAGTTGAATCTATGTTGAGATTCAGCGAGTCAGAAACACGTTTCTTCTAGGAGCTGCGTTGGGATATTCCCGAGTGAATGGGACCATAGGCTGTACAGAGAAATATCTGCTTCTAAAACCAAAAGTGTGCTATCAAACTGAATGGTTGTCAATGTGTGCATTCAACTGACAGAGTTAAACTCACGTGTGGATTCAGCGGTTTGCACACCATTTCTGTGCAGAATCCCAAAACCGGTATGTCCAGCCCAATGCCGGCATCCGTACTAAACAGTAGGAAACTTCGTCTAAAACTCAGGAGAAACGTTTCCTTGAAACTGCTCTGCTGTGCGTTCGTTCACCTAAGAGAGTTGAATCTATGTTGAGATTCAGCGAGTCAGAAACACGTTTCTTCTAGGAGCTGCGTTGGGATATTCCCGAGTGAATGGGACCATAGGCTGTACAGAGAAATATCTGCTTCTAAAACCAAAACGGAGCTATCTAACTGAATGGTTGTCAATGTGTGCATTCAACTGACAGAGTTAAACTCACGTGTGGATTCAGCGGTTTGCAAACCCTTTCTGTGCAGAATCCCAAAACCGGTATGTCCAGCCCCATGCCGGCATCCGTACTAAACAGCAGGAAACTTCGTCTAAAACTCAGGAGAAACGTTTCCTTGAAACTGCTGTGCTGCGCGTTCGATCACCTAAGAGAGTTGAATCTATGTTGAGATTCAGCGAGTCAGAAACACGTTTCTTCTAGGAGGTGCGTTGGGATATTCCCGAGTGAATGGGACCATAGGCTGTACAGAGAAATATCTGCTCCTACAACCAAAAGGGTGGTATCTAACTGAATGGTTGTCAATGTGTGCATTCAACTGACAGAGTTAAACTCACGTTTGGATTCAGCGGTTTACAAACCCTTTCTGTGCAGAATCCCAAAACCGGTAATTCCAGCTCAATGCCGGCATCCGTACTAAACAGCAGGAAACTTCGTCTAAAACTCAGGAGAAACGTTTCCTTGAAACTGCTCTGCTGTGCGTTCGTTCACCTAAGAGAGTTGAAACTATGTTGAGATTCAGCGAGTCAGAAACACGTTTATGCTAGGAGCTGCGTTGGGATATTCCCGAGTGAATGGGACCATAGGCTGTACAGAGAAATATCTGCTTCTGAAACCAAAACGGAGCTATCTAACTGAATGGTTGTCAATGTGTGCATTCAACTGACAGAGTTAAACTCACGTGTGGATTCAGCGGTTTGCAAACCCTTTCTGTGTAGAATACCAAAACCGGTATTTCCAGCCCAATGCCGGCATCCGTACTAAACAGCAGGAAACTTCGTCTAAAACTCAGGAGAAACGTTTCCTTGAAACTGCTCTGCTGTGCGTTCGTTCACCTAAGAGAGTTGAATCTATGTTGAGATTCAGCGAGTCAGAAACGCGTTTCTTCTAGGAGCTGCGTTGGGATATTCCCGAGTGAATGGGACCATAGGCTGTACAGAGAAATATCTGCTTCTAAAACCAAAACGGAGCTATCTAACTGAATGGTTGTCAATGTGTGCATTCAACTGAGAGAGTTAAACTCACGTGTGGATTCAGTGGTTTGCAAACCCTTTCTGTGCAGAATCCCAAAACCGGTATTTCCAGCCCAATGCCAGCATACGTACTAAAGAGCAGGAAACTTCGTCTAAAACTCAGGAGAAACGTTTCCTTGAAACTGCTCTGCTCTGCCTTCGTTCACCTAAGAGAGTTGAATCTATGTTGAGATTCAGCGAGTCAGAAACACGTTTCTTCTAGGAGCTGCGTTGGGATATTCCCGAGTGAATGGGACCATAGGCTCTACAGAGAAATATCTGCTTCTAAAACCAAAACGGAGCTATCTAACTGAATGGTTGTCAATGTGTGCATTCAACTGAGAGAGTTAAACTCACGTGTGGATTCAGCGGTTTGCAAACCCTTTCTGTGCAGAATCCCAAAACCGGTATTTCGAGCCCAATGCCGGCATCCGTACTAAAGAGCAGGAAACGTCGTCTAAAACTCAGGAGAAACGTTTCCTTGAAACTGCTCTGCTGCGCATTCGATCACCTAAGAGAGTTGAATCTATGTTGAGATTCAGCGAGTCAGAAACACGTTTCTTCTAGGAGGTGCGTTGGGATATTCCCGAGTGAATGGGACCATAGGCTGTACAGAGAAATATCTGCTCTTACAACCAAAAGGGTGGTATCTAACTGAATGGTTGTCAATGTGTGCATTCAACTGACAGAGTTAAACTCACGTTTGGATTCAGCGGTTTACAATCCCTTTCTGTGCAGAATCCCAAAACCAGTAATTCCAGCTCAATGCTGGCATCCGTACTAAACAGCAGGAAACTTCGTCTAAAACTCAGGAGAAACGTTTCCTTGAAACTGCTCTGCTGTGCGTTCGTTCACCTAAGAGAGATGAAACTATGTTGAGATTCAGCGAGTCAGAAACACGTTTCTTCTAGGAGCTGCGTTGGGATATTCCCGAGCGAATGGGACCATAGGCTGTACAGAGAAATATCTGCTCCTACAACCAAAAGTGTGCTATCAAACTGAATGGTTGTCAATGTGTCCATTCAACTGACAGAGTTAAATTCACGTGTGGATTCAGCGGTTTGCAAACCCTTTCTGTGCAGAATCCCAAAACCGGTATGTCCAGCCACATGCCGGCATACTTACTAAACAGCAGGAAACTTCGTCTAAAACTCAGGAGAAACGTTTCCTTGAAACTGCTCTGCTGTGCCTTCGTTCACCTAAGATAGTTGAATCTATGTTGAGATTCAGCGAGTCAGAAACACGTTTCTTCTAGGAGCTGCGTTGGGATATTCCCGAGTGAATGGGACCATAGGCTGTACAGAGAAATATCTGCTTCTAAAACCAAAAGTGTGCTATCTAACTGAATGGTTGTCAATGTGTCCATTCAACTGACAGAGTTAAATTCACGTGTGGATTCAGCGGTTTGCAAACCCTTTCTGTGCAGAATCCCAAAACCGGTATTTCCAGCCCAATGCCGGCATACTTACTAAACAGCAGGAAACTTCGTCTAAAACTCAGGAGAAACGTTTCCGTGAAACTGCTCTGCTGTGCGTTCGTTCACCTAAGAGAGTTGAATCTATGTTGAGATTCAGCGAGTCAGAAACACGTTTCTTCTAGGAGCTGCGTTGGGATATTCCCGAGTGAATGGGACCATAGCCTGTACAGAGAATATCTGCTTCTAAAAGCAAAAGCGTGCTATCAAACTGAATGGTTGTCAATGTGTGCATTCAACTGACAGAGTTAAACTCACGTGTGGATTCAGCGGTTTGCAAACCCTTTCTGTGCAGAATCCCAAAACCGGTATGTCCAGCCCAATGCCGGCATCCATACTAAACAGCAGGAAACTTCGTCTAAAACTCAGGAGAAACGTTTCCTTGAAACTGCTCTGCTGTGCGTTCGTTCACCTAAGAGAGTTGAATCTATGTTGAGATTCAGAGTGTCAGGAACACGTTTCTTCTAGGAGCTGCGTTGGGATATTCCCGAGTGAATGGGACCATAGGCTGTACAGAGAAATATCTGCTTCTAAAACCAAAACGGAGCTATCTAAGTGAATGGTTGTCAATGTGTGCATTCAACTGACAGAGTTAAACTCACGTGTGGATTCAGCGGTTTGGAAACCATTTCTGTGCAGAATCCCAAAACCGGTATGTCCAGCCCAATGCCGGCATTCGTACTAAACAGCAGGAAACTTCGTCTAAAACTCAGGAGAAACGTTTCCTTGAAACTGCTCTGCTGTGCGTTCGTTCACCTAAGAGAGTTGAATCTATGTTGAGATTCAGCGAGTCAGAAACACGTTTCTTCTTGGAGCTGCGTTGGGATATTCCCGAGTGAATGGGACCATAGGCTGTACAGAGAAATATCTTCTCCTACAACCAAAAGTGTGCTATCAAACTGAATGGTTGTCAATGTGTGCATTCAACTGACAGAGTTAAACTCACGTTTGGATTCAGCGGTTTGCAAACCCGTTCTGTGCAGAATCCCAAAACCGGTATTTCCAGCCCAATGCCGGCATACGTACTAAACAGCAGGAAACTTCATCTAAAACTCAGGAGAAACGTTTCCTTGAAACTGCTCTGCTGTGCGTTCGTTCACCTAAGAGAGTTGAATCTATGTTGAGATTCACCGAGTCAGAAACACGTTTCTTCTAGGAGCTGCGTTGGGATATTCCCGAGTGAATGGGACCATAGGCTGTACAGAGAAATATCTGCTTCTAAAACCAAAACGGAGCTATCTAACTGAATGGTTGTCAATGTGTGCATTCAACTGACAGAGTTAAACTCACGTGTGGATTCAGCGGTTTGCAAACCCTTTCTGTGCAGAATCCCAAAACCGGTATTTCCAGCCCAATGCCGGCATACGTACTAAACAGCAGGAAACTTCGTCTAAGACTCAGGAGAAACGTTTCCTTGAAACTGCTCTGCTGTGCGTTCGTTCACCTAAGAGAGTTGAATCTATGTTGAGATTCAGCGAGTCAGAAACACGTTTCTTCTAGGAGCTGCGTTGGGATATTCCCGAGTGAATGGGACCATAGGCTGTACAGAGAAATATCTGCTTCTAAAACCAAAAGTGTGTTATCAAACTGAATGGTTGTCAATGTGTGCATTCAACTGACAGAGTTAAACTCACGTGTGGATTCAGCGGTTTGCACACCATTTCTGTGCAGAATCCCAAAACCGGTATTTCCAGCCCAATGCCGGCATCCGTACTAAACAGTAGGAAACTTCGTCTAAAACTCAGGAGAAACGTTTCCTTGAAACTGCTCTGCTGTGCGTTCGTTCACCTAAGAGAGTTGAATCTATGTTGAGATTCAGCGAGTCAGAAACACGTTTCTTCTAGGAGCTGCGTTGGGATATTCCCGAGTGAATGGGACCATAGGCTGTACAGAGAAATATCTGCTTCTAAAACCAAAAGTGTGCTATCAAACTGAATGGTTGTCAATGTGTGCATTCAACTGACAGAGTTAAACTCACGTGTGGATTCAGCGGTTTGCAAACCCTTTCTGTGCAGAATCCCAAAACCGGTATTTCCAGCCCAATGCCGGCATCCGTACTAAACAGCAGGAAACTTCGTCTAAGACTCAGGAGAGAGGTTTCCTTGAAACTGCTCTGCTGTGCGTTCGTTCACCTAAGAGAGTTGAATCTATGTTGAGATTCAGCGAGTCAGAAACACGTTTCTTCTAGGAGCTGCGTTGGGATATTCCCGAGTGAATGGGACCATAGGCTGTACAGAGAAATATCTGCTTCTAAAACCAAAAGTGTGCTATCAAACTGAATGGTTGTCAATGTGTGCATTCAACTGACAGAGTTAAACTCACGTGTGGATTCAGCGGTTTGCACACCATTTCTGTGCAGAATCCCAAAACCGGTATGTCCAGCCCAATGCCGGCATCCGTACTAAACAGTAGGAAACTTCGTCTAAAACTCAGGAGAAACGTTTCCTTGAAACTGCTCTGCTGTGCGTTCGTTCACCTAAGAGAGTTGAATCTATGTTGAGATTCAGCGAGTCAGAAACACGTTTCTTCTAGGAGCTGCGTTGGGATATTCCCGAGTGAATGGGACCATAGGCTGTACAGAGAAATATCTGCTTCTAAAACCAAAACGGAGCTATCTAAGTGAATGGTTGTCAATGTGTGCATTCAACTGACAGAGTTAAACTCACGTGTGGATTCAGCGGTTTGCAAACCATTTCTGTGCAGAATCCCAAAACCGGTATGTCCAGCCCAATGCCGGCATTCGTACTAAACAGCAGGAAACTTCGTCTAAAACTCAGGAGAAACGTTTCCTTGAAACTGCTCTGCTGTGCGTTCGTTCACCTAAGAGAGTTGAATCTATGTTGAGATTCAGCGAGTCAGAAACACGTTTCTTCTAGGAGCTGCGTTGGGATATTCCCGAGCGAATGGGACCATAGGCTGTACAGAGAAATATCTGCTTCTAAATCCAAAAGTGTGCTATCAAACTGAATGGTTGTCAATGTGTGCATTCAACTGACAGAGTTAAACTCACGTGTGGATTCAGCGGTTTGCAAACCCTTTCTGTGCAGAATCCCAAAACCGGTATGTCCAGCCCAATGCCGGCATATGTACTAAACAGCAGGAAACTTCGTCTAAAACTCAGGAGAAACGTTTCCTTGAAACTGCTCTGCTGTGCGTTCGTTCACCTAAGAGAGTTGAATCTATGTTGAGATTCAGCGAGTCAGAAACACGTTTCTTCTAGGAGCTGCGTTGGGATATTCCCGAGTGAATGGGACCATAGGCTGTACAGAGAAATATCTGCTTCTAAAACCAAAAGTGTGCTATCAAACTGAATGGTTGTCAATGTGTGCATTCAACTGACAGAGTTAAACTCACGTGTGGATTCAGCGGTTTGCAAACCCTTTCTGTGCAGAATCCCAAAACCGGTATTTCCAGCCCAATGCCGGCATACGTACTAAACAGCAGGAAACTTCGTCTAAAACTCAGGAGAAACGTTTCCTTGAAACTGCTCTGCTGTGCGTTCTTTCACCTAAGAGAGTTGAATCTATGTTGAGATTCAGCGAGTCAGAAACACGTTTATGCTAGGAGCTGCGTTGGGATATTCCCGAGTGAATGGGACCATAGGCTGTACAGAGAAATATCTGCTTCTAAAACCAAAACGGAGCTATCTAACTGAATCGTTGTGAATGTGTGCATTCAACTGACAGAGTTAAACTCACGTGTGGATTCAGCGGTTTGCAAACCCTTTCTGTGCAGAATCCCAAAACCGGTATTTCCAGCCCAATGCCGGCATCCGTACTAAACAGTAGGAAACTTCGTCTAAAACTCAGGAGAAACGTTTCCTTGAAACTGCTCTGCTGTGCGTTCGTTCACCTAAGAGAGTTGAATCTATGTTGAGATTCAGCGAGTCAGAAACACGTTTCTTCTTGGAGCTGCGTTGGGATATTCCCGAGTGAATGGGACCATAGGCTGTACAGAGAAATATCTGCTCCTACAACCAAAAGGGTGGTATCTAACTGAATGGTTGTCAATGTGTGCATTCAACTGACAGAGTTAAACTCACGTTTGGATTCAGCGGTTTACAAACCCTTTCTGTGCAGGATCCCAAAACCGGTAATACCAGCTCAATGCCGGCATCCGTACTAAACAGCAGGAAACTTCGTCTAAAACTCAGGAGAAACGTTTCCTTGAAACTGCTCTGCTGTGCGTTCGTTCACCTAAGAGAGTTGAATCTATGTTGAGATTCAACGAGTCAGAAACACGTTTCTTCTAGGAGGTGCGTTGGGATATTCCCGAGTGAATGGGACCATAGGCTGTACAGAGAAATATCTGCTTCTAAATCCAAAAGTGTGCTATCAAACTGAATGGTTGTCAATGTGTGCATTCAACTGACAGAGTTAAACTCACGTGTGGATTCAGCGGTTTGCAAACCCTTTCTGTGCAGAATCCCAAAACCGGTATGTCCAGCCCCATGCCGGCATCCGTACTAAACAGCAGGAAACTTCGTCTAAAACTCAGGAGAAACGTTTCCTTGAAACTGCTCTGCTGTGCGTTCGTTCACCTAAGAGAGTTGAATCTATGTTGAGATTCAGCGAGTCAGAAACACGTTTCTTCTTGGAGCTGCGTTGGGATATTCCCGAGTGAATGGGACCATAGGCTGTACAGAGAAATATCTGCTTCTAAATCCAAAAGTGTGCTATCAAACTGAATGGTTGTCAATGTGTGCATTCAACTGACAGAGTTAAACTCACGTGTGGATTCAGCGGTTTGTAAACCCTTTCTGTGCAGAATCCCAAAACCGGTATTTCCAGCCCAATGCCGGCATATGTACTAAACAGCAGGAAACTTCGTCTAAAACTCAGGAGAAACGTTTCCTTGAAACTGCTCTGCTGTGCGTTCTTTCACCTAAGAGAGTTGAATCTATGTTGAGATTCAGCGAGTCAGAAACACGTTTCTTCTAGGAGCTGCGTTGGGATATTCCCGAGTGAATGGGACCATAGGCTGTACAGAGAAATATCTGCTTCTAAAACCAAAACGGAGCTATCTAGGTGAATGGTTGTCAATGTGTGCATTCAACTGACAGAGTTAAACTCACGTGTGGATTCAGCGGTTTGCAAACCCTTTCTGTGCAGAATCCCAAAACCGGTATTTCCAGCCCAATGCCGGCATACGTACTAAACAGCAGGAAACTTCGTCTAAAACTCAGGAGAAACGTTTCCTTGAAACTGCTCTGCTGTGCGTTCGTTCACCTAAGAGAGTTGAATCTATGTTGAGATTCAGCGAGTCAGAAACACGTTTCTTCTAGGAGCTGCGTTGGGATATTCCCGAGTGAATGGGACCATAGGCTGTACAGAGAAATATCTGCTTCTAAAACCAAAACGGAGCTATCTAACTGAATCGTTGTGAATGTGTGCATTCAACTGACAGAGTTAAACTCACGTGTGGATTCAGCGGTTTGCAAACCCTTTCTGTGCAGAATCCCAAAACCGGTATTTCCAGCCCAATGCCGGCATCCGTACTAAACAGTAGGAAACTTCGTCTAAAACTCAGGAGAAACGTTTCCTTGAAACTGCTCTGCTGTGCGTTCGTTCACCTAAGAGAGTTGAATCTATGTTGAGATTCAGCGAGTCAGAAACACGTTTCTTCTTGGAGCTGCGTTGGGATATTCCCGAGTGAATGGGACCATAGGCTGTACAGAGAAATATCTGCTCCTACAACCAAAAGGGTGGTATCTAACTGAATGGTTGTCAATGTGTGCATTCAGCTGACAGAGTTAAACTCACGTTTGGATTCAGCGGTTTACAAACCCTTTCTGTGCAGGATCCCAAAACCGGTAATACCAGCTCAATGCCGGCATCCGTTCTAAACAGCAGGAAACTTCGTCTAAAACTCAGGAGAAACGTTTCCTTGAAACTGCTCTGCTGTGCGTTCGTTCACCTAAGAGAGTTGAATCTATGTTGAGATTCAACGAGTCAGAAACACGTTTCTTCTAGGAGGTGCGTTGGGATATTCCCGAGTGAATGGGACCATAGGCTGTACAGAGAAATATCTGCTTCTAAATCCAAAAGTGTGCTATCAAACTGAATGGTTGTCAATGTGTGCATTTAACTGACAGAGTTAAACTCACGTGTGGATTCAGCGGTTTGCAAACCCTTTCTGTGCAGAATCCCAAAACCGGTATGTCCAGCCCAATGCCGGCATACGTACTAAACAGCAGGAAACTTTTTCTAAAACTCAGGAGAAACGTTTCCTTGAAACTGCTCTGCTGTGCCTTCGTTCACCTAAGAGAGTTGAATCTATGTTGAGATTCAGCGAGTCAGAAACACGTTTCTTCTTGGAGCTGCGTTGGGATATTCCCGAGTGAATGGGACCATAGGCTGTACAGAGAAATATCTGCTTCTAAATCCAAAAGTGTGCTATCAAACTGAATGGTTGTCAATGTGTGCATTCAACTGACAGAGTTAAACTCACGTGTGGATTCAGCGGTTTGCAAACCCTTTCTGTGCAGAATCCCAAAACCGGTATTTCCAGCCCAATGCCGGCATACGTACTAAACAAGAGGAAACTTCGTCTAAAACTCAGGAGAAACGTTTCCTTGAAACTGCTCTGCTGTGCGTTCTTTCACCTAAGAGAGTTGAATCTATGTTGAGATTCAGCGAGTCAGAAACACGTTTCTTCTAGGAGCTGCGTTGGGATATTCCCGAGTGAATGGGACCATAGGCTGTACAGAGAAATATCTGCTTCTAAAACCAAAACGGAGCTATCTAAGTGAATGGTTGTCAATGTGTGCATTCAACTGACAGAGTTAAACTCACGTGTGGATTCAGCGGTTTGCAAACCCTTTCTGTGCAGAATCCCAAAACCGGTATTTCCAGCCCAATGCCGGCATACGTACTAAACAGCAGGAAACTTCGTCTAAAACTCAGGAGAAACGTTTCCTTGAAACTGCTCTGCTGTGCGTTCGTTCACCTAAGAGAGTTGAATCTATGTTGAGATTCAGCGAGTCAGAAACACGTTTCTTCTAGGAGCTGCGTTGGGATATTCCCGAGTGAATGGGACCATAGGCTGTACAGAGAAATATCTGCTCCTACAACCAAAAGGGTGGTATCTAACTGAATGGTTGTCAATGTGTGCATTCAACTGACAGAGTTAAACTCACGTTTGGATTCAGCGGTTTACAAAACCTTTCTGTGCAGGATCCCAAAACCGGTAATACCAGCTCAATGCCGGCATCCGTACTAAACAGCAGGAAACTTCGTCTAAAACTCAGGAGAAACGTTTCCTTGAAACTGCTCTGCTGTGCGTTCGTTCACCTAAGAGAGTTGAATCTATGTTGAGATTCAACGAGTCAGAAACACGTTTCTTCTAGGAGCTGCGTTGGGATATTCCCGAGTGAATGGGACCATAGGCTGTACAGAGAAATATCTGCTTCTAAATCCAAAAGTGTGCTATCAAACTGAATGGTTGTCAATGTGTGCATTCAACTGACAGAGTTAAACTCACGTGTGGATTCAGCGGTTTGCAAACCCTTTCTGTGCAGAATCCCAAAACCGGTATTTCCAGCCCAATGCCGGCATACGTACTAAACAGCAGGAAACTTCGTCTAAGACTCAGGAGAAACGTTTCCTTGAAACTGCTCTGCTGTGCGTTCGTTCACCTAAGAGAGTTGAATCTATGTTGAGATTCAGCGAGTCAGAAACACGTTTCTTCTAGGAGCTGCGTTGGGATATTCCCGAGTGAATGGGACCATAGGCTGTACAGAGAAATATCTGCTTCTAAAACCAAAAGTGTGTTATCAAACTGAATGGTTGTCAATGTGCGCATTCAACTGACAGAGTTAAACTCACGTGTGGATTCAGCGGTTTGCACACCATTTCTGTGCAGAATCCCAAAACCGGTATTTCCAGCCCAATGCCGGCATCCGTACTAAACAGTAGGAAACTTCGTCTAAAACTCAGGAGAAACGTTTCCTTGAAACTGCTCTGCTGTGCGTTCGTTCACCTAAGAGAGTTGAATCTATGTTGAGATTCAGCGAGTCAGAAACACGTTTCTTCTAGGAGCTGCGTTGGGATATTCCCGAGTGAATGGGACCATAGGCTGTACAGAGAAATATCTGCTTCTAAAACCAAAAGTGTGCTATCAAACTGAATGGTTGTCAATGTGTGCATTCAACTGACAGAGTTAAACTCACGTGTGGATTCAGCGGTTTGCAAACCCTTTCTGTGCAGAATCCCAAAACCGGTATTTCCAGCCCAATGCCGGCATCCGTACTAAACAGCAGGAAACTTCGTCTAAGACTCAGGAGAGAGGTTTCCTTGAAACTGCTCTGCTGTGCGTTCGTTCACCTAAGAGAGTTGAATCTATGTTGAGATTCAGCGAGTCAGAAACACGTTTCTTCTAGGAGCTGCGTTGGGATATTCCCGAGTGAATGGGACCATAGGCTGTACAGAGAAATATCTGCTTCTAAAACCAAAAGTGTGCTATCAAACTGAATGGTTGTCAATGTGTGCATTCAACTGACAGAGTTAAACTCACGTGTGGATTCAGCGGTTTGCACACCATTTCTGTGCAGAATCCCAAAACCGGTATGTCCAGTCCAATGCCGGCATCCGTACTAAACAGTAGGAAACTTCGTCTAAAACTCAGGAGAAACGTTTCCTTGAAACTCCTCTGCTGTGCGTTCGTTCACCTAAGAGAGTTGAATCTATGTTGAGATTCAGCGAGTCAGAAACACGTTTCTTCTAGGAGCTGCGTTGGGATATTCCCGAGTGAATGGGACCATAGGCTGTACAGAGAAATATCTGCTTCTAAAACCAAAACGGAGCTATCTAAGTGAATGGTTGTCAATGTGTGCATTCAACTGACAGAGTTAAACTCACGTGTGGATTCAGCGGTTTGCAAACCATTTCTGTGCAGAATCCCAAAACCGGTATGTCCAGCCCAATGCCGGCATTCGTACTAAACAGCAGGAAACTTCGTCTAAAACTCAGGAGAAACGTTTCCTTGAAACTGCTCTGCTGTGCGTTCGTTCACCTAAGAGAGTTGAATCTATGTTGAGATTCAGCGATTGAGAAACACGTTTCTTCTAGGAGCTGCGTTGGGATATTCCCGAGTGAATGGGACCATAGGCTGTACAGAGAAATATCTGCTTCTAAAACCAAAAGTGTGCTATCAAACTGAATGGTTGTCAATGTGTGCATTCAACTGACAGAGTTAAACTCACGTGTGGATTCAGCGGTTTGCAAACCCTTTCTGTGCAGAATCCCAAAACCGGTATTTCCAGCCCAATGCCGGCATACGTACTAAACAGCAGGAAACTTCGTCTAAGACTCAGGAGAGACGTTTCCTTGAAACTGCTCTGCTGTGCGTTCGTTCACCTAAGAGAGTTGAATCTATGTTGAGATTCAGCGAGTCAGAAACACGTTTCTTCTAGGAGCTGCGTTGGGATATTCCCGAGCGAATGGGACCATAGGCTGTACAGAGAAATATCTGCTTCTAAATCCAAAAGTGTGCTATCAAACTGAATGGTTGTCAATGTGTGCATTCAACTGACAGAGTTAAACTCACGTGTGGATTCAGCGGTTTGCAAACCCTTTCTGTGCAGAATCCCAAAACCGGTATGTCCAGCCCAATGCCGGCATATGTACTAAACAGCAGGAAACTTCGTCTAAAACTCAGGAGAAACGTTTCCTTGAAACTGCTCTGCTGTGCGTTCGTTCACCTAAGAGAGTTGAATCTATGTTGAGATTCAGCGAGTCAGAAACACGTTTCTTCTAGGAGCTGCGTTGGGATATTCCCGAGTGAATGGGACCATAGGCTGTACAGAGAAATATCTGCTTCTAAAACCAAAAGTGTGCTATCAAACTGAATGGTTGTCAATGTGTGCATTCAACTGACAGAGTTAAACTCACGTGTGGATTCAGCGGTTTGCAAAACCTTTCTGTGCAGAATCCCAAAACCGGTATTTCCAGCCCAATGCCGGCATACGTACTAAACAGCAGGAAACTTCGTCTAAAACTCAGGAGAAACGTTTCCTTGAAACTGCTCTGCTGTGCGTTCTTTCACCTAAGAGAGTTGAATCTATGTTGAGATTCAGCGAGTCAGAAACACGTTTATGCTAGGAGCTGCGTTGGGATATTCCCGAGTGAATGGGACCATAGGCTGTACAGAGAAATATCTGCTTCTAAAACCAAAACGGAGCTATCTAAGTGAATGGTTGTCAATGTGTGCATTCAACTGACAGAGTTAAACTCACGTGTGGATTCAGCGGTTTGCAAACCCTTTCTGTGCAGAATCCCATAACCGGTATTTCCAGCCCAATGCCGGCATACGTACTAAACAGCAGGAAACTTCGTCTAAAACTCAGGAGAAACGTTTCCTTGAAACTGCTCTGCTGTGCGTTCGTTCACCTAAGAGAGTTGAATCTATGTTGAGATTCAGCGAGTCAGAAACACGTTTCTTCTAGGAGCTGCGTTGGGATATTCCCGAGTGAATGGGACCATAGGCTGTACAGAGAAATATCTGCTTCTAAAACCAAAACGGAGCTATCTAACTGAATCGTTGTGAATGTGTGCATTCAACTGACAGAGTTAAACTCACGTGTGGATTCAGCGGTTTGCAAACCCTTTCTGTGCAGAATCCCAAAACCGGTATTTCCAGCCCAATGCCGGCATCCGTACTAAACAGTAGGAAACTTCGTCTAAAACTCAGGAGAAACGTTTCCTTGAAACTGCTCTGCTGTGCGTTCGTTCACCTAAGAGAGTTGAATCTATGTTGAGATTCAGCGAGTCAGAAACACGTTTCTTCTTGGAGCTGCGTTGGGATATTCCCGAGTGAATGGGACCATAGGCTGTACAGAGAAATATCTGCTCCTACAACCAAAAGGGTGGTATCTAACTGAATGGTTGTCAATGTGTGCATTCAACTGACAGAGTTAAACTCACGTTTGGATTCAGCGGTTTACAAACCCTTTCTGTGCAGGATCCCAAAACCGGTAATACCAGCTCAATGCCGGTATCCGTACTAAACAGCAGGAAACTTCGTCTAAAACTCAGGAGAAACGTTTCCTTGAAACTGCTCTGCTGTGCGTTCGTTCACCTAAGAGAGTTGAATCTATGTTGAGATTCAACGAGTCAGAAACACGTTTCTTCTAGGAGGTGCGTTGGGATATTCCCGAGTGAATGGGACCATAGGCTGTACAGAGAAATATCTGCTTCTAAATCCAAAAGTGTGCTATCAAACTGAATGGTTGTCAATGTGTGCATTCAACTGACAGAGTTAAACTCACGTGTGGATTCAGCGGTTTGCAAACCCTTTCTGTGCAGAATCCCAAAACCGGTATGTCCAGCCCAATGCCGGCATACGTACTAAACAGCAGGAAACTTTTTCTAAAACTCAGGAGAAACGTTTCCTTGAAACTGCTCTGCTGTGCGTTCGTTCACCTAAGAGAGTTGAATCTATGTTGAGATTCAGCGAGTCAGAAACACGTTTCTTCTTGGAGCTGCGTTGGGATATTCCCGAGTGAATGGGACCATAGGCTGTACAGAGAAATATCTGCTTCTAAATCCAAAAGTGTGCTATCAAACTGAATGGTTGTCAATGTGTGCATTCAACTGACAGAGTTAAACTCACGTGTGGATTCAGCGGTTTGCAAACCCTTTCTGTGCAGAATCCCAAAACCGGTATTTCCAGCCCAATGCCGGCATACGTACTAAACAGCAGGAAACTTCGTCTAAAACTCAGGAGAAACGTTTCCTTGAAACTGCTCTGCTGTGCGTTCTTTCACCTAAGAGAGTTGAATCTATGTTGAGATTCAGCGAGTCAGAAACACGTTTCTTCTAGGAGCTGCGTTGGGATATTCCCGAGTGAATGGGACCATAGGCTGTACAGAGAAATATCTGCTTCTAAAACCAAAACGGAGCTATCTAGGTGAATGGTTGTCAATGTGTGCATTCAACTGACAGAGTTAAACTCACGTGTGGATTCAGCGGTTTGCAAACCCTTTCTGTGCAGAATCCCAAAACCGGTATTTCCAGCCCAATGCCGGCATACGTACTAAACAGCAGGAAACTTCGTCTAAAACTCAGGAGAAACGTTTCCTTGAAACTGCTCTGCTGTGCGTTCGTTCACCTAAGAGAGTTGAATCTATGTTGAGATTCAGCGAGTCAGAAACACGTTTCTTCTAGGAGCTGCGTTGGGATATTCCCGAGTGAATGGGACCATAGGCTGTACAGAGAAATATCTGCTTCTAAAACCAAAAGTGTGCTATCAAACTGAATGGTTGTCAATGTGTGCATTCAACTGACAGAGTTAAACTCACGTGTGGATTCAGCGGTTTGCAAACCCTTTCTGTGCAGAATCCCAAAACCGGTATTTCCAGCCCAATGCCGGCATACGTACTAAACAGCAGGAAACTTCGTCTAAAACTCAGGAGAAACGTTTCCTTGAAACTGCTCTGCTGTGCGTTCTTTCACCTAAGAGAGTTGAATCTATGTTGAGATTCAGCGAGTCAGAAACACGTTTATGCTAGGAGCTGCGTTGGGATATTCCCGAGTGAATGGGACCATAGGCTGTACAGAGAAATATCTGCTTCTAAAACCAAAACGGAGCTATCTAAGTGAATGGTTGTCAATGTGTGCATTCAACTGACAGAGTTAAACTCACGTGTGGATTCAGCGGTTTGCAAACCCTTTCTGTGCAGAATCCCATAACCGGTATTTCCAGCCCAATGCCGGCATACGTACTAAACAGCAGGAAACTTCGTCTAAAACTCAGGAGAAACGTTTCCTTGAAACTGCTCTGCTGTGCGTTCGTTCACCTAAGAGAGTTGAATCTATGTTGAGATTCAGCGATTGAGAAACACGTTTCTTCTAGGAGCTGCGTTGGGATATTCCCGAGTGAATGGGACCATAGGCTGTACAGAGAAATATCTGCTTCTAAAACCAAAACGGAGCTATCTAACTGAATCGTTGTGAATGTGTGCATTCAACTGACAGAGTTAAACTCACGTGTGGATTCAGCGGTTTGCAAACCCTTTCTGTGCAGAATCCCAAAACCGGTATTTCCAGCCCAATGCCGGCATCCGTACTAAACAGTAGGAAACTTCGTCTAAAACTCAGGAGAAACGTTTCCTTGAAACTGCTCTGCTGTGCGTTCGTTCACCTAAGAGAGTTGAATCTATGTTGAGATTCAGCGAGTCAGAAACACGTTTCTTCTTGGAGCTGCGTTGGGATATTCCCGAGTGAATGGGACCATAGGCTGTACAGAGAAATATCTGCTCCTACAACCAAAAGGGTGGTATCTAACTGAATGGTTGTCAATGTGTGCATTCAACTGACAGAGTTAAACTCACGTTTGGATTCAGCGGTTTACAAACCCTTTCTGTGCAGGATCCCAAAACCGGTAATACCAGCTCAATGCCGGCATCCGTACTAAACAGCAGGAAACTTCGTCTAAAACTCAGGAGAAACGTTTCCTTGAAACTGCTCTGCTGTGCGTTCGTTCACCTAAGAGAGTTGAATCTATGTTGAGATTCAACGAGTCAGAAACACGTTTCTTCTAGGAGGTGCGTTGGGATATTCCCGAGTGAATGGGACCATAGGCTGTACAGAGAAATATCTGCTTCTAAAACCAAAAGTGTGCTATCAAACTGAATGGTTGTCAATGTGTGCATTCAACTGACAGAGTTAAACTCACGTGTGGATTCAGCGGTTTGCAAACCCTTTCTGTGCAGAATCCCAAAACCGGTATGTCCAGCCCCATGCCGGCATCCGTACTAAACAGCAGGAAACTTCGTCTAAAACTCAGGAGAAACGTTTCCTTGAAACTGCTCTGCTGTGCGTTCGTTCACCTAAGAGAGTTGAATCTATGTTGAGATTCAGCGAGTCAGAAACACGTTTCTTCTTGGAGCTGCGTTGGGATATTCCCGAGTGAATGGGACCATAGGCTGTACAGAGAAATATCTGCTTCTAAATCCAAAAGTGTGCTATCAAACTGAATGGTTGTCAATGTGTGCATTCAACTGACAGAGTTAAACTCACGTGTGGATTCAGCGGTTTGCAAACCCTTTCTGTGCAGAATCCCAAAACCGGTATTTCCAGCCCAATGCCGGCATACGTACTAAACAGCAGGAAACTTCGTCTAAAACTCAGGAGAAACGTTTCCTTGAAACTGCTCTGCTGTGCGTTCTTTCACCTAAGAGAGTTGAATCTATGTTGAGATTCAGCGAGTCAGAAACACGTTTCTTCTAGGAGCTGCGTTGGGATATTCCCGAGTGAATGGGACCATAGGCTGTACAGAGAAATATCTGCTTCTAAAACCAAAACGGAGCTATCTAGGTGAATGGTTGTCAATGTGTGCATTCAACTGACAGAGTTAAACTCACGTGTGGATTCAGCGGTTTGCAAACCCTTTCTGTGCAGAATCCCAAAACCGGTATTTCCAGCCCAATGCCGGCATACGTACTAAACAGCAGGAAACTTCGTCTAAAACTCAGGAGAAACGTTTCCTTGAAACTGCTCTGCTGTGCGTTCGTTCACCTAAGAGAGTTGAATCTATGTTGAGATTCAGCGAGTCAGAAACACGTTTCTTCTAGGAGCTGCGTTGGGATATTCCCGAGTGAATGGGACCATAGGCTGTACAGAGAAATATCTGCTTCTAAAACCAAAACGGAGCTATCTAACTGAATCGTTGTGAATGTGTGCATTCAACTGACAGAGTTAAACTCACGTGTGGATTCAGCGGTTTGCAAACCCTTTCTGTGCAGAATCCCAAAACCGGTATTTCCAGCCCAATGCCGGCATACGTACTAAACAGTAGGAAACTTCGTCTAAAACTCAGGAGAAACGTTTCCTTGAAACTGCTCTGCTGTGCGTTCGTTCACCTAAGAGAGTTGAATCTATGTTGAGATTCAGCGAGTCAGAAACACGTTTCTTCTTGGAGCTGCGTTGGGATATTCCCGAGTGAATGGGACCATAGGCTGTACAGAGAAATATCTGCTCCTACAACCAAAAGGGTGGTATCTAACTGAATGGTTGTCAATGTGTGCATTCAACTGACAGAGTTAAACTCACGTTTGGATTCAGCGGTTTACAAACCCTTTCTGTGCAGGATCCCAAAACCGGTAATACCAGCTCAATGCCGGCATCCGTACTAAACAGCAGGAAACTTCGTCTAAAACTCAGGAGAAACGTTTCCTTGAAACTGCTCTTCTGTGCGTTCGTTCACCTAAGAGAGTTGAATCTATGTTGAGATTCAACGAGTCAGAAACACGTTTCTTCTAGGAGGTGCGTTGGGATATTCCCGAGTGAATGGGACCATAGGCTGTACAGAGAAATATCTGCTTCTAAATCCAAAAGTGTGCTATCAAACTGAATGGTTGTCAATGTGTGCATTTAACTGACAGAGTTAAACTCACGTGTGGATTCAGCGGTTTGCAAACCCTTTCTGTGCAGAATCCCAAAACCGGTATGTCCAGCCCAATGCCGGCATACGTACTAAACAGCAGGAAACTTTTTCTAAAACTCAGGAGAAACGTTTCCTTGAAACTGCTCTGCTGTGCCTTCGTTCACCTAAGAGAGTTGAATCTATGTTGAGATTCAGCGAGTCAGAAACACGTTTCTTCTAGGAGCTGCGTTGGGATATTCCCGAGTGAATGGGACCATAGGCTGTACAGAGAAATATCTGCTTCTAAATCCAAAAGTGTGCTATCAAACTGAATGGTTGTCAATGTGTGCATTCAACTGACAGAGTTAAACTCACGTGTGGATTCAGCGGTTTGCAAACCCTTTCTGTGCAGAATCCCAAAACCGGTATTTCCAGCCCAATGCCGGCATACGTACTAAACAAGAGGAAACTTCGTCTAAAACTCAGGAGAAACGTTTCCTTGAAACTGCTCTGCTGTGCGTTCTTTCACCTAAGAGAGTTGAATCTATGTTGAGATTCAGCGAGTCAGAAACACGTTTCTTCTAGGAGCTGCGTTGGGATATTCCCGAGTGAATGGGACCATAGGCTGTACAGAGAAATATCTGCTTCTAAAACCAAAACGGAGCTATCTAAGTGAATGGTTGTCAATGTGTGCATTCAACTGACAGAGTTAAACTCACGTGTGGATTCAGCGGTTTGCAAACCCTTTCTGTGCAGAATCCCAAAACCGGTATTTCCAGCCCAATGCCGGCATACGTACTAAACAGCAGGAAACTTCGTCTAAAACTCAGGAGAAACGTTTCCTTGAAACTGCTCTGCTGTGCGTTCGTTCACCTAAGAGAGTTGAATCTATGTTGAGATTCAGCGAGTCAGAAACACGTTTCTTCTAGGAGCTGCGTTGGGATATTCCCGAGTGAATGGGACCATAGGCTGTACAGAGAAATATCTGCTTCTAAAACCAAAACGGAGCTATCTAACTGAATCGTTGTGAATGTGTGCATTCAACTGACAGAGTTAAACTCACGTGTGGATTCAGCGGTTTGCAAACCCTTTCTGTGCAGAATCCCAAAACCGGTATTTCCAGCCCAATGCCGGCATACGTACTAAACAGTAGGAAACTTCGTCTAAAACTCAGGAGAAACGTTTCCTTGAAACTGCTCTGCTGTGCGTTCGTTCACCTAAGAGAGTTGAATCTATGTTGAGATTCAGCGAGTCAGAAACACGTTTCTTCTAGGAGCTGCGTTGGGATATTCCCGAGTGAATGGGACCATAGGCTGTACAGAGAAATATCTGCTCCTACAACCAAAAGGGTGGTATCTAACTGAATGGTTGTCAATGTGTGCATTCAACTGACAGAGTTAAACTCACGTTTGGATTCAGCGGTTTACAAAACCTTTCTGTGCAGGATCCCAAAACCGGTAATACCAGCTCAATGCCGGCATCCGTACTAAACAGCAGGAAACTTCGTCTAAAACTCAGGAGAAACGTTTCCTTGAAACTGCTCTGCTGTGCGTTCGTTCACCTAAGAGAGTTGAATCTATGTTGAGATTCAACGAGTCAGAAACACGTTTCTTCTAGGAGGTGCGTTGGGATATTCCCGAGTGAATGGGACCATAGGCTGTACAGAGAAATATCTGCTTCTAAATCCAAAAGTGTGCTATCAAACTGAATGGTTGTCAATGTGTGCATTCAACTGACAGAGTTAAACTCACGTGTGGATTCAGCGGTTTGCAAACCCTTTCTGTGCAGAATCCCAAAACCGGTATTTCCAGCCCAATGCCGGCATACGTACTAAACAGCAGGAAACTTCGTCTAAGACTCAGGAGAAACGTTTCCTTGAAACTGCTCTGCTGTGCGTTCGTTCACCTAAGAGAGTTGAATCTATGTTGAGATTCAGCGAGTCAGAAACACGTTTCTTCTAGGAGCTGCGTTGGGATATTCCCGAGTGAATGGGACCATAGGCTGTACAGAGAAATATCTGCTTCTAAAACCAAAAGTGTGTTATCAAACTGAATGGTTGTCAATGTGTGCATTCAACTGACAGAGTTAAACTCACGTGTGGATTCAGCGGTTTGCACACCATTTCTGTGCAGAATCCCAAAACCGGTATTTCCAGCCCAATGCCGGCATCCGTACTAAACAGTAGGAAACTTCGTCTAAAACTCAGGAGAAACGTTTCCTTGAAACTGCTCTGCTGTGCGTTCGTTCACCTAAGAGAGTTGAATCTATGTTGAGATTCAGCGAGTCAGAAACACGTTTCTTCTAGGAGCTGCGTTGGGATATTCCCGAGTGAATGGGACCATAGGCTGTACAGAGAAATATCTGCTCCTACAACCAAAAGGGTGGTATCTAACTGAATGGTTGTCAATGTGTGCATTCAACTGACAGAGTTAAACTCACGTTTGGATTCAGCGGTTTACAAACCCTTTCTGTGCAGGATCCCAAAACCGGTAATACCAGCTCAATGCCGGCATCCGTACTAAACAGCAGGAAACTTCGTCTAAAACTCAGGAGAAACGTTTCCTTGAAACTGCTCTGCTGTGCGTTCGTTCACCTAAGAGAGTTGAATCTATGTTGAGATTCAACGAGTCAGAAACACGTTTCTTCTAGGAGGTGCGTTGGGATATTCCCGAGTGAATGGGACCATAGGCTGTACAGAGAAATATCTGCTTCTAAATCCAAAAGTGTGCTATCAAACTGAATGGTTGTCAATGTGTGCATTTAACTGACAGAGTTAAACTCACGTGTGGATTCAGCGGTTTGCAAACCCTTTCTGTGCAGAATCCCAAAACCGGTATGTCCAGCCCAATGCCGGCATACGTACTAAACAGCAGGAAACTTTTTCTAAAACTCAGGAGAAACGTTTCCTTGAAACTGCTCTGCTGTGCCTTCGTTCACCTAAGAGAGTTGAATCTATGTTGAGATTCAGCGAGTCAGAAACACGTTTCTTCTAGGAGCTGCGTTGGGATATTCCCGAGTGAATGGGACCATAGGCTGTACAGAGAAATATCTGCTTCTAAATCCAAAAGTGTGCTATCAAACTGAATGGTTGTCAATGTGTGCATTCAACTGACAGAGTTAAACTCACGTGTGGATTCAGCGGTTTGCAAACCCTTTCTGTGCAGAATCCCAAAACCGGTATTTCCAGCCCAATGCCGGCATACGTACTAAACAAGAGGAAACTTCGTCTAAAACTCAGGAGAAACGTTTCCTTGAAACTGCTCTGCTGTGCGTTCTTTCACCTAAGAGAGTTGAATCTATGTTGAGATTCAGCGAGTCAGAAACACGTTTCTTCTAGGAGCTGCGTTGGGATATTCCCGAGTGAATGGGACCATAGGCTGTACAGAGAAATATCTGCTTCTAAAACCAAAACGGAGCTATCTAAGTGAATGGTTGTCAATGTGTGCATTCAACTGACAGAGTTAAACTCACGTGTGGATTCAGCGGTTTGCAAACCCTTTCTGTGCAGAATCCCAAAACCGGTATTTCCAGCCCAATGCCGGCATACGTACTAAACAGCAGGAAACTTCGTCTAAAACTCAGGAGAAACGTTTCCTTGAAACTGCTCTGCTGTGCGTTCGTTCACCTAAGAGAGTTGAATCTATGTTGAGATTCAGCGAGTCAGAAACACGTTTCTTCTAGGAGCTGTGTTGGGATATTCCCGAGTGAATGGGACCATAGGCTGTACAGAGAAATATCTGCTTCTAAAACCAAAACGGAGCTATCTAACTGAATCGTTGTGAATGTGTGCATTCAACTGACAGAGTTAAACTCACGTGTGGATTCAGCGGTTTGCAAACCCTTTCTGTGCAGAATCCCAAAACCGGTATTTCCAGCCCAATGCCGGCATACGTACTAAACAGTAGGAAACTTCGTCTAAAACTCAGGAGAAACGTTTCCTTGAAACTGCTCTGCTGTGCGTTCGTTCACCTAAGAGAGTTGAATCTATGTTGAGATTCAGCGAGTCAGAAACACGTTTCTTCTAGGAGCTGCGTTGGGATATTCCCGAGTGAATGGGACCATAGGCTGTACAGAGAAATATCTGCTCCTACAACCAAAAGGGTGGTATCTAACTGAATGGTTGTCAATGTGTGCATTCAACTGACAGAGTTAAACTCACGTTTGGATTCAGCGGTTTACAAAACCTTTCTGTGCAGGATCCCAAAACCGGTAATACCAGCTCAATGCCGGCATCCGTACTAAACAGCAGGAAACTTCGTCTAAAACTCAGGAGAAACGTTTCCTTGAAACTGCTCTGCTGTGCGTTCGTTCACCTAAGAGAGTTGAATCTATGTTGAGATTCAACGAGTCAGAAACACGTTTCTTCTAGGAGGTGCGTTGGGATATTCCCGAGTGAATGGGACCATAGGCTGTACAGAGAAATATCTGCTTCTAAATCCAAAAGTGTGCTATCAAACTGAATGGTTGTCAATGTGTGCATTCAACTGACAGAGTTAAACTCACGTGTGGATTCAGCGGTTTGCAAACCCTTTCTGTGCAGAATCCCAAAACCGGTATTTCCAGCCCAATGCCGGCATACGTACTAAACAGCAGGAAACTTCGTCTAAGACTCAGGAGAAACGTTTCCTTGAAACTGCTCTGCTGTGCGTTCGTTCACCTAAGAGAGTTGAATCTATGTTGAGATTCAGCGAGTCAGAAACACGTTTCTTCTAGGAGCTGCGTTGGGATATTCCCGAGTGAATGGGACCATAGGCTGTACAGAGAAATATCTGCTTCTAAAACCAAAAGTGTGTTATCAAACTGAATGGTTGTCAATGTGTGCATTCAACTGACAGAGTTAAACTCACGTGTGGATTCAGCGGTTTGCACACCATTTCTGTGCAGAATCCCAAAACCGGTATTTCCAGCCCAATGCCGGCATCCGTACTAAACAGTAGGAAACTTCGTCTAAAACTCAGGAGAAACGTTTCCTTGAAACTGCTCTGCTGTGCGTTCGTTCACCTAAGAGAGTTGAATCTATGTTGAGATTCAGCGAGTCAGAAACACGTTTCTTCTAGGAGCTGCGTTGGGATATTCCCGAGTGAATGGGACCATAGGCTGTACAGAGAAATATCTGCTCCTACAACCAAAAGGGTGGTATCTAACTGAATGGTTGTCAATGTGTGCATTCAACTGACAGAGTTAAACTCACGTTTGGATTCAGCGGTTTACAAACCCTTTCTGTGCAGGATCCCAAAACCGGTAATACCAGCTCAATGCCGGCATCCGTACTAAACAGCAGGAAACTTCGTCTAAAACTCAGGAGAAACGTTTCCTTGAAACTGCTCTGCTGTGCGTTCGTTCACCTAAGAGAGTTGAATCTATGTTGAGATTCAACGAGTCAGAAACACGTTTCTTCTAGGAGGTGCGTTGGGATATTCCCGAGTGAATGGGACCATAGGCTGTACAGAGAAATATCTGCTTCTAAATCCAAAAGTGTGCTATCAAACTGAATGGTTGTCAATGTGTGCATTTAACTGACAGAGTTAAACTCACGTGTGGATTCAGCGGTTTGCAAACCCTTTCTGTGCAGAATCCCAAAACCGGTATGTCCAGCCCAATGCCGGCATACGTACTAAACAGCAGGAAACTTTTTCTAAAACTCAGGAGAAACGTTTCCTTGAAACTGCTCTGCTGTGCCTTCGTTCACCTAAGAGAGTTGAATCTATGTTGAGATTCAGCGAGTCAGAAACACGTTTCTTCTAGGAGCTGCGTTGGGATATTCCCGAGTGAATGGGACCATAGGCTGTACAGAGAAATATCTGCTTCTAAATCCAAAAGTGTGCTATCAAACTGAATGGTTGTCAATGTGTGCATTCAACTGACAGAGTTAAACTCACGTGTGGATTCAGCGGTTTGCAAACCCTTTCTGTGCAGAATCCCAAAACCGGTATTTCCAGCCCAATGCCGGCATACGTACTAAACAAGAGGAAACTTCGTCTAAAACTCAGGAGAAACGTTTCCTTGAAACTGCTCTGCTGTGCGTTCTTTCACCTAAGAGAGTTGAATCTATGTTGAGATTCAGCGAGTCAGAAACACGTTTCTTCTAGGAGCTGCGTTGGGATATTCCCGAGTGAATGGGACCATAGGCTGTACAGAGAAATATCTGCTTCTAAAACCAAAACGGAGCTATCTAAGTGAATGGTTGTCAATGTGTGCATTCAACTGACAGAGTTAAACTCACGTGTGGATTCAGCGGTTTGCAAACCCTTTCTGTGCAGAATCCCAAAACCGGTATTTCCAGCCCAATGCCGGCATACGTACTAAACAGCAGGAAACTTCGTCTAAAACTCAGGAGAAACGTTTCCTTGAAACTGCTCTGCTGTGCGTTCGTTCACCTAAGAGAGTTGAATCTATGTTGAGATTCAGCGAGTCAGAAACACGTTTCTTCTAGGAGCTGCGTTGGGATATTCCCGAGTGAATGGGACCATAGGCTGTACAGAGAAATATCTGCTTCTAAAACCAAAACGGAGCTATCTAACTGAATCGTTGTGAATGTGTGCATTCAACTGACAGAGTTAAACTCACGTGTGGATTCAGCGGTTTGCAAACCCTTTCTGTGCAGAATCCCAAAACCGGTATTTCCAGCCCAATGCCGGCATACGTACTAAACAGTAGGAAACTTCGTCTAAAACTCAGGAGAAACGTTTCCTTGAAACTGCTCTGCTGTGCGTTCGTTCACCTAAGAGAGTTGAATCTATGTTGAGATTCAGCGAGTCAGAAACACGTTTCTTCTAGGAGCTGCGTTGGGATATTCCCGAGTGAATGGGACCATAGGCTGTACAGAGAAATATCTGCTCCTACAACCAAAAGGGTGGTATCTAACTGAATGGTTGTCAATGTGTGCATTCAACTGACAGAGTTAAACTCACGTTTGGATTCAGCGGTTTACAAAACCTTTCTGTGCAGGATCCCAAAACCGGTAATACCAGCTCAATGCCGGCATCCGTACTAAACAGCAGGAAACTTCGTCTAAAACTCAGGAGAAACGTTTCCTTGAAACTGCTCTGCTGTGCGTTCGTTCACCTAAGAGAGTTGAATCTATGTTGAGATTCAACGAGTCAGAAACACGTTTCTTCTAGGAGCTGCGTTGGGATATTCCCGAGTGAATGGGACCATAGGCTGTACAGAGAAATATCTGCTTCTAAATCCAAAAGTGTGCTATCAAACTGAATGGTTGTCAATGTGTGCATTCAACTGACAGAGTTAAACTCACGTGTGGATTCAGCGGTTTGCAAACCCTTTCTGTGCAGAATCCCAAAACCGGTATTTCCAGCCCAATGCCGGCATACGTACTAAACAGCAGGAAACTTCGTCTAAGACTCAGGAGAAACGTTTCCTTGAAACTGCTCTGCTGTGCGTTCGTTCACCTAAGAGAGTTGAATCTATGTTGAGATTCAGCGAGTCAGAAACACGTTTCTTCTAGGAGCTGCGTTGGGATATTCCCGAGTGAATGGGACCATAGGCTGTACAGAGAAATATCTGCTTCTAAAACCAAAAGTGTGTTATCAAACTGAATGGTTGTCAATGTGTGCATTCAACTGACAGAGTTAAACTCACGTGTGGATTCAGCGGTTTGCACACCATTTCTGTGCAGAATCCCAAAACCGGTATTTCCAGCCCAATGCCGGCATCCGTACTAAACAGTAGGAAACTTCGTCTAAAACTCAGGAGAAACGTTTCCTTGAAACTGCTCTGCTGTGCGTTCGTTCACCTAAGAGAGTTGAATCTATGTTGAGATTCAGCGAGTCAGAAACACGTTTCTTCTAGGAGCTGCGTTGGGATATTCCCGAGTGAATGGGACCATAGGCTGTACAGAGAAATATCTGCTTCTAAAACCAAAAGTGTGCTATCAAACTGAATGGTTGTCAATGTGTGCATTCAACTGACAGAGTTAAACTCACGTGTGGATTCAGCGGTTTGCAAACCCTTTCTGTGCAGAATCCCAAAACCGGTATTTCCAGCCCAATGCCGGCATACGTACTAAACAGCAGGAAACTTCGTCTAAGACTCAGGAGAGAGGTTTCCTTGAAACTGCTCTGCTGTGCGTTCGTTCACCTAAGAGAGTTGAATCTATGTTGAGATTCAGCGAGTCAGAAACACGTTTCTTCTAGGAGCTGCGTTGGGATATTCCCGAGTGAATGGGACCATAGGCTGTACAGAGAAATATCTGCTTCTAAAACCAAAAGTGTGCTATCAAACTGAATGGTTGTCAATGTGTGCATTCAACTGACAGAGTTAAACTCACGTGTGGATTCAGCGGTTTGCACACCATTTCTGTGCAGAATCCCAAAACCGGTATGTCCAGCCCAATGCCGGCATCCGTACTAAACAGTAGGAAACTTCGTCTAAAACTCAGGAGAAACGTTTCCTTGAAACTGCTCTGCTGTGCGTTCGTTCACCTAAGAGAGTTGAATCTATGTTGAGATTCAGCGAGTCAGAAACACGTTTCTTCTAGGAGCTGCGTTGGGATATTCCCGAGTGAATGGGACCATAGGCTGTACAGAGAAATATCTGCTTCTAAAACCAAAACGGAGCTATCTAAGTGAATGGTTGTCAATGTGTGCATTCAACTGACAGAGTTAAACTCACGTGTGGATTCAGCGGTTTGCAAACCATTTCTGTGCAGAATCCCAAAACCGGTATGTCCAGCCCAATGCCGGCATTCGTACTAAACAGCAGGAAACTTCGTCTAAAACTCAGGAGAAACGTTTCCTTGAAACTGCTCTGCTGTGCGTTCGTTCACCTAAGAGAGTTGAATCTATGTTGAGATTCAGCGAGTCAGAAACACGTTTCTTCTAGGAGCTGCGTTGGGATATTCCCGAGTGAATGGGACCATAGGCTGTACAGAGAAATATCTGCTTCTAAAACCAAAAGTGTGCTATCAAACTGAATGGTTGTCAATGTGTGCATTCAACTGACAGAGTTAAACTCACGTGTGGATTCAGCGGTTTGCAAACCCTTTCTGTGCAGAATCCCAAAACCGGTATTTCCAGCCCAATGCCGGCATACGTACTAAACAGCAGGAAACTTCGTCTAAGACTCAGGAGAGACGTTTCCTTGAAACTGCTCTGCTGTGCGTTCGTTCACCTAAGAGAGTTGAATCTATGTTGAGATTCAGCGAGTCAGAAACACGTTTCTTCTAGGAGCTGCGTTGGGATATTCCCGAGCGAATGGGACCATAGGCTGTACAGAGAAATATCTGCTTCTAAATCCAAAAGTGTGCTATCAAACTGAATGGTTGTCAATGTGTGCATTCAACTGACAGAGTTAAACTCACGTGTGGATTCAGCGGTTTGCAAACCCTTTCTGTGCAGAATCCCAAAACCGGTATGTCCAGCCCAATGCCGGCATATGTACTAAACAGCAGGAAACTTCGTCTAAAACTCAGGAGAAACGTTTCCTTGAAACTGCTCTGCTGTGCGTTCGTTCACCTAAGAGAGTTGAATCTATGTTGAGATTCAGCGAGTCAGAAACACGTTTCTTCTAGGAGCTGCGTTGGGATATTCCCGAGTGAATGGGACCATAGGCTGTACAGAGAAATATCTGCTTCTAAAACCAAAAGTGTGCTATCAAACTGAATGGTTGTCAATGTGTGCATTCAACTGACAGAGTTAAACTCACGTGTGGATTCAGCGGTTTGCAAACCCTTTCTGTGCAGAATCCCAAAACCGGTATTTCCAGCCCAATGCCGGCATACGTACTAAACAGCAGGAAACTTCGTCTAAGACTCAGGAGAGAGGTTTCCTTGAAACTGCTCTGCTGTGCGTTCGTTCACCTAAGAGAGTTGAATCTATGTTGAGATTCAGCGAGTCAGAAACACGTTTCTTCTAGGAGCTGCGTTGGGATATTCCCGAGTGAATGGGACCATAGGCTGTACAGAGAAATATCTGCTTCTAAAACCAAAAGTGTGCTATCAAACTGAATGGTTGTCAATGTGTGCATTCAACTGACAGAGTTAAACTCACGTGTGGATTCAGCGGTTTGCACACCATTTCTGTGCAGAATCCCAAAACCGGTATGTCCAGCCCAATGCCGGCATCCGTACTAAACAGTAGGAAACTTCGTCTAAAACTCAGGAGAAACGTTTCCTTGAAACTGCTCTGCTGTGCGTTCGTTCACCTAAGAGAGTTGAATCTATGTTGAGATTCAGCGAGTCAGAAACACGTTTCTTCTAGGAGCTGCGTTGGGATATTCCCGAGTGAATGGGACCATAGGCTGTACAGAGAAATATCTGCTTCTAAAACCAAAACGGAGCTATCTAAGTGAATGGTTGTCAATGTGTGCATTCAACTGACAGAGTTAAACTCACGTGTGGATTCAGCGGTTTGCAAACCATTTCTGTGCAGAATCCCAAAACCGGTATGTCCAGCCCAATGCCGGCATTCGTACTAAACAGCAGGAAACTTCGTCTAAAACTCAGGAGAAACGTTTCCTTGAAACTGCTCTGCTGTGCGTTCGTTCACCTAAGAGAGTTGAATCTATGTTGAGATTCAGCGAGTCAGAAACACGTTTCTTCTAGGAGCTGCGTTGGGATATTCCCGAGTGAATGGGACCATAGGCTGTACAGAGAAATATCTGCTTCTAAAACCAAAAGTGTGCTATCAAACTGAATGGTTGTCAATGTGTGCATTCAACTGACAGAGTTAAACTCACGTGTGGATTCAGCGGTTTGCAAACCCTTTCTGTGCAGAATCCCAAAACCGGTATTTCCAGCCCAATGCCGGCATACGTACTAAACAGCAGGAAACTTCGTCTAAGACTCAGGAGAGACGTTTCCTTGAAACTGCTCTGCTGTGCGTTCGTTCACCTAAGAGAGTTGAATCTATGTTGAGATTCAGCGAGTCAGAAACACGTTTCTTCTAGGAGCTGCGTTGGGATATTCCCGAGCGAATGGGACCATAGGCTGTACAGAGAAATATCTGCTTCTAAATCCAAAAGTGTGCTATCAAACTGAATGGTTGTCAATGTGTGCATTCAACTGACAGAGTTAAACTCACGTGTGGATTCAGCGGTTTGCAAACCCTTTCTGTGCAGAATCCCAAAACCGGTATGTCCAGCCCAATGCCGGCATATGTACTAAACAGCAGGAAACTTCGTCTAAAACTCAGGAGAAACGTTTCCTTGAAACTGCTCTGCTGTGCGTTCGTTCACCTAAGAGAGTTGAATCTATGTTGAGATTCAGCGAGTCAGAAACACGTTTCTTCTAGGAGCTGCGTTGGGATATTCCCGAGTGAATGGGACCATAGGCTGTACAGAGAAATATCTGCTTCTAAAACCAAAAGTGTGCTATCAAACTGAATGGTTGTCAATGTGTGCATTCAACTGACAGAGTTAAACTCACGTGTGGATTCAGCGGTTTGCAAACCCTTTCTGTGCAGAATCCCAAAACCGGTATTTCCAGCCCAATGCCGGCATACGTACTAAACAGCAGGAAACTTCGTCTAAAACTCAGGAGAAACGTTTCCTTGAAACTGCTCTGCTGTGCGTTCTTTCACCTAAGAGAGTTGAATCTATGTTGAGATTCAGCGGGTCAGAAACACGTTTATGCTAGGAGCTGCGTTGGGATATTCCCGAGTGAATGGGACCATAGGCTGTACAGAGAAATATCTGCTTCTAAAACCAAAACGGAGCTATCTAAGTGAATGGTTGTCAATGTGTGCATTCAACTGACAGAGTTAAACTCACGTGTGGATTCAGCGGTTTGCAAACCCTTTCTGTGCAGAATCCCATAACCGGTATTTCCAGCCCAATGCCGGCATACGTACTAAACAGCAGGAAACTTCGTCTAAAACTCAGGAGAAACGTTTCCTTGAAACTGCTCTGCTGTGCGTTCGTTCACCTAAGAGAGTTGAATCTATGTTGAGATTCAGCGAGTCAGAAACACGTTTCTTCTAGGAGCTGCGTTGGGATATTCCCGAGTGAATGGGACCATAGGCTGTACAGAGAAATATCTGCTTCTAAAACCAAAACGGAGCTATCTAACTGAATCGTTGTGAATGTGTGCATTCAACTGACAGAGTTAAACTCACGTGTGGATTCAGCGGTTTGCAAACCCTTTCTGTGCAGAATCCCAAAACCGGTATTTCCAGCCCAATGCCGGCATCCGTACTAAACAGTAGGAAACTTCGTCTAAAACTCAGGAGAAACGTTTCCTTGAAACTGCTCTGCTGTGCGTTCGTTCACCTAAGAGAGTTGAATCTATGTTGAGATTCAGCGAGTCAGAAACACGTTTCTTCTTGGAGCTGCGTTGGGATATTCCCGAGTGAATGGGACCATAGGCTGTACAGAGAAATATCTGCTCCTACAACCAAAAGGGTGGTATCTAACTGAATGGTTGTCAATGTGTGCATTCAACTGACAGAGTTAAACTCACGTTTGGATTCAGCGGTTTACAAACCCTTTCTGTGCAGGATCCCAAAACCGGTAATACCAGCTCAATGCCGGTATCCGTACTAAACAGCAGGAAACTTCGTCTAAAACTCAGGAGAAACGTTTCCTTGAAACTGCTCTGCTGTGCGTTCGTTCACCTAAGAGAGTTGAATCTATGTTGAGATTCAACGAGTCAGAAACACGTTTCTTCTAGGAGGTGCGTTGGGATATTCCCGAGTGAATGGGACCATAGGCTGTACAGAGAAATATCTGCTTCTAAATCCAAAAGTGTGCTATCAAACTGAATGGTTGTCAATGTGTGCATTCAACTGACAGAGTTAAACTCACGTGTGGATTCAGCGGTTTGCAAACCCTTTCTGTGCAGAATCCCAAAACCGGTATGTCCAGCCCAATGCCGGCATACGTACTAAACAGCAGGAAACTTTTTCTAAAATTCAGGAGAAACGTTTCCTTGAAACTGCTCTGCTGTGCGTTCGTTCACCTAAGAGAGTTGAATCTATGTTGAGATTCAGCGAGTCAGAAACACGTTTCTTCTTGGAGCTGCGTTGGGATATTCCCGAGTGAATGGGACCATAGGCTGTACAGAGAAATATCTGCTTCTAAATCCAAAAGTGTGCTATCAAACTGAATGGTTGTCAATGTGTGCATTCAACTGACAGAGTTAAACTCACGTGTGGATTCAGCGGTTTGCAAACCCTTTCTGTGCAGAATCCCAAAACCGGTATTTCCAGCCCAATGCCGGCATACGTACTAAACAGCAGGAAACTTCGTCTAAAACTCAGGAGAAACGTTTCCTTGAAACTGCTCTGCTGTGCGTTCTTTCACCTAAGAGAGTTGAATCTAGGTTGAGATTCAGCGAGTCAGAAACACGTTTCTTCTAGGAGCTGCGTTGGGATATTCCCGAGTGAATGGGACCATAGGCTGTACAGAGAAATATCTGCTTCTAAAACCAAAACGGAGCTATCTAGGTGAATGGTTGTCAATGTGTGCATTCAACTGACAGAGTTAAACTCACGTGTGGATTCAGCGGTTTGCAAACCCTTTCTGTGCAGAATCCCAAAACCGGTATTTCCAGCCCAATGCCGGCATACGTACTAAACAGCAGGAAACTTCGTCTAAAACTCAGGAGAAACGTTTCCTTGAAACTGCTCTGCTGTGCGTTCGTTCACCTAAGAGAGTTGAATCTATGTTGAGATTCAGCGAGTCAGAAACACGTTTCTTCTAGGAGCTGCGTTGGGATATTCCCGAGTGAATGGGACCATAGGCTGTACAGAGAAATATCTGCTTCTAAAACCAAAACGGAGCTATCTAACTGAATCGTTGTGAATGTGTGCATTCAACTGACAGAGTTAAACTCACGTGTGGATTCAGCGGTTTGCAAACCCTTTCTGTGCAGAATCCCAAAACCGGTATTTCCAGCCCAATGCCGGCATACGTACTAAACAGTAGGAAACTTCGTCTAAAACTCAGGAGAAACGTTTCCTTGAAACTGCTCTGCTGTGCGTTCGTTCACCTAAGAGAGTTGAATCTATGTTGAGATTCAGCGAGTCAGAAACACGTTTCTTCTTGGAGCTGCGTTGGGATATTCCCGAGTGAATGGGACCATAGGCTGTACAGAGAAATATCTGCTCCTACAACCAAAAGGGTGGTATCTAACTGAATGGTTGTCAATGTGTGCATTCAACTGACAGAGTTAAACTCACGTTTGGATTCAGCGGTTTACAAACCCTTTCTGTGCAGGATCCCAAAACCGGTAATACCAGCTCAATGCCGGCATCCGTACTAAACAGCAGGAAACTTCGTCTAAAACTCAGGAGAAACGTTTCCTTGAAACTGCTCTGCTGTGCGTTCGTTCACCTAAGAGAGTTGAATCTATGTTGAGATTCAACGAGTCAGAAACACGTTTCTTCTAGGAGGTGCGTTGGGATATTCCCGAGTGAATGGGACCATAGGCTGTACAGAGAAATATCTGCTTCTAAATCCAAAAGTGTGCTATCAAACTGAATGGTTGTCAATGTGCGCATTTAACTGACAGAGTTAAACTCACGTGTGGATTCAGCGGTTTGCAAACCCTTTCTGTGCAGAATCCCAAAACCGGTATGTCCAGCCCAATGCCGGCATACGTACTAAACAGCAGGAAACTTTTTCTAAAACTCAGGAGAAACGTTTCCTTGAAACTGCTCTGCTGTGCCTTCGTTCACCTAAGAGAGTTGAATCTATGTTGAGATTCAGCGAGTCAGAAACACGTTTCTTCTTGGAGCTGCGTTGGGATATTCCCGAGTGAATGGGACCATAGGCTGTACAGAGAAATATCTGCTTCTAAATCCAAAAGTGTGCTATCAAACTGAATGGTTGTCAATGTGTGCATTCAACTGACAGAGTTAAACTCACGTGTGGATTCAGCGGTTTGCAAACCCTTTCTGTGCAGAATCCCAAAACCGGTATTTCCAGCCCAATGCCGGCATACGTACTAAACAAGAGGAAACTTCGTCTAAAACTCAGGAGAAACGTTTCCTTGAAACTGCTCTGCTGTGCGTTCTTTCACCTAAGAGAGTTGAATCTATGTTGAGATTCAGCGAGTCAGAAACACGTTTCTTCTAGGAGCTGCGTTGGGATATTCCCGAGTGAATGGGACCATAGGCTGTACAGAGAAATATCTGCTTCTAAAACCAAAACGGAGCTATCTAAGTGAATGGTTGTCAATGTGTGCATTCAACTGACAGAGTTAAACTCACGTGTGGATTCAGCGGTTTGCAAACCCTTTCTGTGCAGAATCCCAAAACCGGTATTTCCAGCCCAATGCCGGCATACGTACTAAACAGCAGGAAACTTCGTCTAAAACTCAGGAGAAACGTTTCCTTGAAACTGCTCTGCTGTGCGTTCGTTCACCTAAGAGAGTTGAATCTATGTTGAGATTCAGCGAGTCAGAAACACGTTTCTTCTAGGAGCTGCGTTGGGATATTCCCGAGTGAATGGGACCATAGGCTGTACAGAGAAATATCTGCTTCTAAAACCAAAACGGAGCTATCTAACTGAATCGTTGTGAATGTGTGCATTCAACTGACAGAGTTAAACTCACGTGTGGATTCAGCGGTTTGCAAACCCTTTCTGTGCAGAATCCCAAAACCGGTATTTCCAGCCCAATGCCGGCATACGTACTAAACAGTAGGAAACTTCGTCTAAAACTCAGGAGAAACGTTTCCTTGAAACTGCTCTGCTGTGGGTTCGTTCACCTAAGAGAGTTGAATCTATGTTGAGATTCAGCGAGTCAGAAACACGTTTCTTCTAGGAGCTGCGTTGGGATATTCCCGAGTGAATGGGACCATAGGCTGTACAGAGAAATATCTGCTCCTACAACCAAAAGGGTGGTATCTAACTGAATGGTTGTCAATGTGTGCATTCAACTGACAGAGTTAAACTCACGTTTGGATTCAGCGGTTTACAAAACCTTTCTGTGCAGGATCCCAAAACCGGTAATACCAGCTCAATGCCGGCATCCGTACTAAACAGCAGGAAACTTCGTCTAAAACTCAGGAGAAACGTTTCCTTGAAACTGCTCTGCTGTGCGTTCGTTCACCTAAGAGAGTTGAATCTATGTTGAGATTCAACGAGTCAGAAACACGTTTCTTCTAGGAGGTGCGTTGGGATATTCCCGAGTGAATGGGACCATAGGCTGTACAGAGAAATATCTGCTTCTAAATCCAAAAGTGTGCTATCAAACTGAATGGTTGTCAATGTGTGCATTCAACTGACAGAGTTAAACTCACGTGTGGATTCAGCGGTTTGCAAACCCTTTCTGTGCAGAATCCCAAAACCGGTATGTCCAGCCCAATGCCGGCATACGTACTAAACAGCAGGAAACTTCGTCTAAAACTCAGGAGAAACGTTTCCTTGAAACTGCTCTGCTGTGCGTTCGTTCACCTAAGAGAGTTGAATCTATGTTGAGATTCAGCGAGTCAGAAACACGTTTCTTCTAGGAGCTGCGTTGGGATATTCCCGAGTGAATGGGACCATAGGCTGTACAGAGAAATATCTGCTTCTAAAACCAAAAGTGTGCTATCAAACTGAATGGTTGTCAATGTGTGCATTCAACTGACAGAGTTAAACTCACGTGTGGATTCAGCGGTTTACAAACCCTTTCTGTGCAGAATCCCAAAACCGGTATTTCCAGCCCAATGCCGGCATACGTACTAAACAGCAGGAAACTTCGTCTAAAACTCAGGAGAAACGTTTCCTTGAAACTGCTCTGCTGTGCGTTCTTTCACCTAAGAGAGTTGAATCTATGTTGAGATTCAGCGAGTCAGAAACACGTTTCTTCTAGGAGCTGCGTTGGGATATTCCCGAGTGAATGGGACCATAGGCTGTACAGAGAAATATCTGCTTCTAAAACCAAAACGGAGCTATCTAAGTGAATGGTTGTCAATGTGTGCATTCAACTGACAGAGTTAAACTCACGTGTGGATTCAGCGGTTTGCAAACCCTTTCTGTGCAGAATCCCAAAACCGGTATTTCCAGCCCATTGCCGGCATCCGTACTAAACAGCAGGAAACTTCGTCTAAAACTCAGGAGAAACGTTTCCTTGAAACTGCTCTGCTGTGCGTTCGTTCACCTAAGAGAGTTGAATCTATGTTGAGATTCAGCGAGTCAGAAACACGTTTCTTCTAGGAGCTGCGTTGGGATATTCCCGAGTGAATGGGACCATAGGCTGTACAGAGAAATATCTGCTTCTAAAACCAAAACGGAGCTATCTAACTGAATCGTTGTGAATGTGTGCATTCAACTGACAGAGTTAAACTCACGTGTGGATTCAGCGGTTTGCAAACCCTTTCTGTGCAGAATCCCAAAACCGGTATTTCCAGCCCAATGCCGGCATCCATACTAAACAGTAGGAAACTTCGTCTAAAACTCAGGAGAAACGTTTCCTTGAAACTGCGCTGCTGTGCGTTCGTTCACCTAAGAGAGTTGAATCTATGTTGAGATTCAGCGAGTCAGAAACACGTTTCTTCTAGGAGCTGCGTTGGGATATTCCCGAGTGAATGGGACCATAGGCTGTACAGAGAAATATCTGCTTCTAAAACCAAAACGGAGCTATCTAACTGAATCGTTGTGAATGTGTGCATTCAACTGACAGAGTTAAACTCACGTGTGGATTCAGCGGTTTGCAAACCCTTTCTGTGCAGAATCCCAAAACCGGTATTTCCAGCCCAATGCCGGCATACGTACTAAACAGCAGGAAACTTCGTCTAAAACTCAGGAGAAACGTTTCCTTGAAACTGCTCTGCTGTGCGTTCGATCACCTAAGAGAGTTGAATCTATGTTGAGATTCAGCGAGTCAGAAACACGTTTTTTCTAGGAGGTGCGTTGGGATATTCCCGAGTGAATGGGACCATAGGCTGTACAGAGAAATATCTGCTCCTACAACCAAAAGGGTGGTATCTAACTGAATGGTTGTCAATGTGTGCATTCAACTGACAGAGTTAAACTCACGTTTGGATTCAGCGGTTTACAAACCCTTTCTGTGCAGGATCCCAAAACCGGTAATACCAGCTCAATGCCGGCATCCTTACTAAACAGCAGGAAACTTCGTCTAAAACTCAGGAGAAACGTTTCCTTGAAACTGCTCTGCTGTGCGTTCGTTCACCTAAGAGAGTTGAAACTATGTTGAGATTCAGCGAGTCAGAAACACGTTTATGCTAGGAGCTGCGTTGGGATATTCCCGAGTGAATGGGACCATAGGCTGTACAGAGAAATATCTGCTTCTAAATCCAAAAGTGTGCTATCAAACTGAATGGTTGTCAATGTGTGCATTCAACTGACAGAGTTAAACTCACGTGTGGATTCAGCGGTTTGCAAACCCTTTCTGTGCAGAATCCCAAAACCGGTATGTCCAGCCCAATGCCGGCATACGTACTAAACAGCAGGAAACTTTTTCTAAAATTCAGGAGAAACGTTTCCTTGAAACTGCTCTGCTGTGCGTTCGTTCACCTAAGAGAGTTGAATCTATGTTGAGATTCAGCGAGTCAGAAACACGTTTCTTCTTGGAGCTGCGTTGGGATATTCCCGAGTGAATGGGACCATAGGCTGTACAGAGAAATATCTGCTTCTAAATCCAAAAGTGTGCTATCAAACTGAATGGTTGTCAATGTGTGCATTCAACTGACAGAGTTAAACTCACGTGTGGATTCAGCGGTTTGCAAACCCTTTCTGTGCAGAATCCCAAAACCGGTATTTCCAGCCCAATGCCGGCATACGTACTAAACAGCAGGAAACTTCGTCTAAAACTCAGGAGAAACGTTTCCTTGAAACTGCTCTGCTGTGCGTTCTTTCACCTAAGAGAGTTGAATCTATGTTGAGATTCAGCGAGTCAGAAACACGTTTCTTCTAGGAGCTGCGTTGGGATATTCCCGAGTGAATGGGACCATAGGCTGTACAGAGAAATATCTGCTTCTAAAACCAAAACGGAGCTATCTAGGTGAATGGTTGTCAATGTGTGCATTCAACTGACAGAGTTAAACTCACGTGTGGATTCAGCGGTTTGCAAACCCTTTCTGTGCAGAATCCCAAAACCGGTATTTCCAGCCCAATGCCGGCATACGTACTAAACAGCAGGAAACTTCGTCTAAAACTCAGGAGAAACGTTTCCTTGAAACTGCTCTGCTGTGCGTTCGTTCACCTAAGAGAGTTGAATCTATGTTGAGATTCAGCGAGTCAGAAACACGTTTCTTCTAGGAGCTGCGTTGGGATATTCCCGAGTGAATGGGACCATAGGCTGTACAGAGAAATATCTGCTTCTAAAACCAAAACGGAGCTATCTAACTGAATCGTTGTGAATGTGTGCATTCAACTGACAGAGTTAAACTCACGTGTGGATTCAGCGGTTTGCAAACCCTTTCTGTGCAGAATCCCAAAACCGGTATTTCCAGCCCAATGCCGGCATACGTACTAAACAGTAGGAAACTTCGTCTAAAACTCAGGAGAAACGTTTCCTTGAAACTGCTCTGCTGTGCGTTCGTTCACCTAAGAGAGTTGAATCTATGTTGAGATTCAGCGAGTCAGAAACACGTTTCTTCTTGGAGCTGCGTTGGGATATTCCCGAGTGAATGGGACCATAGGCTGTACAGAGAAATATCTGCTCCTACAACCAAAAGGGTGGTATCTAACTGAATGGTTGTCAATGTGTGCATTCAACTGACAGAGTTAAACTCACGTTTGGATTCAGCGGTTTACAAACCCTTTCTGTGCAGGATCCCAAAACCGGTAATACCAGCTCAATGCCGGCATCCGTACTAAACAGCAGGAAACTTCGTCTAAAACTCAGGAGAAACGTTTCCTTGAAACTGCTCTGCTGTGCGTTCGTTCACCTAAGAGAGTTGAATCTATGTTGAGATTCAACGAGTCAGAAACACGTTTCTTCTAGGAGGTGCGTTGGGATATTCCCGAGTGAATGGGACCATAGGCTGTACAGAGAAATATCTGCTTCTAAATCCAAAAGTGTGCTATCAAACTGAATGGTTGTCAATGTGCGCATTTAACTGACAGAGTTAAACTCACGTGTGGATTCAGCGGTTTGCAAACCCTTTCTGTGCAGAATCCCAAAACCGGTATGTCCAGCCCAATGCCGGCATACGTACTAAACAGCAGGAAACTTTTTCTAAAACTCAGGAGAAACGTTTCCTTGAAACTGCTCTGCTGTGCCTTCGTTCACCTAAGAGAGTTGAATCTATGTTGAGATTCAGCGAGTCAGAAACACGTTTCTTCTTGGAGCTGCGTTGGGATATTCCCGAGTGAATGGGACCATAGGCTGTACAGAGAAATATCTGCTTCTAAATCCAAAAGTGTGCTATCAAACTGAATGGTTGTCAATGTGTGCATTCAACTGACAGAGTTAAACTCACGTGTGGATTCAGCGGTTTGCAAACCCTTTCTGTGCAGAATCCCAAAACCGGTATTTCCAGCCCAATGCCGGCATACGTACTAAACAAGAGGAAACTTCGTCTAAAACTCAGGAGAAACGTTTCCTTGAAACTGCTCTGCTGTGCGTTCTTTCACCTAAGAGAGTTGAATCTATGTTGAGATTCAGCGAGTCAGAAACACGTTTCTTCTAGGAGCTGCGTTGGGATATTCCCGAGTGAATGGGACCATAGGCTGTACAGAGAAATATCTGCTTCTAAAACCAAAACGGAGCTATCTAAGTGAATGGTTGTCAATGTGTGCATTCAACTGACAGAGTTAAACTCACGTGTGGATTCAGCGGTTTGCAAACCCTTTCTGTGCAGAATCCCAAAACCGGTATTTCCAGCCCAATGCCGGCATACGTACTAAACAGCAGGAAACTTCGTCTAAAACTCAGGAGAAACGTTTCCTTGAAACTGCTCTGCTGTGCGTTCGTTCACCTAAGAGAGTTGAATCTATGTTGAGATTCAGCGAGTCAGAAACACGTTTCTTCTAGGAGCTGCGTTGGGATATTCCCGAGTGAATGGGACCATAGGCTGTACAGAGAAATATCTGCTTCTAAAACGAAAACGGAGCTATCTAACTGAATCGTTGTGAATGTGTGCATTCAACTGACAGAGTTAAACTCACGTGTGGATTCAGCGGTTTGCAAACCCTTTCTGTGCAGAATCCCAAAACCGGTATTTCCAGCCCAATGCCGGCATACGTACTAAACAGTAGGAAACTTCGTCTAAAACTCAGGAGAAACGTTTCCTTGAAACTGCTCTGCTGTGGGTTCGTTCACCTAAGAGAGTTGAATCTATGTTGAGATTCAGCGAGTCAGAAACACGTTTCTTCTAGGAGCTGCGTTGGGATATTCCCGAGTGAATGGGACCATAGGCTGTACAGAGAAATATCTGCTCCTACAACCAAAAGGGTGGTATCTAACTGAATGGTTGTCAATGTGTGCATTCAACTGACAGAGTTAAACTCACGTTTGGATTCAGCGGTTTACAAAACCTTTCTGTGCAGGATCCCAAAACCGGTAATACCAGCTCAATGCCGGCATCCGTACTAAACAGCAGGAAACTTCGTCTAAAACTCAGGAGAAACGTTTCCTTGAAACTGCTCTGCTGTGCGTTCGTTCACCTAAGAGAGTTGAATCTATGTTGAGATTCAACGAGTCAGAAACACGTTTCTTCTAGGAGGTGCGTTGGGATATTCCCGAGTGAATGGGACCATAGGCTGTACAGAGAAATATCTGCTTCTAAATCCAAAAGTGTGCTATCAAACTGAATGGTTGTCAATGTGTGCATTCAACTGACAGAGTTAAACTCACGTGTGGATTCAGCGGTTTGCAAACCCTTTCTGTGCAGAATCCCAAAACCGGTATGTCCAGCCCAATGCCGGCATACGTACTAAACAGCAGGAAACTTCGTCTAAAACTCAGGAGAAACGTTTCCTTGAAACTGCTCTGCTGTGCGTTCGTTCACCTAAGAGAGTTGAATCTATGTTGAGATTCAGCGAGTCAGAAACACGTTTCTTCTAGGAGCTGCGTTGGGATATTCCCGAGTGAATGGGACCATAGGCTGTACAGAGAAATATCTGCTTCTAAAACCAAAAGTGTGCTATCAAACTGAATGGTTGTCAATGTGTGCATTCAATTGACAGAGTTAAACTCACGTGTGGATTCAGCGGTTTACAAACCCTTTCTGTGCAGAATCCCAAAACCGGTATTTCCAGCCCAATGCCGGCATACGTACTAAACAGCAGGAAACTTCGTCTAAAACTCAGGAGAAACGTTTCCTTGAAACTGCTCTGCTGTGCGTTCTTTCACCTAAGAGAGTTGAATCTATGTTGAGATTCAGCGAGTCAGAAACACGTTTCTTCTAGGAGCTGCGTTGGGATATTCCCGAGTGAATGGGACCATAGGCTGTACAGAGAAATATCTGCTTCTAAAACCAAAACGGAGCTATCTAAGTGAATGGTTGTCAATGTGTGCATTCAACTGACAGAGTTAAACTCACGTGTGGATTCAGCGGTTTGCAAACCCTTTCTGTGCAGAATCCCAAAACCGGTATTTCCAGCCCATTGCCGGCATCCGTACTAAACAGCAGGAAACTTCGTCTAAAACTCAGGAGAAACGTTTCCTTGAAACTGCTCTGCTGTGCGTTCGTTCACCTAAGAGAGTTGAATCTATGTTGAGATTCAGCGAGTCAGAAACACGTTTCTTCTAGGAGCTGCGTTGGGATATTCCCGAGTGAATGGGACCATAGGCTGTACAGAGAAATATCTGCTTCTAAAACCAAAACGGAGCTATCTAACTGAATCGTTGTGAATGTGTGCATTCAACTGACAGAGTTAAACTCACGTGTGGATTCAGCGGTTTGCAAACCCTTTCTGTGCAGAATCCCAAAACCGGTATTTCCAGCCCAATGCCGGCATCCATACTAAACAGTAGGAAACTTCGTCTAAAACTCAGGAGAAACGTTTCCTTGAAACTGCGCTGCTGTGCGTTCGTTCACCTAAGAGAGTTGAATCTATGTTGAGATTCAGCGAGTCAGAAACACGTTTCTTCTAGGAGCTGCGTTGGGATATTCCCGAGTGAATGGGACCATAGGCTGTACAGAGAAATATCTGCTTCTAAAACCAAAACGGAGCTATCTAACTGAATCGTTGTGAATGTGTGCATTCAACTGACAGAGTTAAACTCACGTGTGGATTCAGCGGTTTGCAAACCCTTTCTGTGCAGAATCCCAAAACCGGTATTTCCAGCCCAATGCCGGCATACGTACTAAACAGCAGGAAACTTCGTCTAAAACTCAGGAGAAACCTTTCCTTGAAACGGCTCTGCTGTGCGTTCGTTCACCTAAGAGAGTTGAATCTATGTTGAGATTCAGCGAGTCAGAAACACGTTTCTTCTAGGAGCTGCGTTGGGATATTCCCGAGTGAATGGGACCATAGGCTATACAGAGAAATATCTGCTTCTAAAACCAAAACGGAGCTATCAAACTGAATCGTTGTGAATGTGTGCATTCAACTGACAGAGTTAAACTCACGTGTGGATTCAGCGGTTTGCAAACCCTTTCTGTTCAGAATCCCAAAACCGGTATTTCCAGCCCAATGCCGGAATCCGTACTAAACAGCAGGAAACTTCGTCTAAAACTCAGGAGAAACGTTTCCTTGAAACTGCTCTGCTGTGCGTTCGATCACCTAAGAGAGTTGAATCTATGTTGAGATTCAGCGAGTCAGAAACACGTTTTTTCTAGGAGGTGCGTTGGGATATTCCCGAGTGAATGGGACCATAGGCTGTACAGAGAAATATCTGCTCCTACAACCAAAAGGGTGGTATCTAACTGAATGGTTGTCAATGTGTGCATTCAACTGACAGAGTTAAACTCACGTTTGGATTCAGCGGTTTACAAACCCTTTCTGTGCAGGATCCCAAAACCGGTAATACCAGCTCAATGCCGGCATCCTTACTAAACAGCAGGAAACTTCGTCTAAAACTCAGGAGAAACGTTTCCTTGAAACTGCTCTGCTGTGCGTTCGTTCACCTAAGAGAGTTGAAACTATGTTGAGATTCAGCGAGTCAGAAACACGTTTATGCTAGGAGCTGCGTTGGGATATTCCCGAGTGAATGGGACCATAGGCTGTACAGAGAAATATCTGCTTCTAAAACCAAAACGGAGCTATCTAAGTGAATGGTTGTCAATGTGTGCATTCAACTGACAGAGTTAAACTCACGTGTGGATTCAGCGGTTTGCAAACCCTTTCTGTGCAGAATCCCAAAACCGGTATTTCCAGCCCAATGCCGGCATACGTACTAAACAGCAGGAAACTTCGTCTAAAACTCAGGAGAAACGTTTCCTTGAAACTGCTCTGCTGTGCGTTCGTTCACCTAAGAGAGTTGAATCTATGTTGAGATTCAGCGAGTCAGAAACACGTTTCTTCTAGGAGCTGCGTTGGGATATTCCCGAGTGAATGGGACCATAGGCTGTACAGAGAAATATCTGCTTCTAAAACCAAAACGGAGCTATCTAACTGAATCGTTGTGAATGTGTGCATTCAACTGACAGAGTTAAACTCACGTGTGGATTCAGCGGTTTGCAAACCCTTTCTGTGCAGAATCCCAAAACCGGTATTTCCAGCCCAATGCCGGCATCCATACTAAACAGTAGGAAACTTCGTCTAAAACTCAGGAGAAACGTTTCCTTGAAACTGCGCTGCTGTGCGTTCGTTCACCTAAGAGAGTTGAATCTATGTTGAGATTCAGCGAGTCAGAAACACGTTTCTTCTAGGAGCTGCGTTGGGATATTCCCGAGTGAATGGGACCATAGGCTATACAGGGAAATATCTGCTTCTAAAACCAAAACGGAGCTATCAAACTGAATCGTTGTGAATGTGTGCATTCAACTGACAGAGTTAAACTCACGTGTGGATTCAGCGGTTTGCAAACCCTTTCTGTGCAGAATCCCAAAACCGGTATTTCCAGCCCAATGCCGGAATCCGTACTAAACAGCAGGAAACTTCGTCTAAAACTCAGGAGAAACGTTTCCTTGAAACTGCTCTGCTGTGCGTTCGATCACCTAAGAGAGTTGAATCTATGTTGAGATTCAGCGAGTCAGAAACACGTTTTTTCTAGGAGGTGCGTTGGGATATTCCCGAGTGAATGGGACCATAGGCTGTACAGAGAAATATCTGCTCCTACAACCAAAAGGGTGGTATCTAACTGAATGGTTGTCAATGTGTGCATTCAACTGACAGAGTTAAACTCACGTTTGGATTCAGCGGTTTACAAACCCTTTCTGTGCAGGATCCCAAAACCGGTAATACCAGCTCAATGCCGGCATCCTTACTAAACAGCAGGAAACTTCGTCTAAAATTCAGGAGAAACGTTTCCTTGAAACTGCTCTGCTGTGCGTTCGTTCACCTAAGAGAGTTGAAACTATGTTGAGATTCAGCGAGTCAGAAACACGTTTATGCTAGGAGCTGCGTTGGGATATTCCCGAGTGAATGGGACCATAGGCTGTACAGAGAAATATCTGCTTCTAAAACCAAAACGGAGCTATCTAACTGAATGGTTGTCAATGTGTGCATTTAACTGACAGAGTTAAACTCACGTGTGGAATCAGCGGTTTGCAAACCCTTTCTGTGCAGAATCCCAAAACCGGTATTTCCAGCCCAATGCCGGCATCCGTACTAAACAGCAGGAAACTTCGTCTAAAACTCAGGAGAAACGTTTCCTTGAAACTGCTCTGCTGTGCGTTCGATCACCAAAGAGAGTTGAATCTATGTTGAGATTCAGCGAGTCAGAAACACGGTTCTTCTAGGAGCTGCGTTGGGATATTCCCGAGTGAATGGGACCATAGGCTGTACAGAGAAATATCTGCTTCTAAAACCAAAACGGAGCTATCTAAGTGAATGGTTGTCAATGTGTGCATTCAACTGACAGAGTTAAACTCACGTGGGGATTCAACGGTTTCCAAACCATTTCTGTGCAGAATCCCAAAACCGGTATGTCAGCCCAATGCCGGCATCCGTACTAAACAGTAGGAAACTTCGTCTAAAACTCAGGAGAAACGTTTCCTTGAAACTGCGCTGCTGTGCGTTCGTTCACCTAAGAGAGTTGAATCTATGTTGAGATTCAGCGAGTCAGAAACACGTTTCTTCTAGGAGCTGCGTTGGGATATTCCCGAGTGAATGGGACCATAGGCTGTACAGAGAAATATCTGCTTCTAAAACCAAAAGTGTGCTATCAAACTGAATGGTTGTCAATGTGTGCATTCAACTGACAGAGTTAAACTCACGTGTGAATTCAGCGGTTTGCACACCATTTCTGTGCAGAATCCCAAAACCGGTATGTCCAGCCCAATGCCGGCATCCGTACTAAACAGTAGGAAACTTCGTCTAAAACTCAGGAGAAACGTTTCCTTGAAACTGCTCTGCTGTGCGTTCGTTCACCTAAGAGAGTTGAATCTATGTTGAGATTCAGCGAGTCAGAAACACGTTTCTTCTAGGAGCTGCGTTGGGATATTCCCGAGTGAATGGGACCATAGGCTGTACAGAGAAATATCTGCTTCTAAAACCAAAACGGAGCTATCTAAGTGAATGGTTGTCAATGTGTGCATTCAACTGACAGAGTTAAACTCACGTGTGGATTCAGCGGTTTGCAAACCCTTTCTGTGCAGAATCCCAAAACCGGTATTTCCAGCCCAATGCCGGCATACGTACTAAACAGCAGGAAACTTCGTCTAACACTCAGGAGAGACGTTACTTGAAACTGCTCTGCTGTGCGTTCGTTCACCTAAGAGAGTTGAATCTATGTTGAGATTCAACGAGTCAGAAACACGTTTCTTCTAGGAGGTGCGTTGGGATATTCCCGAGTGAATGGGACCATAGGCTGTACAGAGAAATATCTGCTTCTAAATCCAAAAGTGTGCTATCAAACTGAATGGTTGTCAATGTGTGCATTCAACTGACAGAGTTAAACTCACGTGTGGATTCAGCGGTTTGCAAACCCTTTCTGTGCAGAATCCCAAAACCGGTATGTCCAGCCCCATGCCGGCATCCGTACTAAACAGCAGGAAACTTCGTCTAAAACTCAGGAGAAACGTTTCCTTGAAACTGCTCTGCTGTGCGTTCGTTCACCTAAGAGAGTTGAATCTATGTTGAGATTCAGCGAGTCAGAAACACGTTTCTTCTAGGAGCTGCGTTGGGATATTCCCGAGTGAATGGGACCATAGGCTGTACAGAGAAATATCTGCTTCTAAAACCAAAAGTGTGCTATCAAACTGAATGGTTGTCAATGTGTGCATTCAACTGACAGAGTTAAACTCACGTGTGGATTCAGCGGTTTGCAAACCCTGTCTGTGCAGAATCCCAAAACCGGTATTTCCAGCCCAATGCCGGCATACGTACTAAACAGCAGGAAACTTCGTATAAAACTCAGGAGAAACGTTTCCTTGAAACTGCTCTGCTGTGCGTTCTTTCACCTAAGAGAGTTGAAACTATGTTGAGATTCAGCGAGTCAGAAACACGTTTATGCTAGGAGCTGCGTTAGGATATTCCCGAGTGAATGGGACCATAGGCTGTACAGAGAAATATCTGCTTCTAAAACCAAAACGGAGCTATCTAAGTGAATGGTTGTCAATGTGTGCATTTAACTGAAAGAGTTAAACTCACGTGTGGATTCAGCGGTTTGCAAACCCTTTCTGTGCAGAATCCCAAAACCGGTATTTCCAGCCCAATGCCGGCATCCATACTGAACAGTAGGAAACTTCGTCTAAAACTCAGGAGAAACGTTTCCTTGAAACTGCTCTGCTGTGCGTTCGATCACCTAAGAGAGTTGTATCTATGTTGAGATTCAGCGAGTCAGAAACACGTTTCTTCTAGGAGCTGCGTTGGGATATTCCCGAGTGAATGGGACCATAGGCTGTACAGAGAAATATCTGCTTCTAAAACCAAAACGGAGCTATCTAAGTGAATGGTTGTCAATGTGTGCATTCAACTGACAGAGTTAAACTCACGTGTGGATGCAGCGGTTTGCAAACCATTTCTGTGCAGAATCCCAAAACCGGTATGTCCAGCCCAATGCCGGCATTCGTACTAAACAGCAGGAAACTTCGTCTAAAACTCAGGAGAAACGTTTCCTTGAAACTGCTCTGCTCTGCCTTCGTTCACCTAAGAGAGTTGAATCTATGTTGAGATTCAGCGAGTCAGAAACACGTTTCTTCTTGGAGCTGCGTTGGGATATTCCCGAGTGAATGGGACCATAGGCTGTACAGAGAAATATCTGCTTCTAAAACCAAAAGTGTGCTATCAAACTGAATGGTTGTCAATGTGTGCATTCAACTGACAGAGTTAAACTCACGTGTGGATTCAGCGGTTTGCAAACCCTTTCTGTGCAGAATCCCAAAACCGGTATTTCCAGCCCAATGCCGGCATACGTACTAAACAGCAGGAAACTTCGTCTAAGACTCAGGAGAGACGTTTCCTTGAAACTGCTCTGCTGTGCGTTCGTTCACCTAAGAGAGTTGAATCTATGTTGAGATTCAGCGAGTCAGAAACACGTTTCTTCTAGGAGCTGCGTTGGGATATTCCCGAGCGAATGGGACCATAGGCTGTACAGAGAAATATCTGCTTCTAAATCCAAAAGTGTGCTATCAAACTGAATGGTTGTCAATGTGTGCATTCAACTGACAGAGTTAAACTCACGTGTGGATTCAGCGGTTTCAAACCCTTTCTGTGCAGAATCCCAAAACCGGTATGTCCAGCCCAATGCCGGCATATGTACTAAACAGCAGGAAACTTCGTCTAAAACTCAGGAGAAACGTTTCCTTGAAACTGCTCTGCTGTGCGTTCGTTCACCTAAGAGAGTTGAATCTATGTTGAGATTCAGCGAGTCAGAAACACGTTTCTTCTAGGAGCTGCGTTGGGATATTCCCGAGTGAATGGGACCATAGGCTGTACAGAGAAATATCTGCTTCTAAAACCAAAAGTGTGCTATCAAACTGAATGGTTGTCAATGTGTGCATTCAACTGACAGAGTTAAACTCACGTGTGGATTCAGCGGTTTGCAAACCCTTTCTGTGCAGAATCCCAAAACCGGTATTTCCAGCCCAATGCCGGCATATGTACTAAACAGCAGGAAACTTCGTCTAAAACTCAGGAGAAACGTTTCCTTGAAACTGCTCTGCTGTGCGTTCGTTCACCTAAGAGAGTTGAATCTATGTTGAGATTCAGCGAGTCAGAAACACGTTTCTTCTAGGAGCTGCGTTGGGATATTCCCGAGTGAATGGGACCATAGGCTGTACAGAGAAATATCTGCTTCTAAAACCAAAACGGAGCTATCTAACTGAATCGTTGTGAATGTGTGCATTCAACTGACGGAGTTAAACTCACGTGTGGATTCAGCGGTTTGCAAACCCTTTCTGTGCAGAATCCCAAACCCGGTATTTCCAGCCCAATGCCGGCATCCGTACTAAACAGTAGGAAACTTCGTCTAAAACTCAGGAGAAACGTTTCCTTGAAACTGCTCTGCTGTGCGTTCGTTCACCTAAGAGAGTTGAATCTATGTTGAGATTCAGCGAGTCAGAAACACGTTTCTTCTTGGAGCTGCGTTGGGATATTCCCGAGTGAATGGGACCATAGGCTGTACAGAGAAATATCTGCTCCTACAACCAAAAGGGTGGTATCTAACTGAATGGTTGTCAATGTGTGCATTCAACTGACAGAGTTAAACTCACGTTTGGATTCAGCGGTTTACAAACCCTTTCTGTGCAGGATCCCAAAACCGGTAATACCAGCTCAATGCCGGCATCCGTACTAAACAGCAGGAAACTTCGTCTAAAACTCAGGAGAAACGTTTCCTTGAAACTGCTCTGCTGTGCGTTCGTTCACCTAAGAGAATTGAATCTATGTTGAGATTCAGCGAGTCAGAAACACGTTTCTTCTAGGAGCTGCGTTGGGATATTCCCGAGTGAATGGGACCATAGGCTGTACAGAGAAATATCTGCTTCTAAAACCAAAAGTGTGCTATCAAACTGAATGGTTGTCAATGTGTGCATTCAACTGACAGAGTTAAACTCACGTGTGGATTCAGCGGTTTGCAAACCCTGTCTGTGCAGAATCCCAAAACCGGTATTTCCAGCCCAATGCCGGCATACGTACTAAACAGCAGGAAACTTCGTATAAAACTCAGGAGAAACGTTTCCTTGAAACTGCTCTGCTGTGCGTTCTTTCACCTAAGAGAGTTGAAACTATGTTGAGATTCAGCGAGTCAGAAACACGTTTATGCTAGGAGCTGCGTTAGGATATTCCCGAGTGAATGGGACCATAGGCTGTACAGAGAAATATCTGCTTCTAAAACCAAAACGGAGCTATCTAAGTGAATGGTTGTCAATGTGTGCATTTAACTGACAGAGTTAAACTCACGTGTGGATTCAGCGGTTTGCAAACCCTTTCTGTGCAGAATCCCAAAACCGGTATTTCCAGCCCAATGCCGGCATCCATACTGAACAGTAGGAAACTTCGTCTAAAACTCAGGAGAAACGTTTCCTTGAAACTGCTCTGCTGTGCGTTCGATCACCTAAGAGAGTTGTATCTATGTTGAGATTCAGCGAGTCAGAAACACGTTTCTTCTAGGAGCTGTGTTGGGATATTCCCGAGTGAATGGGACCATAGGCTGTACAGAGAAATATCTGCTTCTAAAACCAAAACGGAGCTATCTAAGTGAATAGTTGTCAATGTGTGCATTCAACTGACAGAGTTAAACTCACGTGTGGATTCAGCGGTTTGCAAACCCTTTCTGTGCAGAATCCCAAAACCGGTATTTCCAGCCCAATGCCGGCATACGTACTAAACAGCAGGAAACTTCGTCTAAGACTCAGGAGAGAGGTTTCCTTGAAACTGCTCTGCTGTGCGTTCGTTCACCTAAGAGAGTTGAATCTATGTTGAGATTCAGCGAGTCAGAAACACGTTTCTTCTAGGAGCTGCGTTGGGATATTCCCGAGTGAATGGGACCATAGGCTGTACAGAGAAATATCTGCTTCTAAAACCAAAAGTGTGCTATCAAACTGAATGGTTGTCAATGTGTGCATTCAACTGACAGAGTTAAACTCACGTGTGGATTCAGCGGTTTGCACACCATTTCTGTGCAGAATCCCAAAACCGGTATGTCCAGCCCAATGCCGGCATCCGTACTAAACAGTAGGAAACTTCGTCTAAAACTCAGGAGAAACGTTTCCTTGAAACTGCTCTGCTGTGCGTTCGTTCACCTAAGAGAGTTGAATCTATGTTGAGATTCAGCGAGTCAGAAACACGTTTCTTCTAGGAGCTGCGTTGGGATATTCCCGAGTGAATGGGACCATAGGCTGTACAGAGAAATATCTGCTTCTAAAACCAAAACGGAGCTATCTAAGTGAATGGTTGTCAATGTGTGCATTCAACTGACAGAGTTAAACTCACGTGTGGATGCAGCGGTTTGCAAACCATTTCTGTGCAGAATCCCAAAACCGGTATGTCCAGCCCAATGCCGGCATTCGTACTAAACAGCAGGAAACTTCGTCTAAAACTCAGGAGAAACGTTTCCTTGAAACTGCTCTGCTGTGCGTTCGATCACCAAAGAGAGTTGAATCTATGTTGAGATTCAGCGAGTCAGAAACACGTTTCTTCTAGGAGCTGCGTTGGGATATTCCCGAGTGAATGGGACCATAGGCTGTACAGAGAAATATCTGCTTCTAAAACCAAAAGTGTGCTATCAAACTGAATGGTTGTCAATGTGTGCATTCAACTGACAGAGTTAAACTCACGTGTGGATTCAGCGGTTTGCAAACCCTTTCTGTGCAGAATCCCAAAACCGGTATTTCCAGCCCAATGCCGGCATACGTACTAAACAGCAGGAAACTTCGTCTAAGACTCAGGAGAGACGTTTCCTTGAAACTGCTCTGCTGTGCGTTCGTTCACCTAAGAGAGTTGAATCTATGTTGAGATTCAGCGAGTCAGAAACACGTTTCTTCTAGGAGCTGCGTTGGGATATTCCCGAGCGAATGGGACCATAGGCTGTACAGAGAAATATCTGCTTCTAAATCCAAAAGTGTGCTATCAAACTGAATGGTTGTCAATGTGTGCATTCAACTGACAGAGTTAAACTCACGTGTGGATTCAGCGGTTTCAAACCCTTTCTGTGCAGAATCCCAAAACCGGTATGTCCAGCCCAATGCCGGCATATGTACTAAACAGCAGGAAACTTCGTCTAAAACTCAGGAGAAACGTTTCCTTGAAACTGCTCTGCTGTGCGTTCGTTCACCTAAGAGAGTTGAATCTATGTTGAGATTCAGCGAGTCAGAAACACGTTTCTTCTAGGAGCTGCGTTGGGATATTCCCGAGTGAATGGGACCATAGGCTGTACAGAGAAATATCTGCTTCTAAAACCAAAAGTGTGCTATCAAACTGAATGGTTGTCAATGTGTGCATTCAACTGACAGAGTTAAACTCACGTGTGGATTCAGCGGTTTGCAAACCCTTTCTGTGCAGAATCCCAAAACCGGTATTTCCAGCCCAATGCCGGCATATGTACTAAACAGCAGGAAACTTCGTCTAAAACTCAGGAGAAACGTTTCCTTGAAACTGCTCTGCTGTGCGTTCGTTCACCTAAGAGAGTTGAATCTATGTTGAGATTCAGCGAGTCAGAAACACGTTTCTTCTAGGAGCTGCGTTGGGATATTCCCGAGTGAATGGGACCATAGGCTGTACAGAGAAATATCTGCTTCTAAAACCAAAACGGAGCTATCTAACTGAATCGTTGTGAATGTGTGCATTCAACTGACGGAGTTAAACTCACGTGTGGATTCAGCGGTTTGCAAACCCTTTCTGTGCAGAATCCCAAAACCGGTATTTCCAGCCCAATGCCGGCATCCGTACTAAACAGTAGGAAACTTCGTCTAAAACTCAGGAGAAACGTTTCCTTGAAACTGCTCTGCTGTGCGTTCGTTCACCTAAGAGAGTTGAATCTATGTTGAGATTCAGCGAGTCAGAAACACGTTTCTTCTTGGAGCTGCGTTGGGATATTCCCGAGTGAATGGGACCATAGGCTGTACAGAGAAATATCTGCTCCTACAACCAAAAGGGTGGTATCTAACTGAATGGTTGTCAATGTGTGCATTCAACTGACAGAGTTAAACTCACGTTTGGATTCAGCGGTTTACAAACCCTTTCTGTGCAGGATCCCAAAACCGGTAATACCAGCTCAATGCCGGCATCCGTACTAAACAGCAGGAAACTTCGTCTAAAACTCAGGAGAAACGTTTCCTTGAAACTGCTCTGCTGTGCGTTCGTTCACCTAAGAGAATTGAATCTATGTTGAGATTCAACGAGTCAGAAACACGTTTCTTCTAGGAGGTGCGTTGGGATATTCCCGAGTGAATGGGACCATAGGCTGTACAGAGAAATATCTGCTTCTAAATCCAAAAGTGTGCTATCAAACTGAATGGTTGTCAATGTGTGCATTCAACTGACAGAGTTAAACTCACGTGTGGATTCAGCGGTTTGCAAACCCTTTCTGTGCAGAATCCCAAAACCGGTATGTCCAGCCCAATGCCGGCATACGTACTAAACAGCAGGAAACTTTTTCTAAAACTCAGGAGAAACGTTTCCTTGAAACTGCTCTGCTGTGCGTTCGTTCACCTAAGAGAGTTGAATCTATGTTGAGATTCAGCGAGTCAGAAACACGTTTCTTCTTGGAGCTGCGTTGGGATATTCCCGAGTGAATGGGACCATAGGCTGTACAGAGAAATATCTGCTTCTAAATCCAAAAGTGTGCTATCAAACTGAATGGTTGTCAATGTGTGCATTCAACTGACAGAGTTAAACTCACGTGTGGATTCAGCGGTTTGCAAACCCTTTCTGTGCAGAATCCCAAAACCGGTATTTCCAGCCCAATGCCGGCATACGTACTAAACAGCAGGAAACTTCGTCTAAAACTCAGGAGAAACGTTTCCTTGAAACTGCTCTGCTGTGCGTTCTTTCACCTAAGAGAGTTGAATCTAAGTTGAGATTCAGCGAGTCAGAAACACGTTTCTTCTAGGAGCTGCGTTGGGATATTCCCGAGTGAATGGGACCATAGGCTGTACAGAGAAATATCTGCTTCTAAAACCAAAACGGAGCTATCTAAGTGAATGGTTGTCAATGTGTGCATTCAACTGACAGAGTTAAACTCACGTGTGGATTCAGCGGTTTGCAAACCCTTTCTGTGCAGAATCCCAAAACCGGTATTTCCAGCCCAATGCCGGCATACGTACTAAACAAGAGGAAACTTCGTCTAAAACTCAGGAGAAACGTTTCCTTGAAACTGCTCTGCTGTGCGTTCGTTCACCTAAGAGAGTTGAATCTATGTTGAGATTCAGCGAGTCAGAAACACGTTTCTTCTAGGAGCTGCGTTGGGATATTCCCGAGTGAATGGGACCATAGGCTGTACAGAGAAATATCTGCTTCTAAAACCAAAACGGAGCTATCTAACTGAATCGTTGTGAATGTGTGCATTCAACTGACAGAGTTAAACTCACGTGTGGATTCAGCGGTTTGCAAACCCTTTCTGTGCAGAATCCCAAAACCGGTATTTCCAGCCCAATGCCGGCATACGTACTAAACAGTAGGAAACTTCGTCTAAAACTCAGGAGAAACGTTTCCTTGAAACTGCTCTGCTGTGCGTTCGTTCACCTAAGAGAGTTGAATCTATGTTGAGATTCAGCGAGTCAGAAACACGTTTCTTCTTGGAGCTGCGTTGGGATATTCCCGAGTGAATGGGACCATAGGCTGTACAGAGAAATATCTGCTCCTACAACCAAAAGGGTGGTATCTAACTGAATGGTTGTCAATGTGTGCATTCAACTGACAGAGTTAAACTCACGTTTGGATTCAGCGGTTTACAAACCCTTTCTGTGCAGGATCCCAAAACCGGTAATACCAGCTCAATGCCGGCATCCGTACTAAACAGCAGGAAACTTCGTCTAAAACTCAGGAGAAACGTTTCCTTGAAACTGCTCTGCTGTGCGTTCGTTCACCTAAGAGAGTTGAATCTATGTTGAGATTCAACGAGTCAGAAACACGTTTCTTCTAGGAGGTGCGTTGGGATATTCCCGAGTGAATGGGACCATAGGCTGTACAGAGAAATATCTGCTTCTAAATCCAAAAGTGTGCTATCAAACTGAATGGTTGTCAATGTGTGCATTCAACTGACAGAGTTAAACTCACGTGTGGATTCAGCGGTTTGCAAACCCTTTCTGTGCAGAATCCCAAAACCGGTATGTCCAGCCCAATGCCGGCATACGTACTAAACAGCAGGAAACTTCGTCTAAAACTCAGGAGAAACGTTTCCTTGAAACTGCTCTGCTGTGCGTTCGTTCACCTAAGAGAGTTGAATCTATGTTGAGATTCAGCGAGTCAGAAACACGTTTCTTCTAGGAGCTGCGTTGGGATATTCCCGAGTGAATGGGACCATAGGCTGTACAGAGAAATATCTGCTTCTAAAACCAAAAGTGTGCTATCAAACTGAATGGTTGTCAATGTGTGCATTCAACTGACAGAGTTAAACTCACGTGTGGATTCAGCGGTTTACAAACCCTTTCTGTGCAGAATCCCAAAACCGGTATTTCCAGCCCAATGCCGGCATACGTACTAAACAGCAGGAAACTTCGTCTAAAACTCAGGAGAAACGTTTCCTTGAAACTGCTCTGCTGTGCGTTCTTTCACCTAAGAGAGTTGAATCTATGTTGAGATTCAGCGAGTCAGAAACACGTTTCTTCTAGGAGCTGCGTTGGGATATTCCCGAGTGAATGGGACCATAGGCTGTACAGAGAAATATCTGCTTCTAAAACCAAACCGGAGCTATCTAAGTGAATGGTTGTCAATGTGTGCATTCAACTGACAGAGTTAAACTCACGTGTGGATTCAGCGGTTTGCAAACCCTTTCTGTGCAGAATCCCATAACCGGTATTTCCAGCCCAATGCCGGCATACGTACTAAACAGCAGGAAACTTCGTCTAAAACTCAGGAGAAACGTTTCCTTGAAACTGCTCTGCTGTGCGTTCGTTCACCTAAGAGAGTTGAATCTATGTTGAGATTCAGCGAGTCAGAAACACGTTTCTTCTAGGAGCTGCGTTGGGATATTCCCGAGTGAATGGGACCATAGGCTGTACAGAGAAATATCTGCTTCTAAAACCAAAACGGAGCTATCTAACTGAATCGTTGTGAATGTGTGCATTCAACTGACAGAGTTAAACTCACGTGTGGATTCAGCGGTTTGCAAACCCTTTCTGTGCAGAATCCCAAAACCGGTATTTCCAGCCCAATGCCGGCATACGTACTAAACAGTAGGAAACTTCGTCTAAAACTCAGGAGAAACGTTTCCTTGAAACTGCTCTGCTGTGCGTTCGTTCACCTAAGAGAGTTGAATCTATGTTGAGATTCAGCGAGTCAGAAACACGTTTCTTCTTGGAGCTGCGTTGGGATATTCCCGAGTGAATGGGACCATAGGCTGTACAGAGAAATATCTGCTCCTACAACCAAAAGGGTGGTATCTAACTGAATGGTTGTCAATGTGTGCATTCAACTGACAGAGTTAAACTCACGTTTGGATTCAGCGGTTTACAAACCCTTTCTGTGCAGGATCCCAAAACCGGTAATACCAGCTCAATGCCGGCATCCGTACTAAACAGCAGGAAACTTCGTCTAAAACTCAGGAGAAACGTTTCCTTGAAACTGCTCTGCTGTGCGTTCGTTCACCTAAGAGAGTTGAATCTATGTTGAGATTCAACGAGTCAGAAACACGTTTCTTCTAGGAGGTGCGTTGGGATATTCCCGAGTGAATGGGACCATAGGCTGTACAGAGAAATATCTGCTTCTAAATCCAAAAGTGTGCTATCAAACTGAATGGTTGTCAATGTGCGCATTTAACTGACAGAGTTAAACTCACGTGTGGATTCAGCGGTTTGCAAACCCTTTCTGTGCAGAATCCCAAAACCGGTATGTCCAGCCCAATGCCGGCATACGTACTAAACAGCAGGAAACTTTTTCTAAAACTCAGGAGAAACGTTTCCTTGAAACTGCTCTGCTGTGCCTTCGTTCACCTAAGAGAGTTGAATCTATGTTGAGATTCAGCGAGTCAGAAACACGTTTCTTCTTGGAGCTGCGTTGGGATATTCCCGAGTGAATGGGACCATAGGCTGTACAGAGAAATATCTGCTTCTAAATCCAAAAGTGTGCTATCAAACTGAATGGTTGTCAATGTGTGCATTCAACTGACAGAGTTAAACTCACGTGTGGATTCAGCGGTTTGCAAACCCTTTCTGTGCAGAATCCCAAAACCGGTATTTCCAGCCCAATGCCGGCATACGTACTAAACAAGAGGAAACTTCGTCTAAAACTCAGGAGAAACGTTTCCTTGAAACTGCTCTGCTGTGCGTTCTTTCACCTAAGAGAGTTGAATCTATGTTGAGATTCAGCGAGTCAGAAACACGTTTCTTCTAGGAGCTGCGTTGGGATATTCCCGAGTGAATGGGACCATAGGCTGTACAGAGAAATATCTGCTTCTAAAACCAAAACGGAGCTATCTAAGTGAATGGTTGTCAATGTGTGCATTCAACTGACAGAGTTAAACTCACGTGTGGATTCAGCGGTTTGCAAACCCTTTCTGTGCAGAATCCCAAAACCGGTATTTCCAGCCCAATGCCGGCATACGTACTAAACAGCAGGAAACTTCGTCTAAAACTCAGGAGAAACGTTTCCTTGAAACTGCTCTGCTGTGCGTTCGTTCACCTAAGAGAGTTGAATCTATGTTGAGATTCAGCGAGTCAGAAACACGTTTCTTCTAGGAGCTGCGTTGGGATATTCCCGAGTGAATGGGACCATAGGCTGTACAGAGAAATATCTGCTTCTAAAACCAAAACGGAGCTATCTAACTGAATCGTTGTGAATGTGTGCATTCAACTGACAGAGTTAAACTCACGTGTGGATTCAGCGGTTTGCAAACCCTTTCTGTGCAGAATCCCAAAACCGGTATTTCCAGCCCAATGCCGGCATACGTACTAAACAGTAGGAAACTTCGTCTAAAACTCAGGAGAAACGTTTCCTTGAAACTGCTCTGCTGTGGGTTCGTTCACCTAAGAGAGTTGAATCTATGTTGAGATTCAGCGAGTCAGAAACACGTTTCTTCTAGGAGCTGCGTTGGGATATTCCCGAGTGAATGGGACCATAGGCTGTACAGAGAAATATCTGCTCCTACAACCAAAAGGGTGGTATCTAACTGAATGGTTGTCAATGTGTGCATTCAACTGACAGAGTTAAACTCACGTTTGGATTCAGCGGTTTACAAAACCTTTCTGTGCAGGATCCCAAAACCGGTAATACCAGCTCAATGCCGGCATCCGTACTAAACAGCAGGAAACTTCGTCTAAAACTCAGGAGAAACGTTTCCTTGAAACTGCTCTGCTGTGCGTTCGTTCACCTAAGAGAGTTGAATCTATGTTGAGATTCAACGAGTCAGAAACACGTTTCTTCTAGGAGGTGCGTTGGGATATTCCCGAGTGAATGGGACCATAGGCTGTACAGAGAAATATCTGCTTCTAAATCCAAAAGTGTGCTATCAAACTGAATGGTTGTCAATGTGTGCATTCAACTGACAGAGTTAAACTCACGTGTGGATTCAGCGGTTTGCAAACCCTTTCTGTGCAGAATCCCAAAACCGGTATGTCCAGCCCAATGCCGGCATACGTACTAAACAGCAGGAAACTTCGTCTAAAACTCAGGAGAAACGTTTCCTTGAAACTGCTCTGCTGTGCGTTCGTTCACCTAAGAGAGTTGAATCTATGTTGAGATTCAGCGAGTCAGAAACACGTTTCTTCTAGGAGCTGCGTTGGGATATTCCCGAGTGAATGGGACCATAGGCTGTACAGAGAAATATCTGCTTCTAAAACCAAAAGTGTGCTATCAAACTGAATGGTTGTCAATGTGTGCATTCAACTGACAGAGTTAAACTCACGTGTGGATTCAGCGGTTTACAAACCCTTTCTGTGCAGAATCCCAAAACCGGTATTTCCAGCCCAATGCCGGCATACGTACTAAACAGCAGGAAACTTCGTCTAAAACTCAGGAGAAACGTTTCCTTGAAACTGCTCTGCTGTGCGTTCTTTCACCTAAGAGAGTTGAATCTATGTTGAGATTCAGCGAGTCAGAAACACGTTTCTTCTAGGAGCTGCGTTGGGATATTCCCGAGTGAATGGGACCATAGGCTGTACAGAGAAATATCTGCTTCTAAAACCAAAACGGAGCTATCTAAGTGAATGGTTGTCAATGTGTGCATTCAACTGACAGAGTTAAACTCACGTGTGGATTCAGCGGTTTGCAAACCCTTTCTGTGCAGAATCCCAAAACCGGTATTTCCAGCCCATTGCCGGCATCCGTACTAAACAGCAGGAAACTTCGTCTAAAACTCATGAGAAACGTTTCCTTGAAACTGCTCTGCTGTGCGTTCGTTCACCTAAGAGAGTTGAATCTATGTTGAGATTCAGCGAGTCAGAAACACGTTTCTTCTAGGAGCTGCGTTGGGATATTCCCGAGTGAATGGGACCATAGGCTGTACAGAGAAATATCTGCTTCTAAAACCAAAACGGAGCTATCTAACTGAATCGTTGTGAATGTGTGCATTCAACTGACAGAGTTAAACTCACGTGTGGATTCAGCGGTTTGCAAACCCTTTCTGTGCAGAATCCCAAAACCGGTATTTCCAGCCCAATGCCGGCATCCATACTAAACAGTAGGAAACTTCGTCTAAAACTCAGGAGAAACGTTTCCTTGAAACTGCGCTGCTGTGCGTTCGTTCACCTAAGAGAGTTGAATCTATGTTGAGATTCAGCGAGTCAGAAACACGTTTCTTCTAGGAGCTGCGTTGGGATATTCCCGAGTGAATGGGACCATAGGCTGTACAGAGAAATATCTGCTTCTAAAACCAAAACGGAGCTATCTAACTGAATCGTTGTGAATGTGTGCATTCAACTGACAGAGTTAAACTCACGTGTGGATTCAGCGGTTTGCAAACCCTTTCTGTGCAGAATCCCAAAACCGGTATTTCCAGCCCAATGCCGGCATACGTACTAAACAGCAGGAAACTTCGTCTAAAACTCAGGAGAAACGTTTCCTTGAAACTGCTCTGCTGTGCGTTCGATCACCTAAGAGAGTTGAATCTATGTTGAGATTCAGCGAGTCAGAAACACGTTTTTTCTAGGAGGTGCGTTGGGATATTCCCGAGTGAATGGGACCATAGGCTGTACAGAGAAATATCTGCTCCTACAACCAAAAGGGTGGTATCTAACTGAATGGTTGTCAATGTGTGCATTCAACTGACAGAGTTAAACTCACGTTTGGATTCAGCGGTTTACAAACCCTTTCTGTGCAGGATCCCAAAACCGGTAATACCAGCTCAATGCCGGCATCCTTACTAAACAGCAGGAAACTTCGTCTAAAACTCAGGAGAAACGTTTCCTTGAAACTGCTCTGCTGTGCGTTCGTTCACCTAAGAGAGTTGAAACTATGTTGAGATTCAGCGAGTCAGAAACACGTTTATGCTAGGAGCTGCGTTGGGATATTCCCGAGTGAATGGGACCATAGGCTGTACAGAGAAATATCTGCTTCTAAATCCAAAAGTGTGCTATCAAACTGAATGGTTGTCAATGTGTGCATTCAACTGACAGAGTTAAACTCACGTGTGGATTCAGCGGTTTGCAAACCCTTTCTGTGCAGAATCCCAAAACCGGTATGTCCAGCCCAATGCCGGCATACGTACTAAACAGCAGGAAACTTTTTCTAAAATTCAGGAGAAACGTTTCCTTGAAACTGCTCTGCTGTGCGTTCGTTCACCTAAGAGAGTTGAATCTATGTTGAGATTCAGCGAGTCAGAAACACGTTTCTTCTTGGAGCTGCGTTGGGATATTCCCGAGTGAATGGGACCATAGGCTGTACAGAGAAATATCTGCTTCTAAATCCAAAAGTGTGCTATCAAACTGAATGGTTGTCAATGTGTGCATTCAACTGACAGAGTTAAACTCACGTGTGGATTCAGCGGTTTGCAAACCCTTTCTGTGCAGAATCCCAAAACCGGTATTTCCAGCCCAATGCCGGCATACGTACTAAACAGCAGGAAACTTCGTCTAAAACTCAGGAGAAACGTTTCCTTGAAACTGCTCTGCTGTGCGTTCTTTCACCTAAGAGAGTTGAATCTATGTTGAGATTCAGCGAGTCAGAAACACGTTTCTTCTAGGAGCTGCGTTGGGATATTCCCGAGTGAATGGGACCATAGGCTGTACAGAGAAATATCTGCTTCTAAAACCAAAACGGAGCTATCTAGGTGAATGGTTGTCAATGTGTGCATTCAACTGACAGAGTTAAACTCACGTGTGGATTCAGCGGTTTGCAAACCCTTTCTGTGCAGAATCCCAAAACCGGTATTTCCAGCCCAATGCCGGCATACGTACTAAACAGCAGGAAACTTCGTCTAAAACTCAGGAGAAACGTTTCCTTGAAACTGCTCTGCTGTGCGTTCGTTCACCTAAGAGAGTTGAATCTATGTTGAGATTCAGCGAGTCAGAAACACGTTTCTTCTAGGAGCTGCGTTGGGATATTCCCGAGTGAATGGGACCATAGGCTGTACAGAGAAATATCTGCTTCTAAAACCAAAACGGAGCTATCTAACTGAATCGTTGTGAATGTGTGCATTCAACTGACAGAGTTAAACTCACGTGTGGATTCAGCGGTTTGCAAACCCTTTCTGTGCAGAATCCCAAAACCGGTATTTCCAGCCCAATGCCGGCATACGTACTAAACAGTAGGAAACTTCGTCTAAAACTCAGGAGAAACGTTTCCTTGAAACTGCTCTGCTGTGCGTTCGTTCACCTAAGAGAGTTGAATCTATGTTGAGATTCAGCGAGTCAGAAACACGTTTCTTCTTGGAGCTGCGTTGGGATATTCCCGAGTGAATGGGACCATAGGCTGTACAGAGAAATATCTGCTCCTACAACCAAAAGGGTGGTATCTAACTGAATGGTTGTCAATGTGTGCATTCAACTGACAGAGTTAAACTCACGTTTGGATTCAGCGGTTTACAAACCCTTTCTGTGCAGGATCCCAAAACCGGTAATACCAGCTCAATGCCGGCATCCGTACTAAACAGCAGGAAACTTCGTCTAAAACTCAGGAGAAACGTTTCCTTGAAACTGCTCTGCTGTGCGTTCGTTCACCTAAGAGAGTTGAATCTATGTTGAGATTCAACGAGTCAGAAACACGTTTCTTCTAGGAGGTGCGTTGGGATATTCCCGAGTGAATGGGACCATAGGCTGTACAGAGAAATATCTGCTTCTAAATCCAAAAGTGTGCTATCAAACTGAATGGTTGTCAATGTGCGCATTTAACTGACAGAGTTAAACTCACGTGTGGATTCAGCGGTTTGCAAACCCTTTCTGTGCAGAATCCCAAAACCGGTATGTCCAGCCCAATGCCGGCATACGTACTAAACAGCAGGAAACTTTTTCTAAAACTCAGGAGAAACGTTTCCTTGAAACTGCTCTGCTGTGCCTTCGTTCACCTAAGAGAGTTGAATCTATGTTGAGATTCAGCGAGTCAGAAACACGTTTCTTCTTGGAGCTGCGTTGGGATATTCCCGAGTGAATGGGACCATAGGCTGTACAGAGAAATATCTGCTTCTAAATCCAAAAGTGTGCTATCAAACTGAATGGTTGTCAATGTGTGCATTCAACTGACAGAGTTAAACTCACGTGTGGATTCAGCGGTTTGCAAACCCTTTCTGTGCAGAATCCCAAAACCGGTATTTCCAGCCCAATGCCGGCATACGTACTAAACAAGAGGAAACTTCGTCTAAAACTCAGGAGAAACGTTTCCTTGAAACTGCTCTGCTGTGCGTTCTTTCACCTAAGAGAGTTGAATCTATGTTGAGATTCAGCGAGTCAGAAACACGTTTCTTCTAGGAGCTGCGTTGGGATATTCCCGAGTGAATGGGACCATAGGCTGTACAGAGAAATATCTGCTTCTAAAACCAAAACGGAGCTATCTAAGTGAATGGTTGTCAATGTGTGCATTCAACTGACAGAGTTAAACTCACGTGTGGATTCAGCGGTTTGCAAACCCTTTCTGTGCAGAATCCCAAAACCGGTATTTCCAGCCCAATGCCGGCATACGTACTAAACAGCAGGAAACTTCGTCTAAAACTCAGGAGAAACGTTTCCTTGAAACTGCTCTGCTGTGCGTTCGTTCACCTAAGAGAGTTGAATCTATGTTGAGATTCAGCGAGTCAGAAACACGTTTCTTCTAGGAGCTGCGTTGGGATATTCCCGAGTGAATGGGACCATAGGCTGTACAGAGAAATATCTGCTTCTAAAACCAAAACGGAGCTATCTAACTGAATCGTTGTGAATGTGTGCATTCAACTGACAGAGTTAAACTCACGTGTGGATTCAGCGGTTTGCAAACCCTTTCTGTGCAGAATCCCAAAACCGGTATTTCCAGCCCAATGCCGGCATACGTACTAAACAGTAGGAAACTTCGTCTAAAACTCAGGAGAAACGTTTCCTTGAAACTGCTCTGCTGTGGGTTCGTTCACCTAAGAGAGTTGAATCTATGTTGAGATTCAGCGAGTCAGAAACACGTTTCTTCTAGGAGCTGCGTTGGGATATTCCCGAGTGAATGGGACCATAGGCTGTACAGAGAAATATCTGCTCCTACAACCAAAAGGGTGGTATCTAACTGAATGGTTGTCAATGTGTGCATTCAACTGACAGAGTTAAACTCACGTTTGGATTCAGCGGTTTACAAAACCTTTCTGTGCAGGATCCCAAAACCGGTAATACCAGCTCAATGCCGGCATCCGTACTAAACAGCAGGAAACTTCGTCTAAAACTCAGGAGAAACGTTTCCTTGAAACTGCTCTGCTGTGCGTTCGTTCACCTAAGAGAGTTGAATCTATGTTGAGATTCAACGAGTCAGAAACACGTTTCTTCTAGGAGGTGCGTTGGGATATTCCCGAGTGAATGGGACCATAGGCTGTACAGAGAAATATCTGCTTCTAAATCCAAAAGTGTGCTATCAAACTGAATGGTTGTCAATGTGTGCATTCAACTGACAGAGTTAAACTCACGTGTGGATTCAGCGGTTTGCAAACCCTTTCTGTGCAGAATCCCAAAACCGGTATGTCCAGCCCAATGCCGGCATACGTACTAAACAGCAGGAAACTTCGTCTAAAACTCAGGAGAAACGTTTCCTTGAAACTGCTCTGCTGTGCGTTCGTTCACCTAAGAGAGTTGAATCTATGTTGAGATTCAGCGAGTCAGAAACACGTTTCTTCTAGGAGCTGCGTTGGGATATTCCCGAGTGAATGGGACCATAGGCTGTACAGAGAAATATCTGCTTCTAAAACCAAAAGTGTGCTATCAAACTGAATGGTTGTCAATGTGTGCATTCAACTGACAGAGTTAAACTCACGTGTGGATTCAGCGGTTTACAAACCCTTTCTGTGCAGAATCCCAAAACCGGTATTTCCAGCCCAATGCCGGCATACGTACTAAACAGCAGGAAACTTCGTCTAAAACTCAGGAGAAACGTTTCCTTGAAACTGCTCTGCTGTGCGTTCTTTCACCTAAGAGAGTTGAATCTATGTTGAGATTCAGCGAGTCAGAAACACGTTTCTTCTAGGAGCTGCGTTGGGATATTCCCGAGTGAATGGGACCATAGGCTGTACAGAGAAATATCTGCTTCTAAAACCAAAACGGAGCTATCTAAGTGAATGGTTGTCAATGTGTGCATTCAACTGACAGAGTTAAACTCACGTGTGGATTCAGCGGTTTGCAAACCCTTTCTGTGCAGAATCCCAAAACCGGTATTTCCAGCCCATTGCCGGCATCCGTACTAAACAGCAGGAAACTTCGTCTAAAACTCAGGAGAAACGTTTCCTTGAAACTGCTCTGCTGTGCGTTCGTTCACCTAAGAGAGTTGAATCTATGTTGAGATTCAGCGAGTCAGAAACACGTTTCTTCTAGGAGCTGCGTTGGGATATTCCCGAGTGAATGGGACCATAGGCTGTACAGAGAAATATCTGCTTCTAAAACCAAAACGGAGCTATCTAACTGAATCGTTGTGAATGTGTGCATTCAACTGACAGAGTTAAACTCACGTGTGGATTCAGCGGTTTGCAAACCCTTTCTGTGCAGAATCCCAAAACCGGTATTTCCAGCCCAATGCCGGCATCCATACTAAACAGTAGGAAACTTCGTCTAAAACTCAGGAGAAACGTTTCCTTGAAACTGCGCTGCTGTGCGTTCGTTCACCTAAGAGAGTTGAATCTATGTTGAGATTCAGCGAGTCAGAAACACGTTTCTTCTAGGAGCTGCGTTGGGATATTCCCGAGTGAATGGGACCATAGGCTGTACAGAGAAATATCTGCTTCTAAAACCAAAACGGAGCTATCTAACTGAATCGTTGTGAATGTGTGCATTCAACTGACAGAGTTAAACTCACGTGTGGATTCAGCGGTTTGCAAACCCTTTCTGTGCAGAATCCCAAAACCGGTATTTCCAGCCCAATGCCGGCATACGTACTAAACAGCAGGAAACTTCGTCTAAAACTCAGGAGAAACCTTTCCTTGAAACGGCTCTGCTGTGCGTTCGTTCACCTAAGAGAGTTGAATCTATGTTGAGATTCAGCGAGTCAGAAACACGTTTCTTCTAGGAGCTGCGTTGGGATATTCCCGAGTGAATGGGACCATAGGCTATACAGAGAAATATCTGCTTCTAAAACCAAAACGGAGCTATCAAACTGAATCGTTGTGAATGTGTGCATTCAACTGACAGAGTTAAACTCACGTGTGGATTCAGCGGTTTGCAAACCCTTTCTGTTCAGAATCCCAAAACCGGTATTTCCAGCCCAATGCCGGAATCCGTACTAAACAGCAGGAAACTTCGTCTAAAACTCAGGAGAAACGTTTCCTTGAAACTGCTCTGCTGTGCGTTCGATCACCTAAGAGAGTTGAATCTATGTTGAGATTCAGCGAGTCAGAAACACGTTTTTTCTAGGAGGTGCGTTGGGATATTCCCGAGTGAATGGGACCATAGGCTGTACAGAGAAATATCTGCTCCTACAACCAAAAGGGTGGTATCTAACTGAATGGTTGTCAATGTGTGCATTCAACTGACAGAGTTAAACTCACGTTTGGATTCAGCGGTTTACAAACCCTTTCTGTGCAGGATCCCAAAACCGGTAATACCAGCTCAATGCCGGCATCCTTACTAAACAGCAGGAAACTTCGTCTAAAACTCAGGAGAAACGTTTCCTTGAAACTGCTCTGCTGTGCGTTCGTTCACCTAAGAGAGTTGAAACTATGTTGAGATTCAGCGAGTCAGAAACACGTTTATGCTAGGAGCTGCGTTGGGATATTCCCGAGTGAATGGGACCATAGGCTGTACAGAGAAATATCTGCTTCTAAAACCAAAACGGAGCTATCTAAGTGAATGGTTGTCAATGTGTGCATTCAACTGACAGAGTTAAACTCACGTGTGGATTCAGCGGTTTGCAAACCCTTTCTGTGCAGAATCCCAAAACCGGTATTTCCAGCCCAATGCCGGCATACGTACTAAACAGCAGGAAACTTCGTCTAAAACTCAGGAGAAACGTTTCCTTGAAACTGCTCTGCTGTGCGTTCGTTCACCTAAGAGAGTTGAATCTATGTTGAGATTCAGCGAGTCAGAAACACGTTTCTTCTAGGAGCTGCGTTGGGATATTCCCGAGTGAATGGGACCATAGGCTGTACAGAGAAATATCTGCTTCTAAAACCAAAACGGAGCTATCTAACTGAATCGTTGTGAATGTGTGCATTCAACTGACAGAGTTAAACTCACGTGTGGATTCAGCGGTTTGCAAACCCTTTCTGTGCAGAATCCCAAAACCGGTATTTCCAGCCCAATGCCGGCATCCATACTAAACAGTAGGAAACTTCGTCTAAAACTCAGGAGAAACGTTTCCTTGAAACTGCGCTGCTGTGCGTTCGTTCACCTAAGAGAGTTGAATCTATGTTGAGATTCAGCGAGTCAGAAACACGTTTCTTCTAGGAGCTGCGTTGGGATATTCCCGAGTGAATGGGACCATAGGCTATACAGGGAAATATCTGCTTCTAAAACCAAAACGGAGCTATCAAACTGAATCGTTGTGAATGTGTGCATTCAACTGACAGAGTTAAACTCACGTGTGGATTCAGCGGTTTGCAAACCCTTTCTGTTCAGAATCCCAAAACCGGTATTTCCAGCCCAATGCCGGAATCCGTACTAAACAGCAGGAAACTTCGTCTAAAACTCAGGAGAAACGTTTCCTTGAAACTGCTCTGCTGTGCGTTCGATCACCTAAGAGAGTTGAATCTATGTTGAGATTCAGCGAGTCAGAAACACGTTTTTTCTAGGAGGTGCGTTGGGATATTCCCGAGTGAATGGGACCATAGGCTGTACAGAGAAATATCTGCTCCTACAACCAAAAGGGTGGTATCTAACTGAATGGTTGTCAATGTGTGCATTCAACTGACAGAGTTAAACTCACGTTTGGATTCAGCGGTTTACAAACCCTTTCTGTGCAGGATCCCAAAACCGGTAATACCAGCTCAATGCCGGCATCCTTACTAAACAGCAGGAAACTTCGTCTAAAATTCAGGAGAAACGTTTCCTTGAAACTGCTCTGCTGTGCGTTCGTTCACCTAAGAGAGTTGAAACTATGTTGAGATTCAGCGAGTCAGAAACACGTTTATGCTAGGAGCTGCGTTGGGATATTCCCGAGTGAATGGGACCATAGGCTGTACAGAGAAATATCTGCTTCTAAAACCAAAACGGAGCTATCTAACTGAATGGTTGTCAATGTGTGCATTTAACTGACAGAGTTAAACTCACGTGTGGAATCAGCGGTTTGCAAACCCTTTCTGTGCAGAATCCCAAAACCGGTATTTCCAGCCCAATGCCGGCATCCGTACTAAACAGCAGGAAACTTCGTCTAAAACTCAGGAGAAACGTTTCCTTGAAACTGCTCTGCTGTGCGTTCGATCACCAAAGAGAGTTGAATCTATGTTGAGATTCAGCGAGTCAGAAACACGGTTCTTCTAGGAGCTGCGTTGGGATATTCCCGAGTGAATGGGACCATAGGCTGTACAGAGAAATATCTGCTTCTAAAACCAAAACGGAGCTATCTAAGTGAATGGTTGTCAATGTGTGCATTCAACTGACAGAGTTAAACTCACGTGGGGATTCAACGGTTTCCAAACCATTTCTGTGCAGAATCCCAAAACCGGTATGTCAGCCCAATGCCGGCATCCGTACTAAACAGTAGGAAACTTCGTCTAAAACTCAGGAGAAACGTTTCCTTGAAACTGCGCTGCTGTGCGTTCGTTCACCTAAGAGAGTTGAATCTATGTTGAGATTCAGCGAGTCAGAAACACGTTTCTTCTAGGAGCTGCGTTGGGATATTCCCGAGTGAATGGGACCATAGGCTGTACAGAGAAATATCTGCTTCTAAAACCAAAAGTGTGCTATCAAACTGAATGGTTGTCAATGTGTGCATTCAACTGACAGAGTTAAACTCACGTGTGAATTCAGCGGTTTGCACACCATTTCTGTGCAGAATCCCAAAACCGGTATGTCCAGCCCAATGCCGGCATCCGTACTAAACAGTAGGAAACTTCGTCTAAAACTCAGGAGAAACGTTTCCTTGAAACTGCTCTGCTGTGCGTTCGTTCACCTAAGAGAGTTGAATCTATGTTGAGATTCAGCGAGTCAGAAACACGTTTCTTCTAGGAGCTGCGTTGGGATATTCCCGAGTGAATGGGACCATAGGCTGTACAGAGAAATATCTGCTTCTAAAACCAAAACGGAGCTATCTAAGTGAATGGTTGTCAATGTGTGCATTCAACTGACAGAGTTAAACTCACGTGTGGATTCAGCGGTTTGCAAACCCTTTCTGTGCAGAATCCCAAAACCGGTATTTCCAGCCCAATGCCGGCATACGTACTAAACAGCAGGAAACTTCGTCTAACACTCAGGAGAGACGTTACTTGAAACTGCTCTGCTGTGCGTTCGTTCACCTAAGAGAGTTGAATCTATGTTGAGATTCAACGAGTCAGAAACACGTTTCTTCTAGGAGGTGCGTTGGGATATTCCCGAGTGAATGGGACCATAGGCTGTACAGAGAAATATCTGCTTCTAAATCCAAAAGTGTGCTATCAAACTGAATGGTTGTCAATGTGTGCATTCAACTGACAGAGTTAAACTCACGTGTGGATTCAGCGGTTTGCAAACCCTTTCTGTGCAGAATCCCAAAACCGGTATGTCCAGCCCCATGCCGGCATCCGTACTAAACAGCAGGAAACTTCGTCTAAAACTCAGGAGAAACGTTTCCTTGAAACTGCTCTGCTGTGCGTTCGTTCACCTAAGAGAGTTGAATCTATGTTGAGATTCAGCGAGTCAGAAACACGTTTCTTCTAGGAGCTGCGTTGGGATATTCCCGAGTGAATGGGACCATAGGCTGTACAGAGAAATATCTGCTTCTAAAACCAAAAGTGTGCTATCAAACTGAATGGTTGTCAATGTGTGCATTCAACTGACAGAGTTAAACTCACGTGTGGATTCAGCGGTTTGCAAACCCTGTCTGTGCAGAATCCCAAAACCGGTATTTCCAGCCCAATGCCGGCATACGTACTAAACAGCAGGAAACTTCGTATAAAACTCAGGAGAAACGTTTCCTTGAAACTGCTCTGCTGTGCGTTCTTTCACCTAAGAGAGTTGAAACTATGTTGAGATTCAGCGAGTCAGAAACACGTTTATGCTAGGAGCTGCGTTAGGATATTCCCGAGTGAATGGGACCATAGGCTGTACAGAGAAATATCTGCTTCTAAAACCAAAACGGAGCTATCTAAGTGAATGGTTGTCAATGTGTGCATTTAACTGACAGAGTTAAACTCACGTGTGGATTCAGCGGTTTGCAAACCCTTTCTGTGCAGAATCCCAAAACCGGTATTTCCAGCCCAATGCCGGCATCCATACTGAACAGTAGGAAACTTCGTCTAAAACTCAGGAGAAACGTTTCCTTGAAACTGCTCTGCTGTGCGTTCGATCACCTAAGAGAGTTGTATCTATGTTGAGATTCAGCGAGTCAGAAACACGTTTCTTCTAGGAGCTGCGTTGGGATATTCCCGAGTGAATGGGACCATAGGCTGTACAGAGAAATATCTGCTTCTAAAACCAAAACGGAGCTATCTAAGTGAATGGTTGTCAATGTGTGCATTCAACTGACAGAGTTAAACTCACGTGTGGATGCAGCGGTTTGCAAACCATTTCTGTGCAGAATCCCAAAACCGGTATGTCCAGCCCAATGCCGGCATTCGTACTAAACAGCAGGAAACTTCGTCTAAAACTCAGGAGAAACGTTTCCTTGAAACTGCTCTGCTCTGCCTTCGTTCGCCTAAGAGAGTTGAATCTATGTTGAGATTCAGCGAGTCAGAAACACGTTTCTTCTTGGAGCTGCGTTGGGATATTCCCGAGTGAATGGGACCATAGGCTGTACAGAGAAATATCTGCTTCTAAAACCAAAAGTGTGCTATCAAACTGAATGGTTGTCAATGTGTGCATTCAACTGACAGAGTTAAACTCACGTGTGGATTCAGCGGTTTGCAAACCCTTTCTGTGCAGAATCCCAAAACCGGTATTTCCAGCCCAATGCCGGCATACGTACTAAACAGCAGGAAACTTCGTCTAAGACTCAGGAGAGACGTTTCCTTGAAACTGCTCTGCTGTGCGTTCGTTCACCTAAGAGAGTTGAATCTATGTTGAGATTCAGCGAGTCAGAAACACGTTTCTTCTAGGAGCTGCGTTGGGATATTCCCGAGCGAATGGGACCATAGGCTGTACAGAGAAATATCTGCTTCTAAATCCAAAAGTGTGCTATCAAACTGAATGGTTGTCAATGTGTGCATTCAACTGACAGAGTTAAACTCACGTGTGGATTCAGCGGTTTCAAACCCTTTCTGTGCAGAATCCCAAAACCGGTATGTCCAGCCCAATGCCGGCATATGTACTAAACAGCAGGAAACTTCGTCTAAAACTCAGGAGAAACGTTTCCTTGAAACTGCTCTGCTGTGCGTTCGTTCACCTAAGAGAGTTGAATCTATGTTGAGATTCAGCGAGTCAGAAACACGTTTCTTCTAGGAGCTGCGTTGGGATATTCCCGAGTGAATGGGACCATAGGCTGTACAGAGAAATATCTGCTTCTAAAACCAAAAGTGTGCTATCAAACTGAATGGTTGTCAATGTGTGCATTCAACTGACAGAGTTAAACTCACGTGTGGATTCAGCGGTTTGCAAACCCTTTCTGTGCAGAATCCCAAAACCGGTATTTCCAGCCCAATGCCGGCATATGTACTAAACAGCAGGAAACTTCGTCTAAAACTCAGGAGAAACGTTTCCTTGAAACTGCTCTGCTGTGCGTTCGTTCACCTAAGAGAGTTGAATCTATGTTGAGATTCAGCGAGTCAGAAACACGTTTCTTCTAGGAGCTGCGTTGGGATATTCCCGAGTGAATGGGACCATAGGCTGTACAGAGAAATATCTGCTTCTAAAACCAAAACGGAGCTATCTAACTGAATCGTTGTGAATGTGTGCATTCAACTGACGGAGTTAAACTCACGTGTGGATTCAGCGGTTTGCAAACCCTTTCTGTGCAGAATCCCAAAACCGGTATTTCCAGCCCAATGCCGGCATCCGTACTAAACAGTAGGAAACTTCGTCTAAAACTCAGGAGAAACGTTTCCTTGAAACTGCTCTGCTGTGCGTTCGTTCACCTAAGAGAGTTGAATCTATGTTGAGATTCAGCGAGTCAGAAACACGTTTCTTCTTGGAGCTGCGTTGGGATATTCCCGAGTGAATGGGACCATAGGCTGTACAGAGAAATATCTGCTCCTACAACCAAAAGGGTGGTATCTAACTGAATGGTTGTCAATGTGTGCATTCAACTGACAGAGTTAAACTCACGTTTGGATTCAGCGGTTTACAAACCCTTTCTGTGCAGGATCCCAAAACCGGTAATACCAGCTCAATGCCGGCATCCGTACTAAACAGCAGGAAACTTCGTCTAAAACTCAGGAGAAACGTTTCCTTGAAACTGCTCTGCTGTGCGTTCGTTCACCTAAGAGAATTGAATCTATGTTGAGATTCAGCGAGTCAGAAACACGTTTCTTCTAGGAGCTGCGTTGGGATATTCCCGAGTGAATGGGACCATAGGCTGTACAGAGAAATATCTGCTTCTAAAACCAAAAGTGTGCTATCAAACTGAATGGTTGTCAATGTGTGCATTCAACTGACAGAGTTAAACTCACGTGTGGATTCAGCGGTTTGCAAACCCTGTCTGTGCAGAATCCCAAAACCGGTATTTCCAGCCCAATGCCGGCATACGTACTAAACAGCAGGAAACTTCGTATAAAACTCAGGAGAAACGTTTCCTTGAAACTGCTCTGCTGTGCGTTCTTTCACCTAAGAGAGTTGAAACTATGTTGAGATTCAGCGAGTCAGAAACACGTTTATGCTAGGAGCTGCGTTAGGATATTCCCGAGTGAATGGGACCATAGGCTGTACAGAGAAATATCTGCTTCTAAAACCAAAACGGAGCTATCTAAGTGAATGGTTGTCAATGTGTGCATTTAACTGACAGAGTTAAACTCACGTGTGGATTCAGCGGTTTGCAAACCCTTTCTGTGCAGAATCCCAAAACCGGTATTTCCAGCCCAATGCCGGCATCCATACTGAACAGTAGGAAACTTCGTCTAAAACTCAGGAGAAACGTTTCCTTGAAACTGCTCTGCTGTGCGTTCGATCACCTAAGAGAGTTGTATCTATGTTGAGATTCAGCGAGTCAGAAACACGTTTCTTCTAGGAGCTGTGTTGGGATATTCCCGAGTGAATGGGACCATAGGCTGTACAGAGAAATATCTGCTTCTAAAACCAAAACGGAGCTATCTAAGTGAATAGTTGTCAATGTGTGCATTCAACTGACAGAGTTAAACTCACGTGTGGATTCAGCGGTTTGCAAACCCTTTCTGTGCAGAATCCCAAAACCGGTATTTCCAGCCCAATGCCGGCATACGTACTAAACAGCAGGAAACTTCGTCTAAGACTCAGGAGAGAGGTTTCCTTGAAACTGCTCTGCTGTGCGTTCGTTCACCTAAGAGAGTTGAATCTATGTTGAGATTCAGCGAGTCAGAAACACGTTTCTTCTAGGAGCTGCGTTGGGATATTCCCGAGTGAATGGGACCATAGGCTGTACAGAGAAATATCTGCTTCTAAAACCAAAAGTGTGCTATCAAACTGAATGGTTGTCAATGTGTGCATTCAACTGACAGAGTTAAACTCACGTGTGGATTCAGCGGTTTGCACACCATTTCTGTGCAGAATCCCAAAACCGGTATGTCCAGCCCAATGCCGGCATCCGTACTAAACAGTAGGAAACTTCGTCTAAAACTCAGGAGAAACGTTTCCTTGAAACTGCTCTGCTGTGCGTTCGTTCACCTAAGAGAGTTGAATCTATGTTGAGATTCAGCGAGTCAGAAACACGTTTCTTCTAGGAGCTGCGTTGGGATATTCCCGAGTGAATGGGACCATAGGCTGTACAGAGAAATATCTGCTTCTAAAACCAAAACGGAGCTATCTAAGTGAATGGTTGTCAATGTGTGCATTCAACTGACAGAGTTAAACTCACGTGTGGATGCAGCGGTTTGCAAACCATTTCTGTGCAGAATCCCAAAACCGGTATGTCCAGCCCAATGCCGGCATTCGTACTAAACAGCAGGAAACTTCGTCTAAAACTCAGGAGAAACGTTTCCTTGAAACTGCTCTGCTCTGCCTTCGTTCACCTAAGAGAGTTGAATCTATGTTGAGATTCAGCGAGTCAGAAACACGTTTCTTCTTGGAGCTGCGTTGGGATATTCCCGAGTGAATGGGACCATAGGCTGTACAGAGAAATATCTGCTTCTAAAACCAAAAGTGTGCTATCAAACTGAATGGTTGTCAATGTGTGCATTCAACTGACAGAGTTAAACTCACGTGTGGATTCAGCGGTTTGCAAACCCTTTCTGTGCAGAATCCCAAAACCGGTATTTCCAGCCCAATGCCGGCATACGTACTAAACAGCAGGAAACTTCGTCTAAGACTCAGGAGAGACGTTTCCTTGAAACTGCTCTGCTGTGCGTTCGTTCACCTAAGAGAGTTGAATCTATGTTGAGATTCAGCGAGTCAGAAACACGTTTCTTCTAGGAGCTGCGTTGGGATATTCCCGAGCGAATGGGACCATAGGCTGTACAGAGAAATATCTGCTTCTAAATCCAAAAGTGTGCTATCAAACTGAATGGTTGTCAATGTGTGCATTCAACTGACAGAGTTAAACTCACGTGTGGATTCAGCGGTTTCAAACCCTTTCTGTGCAGAATCCCAAAACCGGTATGTCCAGCCCAATGCCGGCATATGTACTAAACAGCAGGAAACTTCGTCTAAAACTCAGGAGAAACGTTTCCTTGAAACTGCTCTGCTGTGCGTTCGTTCACCTAAGAGAGTTGAATCTATGTTGAGATTCAGCGAGTCAGAAACACGTTTCTTCTAGGAGCTGCGTTGGGATATTCCCGAGTGAATGGGACCATAGGCTGTACAGAGAAATATCTGCTTCTAAAACCAAAAGTGTGCTATCAAACTGAATGGTTGTCAATGTGTGCATTCAACTGACAGAGTTAAACTCACGTGTGGATTCAGCGGTTTGCAAACCCTTTCTGTGCAGAATCCCAAAACCGGTATTTCCAGCCCAATGCCGGCATATGTACTAAACAGCAGGAAACTTCGTCTAAAACTCAGGAGAAACGTTTCCTTGAAACTGCTCTGCTGTGCGTTCGTTCACCTAAGAGAGTTGAATCTATGTTGAGATTCAGCGAGTCAGAAACACGTTTCTTCTAGGAGCTGCGTTGGGATATTCCCGAGTGAATGGGACCATAGGCTGTACAGAGAAATATCTGCTTCTAAAACCAAAACGGAGCTATCTAACTGAATCGTTGTGAATGTGTGCATTCAACTGACGGAGTTAAACTCACGTGTGGATTCAGCGGTTTGCAAACCCTTTCTGTGCAGAATCCCAAAACCGGTATTTCCAGCCCAATGCCGGCATCCGTACTAAACAGTAGGAAACTTCGTCTAAAACTCAGGAGAAACGTTTCCTTGAAACTGCTCTGCTGTGCGTTCGTTCACCTAAGAGAGTTGAATCTATGTTGAGATTCAGCGAGTCAGAAACACGTTTCTTCTTGGAGCTGCGTTGGGATATTCCCGAGTGAATGGGACCATAGGCTGTACAGAGAAATATCTGCTCCTACAACCAAAAGGGTGGTATCTAACTGAATGGTTGTCAATGTGTGCATTCAACTGACAGAGTTAAACTCACGTTTGGATTCAGCGGTTTACAAACCCTTTCTGTGCAGGATCCCAAAACCGGTAATACCAGCTCAATGCCGGCATCCGTACTAAACAGCAGGAAACTTCGTCTAAAACTCAGGAGAAACGTTTCCTTGAAACTGCTCTGCTGTGCGTTCGTTCACCTAAGAGAATTGAATCTATGTTGAGATTCAACGAGTCAGAAACACGTTTCTTCTAGGAGGTGCGTTGGGATATTCCCGAGTGAATGGGACCATAGGCTGTACAGAGAAATATCTGCTTCTAAATCCAAAAGTGTGCTATCAAACTGAATGGTTGTCAATGTGTGCATTCAACTGACAGAGTTAAACTCACGTGTGGATTCAGCGGTTTGCAAACCCTTTCTGTGCAGAATCCCAAAACCGGTATGTCCAGCCCAATGCCGGCATACGTACTAAACAGCAGGAAACTTTTTCTAAAACTCAGGAGAAACGTTTCCTTGAAACTGCTCTGCTGTGCGTTCGTTCACCTAAGAGAGTTGAATCTATGTTGAGATTCAGCGAGTCAGAAACACGTTTCTTCTTGGAGCTGCGTTGGGATATTCCCGAGTGAATGGGACCATAGGCTGTACAGAGAAATATCTGCTTCTAAATCCAAAAGTGTGCTATCAAACTGAATGGTTGTCAATGTGTGCATTCAACTGACAGAGTTAAACTCACGTGTGGATTCAGCGGTTTGCAAACCCTTTCTGTGCAGAATCCCAAAACCGGTATTTCCAGCCCAATGCCGGCATACGTACTAAACAGCAGGAAACTTCGTCTAAAACTCAGGAGAAACGTTTCCTTGAAACTGCTCTGCTGTGCGTTCTTTCACCTAAGAGAGTTGAATCTAAGTTGAGATTCAGCGAGTCAGAAACACGTTTCTTCTAGGAGCTGCGTTGGGATATTCCCGAGTGAATGGGACCATAGGCTGTACAGAGAAATATCTGCTTCTAAAACCAAAACGGAGCTATCTAAGTGAATGGTTGTCAATGTGTGCATTCAACTGACAGAGTTAAACTCACGTGTGGATTCAGCGGTTTGCAAACCCTTTCTGTGCAGAATCCCAAAACCGGTATTTCCAGCCCAATGCCGGCATACGTACTAAACAGCAGGAAACTTCGTCTAAAACTCAGGAGAAACGTTTCCTTGAAACTGCTCTGCTGTGCGTTCGTTCACCTAAGAGAGTTGAATCTATGTTGAGATTCAGCGAGTCAGAAACACGTTTCTTCTAGGAGCTGCGTTGGGATATTCCCGAGTGAATGGGACCATAGGCTGTACAGAGAAATATCTGCTTCTAAAACCAAAACGGAGCTATCTAACTGAATCGTTGTGAATGTGTGCATTCAACTGACAGAGTTAAACTCACGTGTGGATTCAGCGGTTTGCAAACCCTTTCTGTGCAGAATCCCAAAACCGGTATTTCCAGCCCAATGCCGGCATACGTACTAAACAGTAGGAAACTTCGTCTAAAACTCAGGAGAAACGTTTCCTTGAAACTGCTCTGCTGTGCGTTCGTTCACCTAAGAGAGTTGAATCTATGTTGAGATTCAGCGAGTCAGAAACACGTTTCTTCTTGGAGCTGCGTTGGGATATTCCCGAGTGAATGGGACCATAGGCTGTACAGAGAAATATCTGCTCCTACAACCAAAAGGGTGGTATCTAACTGAATGGTTGTCAATGTGTGCATTCAACTGACAGAGTTAAACTCACGTTTGGATTCAGCGGTTTACAAACCCTTTCTGTGCAGGATCCCAAAACCGGTAATACCAGCTCAATGCCGGCATCCGTACTAAACAGCAGGAAACTTCGTCTAAAACTCAGGAGAAACGTTTCCTTGAAACTGCTCTGCTGTGCGTTCGTTCACCTAAGAGAGTTGAATCTATGTTGAGATTCAACGAGTCAGAAACACGTTTCTTCTAGGAGGTGCGTTGGGATATTCCCGAGTGAATGGGACCATAGGCTGTACAGAGAAATATCTGCTTCTAAATCCAAAAGTGTGCTATCAAACTGAATGGTTGTCAATGTGTGCATTCAACTGACAGAGTTAAACTCACGTGTGGATTCAGCGGTTTGCAAACCCTTTCTGTGCAGAATCCCAAAACCGGTATGTCCAGCCCAATGCCGGCATACGTACTAAACAGCAGGAAACTTCGTCTAAAACTCAGGAGAAACGTTTCCTTGAAACTGCTCTGCTGTGCGTTCGTTCACCTAAGAGAGTTGAATCTATGTTGAGATTCAGCGAGTCAGAAACACGTTTCTTCTAGGAGCTGCGTTGGGATATTCCCGAGTGAATGGGACCATAGGCTGTACAGAGAAATATCTGCTTCTAAAACCAAAAGTGTGCTATCAAACTGAATGGTTGTCAATGTGTGCATTCAACTGACAGAGTTAAACTCACGTGTGGATTCAGCGGTTTACAAACCCTTTCTGTGCAGAATCCCAAAACCGGTATTTCCAGCCCAATGCCGGCATACGTACTAAACAGCAGGAAACTTCGTCTAAAACTCAGGAGAAACGTTTCCTTGAAACTGCTCTGCTGTGCGTTCTTTCACCTAAGAGAGTTGAATCTATGTTGAGATTCAGCGAGTCAGAAACACGTTTCTTCTAGGAGCTGCGTTGGGATATTCCCGAGTGAATGGGACCATAGGCTGTACAGAGAAATATCTGCTTCTAAAACCAAACCGGAGCTATCTAAGTGAATGGTTGTCAATGTGTGCATTCAACTGACAGAGTTAAACTCACGTGTGGATTCAGCGGTTTGCAAACCCTTTCTGTGCAGAATCCCATAACCGGTATTTCCAGCCCAATGCCGGCATACGTACTAAACAGCAGGAAACTTCGTCTAAAACTCAGGAGAAACGTTTCCTTGAAACTGCTCTGCTGTGCGTTCGTTCACCTAAGAGAGTTGAATCTATGTTGAGATTCAGCGAGTCAGAAACACGTTTCTTCTAGGAGCTGCGTTGGGATATTCCCGAGTGAATGGGACCATAGGCTGTACAGAGAAATATCTGCTTCTAAAACCAAAACGGAGCTATCTAACTGAATCGTTGTGAATGTGTGCATTCAACTGACAGAGTTAAACTCACGTGTGGATTCAGCGGTTTGCAAACCCTTTCTGTGCAGAATCCCAAAACCGGTATTTCCAGCCCAATGCCGGCATCCGTACTAAACAGTAGGAAACTTCGTCTAAAACTCAGGAGAAACGTTTCCTTGAAACTGCTCTGCTGTGCGTTCGTTCACCTAAGAGAGTTGAATCTATGTTGAGATTCAGCGAGTCAGAAACACGTTTCTTCTTGGAGCTGCGTTGGGATATTCCCGAGTGAATGGGACCATAGGCTGTACAGAGAAATATCTGCTCCTACAACCAAAAGGGTGGTATCTAACTGAATGGTTGTCAATGTGTGCATTCAACTGACAGAGTTAAACTCACGTTTGGATTCAGCGGTTTACAAACCCTTTCTGTGCAGGATCCCAAAACCGGTAATACCAGCTCAATGCCGGCATCCGTACTAAACAGCAGGAAACTTCGTCTAAAACTCAGGAGAAACGTTTCCTTGAAACTGCTCTGCTGTGCGTTCGTTCACCTAAGAGAGTTGAATCTATGTTGAGATTCAACGAGTCAGAAACACGTTTCTTCTAGGAGGTGCGTTGGGATATTCCCGAGTGAATGGGACCATAGGCTGTACAGAGAAATATCTGCTTCTAAATCCAAAAGTGTGCTATCAAACTGAATGGTTGTCAATGTGTGCATTCAACTGACAGAGTTAAACTCACGTGTGGATTCAGCGGTTTGCAAACCCTTTCTGTGCAGGATCCCAAAACCGGTATGTCCAGCCCAATGCCGGCATACGTACTAAACAGCAGGAAACTTTTTCTAAAACTCAGGAGAAACGTTTCCTTGAAACTGCTCTGCTGTGCGTTCGTTCACCTAAGAGAGTTGAATCTATGTTGAGATTCAGCGAGTCAGAAACACGTTTCTTCTTGGAGCTGCGTTGGGATATTCCCGAGTGAATGGGACCATAGGCTGTACAGAGAAATATCTGCTTCTAAATCCAAAAGTGTGCTATCAAACTGAATGGTTGTCAATGTGTGCATTCAACTGACAGAGTTAAACTCACGTGTGGATTCAGCGGTTTGCAAACCCTTTCTGTGCAGAATCCCAAAACCGGTATTTCCAGCCCAATGCCGGCATACGTACTAAACAGCAGGAAACTTCGTCTAAGAATCAGGAGAGAGGTTTCCTTGAAACTGCTCTGCTGTGCGTTCGTTCACCTAAGAGAGTTGAATCTATGTTGAGATTCAGCGAGTCAGAAACACGTTTCTTCTAGGAGCTGCGTTGGGATATTCCCGAGTGAATGGGACCATAGGCTGTACAGAGAAATATCTGCTTCTAAAACCAAAAGTGTGCTATCAAACTGAATGGTTGTCAATGTGTGCATTCAACTGACAGAGTTAAACTCACGTGTGGATTCAGCGGTTTGCACACCATTTCTGTGCAGAATCCCAAAACCGGTATGTCCAGCCCAATGCCGGCATCCGTACTAAACAGTAGGAAACTTCGTCTAAAACTCAGGAGAAACGTTTCCTTGAAACTGCTCTGCTGTGCGTTCGTTCACCTAAGAGAGTTGAATCTATGTTGAGATTCAGCGAGTCAGAAACACGTTTCTTCTAGGAGCTGCGTTGGGATATTCCCGAGTGAATGGGACCATAGGCTGTACAGAGAAATATCTGCTTCTAAAACCAAAACGGAGCTATCTAAGTGAATGGTTGTCAATGTGTGCATTCAACTGACAGAGTTAAACTCACGTGTGGATGCAGCGGTTTGCAAACCATTTCTGTGCAGAATCCCAAAACCGGTATGTCCAGCCCAATGCCGGCATTCGTACTAAACAGCAGGAAACTTCGTCTAAAACTCAGGAGAAACGTTTCCTTGAAACTGCTCTGCTCTGCCTTCGTTCACCTAAGAGAGTTGAATCTATGTTGAGATTCAGCGAGTCAGAAACACGTTTCTTCTTGGAGCTGCGTTGGGATATTCCCGAGTGAATGGGACCATAGGCTGTACAGAGAAATATCTGCTTCTAAAACCAAAAGTGTGCTATCAAACTGAATGGTTGTCAATGTGTGCATTCAACTGACAGAGTTAAACTCACGTGTGGATTCAGCGGTTTGCAAACCCTTTCTGTGCAGAATCCCAAAACCGGTATTTCCAGCCCAATGCCGGCATACGTACTAAACAGCAGGAAACTTCGTCTAAGACTCAGGAGAGACGTTTCCTTGAAACTGCTCTGCTGTGCGTTCGTTCACCTAAGAGAGTTGAATCTATGTTGAGATTCAGCGAGTCAGAAACACGTTTCTTCTAGGAGCTGCGTTGGGATATTCCCGAGCGAATGGGACCATAGGCTGTACAGAGAAATATCTGCTTCTAAATCCAAAAGTGTGCTATCAAACTGAATGGTTGTCAATGTGTGCATTCAACTGACAGAGTTAAACTCACGTGTGGATTCAGCGGTTTGCAAACCCTTTCTGTGCAGAATCCCAAAACCGGTATGTCCAGCCCAATGCCGGCATATGTACTAAACAGCAGGAAACTTCGTCTAAAACTCAGGAGAAACGTTTCCTTGAAACTGCTCTGCTGTGCGTTCGTTCACCTAAGAGAGTTGAATCTATGTTGAGATTCAGCGAGTCAGAAACACGTTTCTTCTAGGAGCTGCGTTGGGATATTCCCGAGTGAATGGGACCATAGGCTGTACAGAGAAATATCTGCTTCTAAAACCAAAAGTGTGCTATCAAACTGAATGGTTGTCAATGTGTGCATTCAACTGACAGAGTTAAACTCACGTGTGGATTCAGCGGTTTGCAAACCCTTTCTGTGCAGAATCCCAAAACCGGTATTTCCAGCCCAATGCCGGCATACGTACTAAACAGCAGGAAACTTCGTCTAAAACTCAGGAGAAACGTTTCCTTGAAACTGCTCTGCTGTGCGTTCTTTCACCTAAGAGAGTTGAATCTAGGTTGAGATTCAGCGAGTCAGAAACACGTTTCTTCTAGGAGCTGCGTTGGGATATTCCCGAGTGAATGGGACCATAGGCTGTACAGAGAAATATCTGCTTCTAAAACCAAAACGGAGCGATCTAAGTGAATGGTTGTCAATGTGTGCATTCAACTGACAGAGTTAAACTCACGTGTGGATTCAGCGGTTTGCAAACCCTTTCTGTGCAGAATCCCATAACCGGTATTTCCAGCCCAATGCCGGCATACGTACTAAACAGCAGGAAACTTCGTCTAAAACTCAGGAGAAACGTTTCCTTGAAACTGCTCTGCTGTGCGTTCGTTCACCTAAGAGAGTTGAATCTATGTTGAGATTCAGCGAGTCAGAAACACGTTTCTTCTAGGAGCTGCGTTGGGATATTCCCGAGTGAATGGGACCATAGGCTGTACAGAGAAATATCTGCTTCTAAAACCAAAACGGAGCTATCTAACTGAATCGTTGTGAATGTGTGCATTCAACTGACAGAGTTAAACTCACGTGTGGATTCAGCGGTTTGCAAACCCTTTCTGTGCAGAATCCCAAAACCGGTATTTCCAGCCCAATGCCGGCATCCGTACTAAACAGTAGGAAACTTCGTCTAAAACTCAGGAGAAACGTTTCCTTGAAACTGCTCTGCTGTGCGTTCGTTCACCTAAGAGAGTTGAATCTATGTTGAGATTCAGCGAGTCAGAAACACGTTTCTTCTTGGAGCTGCGTTGGGATATTCCCGAGTGAATGGGACCATAGGCTGTACAGAGAAATATCTGCTCCTACAACCAAAAGGGTGGTATCTAACTGAATGGTTGTCAATGTGTGCATTCAACTGACAGAGTTAAACTCACGTTTGGATTCAGCGGTTTACAAACCCTTTCTGTGCAGGATCCCAAAACCGGTAATACCAGCTCAATGCCGGCATCCGTACTAAACAGCAGGAAACTTCGTCTAAGACGGAGGAGAAACGTTTCCTTGAAACTGCTCTGCTGTGCGTTCGTTCACCTAAGAGAGTTGAATCTATGTTGAGATTCAACGAGTCAGAAACACGTTTCTTCTAGGAGGTGCGTTGGGATATTCCCGAGTGAATGGGACCATAGGCTGTACAGAGAAATATCTGCTTCTAAATCCAAAAGTGTGCTATCAAACTGAGTGGTTGTCAATGTGTGCATTCAACTGACAGAGTTAAACTCACGTGTGGATTCAGCGGTTTGCAAACCCTTTCTGTGCAGAATCCCAAAACCGGTATGTCCAGCCCAATGCCGGCATACGTACTAAACAGCAGGAAACTTTTTCTAAAACTCAGGAGAAACGTTTCCTTGAAACTGCTCTGCTGTGCGTTCGTTCACCTAAGAGAGTTAAATCTATGTTGAGATTCAGCGAGTCAGAAACACGTTTCTTCTTGGAGCTGCGTTGGGATATTCCCGAGTGAATGGGACCATAGGCTGTACAGAGAAATATCTGCTTCTAAATGCAAAAGTGTGCTATCAAACTGAATGGTTGTCAATGTGTGCATTCAACTGACAGAGTTAAACTCACGTGTGGATTCAGCGGTTTGCAAACCCTTTCTGTGCAGAATCCCAAAACCGGTATTTCCAGCCCAATGCCGGCATACGTACTAAACAGCAGGAAACTTCGTCTAAGACTCAGGAGAGAGGTTTCCTTGAAACTGCTCTGCTGTGCGTTCGTTCACCTAAGAGAGTTGAATCTATGTTGAGATTCAGCGAGTCAGAAACACGTTTCTTCTAGGAGCTGCGTTGGGATATTCCCGAGTGAATGGGACCATAGGCTGTACAGAGAAATATCTGCTTCTAAAACCAAAAGTGTGCTATCAAACTGAATGGTTGTCAATGTGTGCATTCAACTGACAGAGTTAAACTCACGTGTGGATTCAGCGGTTTGCACACCATTTCTGTGCAGAATCCCAAAACCGGTATGTCCAGCCCAATGCCGGCATCCGTACTAAACAGTAGGAAACTTCGTCTAAAACTCAGGAGAAACGTTTCCTTGAAACTGCTCTGCTGTGCGTTCGTTCACCTAAGAGAGTTGAATCTATGTTGAGATTCAGCGAGTCAGAAACACGTTTCTTCTAGGAGGTGCGTTGGGATATTCCCGAGTGAATGGGACCATAGGCTGTACAGAGAAATATCTGCTTCTAAAACCAAAACGGAGCTATCTAAGTGAATGGTTGTCAATGTGTGCATTCAACTGACAGAGTTAAACTCACGTGTGGATGCAGCGGTTTGCAAACCATTTCTGTGCAGAATCCCAAAACCGGTATGTCCAGCCCAATGCCGGCATTCGTACTAAACAGCAGGAAACTTCGTCTAAAACTCAGGAGAAACGTTTCCTTGAAACTGCTCTGCTCTGCCTTCGTTCACCTAAGAGAGTTGAATCTATGTTGAGATTCAGCGAGTCAGAAACACGTTTCTTCTTGGAGCTGCGTTGGGATATTCCCGAGTGAATGGGACCATAGGCTGTACAGAGAAATATCTGCTTCTAAAACCAAAAGTGTGCTATCAAACTGAAAGGTTGTCAATGTGTGCATTCAACTGACAGAGTTAAACTCACGTGTGGATTCAGCGGTTTGCAAACCCTTTCTGTGCAGAATCCCAAAACCGGTATTTCCAGCCCAATGCCGGCATACGTACTAAACAGCAGGAAACTTCGTCTAAGACTCAGGAGAGACGTTTCCTTGAAACTGCTCTGCTGTGCGTTCGTTCACCTAAGAGAGTTGAATCTATGTTGAGATTCAGCGAGTCAGAAACACGTTTCTTCTAGGAGCTGCGTTGGGATATTCCCGAGCGAATGGGACCATAGGCTGTACAGAGAAATATCTGCTTCTAAATCCAAAAGTGTGCTATCAAACTGAATGGTTGTCAATGTGTGCATTCAACTGACAGAGTTAAACTCACGTGTGGATTCAGCGGTTTGCAAACCCTTTCTGTGCAGAATCCCAAAACCGGTATGTCCAGCCCAATGCCGGCATCCGTACTAAACAGCAGGAAACTTCGTCTAAAACTCAGGAGAAACGTTTCCTTGAAACTGCTCTGCTGTGCGTTCGTTCACCTAAGAGAGTTGAATCTATGTTGAGATTCAGCGAGTCAGAAACACGTTTCTTCTAGGAGCTGCGTTGGGATATTCCCGAGTGAATGGGACCATAGGCTGTACAGAGAAATATCTGCTTCTAAATCCAAAAGTGTGCTATCAAACTGAATGGTTGTCAATGTGTGCATTCAACTGACAGAGTTAAACTCACGTGTGGATTCAGCGGTTTGCAAACCCTTTCTGTGCAGAATCCCAAAACCGGTATTTCCAGCCCAATGCCGGCATACGTACTAAACAGCAGGAAACTTCGTCTAAAACTCAGGAGAAACGTTTCCTTGAAACTGCTCTGCTGTGCGTTCGTTCACCTAAGAGAGTTGAATCTATGTTGAGATTCAGCGAGTCAGAAACACGTTTCTTCTAGGAGCTGCGTTGGGATATTCCCGAGTGAATGGGACCATAGGCTGTACAGAGAAATATCTGCTTCTAAAACCAAAACGGAGCTATCTAAGTGAATGGTTGTCAATGTGTGCATTCAACTGACAGAGTTAAACTCACGTGTGGATTCAGCGGTTTGCAAACCCTTTCTGTGCAGAATCCCATAACCGGTATTTCCAGCCCAATGCCGGCATACGTACTAAACAGCAGGAAACTTCGTCTAAAACTCAGGAGAAACGTTTCCTTGAAACTGCTCTGCTGTGCGTTCGTTCACCTAAGAGAGTTGAATCTATGTTGAGATTCAGCGAGTCAGAAACACGTTTCTTCTAGGAGCTGCGTTGGGATATTCCCGAGTGAATGGGACCATAGGCTGTACAGAGAAATATCTGCTTCTAAAACCAAAACGGAGCTATCTAACTGAATCGTTGTGAATGTGTGCATTCAACTGACAGAGTTAAACTCACGTGTGGATTCAGCGGTTTGCAAACCCTTTCTGTGCAGAATCCCAAAACCGGTATTTCCAGCCCAATGCCGGCATCCGTACTAAACAGTAGGAAACTTCGTCTAAAACTCAGGAGAAACGTTTCCTTGAAACTGCTCTGCTGTGCGTTCGTTCACCTAAGAGAGTTGAATCTATGTTGAGATTCAGCGAGTCAGAAACACGTTTCTTCTTGGAGCTGCGTTGGGATATTCCCGAGTGAATGGGACCATAGGCTGTACAGAGAAATATCTGCTCCTACAACCAAAAGGGTGGTATCTAACTGAATGGTTGTCAATGTGTGCATTCAACTGACAGAGTTAAACTCACGTTTGGATTCAGCGGTTTACAAACCCTTTCTGTGCAGGATCCCAAAACCGGTATTTCCAGCCCAATGCCGGCATCCGTACTAAACAGCAGGAAACTTCGTCTAAAACTCAGGAGAAACGTTTCCTTGAAACTGCTCTGCTGTGCGTTCGTTCACCTAAGAGAGTTGAATCTATGTTGAGATTCAACGAGTCAGAAACACGTTTCTTCTAGGAGGTGCGTTGGGATATTCCCGAGTGAATGGGACCATAGGCTGTACAGAGAAATATCTGCTTCTAAATCCAAAAGTGTGCTATCAAACTGAATGGTTGTCAATGTGTGCATTCAACTGACAGAGTTAAACTCACGTGTGGATTCAGCGGTTTGCAAACCCTTTCTGTGCAGAATCCCAAAACCGGTATGTCCAGCCCAATGCCGGCATACGTACTAAACAGCAGGAAACTTTTTCTAAAACTCAGGAGAAACGTTTCCTTGAAACTGCTCTGCTGTGCGTTCGTTCACCTAAGAGAGTTGAATCTATGTTGAGATTCAGCGAGTCAGAAACACGTTTCTTCTTGGAGCTGCGTTGGGATATTCCCGAGTGAATGGGACCATAGGCTGTACAGAGAAATATCTGCTTCTAAATCCAAAAGTGTGCTATCAAACTGAATGGTTGTCAATGTGTGCATTCAACTGACAGAGTTAAACTCACGTGTGGATTCAGCGGTTTGCAAACCCTTTCTGTGCAGAATCCCAAAACCGGTATTTCCAGCCCAATGCCGGCATACGTACTAAACAGCAGGAAACTTCGTCTAAGACTCAGGAGAGACGTTTCCTTGAAACTGCTCTGCTGTGCGTTCGTTCACCTAAGAGAGTTGAATCTATGTTGAGATTCAGCGAGTCAGAAACACGTTTCTTCTAGGAGCTGCGTTGGGATATTCCCGAGCGAATGGGACCATAGGCTGTACAGAGAAATATCTGCTTCTAAATCCAAAAGTGTGCTATCAAACTGAATGGTTGTCAATGTGTGCATTCAACTGACAGAGTTAAACTCACGTGTGGATTCAGCGGTTTGCAAACCCTTTCTGTGCAGAATCCCAAAACCGGTATGTCCAGCCCAATGCCGGCATCCGTACTAAACAGCAGGAAACTTCGTCTAAAACTCAGGAGAAACGTTTCCTTGAAACTGCTCTGCTGTGCGTTCGTTCACCTAAGAGAGTTGAATCTATGTTGAGATTCAGCGAGTCAGAAACACGTTTCTTCTAGGAGCTGCGTTGGGATATTCCCGAGTGAATGGGACCATAGGCTGTACAGAGAAATATCTGCTTCTAAATCCAAAAGTGTGCTATCAAACTGAATGGTTGTCAATGTGTGCATTCAACTGACAGAGTTAAACTCACGTGTGGATTCAGCGGTTTGCAAACCCTTTCTGTGCAGAATCCCAAAACCGGTATTTCCAGCCCAATGCCGGCATACGTACTAAACAGCAGGAAACTTCGTCTAAAACTCAGGAGAAACGTTTCCTTGAAACTGCTCTGCTGTGCGTTCTTTCACCTAAGAGAGTTGAATCTATGTTGAGATTCAGCGAGTCAGAAACACGTTTCTTCTAGGAGCTGCGTTGGGATATTCCCGAGTGAATGGGACCATAGGCTGTACAGAGAAATATCTGCTTCTAAAACCAAAACGGAGCTATCTAACTGAATCGTTGTGAATGTGTGCATTCAACTGACAGAGTTAAACTCACGTGTGGATGCAGCGGTTTGCAAACCCTTTCTGTGCAGAATCCCAAAACCGGTATTTCCAGCCCAATGCCGGCATCCGTACTAAACAGTAGGAAACTTCGTCTAAAACTCAGGAGAAACGTTTCCTTGAAACTGCTCTGCTGTGCGTTCGTTCACCTAAGAGAGTTGAATCTATGTTGAGATTCAGCGAGTCAGAAACACGTTTCTTCTTGGAGCTGCGTTGGGATATTCCCGAGTGAATGGGACCATAGGCTGTACAGAGAAATATCTGCTCCTACAACCAAAAGGGTGGTATCTAATTGAATGGTTGTCAATGTGTGCATTCAACTGACAGAGTTAAACTCACGTTTGGATTCAGCGGTTTACAAACCCTTTCTGTGCAGGATCCCAAAACCGGTAATACCAGCTCAATGCCGGCATCCGTACTAAACAGCAGGAAACTTCGTCTAAAACTCAGGAGAAACGTTTCCTTGAAACTGCTCTGCTGTGCGTTCGTTCACCTAAGAGAGTTGAATCTATGTTGAGATTCAACGAGTCAGAAACACGTTTCTTCTAGGAGGTGCGTTGGGATATTCCCGAGTGAATGGGACCATAGGCTGTACAGAGAAATATCTGCTTCTAAATCCAAAAGTGTGCTATCAAACTGAATGGTTGTCAATGTGTGCATTCAACTGACAGAGTTAAACTCACGTGTGGATTCAGCGGTTTGCAAACCCTTTCTGTGCAGAATCCCAAAACCGGTATGTCCAGCCCAATGCCGGCATACGTACTAAACAGCAGGAAACTTTTTCTAAAACTCAGGAGAAACGTTTCCTTGAAACTGCTCTGCTGTGCGTTCGTTCACCTAAGAGAGTTGAATCTATGTTGAGATTCAGCGAGTCAGAAACACGTTTCTTCTTGGAGCTGCGTTGGGATATTCCCGAGTGAATGGGACCATAGGCTGTACAGAGAAATATCTGCTTCTAAATCCAAAAGTGTGCTATCAAACTGAATGGTTGTCAATGTGTGCATTCAACTGACAGAGTTAAACTCACGTGTGGATTCAGCGGTTTGCAAACCCTTTCTGTGCAGAATCCCAAAACCGGTATTTCCAGCCCAATGCCGGCATACGTACTAAACAGCAGGAAACTTCGTCTAAAACTCAGGAGAAACGTTTCCTTGAAACTGCTCTGCTGTGCGTTCTTTCACCTAAGAGAGTTGAATCTATGTTGAGATTCAGCGAGTCAGAAACACGTTTCTTCTAGGAGCTGCGTTGGGATATTCCCGAGTGAATGGGACCATAGGCTGTACAGAGAAATATCTGCTTCTAAAACCAAAACGGAGCTATCTAAGTGAATGGTTGTCAATGTGTGCATTCAACTGACAGAGTTAAACTCACGTGTGGATTCAGCGGTTTGCAAACCCTTTCTGTGCAGAATCCCAAAACCGGTATTTCCAGCCCAATGCCGGCATACGTACTAAACAGCAGGAAACTTCGTCTAAAACTCAGGAGAAACGTTTCCTTGAAACTGCTCTGCTGTGCGTTCGTTCACCTAAGAGAGTTGAATCTATGTTGAGATTCAGCGAGTCAGAAACACGTTTCTTCTAGGAGCTGCGTTGGGATATTCCCGAGTGAATGGGACCATAGGCTGTACAGAGAAATATCTGCTTCTAAAACCAAAACGGAGCTATCTAACTGAATCGTTGTGAATGTGTGCATTCAACTGACAGAGTTAAACTCACGTGTGGATTCAGCGGTTTGCAAACCCTTTCTGTGCAGAATCCCAAAACCGGTATTTCCAGCCCAATGCCGGCATACGTACTAAACAGTAGGAAACTTCGTCTAAAACTCAGGAGAAACGTTTCCTTGAAACTGCTCTGCTGTGCGTTCGTTCACCTAAGAGAGTTGAATCTATGTTGAGATTCAGCGAGTCAGAAACACGTTTCTTCTTGGAGCTGCGTTGGGATATTCCCGAGTGAATGGGACCATAGGCTGTACAGAGAAATATCTGCTCCTACAACCAAAAGGGTGGTATCTAACTGAATGGTTGTCAATGTGTGCATTCAACTGACAGAGTTAAACTCACGTTTGGATTCAGCGGTTTACAAACCCTTTCTGTGCAGGATCCCAAAACCGGTAATACCAGCTCAATGCCGGCATCCGTACTAAACAGCAGGAAACTTCGTCTAAAACTCAGGAGAAACGTTTCCTTGAAACTGCTCTGCTGTGCGTTCGTTCACCTAAGAGAGTTGAATCTATGTTGAGATTCAACGAGTCAGAAACACGTTTCTTCTAGGAGGTGCGTTGGGATATTCCCGAGTGAATGGGACCATAGGCTGTACAGAGAAATATCTGCTTCTAAATTCAAAAGTGTGCTATCAAACTGAATGGTTGTCAATGTGTGCATTCAACTGACAGAGTTAAACTCACGTGTGGATTCAGCGGTTTGCAAACCCTTTCTGTGCAGAATCCCAAAACCGGTATGTCCAGCCCAATGCCGGCATACGTACTAAACAGCAGGAAACTTCGTCTAAAACTCAGGAGAAACGTTTCCTTGAAACTGCTCTGCTGTGCGTTCGTTCACCTAAGAGAGTTGAATCTATGTTGAGATTCAGCGAGTCAGAAACACGTTTCTTCTAGGAGCTGCGTTGGGATATTCCCGAGTGAATGGGACCATAGGCTGTACAGAGAAATATCTGCTTCTAAAACCAAAAGTGTGCTATCAAACTGAATGGTTGTCAATGTGTGCATTCAACTGACAGAGTTAAACTCACGTGTGGATTCAGCGGTTTACAAACCCTTTCTGTGCAGAATCCCAAAACCGGTATGTCCAGCCCAATGCCGGCATACGTAATAAACAGCAGGAAACTTCGTCTAAAACTCAGGAGAAACGTTTCCTTGAAACTGCTCTGCTGTGCGTTCTTTCACCTAAGAGAGTTGAATCTATGTTGAGATTCAGCGAGTCAGAAACACGTTTCTTCTAGGAGCTGCGTTGGGATATTCCCGAGTGAATGGGACCATAGGCTGTACAGAGAAATATCTGCTTCTAAAACCAAAACGGAGCTATCTAACTGAATGGTTGTCAATGTGTGCATTCAACTGACAGAGTTAAACTCACGTGTGGATTCAGCGGTTTGCAAACCCTTTCTGTGCAGAATCCCAAAACCGGTATTTCCAGCCCAATGCCGGCATACGTACTAAACAGCAGGAAACTTCGTCTAAAACTCAGGAGAAACGTTTCCTTGAAACTGCTCTGCTGTGCGTTCGTTCACCTAAGAGAGTTGAATCTATGTTGAGATTCAGCGAGTCAGAAACACGTTTCTTCTAGGAGCTGCGTTGGGATATTCCCGAGTGAATGGGACCATAGGCTGTACAGAGAAATATCTGCTTCTAAAACCAAAACGGAGCTATCTAAGTGAATGGTTGTCAATGTGTGCATTCAACTGACAGAGTTAAACTCACGTGTGAATTCAGCGGTTTGCAAACCCTTTCTGTGCAGAATCCCATAACCGGTATTTCCAGCCCAATGCCGGCATACGTACTAAACAGCAGGAAACTTCGTCTAAAACTCAGGAGAAACGTTTCCCTGAAACTGCTCTGCTGTGCATTCGTTCACCTAAGAGAGTTGAATCTATGTTGAGATTCAGCGAGTCAGAAACACGTTTCTTCTAGGAGCTGCGTTGGGATATTCCCGAGTGAATGGGACCATAGGCTGTACAGAGAAATATCTGCTTCTAAAACCAAAACGGAGCTATCTAACTGAATCGTTGTGAATGTGTGCATTCAACTGACAGAGTTAAACTCACGTGTGGATTCAGCGGTTTGCAAACCCTTTCTGTGCAGAATCCCAAAACCGGTATTTCCAGCCCAATGCCGGCATCCGTACTAAACAGTAGGAAACTTCGTCTAAAACTCAGGAGAAACGTTTCCTTGAAACTGCTCTGCTGTGCGTTCGTTCACCTAAGAGAGTTGAATCTATGTTGAGATTCAGCGAGTCAGAAACACGTTTCTTCTTGGAGCTGCGTTGGGATATTCCCGAGTGAATGGGACCATAGGCTGTACAGAGAAATATCTGCTCCTACAACCAAAAGGGTGGTATCTAACTGAATGGTTGTCAATGTGTGCATTCAACTGACAGAGTTAAACTCACGTTTGGATTCAGCGGTTTACAAACCCTTTCTGTGCAGGATCCCAAAACCGGTAATACCAGCTCAATGCCGGCATCCGTACTAAACAGCAGGAAACTTCGTCTAAAACTCAGGAGAAACGTTTCCTTGAAACTGCTCTGCTGTGCGTTCGTTCACCTAAGAGAGTTGAATCTATGTTGAGATTCAACGAGTCAGAAACACGTTTCTTCTAGGAGGTGCGTTGGGATATTCCCGAGTGAATGGGACCATAGGCTGTACAGAGAAATATCTGCTTCTAAATCCAAAAGTGTGCTATCAAACTGAATGGTTGTCAATGTGTGCATTCAACTGACAGAGTTAAACTCACGTGTGGATTCAGCGGTTTGCAAACCCTTTCTGTGCAGAATCCCAAAACCGGTATGTCCAGCCCAATGCCGGCATACGTACTAAACAGCAGGAAACTTTTTCTAAAACTCAGGAGAAACGTTTCCTTGAAACTGCTCTGCTGTGCGTTCGTTCACCTAAGAGAGTTGAATCTATGTTGAGATTCAGCGAGTCAGAAACACGTTTCTTCTTGGAGCTGCGTTGGGATATTCCCGAGTGAATGGGACCATAGGCTGTACAGAGAAATATCTGCTTCTAAATCCAAAAGTGTGCTATCAAACTGAATGGTTGTCAATGTGTGCATTCAACTGACAGAGTTAAACTCACGTGTGGATTCAGCGGTTTGCAAAACCTTTCTGTGCAGAATCCCAAAACCGGTATTTCCAGCCCAATGCCGGCATACGTACTAAACAGCAGGAAACTTCGTCTAAGACTCAGGAGAGAGGTTTCCTTGAAACTGCTCTGCTGTGCGTTCGTTCACCTAAGAGAGTTGAATCTATGTTGAGATTCAGCGAGTCAGAAACACGTTTCTTCTAGGAGCTGCGTTGGGATATTCCCGAGTGAATGGGACCATAGGCTGTACAGAGAAATATCTGCTTCTAAAACCAAAAGTGTGCTATCAAACTGAATGGTTGTCAATGTGTGCATTCAACTGACAGAGTTAAACTCACGTGTGGATTCAGCGGTTTGCACACCATTTCTGTGCAGAATCCCAAAACCGGTATGTCCAGCCCAATGCCGGCATCCGTACTAAACAGTAGGAAACTTCGTCTAAAACTCAGGAGAAACGTTTCCTTGAAACTGCTCTGCTGTGCGTTCGTTCACCTAAGAGAGTTGAATCTATGTTGAGATTCAGCGAGTCAGAAACACGTTTCTTCTAGGAGCTGCGTTGGGATATTCCCGAGTGAATGGGACCATAGGCTGTACACAGAAATATCTGCTTCTAAAACCAAAACGGAGCTATCTAAGTGAATGGTTGTCAATGTGTGCATTCAACTGACAGAGTTAAACTCACGTGTGGATGCAGCGGTTTGCAAACCATTTCTGTGCAGAATCCCAAAACCGGTATGTCCAGCCCAATGCCGGCATTCGTACTAAACAGCAGGAAACTTCGTCTAAAACTCAGGAGAAACGTTTCCTTGAAACTGCTCTGCTCTGCCTTCGTTCACCTAAGAGAGTTGAATCTATGTTGAGATTCAGCGAGTCAGAAACACGTTTCTTCTTGGAGCTGCGTTGGGATATTCCCGAGTGAATGGGACCATAGGCTGTACAGAGAAATATCTGCTTCTAAAACCAAAAGTGTGCTATCAAACTGAATGGTTGTCAATGTGTGCATTCAACTGACAGAGTTAAACTCACGTGTGGATTCAGCGGTTTGCAAACCCTTTCTGTGCAGAATCCCAAAACCGGTATTTCCAGCCCAATGCCGGCATCCGTACTAAACAGCAGGAAACTTCGTCTAAGACTCAGGAGAGACGTTTCCTTGAAACTGCTCTGCTGTGCGTTCGTTCACCTAAGAGAGTTGAATCTATGTTGAGATTCAGCGAGTCAGAAACACGTTTCTTCTAGGAGCTGCGTTGGGATATTCCCGAGCGAATGGGACCATAGGCTGTACAGAGAAATATCTGCTTCTAAATCCAAAAGTGTGCTATCAAACTGAATGGTTGTCAATGTGTGCATTCAACTGACAGAGTTAAACTCACGTGTGGATTCAGCGGTTTGCAAACCCTTTCTGTGCAGAATCCCAAAACCGGTATGTCCAGCCCAATGCCGGCATATGTACTAAACAGCAGGAAACTTCGTCTAAAACTCAGGAGAAACGTTTCCTTGAAACTGCTCTGCTGTGCGTTCGTTCACCTAAGAGAGTTGAATCTATGTTGAGATTCAGCGAGTCAGAAACACGTTTCTTCTAGGAGCTGCGTTGGGATATTCCCGAGTGAATGGGACCATAGGCTGTACAGAGAAATATCTGCTTCTAAAACCAAAAGTGTGCTATCAAACTGAATGGTTGTCAATGTGTGCATTCAACTGACAGAGTTAAACTCACGTGTGGATTCAGCGGTTTGCAAACCCTTTCTGTGCAGAATCCCAAAACCGGTATTTCCAGCCCAATGCCGGCATACGTACTAAACAGCAGGAAACTTCGTCTAAAACTCAGGAGAAACGTTTCCTTGAAACTGCTCTGCTGTGCGTTCTTTCACCTAAGAGAGTTGAATCTAGGTTGAGATTCAGCGAGTCAGAAACACGTTTCTTCTAGGAGCTGCGTTGGGATATTCCCGAGTGAATGGGACCATAGGCTGTACAGAGAAATATCTGCTTCTAAAACCAAAACGGAGCTATCTAAGTGAATGGTTGTCAATGTGTGCATTCAACTGACAGAGTTAAACTCACGTGTGGATTCAGCGGTTTGCAAACCCTTTCTGTGCAGAATCCCAAAACCGGTATTTCCAGCCCAATGCCGGCATACGTACTAAACAGCAGGAAACTTCGTCTAAAACTCAGGAGAAACGTTTCCTTGAAACTGCTCTGCTGTGCGTTCGTTCACCTAAGAGAGTTGAATCTATGTTGAGATTCAGCGAGTCAGAAACACGTTTCTTCTAGGAGCTGCGTTGGGATATTCCCGAGTGAATGGGACCATAGGCTGTACAGAGAAATATCTGCTTCTAAAACCAAAACGGAGCTATCTAACTGAATCGTTGTGAATGTGTGCATTCAACTGACAGAGTTAAACTCACGTGTGGATTCAGCGGTTTGCAAACCCTTTCTGTGCAGAATCCCAAAACCGGTATTTCCAGCCCAATGCCGGCATACGTACTAAACAGTAGGAAACTTCGTCTAAAACTCAGGAGAAACGTTTCCTTGAAACTGCTCTGCTGTGCGTTCGTTCACCTAAGAGAGTTGAATCTATGTTGAGATTCAGCGAGTCAGAAACACGTTTCTTCTAGGAGCTGCGTTGGGATATTCCCGAGTGAATGGGACCATAGGCTGTACAGAGAAATATCTGCTCCTACAACCAAAAGGGTGGTATCTAACTGAATGGTTGTCAATGTGTGCATTCAACTGACAGAGTTAAACTCACGTTTGGATTCAGCGGTTTACAAACCCTTTCTGTGCAGGATCCCAAAACCGGTAATACCAGCTCAATGCCGGCATCCGTACTAAACAGCAGGAAACTTCGTCTAAAACTCAGGAGAAACGTTTCCTTGAAACTGCTCTGCTGTGCGTTCGTTCACCTAAGAGAGTTGAATCTATGTTGAGATTCAACGAGTCAGAAACACGTTTCTTCTAGGAGGTGCGTTGGGATATTCCCGAGTGAATGGGACCATAGGCTGTACAGAGAAATATCTGCTTCTAAATCCAAAAGTGTGCTATCAAACTGAATGGTTGTCAATGTGTGCATTCAACTGACAGAGTTAAACTCACGTGTGGATTCAGCGGTTTGCAAACCCTTTCTGTGCAGAATCCCAAAACCGGTATGTCCAGCCCAATGCCGGCATACGTACTAAACAGCAGGAAACTTCGTCTAAAACTCAGGAGAAACGTTTCCTTGAAACTGCTCTGCTGTGCGTTCGTTCACCTAAGAGAGTTGAATCTATGTTGAGATTCAGCGAGTCAGAAACACGTTTCTTCTAGGAGCTGCGTTGGGATATTCCCGAGTGAATGGGACCATAGGCTGTACAGAGAAATATCTGCTTCTAAAACCAAAAGTGTGCTATCAAACTGAATGGTTGTCAATGTGTGCATTCAACTGACAGAGTTAAACTCACGTGTGGATTCAGCGGTTTACAAACCCTTTCTGTGCAGAATCCCAAAACCGGTATTTCCAGCCCAATGCCGGCATACGTACTAAACAGCAGGAAACTTCGTCTAAAACTCAGGAGAAACGTTTCCTTGAAACTGCTCTGCTGTGCGTTCTTTCACCTAAGAGAGTTGAATCTATGTTGAGATTCAGCGAGTCAGAATCACGTTTCTTCTAGGAGCTGCGTTGGGATATTCCCGAGTGAATGGGACCATAGGCTGTACAGAGAAATATCTGCTTCTAAAACCAAAACGGAGCTATCTAAGTGAATGGTTGTCAATGTGTGCATTCAACTGACAGAGTTAAACTCACGTGTGGATTCAGCGGTTTGCAAACCCTTTCTGTGCAGAATCCCAAAACCGGTATTTCCAGCCCAATGCCGGCATACGTACTAAACAGCAGGAAACTTCGTCTAAAACTCAGGAGAAACGTTTCCTTGAAACTGCTCTGCTGTGCGTTCGTTCACCTAAGAGAGTTGAATCTATGTTGAGATTCAGCGAGTCAGAAACACGTTTCTTCTAGGAGCTGCGTTGGGATATTCCCGAGTGAATGGGACCATAGGCTGTACAGAGAAATATCTGCTTCTAAAACCAAAACGGAGCTATCTAACTGAATCGTTGTGAATGTGTGCATTCAACTGACAGAGTTAAACTCACGTGTGGATGCAGCGGTTTGCAAACCCTTTCTGTGCAGAATCCCAAAACCGGTATTTCCAGCCCAATGCCGGCATCCGTACTAAACAGTAGGAAACTTCGTCTAAAACTCAGGAGAAACGTTTCCTTGAAACTGCGCTGCTGTGCGTTCGTTCACCTAAGAGAGTTGAATCTATGTTGAGATTCAGCGAGTCAGAAACACGTTTCTTCTAGGAGCTGCGTTGGGATATTCCCGAGTGAATGGGACCATAGGCTGTACAGAGAAATATCTGCTTCTAAAACCAAAACGGAGCTATCTAACTGAATCGTTGTGAATGTGTGCATTCAACTGACAGAGTTAAACTCACGTGTGGATTCAGCGGTTTGCAAACCCTTTCTGTGCAGAATCCCAAAACCGGTATTTCCAGCCCAATGCCGGCATCCGTACTAAACAGTAGGAAACTTCGTCTAAAACTCAGGAGAAACGTTTCCTTGAAACTGCGCTGCTGTGCGTTCGTTCACCTAAGAGAGTTGAATCTATGTTGAGATTCAGCGAGTCAGAAACACGTTTCTTCTAGGAGCTGCGTTGGGATATTCCCGAGTGAATGGGACCATAGGCTGTACAGAGAAATATCTGCTTCTAAAACCAAAACGGAGCTATCTAAGTGAATGGTTGTCAATGTGTGCATTCAACTGACAGAGTTAAACTCACGTGTGGATGCAGCGGTTTGCAAACCATTTCTGTGCAGAATCCCAAAACCGGTATGTCCAGCCCAATGCCGGCATTCGTACTAAACAGCAGGAAACTTCGTCTAAAACTCAGGAGAAACGTTTCCTTGAAACTGCTCTGCTCTGCCTTCGTTCACCTAAGAGAGTTGAATCTATGTTGAGATTCAGCGAGTCAGAAACACGTTTCTTCTTGGAGCTGCGTTGGGATATTCCCGAGTGAATGGGACCATAGGCTGTACAGAGAAATATCTGCTTCTAAAACCAAAAGTGTGCTATCAAACTGAATGGTTGTCAATGTGTGCATTCAACTGACAGAGTTAAACTCACGTGTGGATTCAGCGGTTTGCAAACCCTTTCTGTGCAGAATCCCAAACCGGTATTTCCAGCCCAATGCCGGCATACGTACTAAACAGCAGGAAACTTCGTCTAAAACTCAGGAGAAACGTTTCCTTGAAACTGCTCTGCTGTGCGTTCTTTCACCTAAGAGAGTTGAATCTAGGTTGAGATTCAGCGAGTCAGAAACACGTTTCTTCTAGGAGCTGCGTTGGGATATTCCCGAGTGAATGGGACCATAGGCTGTACAGAGAAATATCTGCTTCTAAAACCAAAACGGAGCTATCTAAGTGAATGGTTGTCAATGTGTGCATTCAACTGACAGAGTTAAACTCACGTGTGGATTCAGCGGTTTGCAAACCCTTTCTGTGCAGAATCCCAAAACCGGTATTTCCAGCCCAATGCCGGCATACGTACTAAACAGCAGGAAACTTCGTCTAAAACTCAGGAGAAACGTTTCCTTGAAACTGCTCTGCTGTGCGTTCGTTCACCTAAGAGAGTTGAATCTATGTTGAGATTCAGCGAGTCAGAAACACGTTTCTTCTAGGAGCTGCGTTGGGATATTCCCGAGTGAATGGGACCATAGGCTGTACAGAGAAATATCTGCTTCTAAAACCAAAACGGAGCTATCTAACTGAATCGTTGTGAATGTGTGCATTCAACTGACAGAGTTAAACTCACGTGTGGATTCAGCGGTTTGCAAACCCTTTCTGTGCAGAATCCCAAAACCGGTATTTCCAGCCCAATGCCGGCATACGTACTAAACAGTAGGAAACTTCGTCTAAAACTCAGGAGAAACGTTTCCTTGAAACTGCTCTGCTGTGCGTTCGTTCACCTAAGAGAGTTGAATCTATGTTGAGATTCAGCGAGTCAGAAACACGTTTCTTCTAGGAGCTGCGTTGGGATATTCCCGAGTGAATGGGACCATAGGCTGTACAGAGAAATATCTGCTCCTACAACCAAAAGGGTGGTATCTAACTGAATGGTTGTCAATGTGTGCATTCAACTGACAGAGTTAAACTCACGTTTGGATTCAGCGGTTTACAAACCCTTTCTGTGCAGGATCACAAAACCGGTAATACCAGCTCAATGCCGGCATCCGTACTAAACAGCAGGAAATTTCGTCTAAAACTCAGGAGAAACGTTTCCTTGAAACTGCTCTGCTGTGCGTTCGTTCACCTAAGAGAGTTGAATCTATGTTGAGATTCAACGAGTCAGAAACACGTTTCTTCTAGGAGGTGCGTTGGGATATTCCCGAGTGAATGGGACCATAGGCTGTACAGAGAAATATCTGCTTCTAAATCCAAAAGTGTGCTATCAAACTGAATGGTTGTCAATGTGTGCATTCAACTGACAGAGTTAAACTCACGTGTGGATTCAGCGGTTTGCAAACCCTTTCTGTGCAGAATCCCAAAACCGGTATGTCCAGCCCAATGCCGGCATACGTACTAAACAGCAGGAAACTTCGTCTAAAACTCAGGAGAAACGTTTCCTTGAAACTGCTCTGCTGTGCGTTCGTTCACCTAAGAGAGTTGAATCTATGTTGAGATTCAGCGAGTCAGAAACACGTTTCTTCTAGGAGCTGCGTTGGGATATTCCCGAGTGAATGGGACCATAGGCTGTACAGAGAAATATCTGCTTCTAAAACCAAAAGTGTGCTATCAAACTGAATGGTTGTCAATGTGTGCATTCAACTGACAGAGTTAAACTCACGTGTGGATTCAGCGGTTTACAAACCCTTTCTGTGCAGAATCCCAAAACCGGTATTTCCAGCCCAATGCCGGCATACGTACTAAACAGCAGGAAACTTCGTCTAAAACTCAGGAGAAACGTTTCCTTGAAACTGCTCTGCTGTGCGTTCTTTCACCTAAGAGAGTTGAATCTATGTTGAGATTCAGCGAGTCAGAATCACGTTTCTTCTAGGAGCTGCGTTGGGATATTCCCGAGTGAATGGGACCATAGGCTGTACAGAGAAATATCTGCTTCTAAAACCAAAACGGAGCTATCTAAGTGAATGGTTGTCAATGTGTGCATTCAACTGACAGAGTTAAACTCACGTGTGGATTCAGCGGTTTGCAAACCCTTTCTGTGCAGAATCCCAAAACCGGTATTTCCAGCCCAATGCCGGCATACGTACTAAACAGCAGGAAACTTCGTCTAAAACTCAGGAGAAACGTTTCCTTGAAACTGCTCTGCTGTGCGTTCGTTCACCTAAGAGAGTTGAATCTATGTTGAGATTCAGCGAGTCAGAAACACGTTTCTTCTAGGAGCTGCGTTGGGATATTCCCGAGTGAATGGGACCATAGGCTGTACAGAGAAATATCTGCTTCTAAAACCAAAACGGAGCTATCTAACTGAATCGTTGTGAATGTGTGCATTCAACTGACAGAGTTAAACTCACGTGTGGATTCAGCGGTTTGCAAACCCTTTCTGTGCAGAATCCCAAAACCGGTATTTCCAGCCCAATGCCGGCATACGTACTAAACAGCAGGAAACTTCGTCTAAAACTCAGGAGAAACCTTTCCTTGAAACTGCTCTGCTGTGCGTTCGTTCACCTAAGAGAGTTGAATCTATGTTGAGATTCAGCGAGTCAGAAACACGTTTCTTCTAGGAGCTGCGTTGGGATATTCCCGAGTGAATGGGACCATAGGCTATACAGAGAAATATCTGCTTCTAAAACCAAAACGGAGCTATCAAACTGAATCGTTGTGAATGTGTGCATTCAACTGACAGAGTTAAACTCACGTGTGGATTCAGCGGTTTGCAAACCCTTTCTGTGCAGAATCCCAAAACCGGTATTTCCAGCCCAATGCCGGCATCCGTACTAAACAGCAGGAAACTTCGTCTAAAACTCAGGAGAAACGTTTCCTTGAAACTGCTCTGCTTTGCGTTCGTTCACCTAAGAGAGTTGAATCTATGTTGAGATTCAGCGAGTCAGAAACACGTTTCTTCTAGGAGCTGCGTTGGGATATTCCCGAGTGAATGGGACCATAGGCTGTACAGAGAAATATCTGCTTCTAAAACCAAAACGGAGCTATCTAACTGAATCGTTGTGAATGTGTGCATTCAACTGACAGAGTTAAACTCACGTGTGGATTCAGCGGTTTGCAAACCCTTTCTGTTCAGAATCCCAAAACCGGTATTTCCAGCCCAATGCCGGAATCCGTACTAAACAGCAGGAAACTTCGTCTAAAACTCAGGAGAAACGTTTCCTTCAAACTGCTCTGCTGTGCGTTCGATCACCTAAGAGAGTTGAATCTATGTTGAGATTCAGCGAGTCAGAAACACGTTTTTTCTAGGAGGTGCGTTGGGATATTCCCGAGTGAATGGGACCATAGGCTGTACAGAGAAATATCTGCTCCTACAACCAAAAGGGTGGTATCTAACTGAATGGTTGTCAATGTGTGCATTCAACTGACAGAGTTAAACTCACGTTTGGATTCAGCGGTTTACAAACCCTTTCTGTGCAGGATCCCAAAACCGGTAATACCAGCTCAATGCCGGCATCCTTACTAAACAGCAGGAAACTTCGTCTAAAACTCAGGAGAAACGTTTCCTTGAAACTGCTCTGCTGTGCGTTCGTTCACCTAAGAGAGTTGAAACTATGTTGAGATTCAGCGAGTCAGAAACACGTTTATGCTAGGAGCTGCGTTGGGATATTCCCGAGTGAATGGGACCATAGGCTGTACAGAGAAATATCTGCTTCTAAAACCAAAACGGAGCTATCTAACTGAATGGTTGTCAATGTGTGCATTTAACTGACAGAGTTAAACTCACGTGTGGATTCAGCGGTTTGCAAACCCTTTCTGTGCAGAATCCCAAAACCGGTATTTCCAGCCCAATGCCGGCATCCGTACTAAACAGCAGGAAACTTCGTCTAAAACTCAGGAGAAACGTTTCCTTGAAACTGCTCTGCTGTGCGTTCGATCACCAAAGAGAGTTGAATCTATGTTGAGATTCAGCGAGTCAGAAACACGTTTCTTCTAGGAGCTGCGTTGGGATATTCCCGAGTGAATGGGACCATAGGCTGTACAGAGAAATATCTGCTTCTAAAACCAAAACGGAGCTATCTAAGTGAATGGTTGTCAATGTGTGCATTCAACTGACAGAGTTAAACTCACGTGTGGATTCAACGGTTTCCAAACCATTTCTGTGCAGAATCCCAAAACCGGTATGTCAGCCCAATGCCGGCATCCGTACTAAACAGTAGGAAACTTCGTCTAAAACTCAGGAGAAACGTTTCCTTGAAACTGCGCTGCTGTGCGTTCGTTCACCTAAGAGAGTTGAATCTATGTTGAGATTCAGCGAGTCAGAAACACGTTTCTTCTAGGAGCTGCGTTGGGATATTCCCGAGTGAATGGGACCATAGGCTGTACAGAGAAATATCTGCTTCTAAAACCAAAAGTGTGCTATCAAACTGAATGGTTGTCAATGTGTGCATTCAACTGACAGAGTTAAACTCACGTGTGGATTCAGCGGTTTGCAAACCATTTCTGTGCAGAATCCCAAAACCGGTATGTCCAGCCCAATGCCGGCATCCGTACTAAACAGTAGGAAACTTCGTCTAAAACTCAGGAGAAACGTTTCCTTGAAACTGCTCTGCTGTGCGTTCGTTCACCTAAGAGAGTTGAATCTATGTTGAGATTCAGCGAGTCAGAAACACGTTTCTTCTAGGAGCTGCGTTGGGATATTCCCGAGTGAATGGGACCATAGGCTGTACAGAGAAATATCTGCTTCTAAAACCAAAACGGAGCTATCTAAGTGAATGGTTGTCAATGTGTGCATTCAACTGACAGAGTTAAACTCACGTGTGGATTCAGCGGTTTGCAAACCCTTTCTGTGCAGAATCCCAAAACCGGTATTTCCAGCCCAATGCCGGCATACGTACTAAACAGCAGGAAACTTCGTCTAAGACTCAGGAGAGAGGTTTCCTTGAAACTGCTCTGCTGTGCGTTCGTTCACCTAAGAGAGTTGAATCTATGTTGAGATTCAACGAGTCAGAAACACGTTTCTTCTAGGAGGTGCGTTGGGATATTCCCGAGTGAATGGGACCATAGGCTGTACAGAGAAATATCTGCTTCTAAATCCAAAAGTGTGCTATCAAACTGAATGGTTGTCAATGTGTGCATTCAACTGACAGAGTTAAACTCACGTGTGGATTCAGCGGTTTGCAAACCCTTTCTGTGCAGAATCCCAAAACCGGTATGTCCAGCCCCATGCCGGCATCCGTACTAAACAGCAGGAAACTTCGTCTAAAACTCAGGAGAAACGTTTCCTTGAAACTGCTCTGCTGTGCGTTCGTTCACCTAAGAGAGTTGAATCTATGTTGAGATTCAGCGAGTCAGAAACACGTTTCTTCTAGGAGCTGCGTTGGGATATTCCCGAGTGAATGGGACCATAGGCTGTACAGAGAAATATCTGCTTCTAAAACCAAAAGTGTGCTATCAAACTGAATGGTTGTCAATGTTTGCATTCAACTGACAGAGTTAAACTCACGTGTGGATTCAGCGGTTTGCAAACCCTGTCTGTGCAGAATCCCAAAACCGGTATTTCCAGCCCAATGCCGGCATACGTACTAAACAGCAGGAAACTTCGTCTAAAACTCAGGAGAAACGTTTCCTTGAAACTGCTCTGCTGTGCGTTCTTTCACCTAAGAGAGTTGAATCTATGTTGAGATTCAGCGAGTCAGAAACACGTTTATGCTAGGAGCTGCGTTAGGATATTCCCGAGTGAATGGGACCATAGGCTGTACAGAGAAATATCTGCTTCTAAAACCAAAACGGAGCTATCTAAGTGAATGGTTGTCAATGTGTGCATTTAACTGACAGAGTTAAACTCACGTGTGGATTCAGCGGTTTGCAAACCCTTTCTGTGCAGAATCCCAAAACCGGTATTTCCAGCCCAATGCCGGCATCCATACTGAACAGTAGGAAACTTCGTCTAAAACTCAGGAGAAACGTTTCCTTGAAACTGCTCTGCTGTGCGTTCGATCACCTAAGAGAGTTGTATCTATGTTGAGATTCAGCGAGTCAGAAACACGTTTCTTCTAGGAGCTGTGTTGGGATATTCCCGAGTGAATGGGACCATAGGCTGTACAGAGAAATATCTGCTTCTAAAACCAAAACGGAGCTATCTAAGTGAATGGTTGTCAATGTGTGCATTCAACTGACAGAGTTAAACTCACGTGTGGATTCAGCGGTTTTCAAACCATTTCTGTGCAGAATCCCAAAACCGGTATGTCCAGCCCAATGCCGGCATCCGTACTAAACAGCAGGAAAGGTCGTCTAAAACTCAGGAGAAACGTTTCCTTGAAACTGCTCTGCTGTGCGTTCGTTCACCTAAGAGAGTTGAATCTATGTTGAGATTCAGCGAGTCAGAAACACGTTTCTTCTTGGAGCTGCGTTGGGATATTCCCGAGTGAATGGGACCATAGGCTGTACAGAGAAATATCTGCTTCTAAAACCAAAACGGAGCTACCTAACTGAATGGTTGTCAATGTGTGCATTCAACTGACAGAGTTAAACTCACGTGTGGATTCAGCGGTTTGCAAACCCTTTCTGTGCAGAATCCCAAAACCGGTATGTCCAGCCCAATGCCGGCATACATACTAAACAGCAGGAAACTTCGTCTAAGACTCAGGAGAAACGTTTCCTTGAAACTGCTCTGCTGTGCGTTCGTTCACCTAAGAGAGTTGAATCTATGTTGAGATTCAGCGAGTCAGAAACACGTTTCTTCTAGGAGCTGCGTTGGGATATTCCCGAGTGAATGGGACCATAGGCTGTACAGAGAAATATCTGCTTCTAAAACCAAAAGTGTGCTATCAAACTGAATGGTTGTCAATGTGTGCATTCAACTGACAGAGTTAAACTCACGTGTGGATTCAGCGGTTTGCAAACCCTTTCTGTGCAGAATCCCAAAACCGGTATGTCCAGCCCAAAGCCGGCATACGTACTAAACAGCAGGAAACTTCGTCTAAGACGGAGGAGAAACGTTTCCGTGAAACTGCTCTGCTGCGCCTTCGTTCACCTAAGAGAGTTGAATCTATGTTGAGATTCAGCGAGTCAGAAACACGTTTCTTCTAGGAGGTGCGTTGGGATATTCCCGAGTGAATGGGACCATAGGCTGTACAGAGAAATATCTGCTTCTAAATCCAAAAGTGTGCTATCAAACTGAATGGTTGTCAATGTGTGCATTCAACTGACAGAGTTAAACTCACGTGTGGATTCAGCGGTTTGCAAACCCTTTCTGTGCAGAATCCCAAAACCGGTATGTCCAGCCCCATGCCGGCATCCGTACTAAACAGCAGGAAACTTCGTCTAAAACTCAGGAGAAACGTTTCCTTGAAACTGCTCTGCTGTGCGTTCGTTCACCTAAGAGAGTTGAATCTATGTTGAGATTCAGCGAGTCAGAAACACGTTTCTTCTAGGAGCTGCGTTGGGATATTCCCGAGTGAATGGGACCATAGGCTGTACAGAGAAATATCTGCTTCTAAAACCAAAAGTGTGCTATCTAACTGAATGGTTGTCAATGTGTGCATTCAACTGACAGAGTTAAATTCACGTGTGGATTCAGCGGTTTGCAAACCCTTTCTGTGCAGAATCCCAAAACCGGTATTTCCAGCCCAATGCCGGCATACGTACTAAACAGCAGGAAACTTCGCCTAAAACTCAGGAGAACCGTTTCCTTGAAACAGCTCTGCTGTGCGTTAGTTCACCTAAGAGAGTTGAATCTATGTTGAGATTCAGCGAGTCAGAAACACGTTTCTTGTAGGAGCTGCGTTGGGATATTCCCGAGTGAATGGGACCATAGGCTGTACAGAGAAATATCTGCTCCTACAACCAAAAGTGTGCTATCAAACTGAATGGTTGTCAATGTGTGCATTCAACTGACAGAGTTAAACTCACGTTTGGATTCAGCGGTTTGCAAACCCGTTCTGTGCAGAATCCCAAAACCGGTATTTCCAGCCCAATGCCGGCATACGTACTAAAGAGCAGGAAACTTCGTCTAAGACTCAGGAGCAACGTTTCCTTGAAACTGCTCTGCTGTGCGTTCGTTCACCTAAGAGAGTTGAATCTATGTTGAGATTCAGCGAGTCAGGAACACGTTTCTTCTAGGAGCTGCGTTGGGATATTCCCGAGTGAATGGGACCATAGGCTGTACAGAGAAATATCTGCTTCTAAAACCAAAAGTGTGCTATCAAACTGAATGGTTGTCAATGTGTGCATTCAACTGACAGAGTTAAACTCACGTGTGGATTCAGCGGTTTGCAAACCCTTTCTGTGCAGAATCCCAAAACCGGTATTTCCAGCCCAATGCCGGCATACGTACTAAACAGCAGGAAACTTCATCTAAAACTCAGGAGAAACGTTTCCTTGAAACTGCTCTGCTGTGCGTTCGTTCACCTAAGAGAGTTGAATCTATGTTGAGATTCACCGAGTCAGAAACACGTTTCTTCTAGGAGCTGCGTTGGGATATTCCCGAGTGAATGGGACCATAGGCTGTACATTGAAATATCTGCTTCTAAAACCAAAACGGAGCTATCTAACTGAATGGTTGTCAATGTGTGCATTCAACTGACAGAGTTAAACTCACGTGTGGATTCAGCGGTTTGCAAACCCTTTCTGTGCAGAATCCCAAAACCGGTATTTCCAGCCCAATGCCGGCATACGTACTAAACAGCAGGAAACTTCGTCTAAGACTCAGGAGAAACGTTTCCTTGAAACTGCTCTGCTGTGCGTTCGTTCACCTAAGAGAGTTGAATCTATGTTGAGATTCAGCGAGTCAGAAACACGTTTCTTCTAGGAGCTGCGTTGGGATATTCCCGAGTGAATGGGACCATAGGCTGTACAGAGAAATATCTGCTTCTAAAACCAAAAGTGTGTTATCAAACTGAATGGTTGTCAATGTGTGCATTCAACTGACAGAGTTAAACTCACGTGTGGATTCAGCGGTTTGCACACCATTTCTGTGCAGAATCCCAAAACCGGTATTTCCAGCCCAATGCCGGCATCCGTACTAAACAGTAGGAAACTTCGTCTAAAACTCAGGAGAAACGTTTCCTTGAAACTGCTCTGCTGTGCGTTCGTTCACCTAAGAGAGTTGAAACTATGTTGAGATTCAGCGAGTCAGAAACACGTTTCTTCTAGGAGCTGCGTTGGGATATTCCCGAGTGAATGGGACCATAGGCTGTACAGAGAAATATCTGCTTCTAAAACCAAAAGTGTGCTATCAAACTGAATGGTTGTCAATGTGTGCATTCAACTGACAGAGTTAAACTCACGTGTGGATTCAGCGGTTTGCAAACCCTTTCTGTGCAGAATCCCAAAACCGGTATTTCCAGCCCAATGCCGGCATACGTACTAAACAGCAGGAAACTTCGTCTAAGACTCAGGAGAGAGGTTTCCTTGAAACTGCTCTGCTGTGCGTTCGTTCACCTAAGAGAGTTGAATCTATGTTGAGATTCAGCGAGTCAGAAACACGTTTCTTCTAGGAGCTGCGTTGGGATATTCCCGAGTGAATGGGACCATAGGCTGTACAGAGAAATATCTGCTTCTAAAACCAAAAGTGTGCTATCAAACTGAATGGTTGTCAATGTGTGCATTCAACTGACAGAGTTAAACTCACGTGTGGATTCAGCGGTTTGCACACCATTTCTGTGCAGAATCCCAAAACCGGTATGTCCAGCCCAATGCCGGCATCCGTACTAAACAGTAGGAAACTTCGTCTAAAACTCAGGAGAAACGTTTCCTTGAAACTGCGCTGCTGTGCGTTCGTTCACCTAAGAGAGTTGAATCTATGTTGAGATTCAGCGAGTCAGAAACACGTTTCTTCTAGGAGCTGCGTTGGGATATTCACGAGTGAATGGGACCATAGGCTGTACAGAGAAATATCTGCTTCTAAAACCAAAACGGAGCTATCTAAGTGAATGGTTGTCAATGTGTGCATTCAACTGACAGAGTTAAACTCACGTGTGGATTCAGCGGTTTGCAAACCATTTCTGTGCAGAATCCCAAAACCGGTATGTCCAGCCCAATGCCGGCATTCGTACTAAACAGCAGGAAACTTCGTCTAAAACTCAGGAGAAACGTTTCCTTGAAACTGCTCTGCTGTGCGTTCGTTCACCTAAGAGAGTTGAATCTATGTTGAGATTCAGCGAGTCAGAAACACGTTTCTTCTTGGAGCTGCGTTGGGATATTCCCGAGTGAATGGGACCATAGGCTGTACAGAGAAATATCTGCTTCTAAAACCAAAAGTGTGCTATCAAACTGAATGGTTGTCAATGTGTGCATTCAACTGACAGAGTTAAACTCACGTGTGGATTCAGCGGTTTGCAAACCCTTTCTGTGCAGAATCCCAAAACCGGTATTTCCAGCCCAATGCCGGCATACGTACTAAACAGCAGGAAACTTCGTCTAAGACTCAGGAGAGACGTTTCCTTGAAACTGCTCTGCTGTGCGTTCGTTCACCTAAGAGAGTTGAATCTATGTTGAGATTCAGCGAGTCAGAAACACGTTTCTTCTAGGAGCTGCGTTGGGATATTCCCGAGCGAATGGGACCATAGGCTGTACAGAGAAATATCTGCTTCTAAATCCAAAAGTGTGCTATCAAACTTAATGGTTGTCAATGTGTGCATTCAACTGACAGAGTTAAACTCACGTGTGGATTCAGCGGTTTGCAAACCCTTTCTGTGCAGAATCCCAAAACCGGTATGTCCAGCCCAATGCCGGCATATGTACTAAACAGCAGGAAACTTCGTCTAAAACTCAGGAGAAACGTTTCCTTGAAACTGCTCTGCTGTGCGTTCGTTCACCTAAGAGAGTTGAATCTATGTTGAGATTCAGCGAGTCAGAAACACGTTTCTTCTAGGAGCTGCGTTGGGATATTCCCGAGTGAATGGGACCATAGGCTGTACAGAGAAATATCTGCTTCTAAAACCAAAAGTGTGCTATCAAACTGAATGGTTGTCAATGTGTGCATTCAACTGACAGAGTTAAACTCACGTGTGGATTCAGCGGTTTGCAAACCCTTTCTGTGCAGAATCCCAAAACCGGTATTTCCAGCCCAATGCCGGCATACGTACTAAACAGCAGGAAACTTCGTCTAAAACTCAGGAGAAACGTTTCCTTGAAACTGCTCTGCTGTGCGTTCTTTCACCTAAGAGAGTTGAATCTATGTTGAGATTCAGCGAGTCAGAAACACGTTTCTTCTAGGAGCTGCGTTGGGATATTCCCGAGTGAATGGGACCATAGGCTGTACAGAGAAATATCTGCTTCTAAAACCAAAACGGAGCTATCTAAGTGAATGGTTGTCAATGTGTGCATTCAACTGACAGAGTTAAACTCACGTGTGGATTCAGCGGTTTGCAAACCCTTTCTGTGCAGAATCCCATAACCGGTATTTCCAGCCCAATGCCGGCATACGTACTAAACAGCAGGAAACTTCGTCTAAAACTCAGGAGAAACGTTTCCTTGAAACTGCTCTGCTGTGCGTTCGTTCACCTAAGAGAGTTGAATCTATGTTGAGATTCAGCGAGTCAGAAACACGTTTCTTCTAGGAGCTGCGTTGGGATATTCCCGAGTGAATGGGACCATAGGCTGTACAGAGAAATATCTGCTTCTAAAACCAAAACGGAGCTATCTAACTGAATCGTTGTGAATGTGTGCATTCAACTGACAGAGTTAAACTCACGTGTGGATTCAGCGGTTTGCAAACCCTTTCTGTGCAGAATCCCAAAACCGGTATTTCCAGCCCAATGCCGGCATCCGTACTAAACAGTAGGAAACTTCGTCTAAAACTCAGGAGAAACGTTTCCTTGAAACTGCTCTGCTGTGCGTTCGTTCACCTAAGAGAGTTGAATCTATGTTGAGATTCAGCGAGTCAGAAACACGTTTCTTCTTGGAGCTGCGTTGGGATATTCCCGAGTGAATGGGACCATAGGCTGTACAGAGAAATATCTGCTCCTACAACCAAAAGGGTGGTATCTAACTGAATGGTTGTCAATGTGTGCATTCAACTGACAGAGTTAAACTCACGTTTGGATTCAGCGGTTTACAAACCCTTTCTGTGCAGGATCCCAAAACCGGTAATACCAGCTCAATGCCGGCATCCGTACTAAACAGCAGGAAACTTCGTCTAAAACTCAGGAGAAACGTTTCCTTGAAACTGCTCTGCTGTGCGTTCGTTCACCTAAGAGAGTTGAATCTATGTTGAGATTCAACGAGTCAGAAACACGTTTCTTCTAGGAGGTGCGTTGGGATATTCCCGAGTGAATGGGACCATAGGCTGTACAGAGAAATATCTGCTTCTAAATCCAAAAGTGTGCTATCAAACTGAATGGTTGTCAATGTGTGCATTCAACTGACAGAGTTAAACTCACGTGTGGATTCAGCGGTTTGCAAACCCTTTCTGTGCAGAATCCCAAAACCGGTATGTCCAGCCCAATGCCGGTATACGTACTAAACAGCAGGAAACTTTTTCTAAAACTCAGGAGAAACGTTTCCTTGAAACTGCTCTGCTGTGCGTTCGTTCACCTAAGAGAGTTGAATCTATGTTGAGATTCAGCGAGTCAGAAACACGTTTCTTCTTGGAGCTGCGTTGGGATATTCCCGAGTGAATGGGACCATAGGCTGTACAGAGAAATATCTGCTTCTAAATCCAAAAGTGTGCTATCAAACTGAATGGTTGTCAATGTGTGCATTCAACTGACAGAGTTAAACTCACGTGTGGATTCACCGGTTTGCAAACCCTTTCTGTGCAGAATCCGAAAACCGGTATTTCCAGCCCAATGCTGGCATACGTACTAAACAGCAGGAAACTTCGTCTAAAACTCAGGAGAAACGTTTCCTTGAAACTGCTCTGCTGTGCGTTCTTTCACCTAAGAGAGTTGAATCTATGTTGAGATTCAGCGAGTCAGAAACACGTTTCTTCTAGGAGCTGCGTTGGGATATTCCCGAGTGAATGGGACCATAGGCTGTACAGAGAAATATCTGCTTCTAAAACCAAAACGGAGCTATCTAAGTGAATGGTTGTCAATGTGTGCATTCAACTGACAGAGTTAAACTCACGTGTGGATTCAGCGGTTTGCAAACCCTTTCTGTGCAGAATCCCAAAACCGGTATTTCCAGCCCAATGCCGGCATACGTACTAAACAGCAGGAAACTTCGTCTAAGACTCAGGAGAGACGTTTCCTTGAAACTGCTCTGCTGTGCGTTCGTTCACCTAAGAGAGTTGAATCTATGTTGAGATTCAACGAGTCAGAAACACGTTTCTTCTAGGAGGTGCGTTGGGATATTCCCGAGTGAATGGGACCATAGGCTGTACAGAGAAATATCTGCTTCTAAATCCAAAAGTGTGCTATCAAACTGAATGGTTGTCAATGTGTGCATTCAACTGACAGAGTTAAACTCACGTGTGGATTCAGCGGTTTGCAAACCCTTTCTGTGCAGAATCCCAAAACCGGTATGTCCAGCCCCATGCCGGCATCCGTACTAAACAGCAGGAAACTTCGTCTAAAACTCAGGAGAAACGTTTCCTTGAAACTGCTCTGCTGTGCGTTCGTTCACCTAAGAGAGTTGAATCTATGTTGAGATTCAGCGAGTCAGAAACACGTTTCTTCTAGGAGCTGCGTTGGGATATTCCCGAGTGAATGGGACCATAGGCTGTACAGAGAAATATCTGCTTCTAAAACCAAAAGTGTGCTATCAAACTGAATGGTTGTCAATGTTTGCATTCAACTGACAGAGTTAAACTCACGTGTGGATTCAGCGGTTTGCAAACCCTGTCTGTGCAGAATCCCAAAACCGGTATTTCCAGCCCAATGCCGGCATACGTACTAAACAGCAGGAAACTTCGTCTAAAACTCAGGAGAAACGTTTCCTTGAAACTGCTCTGCTGTGCGTTCTTTCACCTAAGAGAGTTGAATCTATGTTGAGATTCAGCGAGTCAGAAACACGTTTATGCTAGGAGCTGCGTTAGGATATTCCCGAGTGAATGGGACCATAGGCTGTACAGAGAAATATCTGCTTCTAAAACCAAAACGGAGCTATCTAAGTGAATGGTTGTCAATGTGTGCATTTAACTGACAGAGTTAAACTCACGTGTGGATTCAGCGGTTTGCAAACCCTTTCTGTGCAGAATCCCAAAACCGGTATTTCCAGCCCAATGCCGGCATCCATACTGAACAGTAGGAAACTTCGTCTAAAACTCAGGAGAAACGTTTCCTTGAAACTGCTCTGCTGTGCGTTCGATCACCTAAGAGAGTTGTATCTATGTTGAGATTCAGCGAGTCAGAAACACGTTTCTTCTAGGAGCTGTGTTGGGATATTCCCGAGTGAATGGGACCATAGGCTGTACAGAGAAATATCTGCTTCTAAAACCAAAACGGAGCTATCTAAGTGAATGGTTGTCAATGTGTGCATTCAACTGACAGAGTTAAACTCACGTGTGGATTCAGCGGTTTGCAAACCATTTCTGTGCAGAATCCCAAAACCGGTATGTCCAGCCCAATGCCGGCATCCGTACTAAACAGCAGGAAAGGTCGTCTAAAACTCAGGAGAAACGTTTCCTTGAAACTGCTCTGCTGTGCGTTCGTTCACCTAAGAGAGTTGAATCTATGTTGAGATTCAGCGAGTCAGAAACACGTTTCTTCTTGGAGCTGCGTTGGGATATTCCCGAGTGAATGGGACCATAGGCTGTACAGAGAAATATCTGCTTCTAAAACCAAAACGGAGCTACCTAACTGAATGGTTGTCAATGTGTGCATTCAACTGACAGAGTTAAACTCACGTGTGGATTCAGCGGTTTGCAAACCCTTTCTGTGCAGAATCCCAAAACCGGTATGTCCAGCCCAATGCCGGCATACATACTAAACAGCAGGAAACTTCGTCTAAGACTCAGGAGAAACGTTTACTTGAAACTGCTCTGCTGTGCGTTCGTTCACCTAAGAGAGTTGAATCTATGTTGAGATTCAGCGAGTCAGAAACACGTTTCTTCTAGGAGCTGCGTTGGGATATTCCCGAGTGAATGGGACCATAGGCTGTACAGAGAAATATCTGCTTCTAAAACCAAAAGTGTGCTATCAAACTGAATGGTTGTCAATGTGTGCATTCAACTGACAGAGTTAAACTCACGTGTGGATTCAGCGGTTTGCAAACCCTTTCTGTGCAGAATCCCAAAACCGGTATGTCCAGCCCAAAGCCGGCATACGTACTAAACAGCAGGAAACTTCGTCTAAGACGGAGGAGAAACGTTTCCGTGAAACTGCTCTGCTGCGCCTTCGTTCACCTAAGAGAGTTGAATCTATGTTGAGATTCAGCGAGTCAGAAACACGTTTCTTCTAGGAGGTGCGTTGGGATATTCCCGAGTGAATGGGACCATAGGCTGTACAGAGAAATATCTGCTTCTAAATCCAAAAGTGTGCTATCAAACTGAATGGTTGTCAATGTGTGCATTCAACTGACAGAGTTAAACTCACGTGTGGATTCAGCGGTTTGCAAACCCTTTCTGTGCAGAATCCCAAAACCGGTATTTCCAGCCCAATGCCGGCATCCGTACTAAACAGCAGGAAACTTCGTCTAAAACTCAGGAGAAACGTTTCCTTGAAACTGCTCTGCTGTGCGTTCGTTCACCTAAGAGAGTTGAATCTATGTTGAGATTCAGCGAGTCAGAAACACGTTTCTTCTAGGAGCTGCGTTGGGATATTCCCGAGTGAATGGGACCATAGGCTGTACAGAGAAATATCTGCTTCTAAAACCAAAAATGTGCTATCTAACTGAATGGTTGTCAATGTGTGCATTCAACTGACAGAGTTAAATTCACGTGTGGATTCAGCGGTTTGCAAACCCTTTCTGTGCAGAATCCCAAAACCGGTATTTCCAGCCCAATGCCGGCATACGTACTAAACAGCAGGAAACTTCGCCTAAAACTCAGGAGAACCGTTTCCTTGAAACTGCTCTGCTGTGCGTTCGTTCACCTAAGAGAGTTGAATCTATGTTGAGATTCAGCGAGTCAGAAACACGTTTCTTGTAGGAGCTGCGTTGGGATATTCCCGAGTGAATGGGACCATAGGCTGTACAGAGAAATATCTGCTCCTACAACCAAAAGTGTGCTATCAAACTGAATGGTTGTCAATGTGTGCATTCAACTGACAGAGTTAAACTCACGTTTGGATTCAGCGGTTTGCAAACCCGTTCTGTGCAGAATCCCAAAACCGGTATTTCCAGCCCAATGCCGGCATACGTACTAAAGAGCAGGAAACTTCGTCTAAGACTCAGGAGCAACGTTTCCTTGAAACTGCTCTGCTGTGCGTTCGTTCACCTAAGAGAGTTGAATCTATGTTGAGATTCAGCGAGTCAGGAACACGTTTCTTCTAGGAGCTGCGTTGGGATATTCCCGAGTGAATGGGACCATAGGCTGTACAGAGAAATATCTGCTTCTAAAACCAAAAGTGTGCTATCAAACTGAATGGTTGTCAATGTGTGCATTCAACTGACAGAGTTAAACTCACGTGTGGATTCAGCGGTTTGCAAACCCTTTCTGTGCAGAATCCCAAAACCGGTATTTCCAGCCCAATGCCGGCATACGTACTAAACAGCAGGAAACTTCATCTAAAACTCAGGAGAAACGTTTCCTTGAAACTGCTCTGCTGTGCGTTCGTTCACCTAAGAGAGTTGAATCTATGTTGAGATTCACCGAGTCAGAAACACGTTTCTTCTAGGAGCTGCGTTGGGATATTCCCGAGTGAATGGGACCATAGGCTGTACAGAGAAATATCTGCTTCTAAAACCAAAACGGAGCTATCTAACTGAATGGTTGTCAATGTGTGCATTCAACTGACAGAGTTAAACTCACGTGTGGATTCAGCGGTTTGCAAACCCTTTCTGTGCAGAATCCCAAAACCGGTATTTCCAGCCCAATGCCGGCATACGTACTAAACAGCAGGAAACTTCGTCTAAGACTCAGGAGAAACGTTTCCTTGAAACTGCTCTGCTGTGCGTTCGTTCACCTAAGAGAGTTGAATCTATGTTGAGATTCAGCGAGTCAGAAACACGTTTCTTCTAGGAGCTGCGTTGGGATATTCCCGAGTGAATGGGACCATAGGCTGTACAGAGAAATATCTGCTTCTAAAACCAAAAGTGTGTTATCAAACTGAATGGTTGTCAATGTGTGCATTCAACTGACAGAGTTAAACTCACGTGTGGATTCAGCGGTTTGCACAACATTTCTGTGCAGAATCCCAAAACCGGTATTTCCAGCCCAATGCCGGCATCCGTACTAAACAGTAGGAAACTTCGTCTAAAACTCAGGAGAAACGTTTCCTTGAAACTGCTCTGCTGTGCGTTCGTTCACCTAAGAGAGTTGAATCTATGTTGAGATTCAGCGAGTCAGAAACACGTTTCTTCTAGGAGCTGCGTTGGGATATTCCCGAGTGAATGGGACCATAGGCTGTACAGAGAAATATCTGCTTCTAAAACCAAAAGTGTGCTATCAAACTGAATGGTTGTCAATGTGTGCATTCAACTGACAGAGTTAAACTCACGTGTGGATTCAGCGGTTTGCAAACCCTTTCTGTGCAGAATCCCAAAACCGGTATTTCCAGCCCAATGCCGGCATACGTACTAAACAGCAGGAAACTTCGTCTAAGACTCAGGAGAGAGGTTTCCTTGAAACTGCTCTGCTGTGCGTTCGTTCACCTAAGAGAGTTGAATCTATGTTGAGATTCAGCGAGTCAGAAACACGTTTCTTCTAGGAGCTGCGTTGGGATATTCCCGAGTGAATGGGACCATAGGCTGTACAGAGAAATATCTGCTTCTAAAACCAAAAGTGTGCTATCAAACTGAATGGTTGTCAATGTGTGCATTCAACTGACAGAGTTAAACTCACGTGTGGATTCAGCGGTTTGCACACCATTTCTGTGCAGAATCCCAAAACCGGTATGTCCAGCCCAATGCCGGCATCCGTACTAAACAGTAGGAAACTTCGTCTAAAACTCAGGAGAAACGTTTCCTTGAAACTGCTCTGCTGTGCGTTCGTTCACCTAAGAGAGTTGAATCTATGTTGAGATTCAGCGAGTCAGAAACACGTTTCTTCTAGGAGCTGCGTTGGGATATTCCCGAGTGAATGGGACCATAGGCTGTACAGAGAAATATCTGCTTCTAAAACCAAAACGGAGCTATCTAAGTGAATGGTTGTCAATGTGTGCATTCAACTGACAGAGTTAAACTCACGTGTGGATTCAGCGGTTTGCAAACCATTTCTGTGCAGAATCCCAAAACCGGTATGTCCAGCCCAATGCCGGCATTCGTACTAAACAGCAGGAAACTTCGTCTAAAACTCAGGAGAAACGTTTCCTTGAAACTGCTCTGCTGTGCGTTCGTTCACCTAAGAGAGTTGAATCTATGTTGAGATTCAGCGAGTCAGAAACACGTTTCTTCTTGGAGCTGCGTTGGGATATTCCCGAGTGAATGGGACCATAGGCTGTACAGAGAAATATCTGCTTCTAAAACCAAAAGTGTGCTATCAAACTGAATGGTTGTCAATGTGTGCATTCAACTGACAGAGTTAAACTCACGTGTGGATTCAGCGGTTTGCAAACCCTTTCTGTGCAGAATCCCAAAACCGGTATTTCCAGCCCAATGCCGGCATCCGTTCTAAACAGCAGGAAACTTCGTCTAAGACTCAGGAGAGACGTTTCCTTGAAACTGCTCTGCTGTGCGTTCGTTCACCTAAGAGAGTTGAATCTATGTTGAGATTCAGCGAGTCAGAAACACGTTTCTTCTAGGAGCTGCGTTGGGATATTCCCGAGCCAATGGGACCATAGGCTGTACAGAGAAATATCTGCTTCTAAATTCAAAAGTGTGCTATCAAACTGAATGGTTGTCAATGTGTGCATTCAACTGACAGAGTTAAACTCACGTGTGGATTCAGCGGTTTGCAAACCCTTTCTGTGCAGAATCCCAAAACCGGTATGTCCAGCCCAATGCCGGCATATGTACTAAACAGCAGGAAACTTCGTCTAAAACTCAGGAGAAACGTTTCCTTGAAACTGCTCTGCTGTGCGTTCGTTCACCTAAGAGAGTTGAATCTATGTTGAGATTCAGCGAGTCAGAAACACGTTTCTTCTAGGAGCTGCGTTGGGATATTCCCGAGTGAATGGGACCATAGGCTGTACAGAGAAATATCTGCTTCTAAAACCAAAAGTGTGCTATCAAACTGAATGGTTGTCAATGTGTGCATTCAACTGACAGAGTTAAACTCACGTGTGGATTCAGCGGTTTGCAAACCCTTTCTGTGCAGAATCCCAAAACCGGTATTTCCAGCCCAATGCCGGCATACGTACTAAACAGCAGGAAACTTCATCTAAAACTCAGGAGAAACGTTTCCTTGAAACTGCTCTGCTGTGCGTTCGTTCACCTAAGAGAGTTGAATCTATGTTGAGATTCAGCGAGTCAGAAACACGTTTCTTCTAGGAGCTGCGTTGGGATATTCCCGAGTGAATGGGACCATAGGCTGTACAGAGAAATATCTGCTTCTAAAACCAAAACGGAGCTATCTAAGTGAATGGTTGTCAATGTGTGCATTCAACTGACAGAGTTAAACTCACGTGTGGATTCAGCGGTTTGCAAACCCTTTCTGTGCAGAATCCCAAAACCGGTATTTCCAGCCCAATGCCGGCATACGTACTAAACAGCAGGAAACTTCGTCTAAAACTCAGGAGAAACGTTTCCTTGAAACTGCTCTGCTGTGCGTTCGTTCACCTAAGAGAGTTGAATCTATGTTGAGATTCAGCGAGTCAGAAACACGTTTCTTCTAGGAGCTGCGTTGGGATATTCCCGAGTGAATGGGACCATAGGCTGTACAGAGAAATATCTGCTTCTAAAACCAAAACGGAGCTATCTAACTGAATCGTTGTGAATGTGTGCATTCAACTGACAGAGTTAAACTCACGTGTGGATTCAGCGGTTTGCAAACCCTTTCTGTGCAGAATCCCAAAACCGGTATTTCCAGCCCAATGCCGGCATCCGTACTAAACAGTAGGAAACTTCGTCTAAAACTCAGGAGAAACGTTTCCTTGAAACTGCTCTGCTGTGCGTTCGTTCACCTAAGAGAGTTGAATCTATGTTGAGATTCAGCGAGTCAGAAACACGTTTCTTCTTGGAGCTGCGTTGGGATATTCCCGAGTGAATGGGACCATAGGCTGTACAGAGAAATATCTGCTCCTACAACCAAAAGGGTGGTATCTAACTGAATGGTTGTCAATGTGTGCATTCAACTGACAGAGTTAAACTCACGTTTGGATTCAGCGGTTTACAAACCCTTTCTGTGCAGGATCCCAAAACCGGTAATACCAGCTCAATGCCGGCATCCGTACTAAACAGCAGGAAACTTCGTCTAAAACTCAGGAGAAACGTTTCCTTGAAACTGCTCTGCTGTGCGTTCGTTCACCTAAGAGAGTTGAATCTATGTTGAGATTCAACGAGTCAGAAACACGTTTCTTCTAGGAGGTGCGTTGGGATATTCCCGAGTGAATGGGACCATAGGCTGTACAGAGAAATATCTGCTTCTAAATCCAAAAGTGTGCTATCAAACTGAATGGTTGTCAATGTGTGCATTCAACTGACAGAGTTAAACTCACGTGTGGATTCAGCGGTTTGCAAACCCTTTCTGTGCAGAATCCCAAAACCGGTATGTCCAGCCCAATGCCGGCATACGTACTAAACAGCAGGAAACTTTTTCTAAAACTCAGGAGAAACGTTTCCTTGAAACTGCTCTGCTGTGCGTTCGTTCACCTAAGAGAGTTGAATCTATGTTGAGATTCAGCGAGTCAGAAACACGTTTCTTCTTGGAGCTGCGTTGGGATATTCCCGAGTGAATGGGACCATAGGCTGTACAGAGAAATATCTGCTTCTAAATCCAAAAGTGTGCTATCAAACTGAATGGTTGTCAATGTGTGCATTCAACTGACAGAGTTAAACTCACGTGTGGATTCAGCGGTTTGCAAACCCTTTCTGTGCAGAATCCCAAAACCGGTATTTCCAGCCCAATGCCGGCATACGTACTAAACAGCAGGAAACTTCGTCTAAAACTCAGGAGAAACGTTTCCTTGAAACTGCTCTGCTGTGCGTTCTTTCACCTAAGAGAGTTGAATCTATGTTGAGATTCAGCGAGTCAGAAACACGTTTCTTCTAGGAGCTGCGTTGGGATATTCCCGAGTGAATGGGACCATAGGCTGTACAGAGAAATATCTGCTTCTAAAACCAAAACGGAGCTATCTAAGTGAATGGTTGTCAATGTGTGCATTCAACTGACAGAGTTAAACTCACGTGTGGATTCAGCGGTTTGCAAACCCTTTCTGTGCAGAATCCCAAAACCGGTATTTCCAGCCCAATGCCGGCATACGTACTAAACAGCAGGAAACTTCGTCTAAAACTCAGGAGAAACGTTTCCTTGAAACTGCTCTGCTGTGCGTTCGTTCACCTAAGAGAGTTGAATCTATGTTGAGATTCAGCGAGTCAGAAACACGTTTCTTCTAGGAGCTGCGTTGGGATATTCCCGAGTGAATGGGACCATAGGCTGTACAGAGAAATATCTGCTTCTAAAACCAAAACGGAGCTATCTAACTGAATCGTTGTGAATGTGTGCATTCAACTGACAGAGTTAAACTCACGTGTGGATTCAGCGGTTTGCAAACCCTTTCTGTGCAGAATCCCAAAACCGGTATTTCCAGCCCAATGCCGGCATACGTACTAAACAGTAGGAAACTTCGTCTAAAACTCAGGAGAAACGTTTCCTTGAAACTGCTCTGCTGTGCGTTCGTTCACCTAAGAGAGTTGAATCTATGTTGAGATTCAGCGAGTCAGAAACACGTTTCTTCTAGGAGCTGCGTTGGGATATTCCCGAGTGAATGGGACCATAGGCTGTACAGAGAAATATCTGCTCCTACAACAAAAGGGGTGGTATCTAACTGAATGATTGTCAATGTGTGCATTCAACTGACAGAGTTAAACTCACGTGTGGATTCAGCGGTTTACAAACCCTTTCTGTGCAGAATCCCAAAACCGGTATTTCCAGCCCAATGCCGGCATACGTACTAAACAGCAGGAAACTTCGTCTAAAACTCAGGAGAAACGTTTCCTTGAAACTGCTCTGCTGTGCGTTCTTTCACCTAAGAGAGTTGAATCTATGTTGAGATTCAGCGAGACAGAAACACGTTTCTTCTAGGAGCTGCGTTGGGATATTCCCGAGTGAATGGGACCATAGGCTGTACAGAGAAATATCTGCTTCTAAAACCAAAACGGAGCTATCTAAGTGAATGGTTGTCAATGTGTGCATTCAACTGACAGAGTTAAACTCACGTGTGGATTCAGCGGTTTGCAAACCCTTTCTGTGCAGAATCCCATAACCGGTATTTCCAGCCCAATGCCGGCATACGTACTAAACAGCAGGAAACTTCGTCTAAAACTCAGGAGAAACGTTTCCTTGAAACTGCTCTGCTGTGCGTTCGTTCACCTAAGAGAGTTGAATCTATGTTGAGATTCAGCGAGTCAGAAACACGTTTCTTCTAGGAGCTGCGTTGGGATATTCCCGAGTGAATGGGACCATAGGCTGTACAGAGAAATATCTGCTTCTAAAACCAAAACGGAGCTATCTAACTGAATCGTTGTGAATGTGTGCATTCAACTGACAGAGTTAAACTCACGTGTGGATTCAGCGGTTTGCAAACCCTTTCTGTGCAGAATCCCAAAACCGGTATTTCCAGCCCAATGCCGGCATCCGTACTAAACAGTAGGAAACTTCGTCTAAAACTCAGGAGAAACGTTTCCTTGAAACTGCTCTGCTGTGCGTTCGTTCACCTAAGAGAGTTGAATCTATGTTGAGATTCAGCGAGTCAGAAACACGTTTCTTCTTGGAGCTGCGTTGGGATATTCCCGAGTGAATGGGACCATAGGCTGTACAGAGAAATATCTGCTCCTACAACCAAAAGGGTGGTATCTAACTGAATGGTTGTCAATGTGTGCATTCAACTGACAGAGTTAAACTCACGTTTGGATTCAGCGGTTTACAAACCCTTTCTGTGCAGGATCCCAAAACCGGTAATACCAGCTCAATGCCGGCATCCGTATTAAACAGCAGGAAACTTCGTCTAAAACTCAGGAGAAACGCTTCCTTGAAACTGCTCTGCTGTGCGTTCGTTCACCTAAGAGAGTTGAATCTATGTTGAGATTCAACGAGTCAGAAACACGTTTCTTCTAGGAGGTGCGTTGGGATATTCCCGAGTGAATGGGACCATAGGCTGTACAGAGAAATATCTCCTTCTAAATCCAAAAGTGTGCTATCAAACTGAATGGTTGTCAATGTGTGCATTCAACTGACAGAGTTAAACTCACGTGTGGATTCAGCGGTTTGCAAACCCTTTCTGTGCAGAATCCCAAAACCGGTATGTCCAGCCCAATGCCGGCATACGTACTAAACAGCAGGAAACTTCGTCTAAAACTCAGGAGAAACGTTTCCTTGAAACTGCTCTGCTGTGCGTTCGTTCACCTAAGAGAGTTGAATCTATGTTGAGATTCAGCGAGTCAGTAACACGTTTCTTCTAGGAGCTGCGTTGGGATATTCCCGAGTGAATGGGACCATAGGCTGTACAGAGAAATATCTGCTTCTAAAACCAAAAGTGTGCTATCAAACTGAATGGTTGTCAATGTGTGCATTCAACTGACAGAGTTAAACTCACGTGTGGATTCAGCGGTTTACAAACCCTTTCTGTGCAGAATCCCAAAACCGGTATTTCCAGCCCAATGCCGGCATACGTACTAAACAGCAGGAAACTTCGTCTAAAACTCAGGAGAAACGTTTCCTTGAAACTGCTCTGCTGTGCGTTCTTTCACCTAAGAGAGTTGAATCTATGTTGAGATTCAGCGAGTCAGAAACACGTTTCTTCTAGGAGCTGCGTTGGGATATTCCCGAGTGAATGGGACCATAGGCTGTACAGAGAAATATCTGCTTCTAAAACCAAAACGGAGCTATCTAAGTGAATGGTTGTCAATGTGTGCATTCAACTGACAGAGTTAAACTCACGTGTGGATTCAGCGGTTTGCAAACCCTTTCTGTGCAGAATCCCAAAACCGGTATTTCCAGCCCAATGCCGGCATACGTACTAAACAGCAGGAAACTTCGTCTAAAACTCAGGAGAAACGTTTCCTTGAAACTGCTCTGCTGTGCGTTCTTTCACCTAAGAGAGTTGAATCTATGTTGAGATTCAGCGAGTCAGAAACACGTTTCTTCTAGGAGCTGCGTTGGGATATTCCCGAGTGAATGGGACCATAGGCTGTACAGAGAAATATCTGCTTCTAAAACCAAAACGGAGCTATCTAAGTGAATGGTTGTCAATGTGTGCATTCAACTGACAGAGTTAAACTCACGTGTGGATTCAGCGGTTTGCAAACCCTTTCTGTGCAGAATCCCATAACCGGTATTTCCAGCCCAATGCCGGCATACGTACTAAACAGCAGGAAACTTCGTCTAAAACTCAGGAGAAACGTTTCCTTGAAACTGCTCTGCTGTGCGTTCGTTCACCTAAGAGAGTTGAATCTATGTTGAGATTCAGCGAGTCAGAAACACGTTTCTTCTAGGAGCTGCGTTGGGATATTCCCGAGTGAATGGGACCATAGGCTGTACAGAGAAATATCTGCTTCTAAAACCAAAACGGAGCTATCTAACTGAATCGTTGTGAATGTGTGCATTCAACTGACAGAGTTAAACTCACGTGTGGATTCAGCGGTTTGCAAACCCTTTCTGTGCAGAATCCCAAAACCGGTATTTCCAGCCCAATGCCGGCATCCGTACTAAACAGTAGGAAACTTCGTCTAAAACTCAGGAGAAACGTTTCCTTGAAACTGCTCTGCTGTGCGTTCGTTCACCTAAGAGAGTTGAATCTATGTTGAGATTCAGCGAGTCAGAAACACGTTTCTTCTTGGAGCTGCGTTGGGATATTCCCGAGTGAATGGGACCATAGGCTGTACAGAGAAATATCTGCTCCTACAACCAAAAGGGTGGTATCTAACTGAATGGTTGTCAATGTGTGCATTCAACTGACAGAGTTAAACTCACGTTTGGATTCAGCGGTTTACAAACCCTTTCTGTGCAGGATCCCAAAACCGGTAATACCAGCTCAATGCCGGCATCCGTATTAAACAGCAGGAAACTTCGTCTAAAACTCAGGAGAAACGCTTCCTTGAAACTGCTCTGCTGTGCGTTCGTTCACCTAAGAGAGTTGAATCTATGTTGAGATTCAACGAGTCAGAAACACGTTTCTTCTAGGAGGTGCGTTGGGATATTCCCGAGTGAATGGGACCATAGGCTGTACAGAGAAATATCTCCTTCTAAATCCAAAAGTGTGCTATCAAACTGAATGGTTGTCAATGTGTGCATTCAACTGACAGAGTTAAACTCACGTGTGGATTCAGCGGTTTGCAAACCCTTTCTGTGCAGAATCCCAAAACCGGTATGTCCAGCCCAATGCCGGCATACGTACTAAACAGCAGGAAACTTCGTCTAAAACTCAGGAGAAACGTTTCCTTGAAACTGCTCTGCTGTGCGTTCGTTCACCTAAGAGAGTTGAATCTATGTTGAGATTCAGCGAGTCAGTAACACGTTTCTTCTAGGAGCTGCGTTGGGATATTCCCGAGTGAATGGGACCATAGGCTGTACAGAGAAATATCTGCTTCTAAAACCAAAAGTGTGCTATCAAACTGAATGGTTGTCAATGTGTGCATTCAACTGACAGAGTTAAACTCACGTGTGGATTCAGCGGTTTACAAACCCTTTCTGTGCAGAATCCCAAAACCGGTATTTCCAGCCCAATGCCGGCATACGTACTAAACAGCAGGAAACTTCGTCTAAAACTCAGGAGAAACGTTTCCTTGAAACTGCTCTGCTGTGCGTTCTTTCACCTAAGAGAGTTGAATCTATGTTGAGATTCAGCGAGTCAGAAACACGTTTCTTCTAGGAGCTGCGTTGGGATATTCCCGAGTGAATGGGACCATAGGCTGTACAGAGAAATATCTGCTTCTAAAACCAAAACGGAGCTATCTAAGTGAATGGTTGTCAATGTGTGCATTCAACTGACAGAGTTAAACTCACGTGTGGATTCAGCGGTTTGCAAACCCTTTCTGTGCAGAATCCCAAAACCGGTATTTCCAGCCCAATGCCGGCATACGTACTAAACAGCAGGAAACTTCGTCTAAAACTCAGGAGAAACGTTTCCTTGAAACTGCTCTGCTGTGCGTTCTTTCACCTAAGAGAGTTGAATCTATGTTGAGATTCAGCGAGTCAGAAACACGTTTCTTCTAGGAGCTGCGTTGGGATATTCCCGAGTGAATGGGACCATAGGCTGTACAGAGAAATATCTGCTTCTAAAACCAAAACGGAGCTATCTAAGTGAATGGTTGTCAATGTGTGCATTCAACTGACAGAGTTAAACTCACGTGTGGATTCAGCGGTTTGCAAACCCTTTCTGTGCAGAATCCCATAACCGGTATTTCCAGCCCAATGCCGGCATACGTACTAAACAGCAGGAAACTTCGTCTAAAACTCAGGAGAAACGTTTCCTTGAAACTGCTCTGCTGTGCGTTCGTTCACCTAAGAGAGTTGAATCTATGTTGAGATTCAGCGAGTCAGAAACACGTTTCTTCTAGGAGCTGCGTTGGGATATTCCCGAGTGAATGGGACCATAGGCTGTACAGAGAAATATCTGCTTCTAAAACCAAAACGGAGCTATCTAACTGAATCGTTGTGAATGTGTGCATTCAACTGACAGAGTTAAACTCACGTGTGGATTCAGCGGTTTGCAAACCCTTTCTGTGCAGAATCCCAAAACCGGTATTTCCAGCCCAATGCCGGCATCCGTACTAAACAGTAGGAAACTTCGTCTAAAACTCAGGAGAAACGTTTCCTTGAAACTGCTCTGCTGTGCGTTCGTTCACCTAAGAGAGTTGAATCTATGTTGAGATTCAGCGAGTCAGAAACACGTTTCTTCTTGGAGCTGCGTTGGGATATTCCCGAGTGAATGGGACCATAGGCTGTACAGAGAAATATCTGCTTCTAAAACCAAAAGTGTGCTATCAAACTGAATGGTTGTCAATGTGTGCATTCAACTGACAGAGTTAAACTCACGTGTGGATTCAGCGGTTTACAAACCCTTTCTGTGCAGAATCCCAAAACCGGTATTTCCAGCCCAATGCCGGCATACGTACTAAACAGCAGGAAACTTCGTCTAAAACTCAGGAGAAACGTTTCCTTGAAACTGCTCTGCTGTGCGTTCTTTCACCTAAGAGAGTTGAATCTATGTTGAGATTCAGCGAGTCAGAAACACGTTTCTTCTAGGAGCTGCGTTGGGATATTCCCGAGTGAATGGGACCATAGGCTGTACAGAGAAATATCTGCTTCTAAAACCAAAACGGAGCTATCTAAGTGAATGGTTGTCAATGTGTGCATTCAACTGACAGAGTTAAACTCACGTGTGGATTCAGCGGTTTGCAAACCCTTTCTGTGCAGAATCCCAAAACCGGTATTTCCAGCCCAATGCCGGAATCCGTACTAAACAGCAGGAAACTTCGTCTAAAACTCAGGAGAAACGTTTCCTTGAAACTGCTCTGCTGTGCGTTCTTTCACCTAAGAGAGTTGAATCTATGTTGAGATTCAGCGAGTCAGAAACACGTTTCTTCTAGGAGCTGCGTTGGGATATTCCCGAGTGAATGGGACCATAGGCTGTACAGAGAAATATCTGCTTCTAAAACCAAAACGGAGCTATCTAAGTGAATGGTTGTCAATGTGTGCATTCAACTGACAGAGTTAAACTCACGTGTGGATTCAGCGGTTTGCAAACCCTTTCTGTGCAGAATCCCATAACCGGTATTTCCAGCCCAATGCCGGCATACGTACTAAACAGCAGGAAACTTCGTCTAAAACTCAGGAGAAACGTTTCCTTGAAACTGCTCTGCTGTGCGTTCGTTCACCTAAGAGAGTTGAATCTATGTTGAGATTCAGCGAGTCAGAAACACGTTTCTTCTAGGAGCTGCGTTGGGATATTCCCGAGTGAATGGGACCATAGGCTGTACAGAGAAATATCTGCTTCTAAAACCAAAACGGAGCTATCTAACTGAATCGTTGTGAATGTGTGCATTCAACTGACAGAGTTAAACTCACGTGTGGATTCAGCGGTTTGCAAACCCTTTCTGTGCAGAATCCCAAAACCGGTATTTCCAGCCCAATGCCGGAATCCGTACTAAACAGCAGGAAACTTCGTCTAAAACTCAGGAGAAACGTTTCCTTGAAACTGCTCTGCTGTGCGTTCGATCACCTAAGAGAGTTGAATCTATGTTGAGATTCAGCGAGTCAGAAACACGTTTTTTCTAGGAGGTGCGTTGGGATATTCCCGAGTGAATGGGACCATAGGCTGTACAGAGAAATATCTGCTCCTACAACCAAAAGGGTGGTATCTAACTGAATGGTTGTCAATGTGTGCATTCAACTGACAGAGTTAAACTCACGTTTGGATTCAGCGGTTTACAAACCCTTTCTGTGCAGGATCCCAAAACCGGTAATACCAGCTCAATGCCGGCATCCGTACTAAACAGCAGGAAACTTCGTCTAAAACTCAGGAGAAACGTTTCCTTGAAACTGCTCTGCTGTGCGTTCGTTCACCTAAGAGAGTTGAGTCTATGTTGAGATTCAACGAGTCAGAAACACGTTTCTTCTAGGAGGTGCGTTGGGATATTCCCGAGTGAATGGGACCATAGGCTCTACAGAGAAATATCTGCTTCTAAATCCAAAAGTGTGCTATCAAACTGAATGGTTGTCAATGTGTGCATTCAACTGACAGAGTTAAACTCACGTGTGGATTCAGCGGTTTGCAAACCCTTTCTGTTCAGAATCCCAAAACCGGTATTTCCAGCCCAATGCCGGAATCCGTACTAAACAGCAGGAAACTTCGTCTAAAACTCAGGAGAAACGTTTCCTTGAAACTGCTCTGCTGTGCGTTCGATCACCTAAGAGAGTTGAATCTATGTTGAGATTCAGCGAGTCAGAAACACGTTTTTTCTAGGAGGTGCGTTGGGATATTCCCGAGTGAATGGGACCATAGGCTGTACAGAGAAATATCTGCTCCTACAACCAAAAGGGTGGTATCTAACTGAATGGTTGTCAATGTGTGCATTCAACTGACAGAGTTAAACTCACGTTTGGATTCAGCGGTTTACAAACCCTTTCTGTGCAGGATCCCAAAACCGGTAATACCAGCTCAATGCCGGCATCCGTACTAAACAGCAGGAAACTTCGTCTAAAACTCAGGAGAAACGTTTCCTTGAAACTGCTCTGCTGTGCGTTCGTTCACCTAAGAGAGTTGAATCTATGTTGAGATTCAACGAGTCAGAAACACGTTTCTTCTAGGAGGTGCGTTGGGATATTCCCGAGTGAATGGGACCATAGGCTCTACAGAGAAATATCTGCTTCTAAATCCAAAAGTGTGCTATCAAACTGAATGGTTGTCAATGTGTGCATTCAACTGACAGAGTTAAACTCACGTGTGGATTCAGCGGTTTGCAAACCCTTTCTGTGCAGAATCCCAAAACCGGTATGTCCAGCCCAATGCCGGCATACGTACTAAACAGCAGGAAACTTTTTCTAAAACTCAGGAGAAACGTTTCCTTGAAACTGCTCTGCTGTGCGTTCGTTCACCTAAGAGAGTTGAATCTATGTTGAGATTCAGCGAGTCAGAAACACGTTTCTTCTTGGAGCTGCGTTGGGATATTCCCGAGTGAATGGGACCATAGGCTGTACAGAGAAATATCTGCTTCTAAATCCAAAAGTGTGCTATCAAACTGAATGGTTGTCAATGTGTGCATTCAACTGACAGAGTTAAACTCACGTGTGGATTCAGCGGTTTGCAAACCCTTTCTGTGCAGAATCCCAAAACCGGTATTTCCAGCCCAATGCCGGCATACGTACTAAACAGCAGGAAACTTCGTCTAAAACTCAGGAGAAACGTTTCATTGAAACTGCTCTGCTGTGCGTTCTTTCACCTAAGAGAGTTGAATCTATGTTGAGATTCAGCGAGTCAGAAACACGTTTCTTCTAGGAGCTGCGTTGGGATATTCCCGAGTGAATGGGACCATAGGCTGTACAGAGAAATATCTGCTTCTAAAACCAAAACGGAGCTATCTAAGTGAATGGTTGTCAATGTGTGCATTCAACTGACAGAGTTAAACTCACGTGTGGATTCAGCGGTTTGCAAACCCTTTCTGTGCAGAATCCCAAAACCGGTATTTCCAGCCCAATGCCGGCATACGTACTAAACAGCAGGAAACTTCGTCTAAAACTCAGGAGAAACGTTTCCTTGAAACTGCTCTGCTGTGCGTTCGTTCACCTAAGAGAGTTGAATCTATGTTGAGATTCAGCGAGTCAGAAACACGTTTCTTCTAGGAGCTGCGTTGGGATATTCCCGAGTGAATGGGACCATAGGCTGTACAGAGAAATATCTGCTTCTAAAACCAAAACGGAGCTATCTAACTGAATCGTTGTGAATGTGTGCATTCAACTGACAGAGTCAAACTCACGTGTGGATTCAGCGGTTTGCAAACCCTTTCTGTGCAGAATCCCAAAACCGGTATTTCCAGCCCAATGCCGGCATACGTACTAAACAGTAGGAAACTTCGTCTAAAACTCAGGAGAAACGTTTCCTTGAAACTGCTCTGCTGTGCGTTCGTTCACCTAAGAGAGTTGAATCTATGTTGAGATTCAGCGAGTCAGAAACACGTTTCTTCTAGGAGCTGCGTTGGGATATTCCCGAGTGAATGGGACCATAGGCTGTACAGAGAAATATCTGCTCCTACAACCAAAAGGGTGGTATCTAACTGAATGGTTGTCAATGTGTGCATTCAACTGACAGAGTTAAACTCACGTTTGGATTCAGCGGTTTACAAACCCTTTCTGTGCAGGATCCCAAAACCGGTAATACCAGCTCAATGCCAGCATCCGTACTAAACAGCAGGAAACTTCGTCTAAAACTCAGGAGAAACGTTTCCTTGAAACTGCTCTGCTGTGCGTTCGTTCACCTAAGAGAGTTGAATCTATGTTGAGATTCAACGAGTCAGAAACACGTTTCTTCTAGGAGGTGCGTTGGGATATTCCCGAGTGAATGGGACCATAGGCTGTACAGAGAAATATCTGCTTCTAAATCTAAAAGTGTGCTATCAAACTGAATGGTTGTCAATGTGTGCATTCAACTGACAGAGTTAAACTCACGTGTGGATTCAGCGGTTTGCAAACCCTTTCTGTGCAGAATCCCAAAACCGGTATTTCCAGCCCAATGCCGGCATACGTACTAAACAGCAGGAAACTTCGTCTAAAACTCAGGAGAAACGTTTCATTGAAACTGCTCTGCTGTGCGTTCTTTCACCTAAGAGAGTTGAATCTATGTTGAGATTCAGCGAGTCAGAAACACGTTTCTTCTAGGAGCTGCGTTGGGATATTCCCGAGTGAATGGGACCATAGGCTGTACAGAGAAATATCTGCTTCTAAAACCAAAACGGAGCTATCTAAGTGAATGGTTGTCAATGTGTGCATTCAACTGACAGAGTTAAACTCACGTGTGGATTCAGCGGTTTGCAAACCCTTTCTGTGCAGAATCCCAAAACCGGTATTTCCAGCCCAATGCCGGCATACGTACTAAACAGCAGGAAACTTCGTCTAAAACTCAGGAGAAACGTTTCCTTGAAACTGCTCTGCTGTGCGTTCGTTCACCTAAGAGAGTTGAATCTATGTTGAGATTCAGCGAGTCAGAAACACGTTTCTTCTAGGAGCTGCGTTGGGATATTCCCGAGTGAATGGGACCATAGGCTGTACAGAGAAATATCTGCTTCTAAAACCAAAACGGAGCTATCTAACTGAATCGTTGTGAATGTGTGCATTCAACTGACAGAGTCAAACTCACGTGTGGATTCAGCGGTTTGCAAACCCTTTCTGTGCAGAATCCCAAAACCGGTATTTCCAGCCCAATGCCGGCATACGTACTAAACAGTAGGAAACTTCGTCTAAAACTCAGGAGAAACGTTTCCTTGAAACTGCTCTGCTGTGCGTTCGTTCACCTAAGAGAGTTGAATCTATGTTGAGATTCAGCGAGTCAGAAACACGTTTCTTCTAGGAGCTGCGTTGGGATATTCCCGAGTGAATGGGACCATAGGCTGTACAGAGAAATATCTGCTCCTACAACCAAAAGGGTGGTATCTAACTGAATGGTTGTCAATGTGTGCATTCAACTGACAGAGTTAAACTCACGTTTGGATTCAGCGGTTTACAAACCCTTTCTGTGCAGGATCCCAAAACCGGTAATACCAGCTCAATGCCAGCATCCGTACTAAACAGCAGGAAACTTCGTCTAAAACTCAGGAGAAACGTTTCCTTGAAACTGCTCTGCTGTGCGTTCGTTCACCTAAGAGAGTTGAATCTATGTTGAGATTCAACGAGTCAGAAACACGTTTCTTCTAGGAGGTGCGTTGGGATATTCCCGAGTGAATGGGACCATAGGCTGTACAGAGAAATATCTGCTTCTAAATCCAAAAGTGTGCTATCAAACTGAATGGTTGTCAATGTGTGCATTCAACTGACAGAGTTAAACTCACGTGTGGATTCAGCGGTTTGCAAACCCTTTCTGTGCAGAATCCCAAAACCGGTATGTCCAGCCCAATGCCGGCATACGTACTAAACAGCAGGAAACTTCGTCTAAAACTCAGGAGAAACGTTTCCTTGAAACTGCTCTGCTGTGCGTTCGTTCACCTAAGAGAGTTGAATCTATGTTGAGATTCAGCGAGTCAGAAACACGTTTCTTCTAGGAGCTGCGTTGGGATATTCCCGAGTGAATGGGACCATAGGCTGTACAGAGAAATATCTGCTCCTACAACAAAAGGGGTGGTATCTAACTGAATGATTGTCAATGTGTGCATTCAACTGACAGAGTTAAACTCACGTGTGGATTCAGCGGTTTGCAAACCCTTTCTGTGCAGAATCCCATAACCGGTATTTCCAGCCCAATGCCGGCATACGTACTAAACAGCAGGAAACTTCGTCTAAAACTCAGGAGAAACGTTTCCTTGAAACTGCTCTGCTGTGCGTTCGTTCACCTAAGAGAGTTGAATCTATGTTGAGATTCAGCGAGTCAGAAACACGTTTCTTCTAGGAGCTGCGTTGGGATATTCCCGAGTGAATGGGACCATAGGCTGTACAGAGAAATATCTGCTTCTAAAACCAAAACGGAGCTATCTAACTGAATCGTTGTGAATGTGTGCATTCAACTGACAGAGTTAAACTCACGTGTGGATTCAGCGGTTTGCAAAACCTTTCTGTGCAGAATCCCAAAACCGGTATTTCCAGCCCAATGCCGGCATCCGTACTAAACAGTAGGAAACTTCGTCTAAAACTCAGGAGAAACGTTTCCTTGAAACTGCTCTACTGTGCGTTCGTTCACCTAAGAGAGTTGAATCTATGTTGAGATTCAGCGAGTCAGAAACACGTTTCTTCTAGGAGCTGCGTTGGGATATTCCCGAGTGAATGGGACCATAGGCTGTACAGAGAAATATCTGCTCCTACAACCAAAAGGGTGGTATCTAACTGAATGGTTGTCAATGTGTGCATTCAACTGACAGAGTTAAACTCACGTTTGGATTCAGCGGTTTACAAACCCTTTCTGTGCAGGATCCCAAAACCGGTAATACCAGCTCAATGCCGGCATCCGTATTAAACAGCAGGAAACTTCGTCTAAAACTCAGGAGAAACGCTTCCTTGAAACTGCTCTGCTGTGCGTTCGTTCACCTAAGAGAGTTGAATCTATGTTGAGATTCAGCGAGTCAGAAACACGTTTCTTCTAGGAGCTGCGTTGGGATATTCCCGAGTGAATGGGACCATAGGCTGTACAGAGAAATATCTGCTTCTAAAACCAAAACGGAGCTATCTAACTGAATCCTTGTGAATGTGTGCATTCAACTGACAGAGTTAAACTCACGTGTGGATTCAGCGGTTTGCAAACCCTTTCTGTGCAGAATCCCAAAACCGGTATTTCCAGCCCAATGCCGGCATACGTACTAAACAGTAGGAAACTTCGTCTAAAACTCAGGAGAAACGTTTCCTTGAAACTGCTCTGCTGTGCGTTCGTTCACCTAAGAGAGTTGAATCTATGTTGAGATTCAGCGAGTCAGAAACACGTTTCTTCTAGGAGCTGCGTTGGGATATTCCCGAGTGAATGGGACCATAGGCTGTACAGAGAAATATCTGCTCCTACAACCAAAAGGGTGGTATCTAACTGAATGGTTGTCAATGTGTGCATTCAACTGACAGAGTTAAACTCACGTTTGGATTCAGCGGTTTACAAACCCTTTCTGTGCAGGATCCCAAAACCGGTAATACCAGCTCAATGCCAGCATCCGTACTAAACAGCAGGAAACTTCGTCTAAAACTCAGGAGAAACGTTTCCTTGAAACTGCTCTGCTGTGCGTTCGTTCACCTAAGAGAGTTGAATCTATGTTGAGATTCAACGAGTTAGAAACACGTTTCTTCTAGGAGGTGCGTTGGGATATTCCCGAGTGAATGGGACCATAGGCTGTACAGAGAAATATCTGCTTCTAAATCCAAAAGTGTGCTATCAAACTGAATGGTTGTCAATGTGTGCATTCAACTGACAGAGTTAAACTCACGTGTGGATTCAGCGGTTTGCAAACCCTTTCTGTGCAGAATCCCAAAACCGGTATGTCCAGCCCAATGCCGGCATACGTACTAAACAGCAGGAAACTTCGTCTAAAACTCAGGAGAAACGTTTCCTTGAAACTGCTCTGCTGTGCGTTCGTTCACCTAAGAGAGTTGAATCTATGTTGAGATTCAGCGAGTCAGAAACACGTTTCTTCTAGGAGCTGCGTTGGGATATTCCCGAGTGAATGGGACTATAGGCTGTACAGAGAAATATCTGCTCCTACAACAAAAGGGGTGGTATCTAACTGAATGATTGTCAATGTGTGCATTCAACTGACAGAGTTAAACTCACGTGTGGATTCAGCGGTTTACAAACCCTTTCTGTGCAGAATCCCAAAACCGGTATTTCCAGCCCAATGCCGGCATACGTACTAAACAGCAGGAAACTTCGTCTAAAACTCAGGAGAAACGTTTCCTTGAAACTGCTCTGCTGTGCGTTCTTTCACCTAAGAGAGTTGAATCTATGTTGAGATTCAGCGAGTCAGAAACACGTTTCTTCTAGGAGCTGCGTTGGGATATTCCCGAGTGAATGGGACCATAGGCTGTACAGAGAAATATCTGCTTCTAAAACCAAAACGGAGCTATCTAAGTGAATGGTTGTCAATGTGTGCATTCAACTGACAGAGTTAAACTCACGTGTGGATTCAGCGGTTTGCAAACCCTTTCTGTGCAGAATCCCATAACCGGTATTTCCAGCCCAATGCCGGCATACGTACTAAACAGCAGGAAACTTCGTCTAAAACTCAGGAGAAACGTTTCCTTGAAACTGCTCTGCTGTGCGTTCGTTCACCTAAGAGAGTTGAATCTATGTTGAGATTCAGCGAGTCAGAAACACGTTTCTTCTAGGAGCTGCGTTGGGATATTCCCGAGTGAATGGGACCATAGGCTGTACAGAGAAATATCTGCTTCTAAAACCAAAACGGAGCTATCTAACTGAATCGTTGTGAATGTGTGCATTCAACTGACAGAGTTAAACTCACGTGTGGATTCAGCGGTTTGCAAACCCTTTCTGTGCAGAATCCCAAAACCGGTATGTCCAGCCCCATGCCGGCATCCGTACTAAACAGCAGGAAACTTCGTCTAAAACTCAGGAGAAACGTTTCCTTGAAACTGCTCTGCTGTGCGTTCGTTCACCTAAGAGAGTTGAATCTATGTTGAGATTCAGCGAGTCAGAAACACGTTTCTTCTAGGAGCTGCGTTGGGATATTCCCGAGTGAATGGGACCTTAGGCTGTACAGAGAAATATCTGCTCCTACAACCAAAAGGGTGGTATCTAACTGAATGGTTGTCAATGTGTGCATTCAACTGACAGAGTTAAACTCACGTTTGGATTCAGCGGTTTACAAACCCTTTCTGTGCAGGATCCCAAAACCGGTAATACCAGCTCAATGCCGGCATCCGTATTAAACAGCAGGAAACTTCATCTAAAACTCAGGAGAAACGCTTCCTTGAAACTGCTCTGCTGTGCGTTCGTTCACCTAAGAGAGTTGAATCTATGTTGAGATTCAACGAGTCAGAAACACGTTTCTTCTAGGAGGTGCGTTGGGATATTCCCGAGTGAATGGGACCATAGGCTCTACAGAGAAATATCTGCTTCTAAATCCAAAAGTGTGCTATCAAACTGAATGGTTGTCAATGTGTGCATTCAACTGACAGAGTTAAACTCACGTGTGGATTCAGCGGTTTGCAAACCCTTTCTGTGCAGAATCCCAAAACCGGTATGTCCAGCCCAATGCCGGCATACGTACTAAACAGCAGGAAACTTTTTCTAAAACTCAGGAGAAACGTTTCCTTGAAACTGCTCTGCTGTGCGTTCGTTCACCTAAGAGAGTTGAATCTATGTTGAGATTCAGCGAGTCAGAAACACGTTTCTTCTTGGAGCTGCGTTGGGATATTCCCGAGTGAATGGGACCATAGGCTGTACAGAGAAATATCTGCTTCTAAATCCAAAAGTGTGCTATCAAACTGAATGGTTGTCAATGTGTGCATTCAACTGACAGAGTTAAACTCACGTGTGGATTCAGCGGTTTGCAAACCCTTTCTGTGCAGAATCCCAAAACCGGTATTTCCAGCCCAATGCCGGCATACGTACTAAACAGCAGGAAACTTCGTCTAAAACTCAGGAGAAACGTTTCCTTGAAACTGCTCTGCTGTGCGTTCTTTCACCTAAGAGAGTTGAATCTATGTTGAGATTCAGCGAGTCAGAAACACGTTTCTTCTAGGAGCTGCGTTGGGATATTCCCGAGTGAATGGGACCATAGGCTGTACAGAGAAATATCTGCTTCTAAAACCAAAACGGAGCTATCTAAGTGAATGGTTGTCAATGTGTGCATTCAACTGACAGAGTTAAACTCACGTGTGGATTCAGCGGTTTGCAAACCCTTTCTGTGCAGAATCCCAAAACCGGTATTTCCAGCCCAATGCCGGCATACGTACTAAACAGCAGGAAACTTCGTCTAAAACTCAGGAGAAACGTTTCCTTGAAACTGCTCTGCTGTGCGTTCGTTCACCTAAGAGAGTTGAATCTATGTTGAGATTCAGCGAGTCAGAAACACGTTTCTTCTAGGAGCTGCGTTGGGATATTCCCGAGTGAATGGGACCATAGGCTGTACAGAGAAATATCTGCTTCTAAAACCAAAACGGAGCTATCTAACTGAATCGTTGTGAATGTGTGCATTCAACTGACAGAGTTAAACTCACGTGTGGATTCAGCGGTTTGCAAACCCTTTCTGTGCAGAATCCCAAAACCGGTATTTCCAGCCCAATGCCGGCATACGTACTAAACAGTAGGAAACTTCGTCTAAAACTCAGGAGAAACGTTTCCTTGAAACTGCTCTGCTGTGCGTTCGTTCACCTAAGAGAGTTGAATCTATGTTGAGATTCAGCGAGTCAGAAACACGTTTCTTCTAGGAGCTGCGTTGGGATATTCCCGAGTGAATGGGACCATAGGCTGTACAGAGAAATATCTGCTCCTACAACCAAAAGGGTGGTATCTAACTGAATGGTTGTCAATGTGTGCATTCAACTGACAGAGTTAAACTCACGTTTGGATTCAGCGGTTTACAAACCCTTTCTGTGCAGGATCCCAAAACCGGTAATACCAGCTCAATGCCGGCATCCGTACTAAACAGCAGGAAACATCGTCTAAAACTCAGGAGAAACGTTTCCTTGAAACTGCTCTGCTGTGCGTTCGTTCACCTAAGAGAGTTGAATCTATGTTGAGATTCAACGAGTCAGAAACACGTTTCTTCTAGGAGGTGCGTTGGGATATTCCCGAGTGAATGGGACCATAGGCTGTACAGAGAAATATCTGCTTCTAAATCCAAAAGTGTGCTATCAAACTGAATGGTTGTCAATGTGTGCATTCAACTGACAGAGCTAAACTCACGTGTGGATTCAGCGGTTTGCAAACCCTTTCTGTGCAGAATCCCAAAACCGGTATGTCCAGCCCAATGCCGGCATACGTACTAAACAGCAGGAAACTTCGTCTAAAACTCAGGAGAAACGTTTCCTTGAAACTGCTCTGCTGTGCGTTCGTTCACCTAAGAGAGTTGAATCTATGTTGAGATTCAGCGAGTCAGAAACACGTTTCTTCTAGGAGCTGCGTTGGGATATTCCCGAGTGAATGGGACCATAGGCTGTACAGAGAAATATCTGCTTCTAAAACCAAAAGTGTGCTATCAAACTGAATGGTTGTCAATGTGTGCATTCAACTGACAGAGTTAAACTCACGTGTGGATTCAGCGGTTTACAAACCCTTTCTGTGCAGAATCCCAAAACCGGTATTTCCAGCCCAATGCCGGCATACGTACTAAACAGCAGGAAACTTCGTCTAAAACTCAGGAGAAACGTTTCCTTGAAACTGCTCTGCTGTGCGTTCTTTCACCTAAGAGAGTTGAATCTATGTTGAGATTCAGCGAGTCAGAAACACGTTTCTTCTAGGAGCTGCGTTGGGATATTCCCGAGTGAATGGGACCATAGGCTGTACAGAGAAATATCTGCTTCTAAAACCAAAACGGAGCTATCTAACTGAATCGTTGTGAATGTGTGCATTCAACTGACAGAGTTAAACTCACGTGTGGATTCAGCGGTTTGCAAACCCTTTCTGTGCAGAATCCCAAAACCGGTATTTCCAGCCCAATGCCGGCATCCGTACTAAACAGTAGGAAACTTCGTCTAAAACTCAGGAGAAACGTTTCCTTGAAACTGCTCTGCTGTGCGTTCGTTCACCTAAGAGAGTTGAATCTATGTTGAGATTCAGCGAGTCAGAAACACGTTTCTTCTAGGAGCTGCGTTGGGATATTCCCGAGTGAATGGGACCATAGGCTGTACAGAGAAATATCTGCTTCTAAAACCAAAACGGAGCTATCTAACTGAATGGTTGTCAATGTGTGCATTCAACTGACAGAGTTAAACTCACGTGTGGATTCAGCGGTTTGCAAACCCTTTCTGTGCAGAATCCCAAAACCGGTATTTCCAGCCCAATGCCGGCATACGTACTAAACAGCAGGAAACTTCGTCTAAAACTCAGGAGAAACGTTTCCTTGAAACTGCTCTGCTGTGCGTTCGTTCACCTAAGAGAGTTGAATCTATGTTGAGATTCAGCGAGTCAGAAACACGTTTCTTCTAGGAGCTGCGTTGGGATATTCCCGAGTGAATGGGACCATAGGCTGTACAGAGAAATATCTGCTTCTAAAACCAAAAGTGTGCTGTCAAACTGAATGGTTGTCAATGTGTGCATTCAACTGACAGAGTTAAATTCACGTGTGGATTCAGCGGTTTGCAAACCCTTTCTGTGTAGAATCACAAAACCGGTATTTCCAGCCCAATGCCGGCATCCGTACTAAACAGCAGGAAACTTCGTCTAAAACTCAGGAGAAACGTTTCCTTTAAACTGCTCTGCTGTGCGTTCGTTCACCTAAGAGAGTTGAAACTATGTTGAGATTCAGCGAGTCAGAAACACGTTTATGCTAGGAGCTGCGTTGGGATATTCCCGAGTGAATGGGACCATAGGCTGTACAGAGAAATATCTGCTCCTACAACCAAAAGTGTGCTATCAAACTGAATGGTTGTCAATGTGTGCATTCAACTGACAGAGTTAAACTCACGTTTGGATTCAGCGGTTTGCAAACCCTTTCTGTGCAGAATCCCAAAACCGGTATTTCCAGCCCAATGCCGGCATACGTACTAAAGAGCAGGAAACTTCGTCTAAGACTCAGGAGAAACGTTTCCTTGAAACTGCTCTGCTGTGCGTTCGTTCACCTAAGAGAGTTGAATCTATGTTGAGATTCAGCGAGTCAGAAACACGTTTCTTCTAGGAGCTGCGTTGGGATATTCCCGAGTGAATGGGACCATAGGCTGTACAGAGAAATATCTGCTACTACAAGCAAAAGGGTGGTATCTAACTGAATGGTTGTCAATGTGTGCATTCAACTGACAGAGTTAAACTCACGTTTGGATTCAGCGGTTTACAAACCCTTTCTGTGCAGGATCCCAAAACCGGTAATACCAGCTAAATGCCGGCATACGTACTAAACAGCAGGAAACTTCGTCTAAAACTCAGGAGAAACGTTTCCTTGAAACTGCTCTGCTCTGCCTTCGTTCACCTAAGAGAGTTGAATCTATGTTGAGATTCAGCGAGTCAGAAACACGTTTCTTCTTGGAGCTGCGTTGGGATATTCCCGAGTGAATGGGACCATAGGCTGTACAGAGAAATATCTGCTTCTAAAACCAAAAGTGTGCTATCAAACTGAATGGTTGTCAATGTGTGCATTCAACTGACAGAGTTAAACTCACGTTTGGATTCAGCGGTTTGCAAACCCTTTCTGTGCAGAATCCCAAAACCGGTATTTCCAGCCCAATGCCGGCATACGTACTAAACAGCAGGAAACTTCGTCTAAGACTCAGGAGAGACGTTTCCTTGAAACTGCTCTGCTGTGCGTTCGTTCACCTAAGAGAGTTGAATCTATGTTGAGATTCAGCGAGTCAGAAACACGTTTCTTCTAGGAGCTGCGTTGGGATATTCCCGAGCGAATGGGACCATAGGCTGTACAGAGAAATATCTGCTTCTAAATCCAAAAGTGTGCTATCAAACTGAATGGTTGTCAATGTGTGCATTCAACTGACAGAGTTAAACTCACGTGTGGATTCAGCGGTTTGCAAACCCTTTCTGTGCAGAATCCCAAAACCGGTATGTCCAGCCCAATGCCGGCATACGTACTAAACAGCAGGAAACTTCGTCTAAAACTCAGGAGAAACGTTTCCTTGAAACTGCTCTGCTGTGCGTTCGTTCACCTAAGAGAGTTGAATCTATGTTGAGATTCAGCGAGTCAGAAACACGTTTCTTCTAGGAGCTGCGTTGGGATATTCCCGAGTGAATGGGACCATAGGCTGTACAGAGAAATATCTGCTTCTAAAACCAAAAGTGTGCTATCAAACTGAATGGTTGTCAATGTGTGCATTCAACTGACAGAGTTAAACTCACGTGTGGATTCAGCGGTTTGCAAACCCTTTCTGTGCAGAATCCCAAAACCGGTATTTCCAGCCCAATGCCGGCATACGTACTAAACAGCAGGAAACTTCGTCTAAAACTCAGGAGAAACGTTTCCTTGAAACTGCTCTGCTGTGCGTTCTTTCACCTAAGAGAGTTGAATCTAGGTTGAGATTCAGCGAGTCAGAAACACGTTTCTTCTAGGAGCTGCGTTGGGATATTCCCGAGTGAATGGGACCATAGGCTGTACAGAGAAATATCTGCTTCTAAAACCAAAACGGAGCTATCTAAGTGAATGGTTGTCAATGTGTGCATTCAACTGACAGAGTTAAACTCACGTGTGGATTCAGCGGTTTGCAAACCCTTTCTGTGCAGAATCCCAAAACCGGTATTTCCAGCCCAATGCCGGCATACGTACTAAACAGCAGGAAACTTCGTCTAAAACTCAGGAGAAACGTTTCCTTGAAACTGCTCTGCTGTGCGTTCGTTCACCTAAGAGAGTTGAATCTATGTTGAGATTCAGCGAGTCAGAAACACGTTTCTTCTAGGAGCTGCGTTGGGATATTCCCGAGTGAATGGGACCATAGGCTGTACAGAGAAATATCTGCTTCTAAAACCAAAACGGAGCTATCTAACTGAATCGTTGTGAATGTGTGCATTCAACTGACAGAGTTAAACTCACGTGTGGATTCAGCGGTTTGCAAACCCTTTCTGTGCAGAATCCCAAAACCGGTATTTCCAGCCCAATGCCGGCATACGTACTAAACAGTAGGAAACTTCGTCTAAAACTCAGGAGAAACGTTTCCTTGAAACTGCTCTGCTGTGCGTTCGTTCACCTAAGAGAGTTGAATCTATGTTGAGATTCAGCGAGTCAGAAACACGTTTCTTCTAGGAGCTGCGTTGGGATATTCCCGAGTGAATGGGACCATAGGCTGTACAGAGAAATATCTGCTCCTACAACCAAAAGGGTGGTATCTAACTGAATGGTTGTCAATGTGTGCATTCAACTGACAGAGTTAAACTCACGTTTGGATTCAGCGGTTTACAAACCCTTTCTGTGCAGGATCCCAAAACCGGTAATACCAGCTCAATGCCGGCATCCGTACTAAACAGCAGGAAACTTCGTCTAAAACTCAGGAGAAACGTTTCCTTGAAACTGCTCTGCTGTGCGTTCGTTCACCTAAGAGAGTTGAATCTATGTTGAGATTCAACGAGTCAGAAACACGTTTCTTCTAGGAGGTGCGTTGGGATATTCCCGAGTGAATGGGACCATAGGCTGTACAGAGAAATATCTGCTTCTAAATCCAAAAGTGTGCTATCAAACTGAATGGTTGTCAATGTGTGCATTCAACTGACAGAGTTAAACTCACGTGTGGATTCAGCGGTTTGCAAACCCTTTCTGTGCAGAATCCCAAAACCGGTATGTCCAGCCCAATGCCGGCATACGTACTAAACAGCAGGAAACTTCGTCTAAAACTCAGGAGAAACGTTTCCTTGAAACTGCTCTGCTGTGCGTTCGTTCACCTAAGAGAGTTGAATCTATGTTGAGATTCAGCGAGTCAGAAACACGTTTCTTCTAGGAGCTGCGTTGGGATATTCCCGAGTGAATGGGACCATAGGCTGTACAGAGAAATATCTGCTTCTAAAACCAAAAGTGTGCTATCAAACTGAATGGTTGTCAATGTGTGCATTCAACTGACAGAGTTAAACTCACGTGTGGATTCAGCGGTTTACAAACCCTTTCTGTGCAGAATCCCAAAACCGGTATTTCCAGCCCAATGCCGGCATACGTACTAAACAGCAGGAAACTTCGTCTAAAACTCAGGAGAAACGTTTCCTTGAAACTGCTCTGCTGTGCGTTCTTTCACCTAAGAGAGTTGAATCTATGTTGAGATTCAGCGAGTCAGAATCACGTTTCTTCTAGGAGCTGCGTTGGGATATTCCCGAGTGAATGGGACCATAGGCTGTACAGAGAAATATCTGCTTCTAAAACCAAAACGGAGCTATCTAAGTGAATGGTTGTCAATGTGTGCATTCAACTGACAGAGTTAAACTCACGTGTGGATTCAGCGGTTTGCAAACCCTTTCTGTGCAGAATCCCAAAACCGGTATTTCCAGCCCAATGCCGGCATACGTACTAAACAGCAGGAAACTTCGTCTAAAACTCAGGAGAAACGTTTCCTTGAAACTGCTCTGCTGTGCGTTCGTTCACCTAAGAGAGTTGAATCTATGTTGAGATTCAGCGAGTCAGAAACACGTTTCTTCTAGGAGCTGCGTTGGGATATTCCCGAGTGAATGGGACCATAGGCTGTACAGAGAAATATCTGCTTTTAAAACCAAAACGGAGCTATCTAACTGAATCGTTGTGAATGTGTGCATTCAACTGACAGAGTTAAACTCACGTGTGGATGCAGCGGTTTGCAAACCCTTTCTGTGCAGAATCCCAAAACCGGTATTTCCAGCCCAATGCCGGCATCCGTACTAAACAGTAGGAAACTTCGTCAAAAACTCAGGAGAAACGTTTCCTTGAAACTGCGCTGCTGTGCGTTCGTTCACCTAAGAGAGTTGAATCTATGTTGAGATTCAGCGAGTCAGAAACACGTTTCTTCTAGGAGCTGCGTTGGGATATTCCCGAGTGAATGGGACCATAGGCTGTACAGAGAAATATCTGCTTCTAAAACCAAAACGGAGCTATCTAACTGAATCGTTGTGAATGTGTGCATTCAACTGACAGAGTTAAACTCACGTGTGGATTCAGCGGTTTGCAAACCCTTTCTGTGCAGAATCCCAAAACCGGTATTTCCAGTCCAATGCCGGCATCCGTACTAAACAGTAGGAAACTTCGTCTAAAACTCAGGAGAAACGTTTCCTTGAAACTGCGCTGCTGTGCGTTCGTTCACCTAAGAGAGTTGAATCTATGTTGAGATTCAGCGAGTCAGAAACACGTTTCTTCTAGGAGCTGCGTTGGGATATTCCCGAGTGAATGGGACCATAGGCTGTACAGAGAAATATCTGCTTCTAAAACCAAAAGTGTGCTGTCAAACTGAATGGTTGTCAATGTGTGCATTCAACTGACAGAGTTAAATTCACGTGTGGATTCAGCGGTTTGCAAACCCTTTCTGTGTAGAATCACAAAACCGGTATTTCCAGCCCAATGCCGGCATCCGTACTAAACAGCAGGAAACTTCGTCTAAAACTCAGGAGAAACGTTTCCTTTAAACTGCTCTGCTGTGCGTTCGTTCACCTAAGAGAGTTGAAACTATGTTGAGATTCAGCGAGTCAGAAACACGTTTATGCTAGGAGCTGCGTTGGGATATTCCCGAGTGAATGGGACCATAGGCTGTACAGAGAAATATCTGCTTCTAAATCCAAAAGTGTGCTATCAAACTGAATGGTTGTCAATGTGTGCATTCAACTGACAGAGTTAAACTCACGTGTGGATGCAGCGGTTTGCAAACCCTTTCTGTGCAGAATCCCAAAACCGGTATTTCCAGCCCAATGCCGGCATCCGTACTAAACAGTAGGAAACTTCGTCAAAAACTCAGGAGAAACGTTTCCTTGAAACTGCGCTGCTGTGCGTTCGTTCACCTAAGAGAGTTGAATCTATGTTGAGATTCAGCGAGTCAGAAACACGTTTCTTCTAGGAGCTGCGTTGGGATATTCCCGAGTGAATGGGACCATAGGCTGTACAGAGAAATATCTGCTTCTAAAACCAAAACGGAGCTATCTAACTGAATCGTTGTGAATGTGTGCATTCAACTGACAGAGTTAAACTCACGTGTGGATTCAGCGGTTTGCAAACCCTTTCTGTGCAGAATCCCAAAACCGGTATTTCCAGTCCAATGCCGGCATCCGTACTAAACAGTAGGAAACTTCGTCTAAAACTCAGGAGAAACGTTTCCTTGAAACTGCGCTGCTGTGCGTTCGTTCACCTAAGAGAGTTGAATCTATGTTGAGATTCAGCGAGTCAGAAACACGTTTCTTCTAGGAGCTGCGTTGGGATATTCCCGAGTGAATGGGACCATAGGCTGTACAGAGAAATATCTGCTTCTAAAACCAAAAGTGTGCTGTCAAACTGAATGGTTGTCAATGTGTGCATTCAACTGACAGAGTTAAATTCACGTGTGGATTCAGCGGTTTGCAAACCCTTTCTGTGTAGAATCACAAAACCGGTATTTCCAGCCCAATGCCGGCATCCGTACTAAACAGCAGGAAACTTCGTCTAAAACTCAGGAGAAACGTTTCCTTTAAACTGCTCTGCTGTGCGTTCGTTCACCTAAGAGAGTTGAAACTATGTTGAGATTCAGCGAGTCAGAAACACGTTTATGCTAGGAGCTGCGTTGGGATATTCCCGAGTGAATGGGACCATAGGCTGTACAGAGAAATATCTGCTCCTACAACCAAAAGTGTGCTATCAAACTGAATGGTTGTCAATGTGTGCATTCAACTGACAGAGTTAAACTCACGTTTGGATTCAGCGGTTTGCAAACCCTTTCTGTGCAGAATCCCAAAACCGGTATTTCCAGCCCAATGCCGGCATCCGTACTAAACAGTAGGAAACTTCGTCAAAAACTCAGGAGAAACGTTTCCTTGAAACTGCGCTGCTGTGCGTTCGTTCACCTAAGAGAGTTGAATCTATGTTGAGATTCAGCGAGTCAGAAACACGTTTCTTCTAGGAGCTGCGTTGGGATATTCCCGAGTGAATGGGACCATAGGCTGTACAGAGAAATATCTGCTTCTAAAACCAAAACGGAGCTATCTAACTGAATCGTTGTGAATGTGTGCATTCAACTGACAGAGTTAAACTCACGTGTGGATTCAGCGGTTTGCAAACCCTTTCTGTGCAGAATCCCAAAACCGGTATTTCCAGTCCAATGCCGGCATCCGTACTAAACAGTAGGAAACTTCGTCTAAAACTCAGGAGAAACGTTTCCTTGAAACTGCGCTGCTGTGCGTTCGTTCACCTAAGAGAGTTGAATCTATGTTGAGATTCAGCGAGTCAGAAACACGTTTCTTCTAGGAGCTGCGTTGGGATATTCCCGAGTGAATGGGACCATAGGCTGTACAGAGAAATATCTGCTTCTAAAACCAAAAGTGTGCTGTCAAACTGAATGGTTGTCAATGTGTGCATTCAACTGACAGAGTTAAATTCACGTGTGGATTCAGCGGTTTGCAAACCCTTTCTGTGTAGAATCACAAAACCGGTATTTCCAGCCCAATGCCGGCATCCGTACTAAACAGCAGGAAACTTCGTCTAAAACTCAGGAGAAACGTTTCCTTTAAACTGCTCTGCTGTGCGTTCGTTCACCTAAGAGAGTTGAAACTATGTTGAGATTCAGCGAGTCAGAAACACGTTTATGCTAGGAGCTGCGTTGGGATATTCCCGAGTGAATGGGACCATAGGCTGTACAGAGAAATATCTGCTTCTAAATCCAAAAGTGTGCTATCAAACTGAATGGTTGTCAATGTGTGCATTCAACTGACAGAGTTAAACTCACGTGTGGATGCAGCGGTTTGCAAACCCTTTCTGTGCAGAATCCCAAAACCGGTATTTCCAGCCCAATGCCGGCATCCGTACTAAACAGTAGGAAACTTCGTCAAAAACTCAGGAGAAACGTTTCCTTGAAACTGCGCTGCTGTGCGTTCGTTCACCTAAGAGAGTTGAATCTATGTTGAGATTCAGCGAGTCAGAAACACGTTTCTTCTAGGAGCTGCGTTGGGATATTCCCGAGTGAATGGGACCATAGGCTGTACAGAGAAATATCTGCTTCTAAAACCAAAACGGAGCTATCTAACTGAATCGTTGTGAATGTGTGCATTCAACTGACAGAGTTAAACTCACGTGTGGATTCAGCGGTTTGCAAACCCTTTCTGTGCAGAATCCCAAAACCGGTATTTCCAGTCCAATGCCGGCATCCGTACTAAACAGTAGGAAACTTCGTCTAAAACTCAGGAGAAACGTTTCCTTGAAACTGCGCTGCTGTGCGTTCGTTCACCTAAGAGAGTTGAATCTATGTTGAGATTCAGCGAGTCAGAAACACGTTTCTTCTAGGAGCTGCGTTGGGATATTCCCGAGTGAATGGGACCATAGGCTGTACAGAGAAATATCTGCTTCTAAAACCAAAAGTGTGCTGTCAAACTGAATGGTTGTCAATGTGTGCATTCAACTGACAGAGTTAAATTCACGTGTGGATTCAGCGGTTTGCAAACCCTTTCTGTGTAGTATCACAAAACCGGTATTTCCAGCCCAATGCCGGCATCCGTACTAAACAGCAGGAAACTTCGTCTAAAACTCAGGAGAAACGTTTCCTTTAAACTGCTCTGCTGTGCGTTCGTTCACCTAAGAGAGTTGAAACTATGTTGAGATTCAGCGAGTCAGAAACACGTTTATGCTAGGAGCTGCGTTGGGATATTCCCGAGTGAATGGGACCATAGGCTGTACAGAGAAATATCTGCTCCTACAACCAAAAGTGTGCTATCAAACTGAATGGTTGTCAATGTGTGCATTCAACTGACAGAGTTAAACTCACGTTTGGATTCAGCGGTTTGCAAACCCTTTCTGTGCAGAATCCCAAAACCGGTATTTCCAGCCCAATGCCGGCATACGTACTAAAGAGCAGGAAACTTCGTCTAAGACTCAGGAGAAACGTTTCCTTGAAACTGCTCTGCTGTGCGTTCGTTCACCTAAGAGAGTTGAATCTATGTTGAGATTCAGCGAGTCAGAAACACGTTTCTTCTAGGAGCTGCGTTGGGATATTCCCGAGTGAATGGGACCATAGGCTGTACAGAGAAATATCTGCTACTACAAGCAAAAGGGTGGTATCTAACTGAATGGTTGTCAATGTGTGCATTCAACTGACAGAGTTAAACTCACGTTTGGATTCAGCGGTTTACAAACCCTTTCTGTGCAGGATCCCAAAACCGGTAATACCAGCTAAATGCCGGCATACGTACTAAACAGCAGGAAACTTCGTCTAAAACTCAGGAGAAACGTTTCCTTGAAACTGCTCTGCTCTGCCTTCGTTCACCTAAGAGAGTTGAATCTATGTTGAGATTCAGCGAGTCAGAAACACGTTTCTTCTTGGAGCTGCGTTGGGATATTCCCGAGTGAATGGGACCATAGGCTGTACAGAGAAATATCTGCTTCTAAAACCAAAAGTGTGCTATCAAACTGAATGGTTGTCAATGTGTGCATTCAACTGACAGAGTTAAACTCACGTTTGGATTCAGCGGTTTGCAAACCCTTTCTGTGCAGAATCCCAAAACCGGTATTTCCAGCCCAATGCCGGCATACGTACTAAACAGCAGGAAACTTCGTCTAAGACTCAGGAGAGACGTTTCCTTGAAACTGCTCTGCTGTGCGTTCGTTCACCTAAGAGAGTTGAATCTATGTTGAGATTCAGCGAGTCAGAAACACGTTTCTTCTAGGAGCTGCGTTGGGATATTCCCGAGCGAATGGGACCATAGGCTGTACAGAGAAATATCTGCTTCTAAATCCAAAAGTGTGCTATCAAACTGAATGGTTGTCAATGTGTGCATTCAACTGACAGAGTTAAACTCACGTGTGGATTCAGCGGTTTGCAAACCCTTTCTGTGCAGAATCCCAAAACCGGTATGTCCAGCCCAATGCCGGCATATGTACTAAACAGCAGGAAACTTCGTCTAAAACTCAGGAGAAACGTTTCCTTGAAACTGCTCTGCTGTGCGTTCGTTCACCTAAGAGAGTTGAATCTATGTTGAGATTCAGCGAGTCAGAAACACGTTTCTTCTAGGAGCTGCGTTGGGATATTCCCGAGTGAATGGGACCATAGGCTGTACAGAGAAATATCTGCTTCTAAAACCAAAAGTGTGCTATCAAACTGAATGGTTGTCAATGTGTGCATTCAACTGACAGAGTTAAACTCACGTGTGGATTCAGCGGTTTGCAAACCCTTTCTGTGCAGAATCCCAAAACCGGTATTTCCAGCCCAATGCCGGCATACGTACTAAACAGCAGGAAACTTCGTCTAAAACTCAGGAGAAACGTTTCCTTGAAACTGCTCTGCTGTGCGTTCTTTCACCTAAGAGAGTTGAATCTAGGTTGAGATTCAGCGAGTCAGAAACACGTTTCTTCTAGGAGCTGCGTTGGGATATTCCCGAGTGAATGGGACCATAGGCTGTACAGAGAAATATCTGCTTCTAAAACCAAAACGGAGCTATCTAAGTGAATGGTTGTCAATGTGTGCATTCAACTGACAGAGTTAAACTCACGTGTGGATTCAGCGGTTTGCAAACCCTTTCTGTGCAGAATCCCAAAACCGGTATTTCCAGCCCAATGCCGGCATACGTACTAAACAGCAGGAAACTTCGTCTAAAACTCAGGAGAAACGTTTCCTTGAAACTGCTCTGCTGTGCGTTCGTTCACCTAAGAGAGTTGAATCTATGTTGAGATTCAGCGAGTCAGAAACACGTTTCTTCTAGGAGCTGCGTTGGGATATTCCCGAGTGAATGGGACCATAGGCTGTACAGAGAAATATCTGCTTCTAAAACCAAAACGGAGCTATCTAACTGAATCGTTGTGAATGTGTGCATTCAACTGACAGAGTTAAACTCACGTGTGGATTCAGCGGTTTGCAAACCCTTTCTGTGCAGAATCCCAAAACCGGTATTTCCAGCCCAATGCCGGCATACGTACTAAACAGTAGGAAACTTCGTCTAAAACTCAGGAGAAACGTTTCCTTGAAACTGCTCTGCTGTGCGTTCGTTCACCTAAGAGAGTTGAATCTATGTTGAGATTCAGCGAGTCAGAAACACGTTTCTTCTAGGAGCTGCGTTGGGATATTCCCGAGTGAATGGGACCATAGGCTGTACAGAGAAATATCTGCTCCTACAACCAAAAGGGTGGTATCTAACTGAATGGTTGTCAATGTGTGCATTCAACTGACAGAGTTAAACTCACGTTTGGATTCAGCGGTTTACAAACCCTTTCTGTGCAGGATCCCAAAACCGGTAATACCAGCTCAATGCCGGCATCCGTACTAAACAGCAGGAAACTTCGTCTAAAACTCAGGAGAAACGTTTCCTTGAAACTGCTCTGCTGTGCGTTCGTTCACCTAAGAGAGTTGAATCTATGTTGAGATTCAACGAGTCAGAAACACGTTTCTTCTAGGAGGTGCGTTGGGATATTCCCGAGTGAATGGGACCATAGGCTGTACAGAGAAATATCTGCTTCTAAATCCAAAAGTGTGCTATCAAACTGAATGGTTGTCAATGTGTGCATTCAACTGACAGAGTTAAACTCACGTGTGGATTCAGCGGTTTGCAAACCCTTTCTGTGCAGAATCCCAAAACCGGTATGTCCAGCCCAATGCCGGCATACGTACTAAACAGCAGGAAACTTCGTCTAAAACTCAGGAGAAACGTTTCCTTGAAACTGCTCTGCTGTGCGTTCGTTCACCTAAGAGAGTTGAATCTATGTTGAGATTCAGCGAGTCAGAAACACGTTTCTTCTAGGAGCTGCGTTGGGATATTCCCGAGTGAATGGGACCATAGGCTGTACAGAGAAATATCTGCTTCTAAAACCAAAAGTGTGCTATCAAACTGAATGGTTGTCAATGTGTGCATTCAACTGACAGAGTTAAACTCACGTGTGGATTCAGCGGTTTACAAACCCTTTCTGTGCAGAATCCCAAAACCGGTATTTCCAGCCCAATGCCGGCATACGTACTAAACAGCAGGAAACTTCGTCTAAAACTCAGGAGAAACGTTTCCTTGAAACTGCTCTGCTGTGCGTTCTTTCACCTAAGAGAGTTGAATCTATGTTGAGATTCAGCGAGTCAGAATCACGTTTCTTCTAGGAGCTGCGTTGGGATATTCCCGAGTGAATGGGACCATAGGCTGTACAGAGAAATATCTGCTTCTAAAACCAAAACGGAGCTATCTAAGTGAATGGTTGTCAATGTGTGCATTCAACTGACAGAGTTAAACTCACGTGTGGATTCAGCGGTTTGCAAACCCTTTCTGTGCAGAATCCCAAAACCGGTATTTCCAGCCCAATGCCGGCATACGTACTAAACAGCAGGAAACTTCGTCTAAAACTCAGGAGAAACGTTTCCTTGAAACTGCTCTGCTGTGCGTTCGTTCACCTAAGAGAGTTGAATCTATGTTGAGATTCAGCGAGTCAGAAACACGTTTCTTCTAGGAGCTGCGTTGGGATATTCCCGAGTGAATGGGACCATAGGCTGTACAGAGAAATATCTGCTTTTAAAACCAAAACGGAGCTATCTAACTGAATCGTTGTGAATGTGTGCATTCAACTGACAGAGTTAAACTCACGTGTGGATGCAGCGGTTTGCAAACCCTTTCTGTGCAGAATCCCAAAACCGGTATTTCCAGCCCAATGCCGGCATCCGTACTAAACAGTAGGAAACTTCGTCAAAAACTCAGGAGAAACGTTTCCTTGAAACTGCGCTGCTGTGCGTTCGTTCACCTAAGAGAGTTGAATCTATGTTGAGATTCAGCGAGTCAGAAACACGTTTCTTCTAGGAGCTGCGTTGGGATATTCCCGAGTGAATGGGACCATAGGCTGTACAGAGAAATATCTGCTTCTAAAACCAAAACGGAGCTATCTAACTGAATCGTTGTGAATGTGTGCATTCAACTGACAGAGTTAAACTCACGTGTGGATTCAGCGGTTTGCAAACCCTTTCTGTGCAGAATCCCAAAACCGGTATTTCCAGTCCAATGCCGGCATCCGTACTAAACAGTAGGAAACTTCGTCTAAAACTCAGGAGAAACGTTTCCTTGAAACTGCGCTGCTGTGCGTTCGTTCACCTAAGAGAGTTGAATCTATGTTGAGATTCAGCGAGTCAGAAACACGTTTCTTCTAGGAGCTGCGTTGGGATATTCCCGAGTGAATGGGACCATAGGCTGTACAGAGAAATATCTGCTTCTAAAACCAAAACGGAGCTATCTAAGTGAATGGTTGTCAATGTGTGCATTCAACTGACAGAGTTAAACTCACGTGTGGATTCAGCGGTTTGCAAACCATTTCTGTGCAGAATCCCAAAACCGGTATGTCCAGCCCAATGCCGGCATCCGTACTAAACAGTAGGAAACTTCGTCTAAAACTCAGGAGAAACGTTTCCTTGAAACTGCTCTGCTGTGCGTTCGTTCACCTAAGAGAGTTGAATCTATGTTGAGATTCAGCGAGTCAGAAACACGTTTCTTCTAGGAGCTGCGTTGGGATATTCCCGAGTGAATGGGACCATAGGCTGTACAGAGAAATATCTGCTTCTAAAACCAAAACGGAGCTATCTAAGTGAATGGTTGTCAATGTGTGCATTCAACTGACAGAGTTAAACTCACGTGTGGATTCAGCGGTTTGCAAACCCTTTCTGTGCAGAATCCCAAAACCGGTATTTCCAGCCCAATGCCGGCATACGTACTAAACAGCAGGAAACTTCGTCTAAGACTCAGGAGAGAGGTTTCCTTGAAACTGCTCTGCTGTGCGTTCGTTCACCTAAGAGAGTTGAATCTATGTTGAGATTCAACGAGTCAGAAACACGTTTCTTCTAGGAGGTGCGTTGGGATATTCCCGAGTGAATGGGACCATAGGCTGTACAGAGAAATATCTGCTTCTAAATCCAAAAGTGTGCTATCAAACTGAATGGTTGTCAATGTGTGCATTCAACTGACAGAGTTAAACTCACGTGTGGATTCAGCGGTTTGCAAACCCTTTCTGTGCAGAATCCCAAAACCGGTATGTCCAGCCCCATGCCGGCATCCGTACTAAACAGCAGGAAACTTCGTCTAAAACTCAGGAGAAACGTTTCCTTGAAACTGCTCTGCTGTGCGTTCGTTCACCTAAGAGAGTTGAATCTATGTTGAGATTCAGCGAGTCAGAAACACGTTTCTTCTAGGAGCTGCGTTGGGATATTCCCGAGTGAATGGGACCATAGGCTGTACAGAGAAATATCTGCTTCTAAAACCAAAAGTGTGCTATCAAACTGAATGGTTGTCAATGTTTGCATTCAACTGACAGAGTTAAACTCACGTGTGGATTCAGCGGTTTGCAAACCCTGTCTGTGCAGAATCCCAAAACCGGTATTTCCAGCCCAATGCCGGCATACGTACTAAACAGCAGGAAACTTCGTCTAAAACTCAGGAGAAACGTTTCCTTGAAACTGCTCTGCTGTGCGTTCTTTCACCTAAGAGAGTTGAATCTATGTTGAGATTCAGCGAGTCAGAAACACGTTTATGCTAGGAGCTGCGTTAGGATATTCCCGAGTGAATGGGACCATAGGCTGTACAGAGAAATATCTGCTTCTAAAACCAAAACGGAGCTATCTAAGTGAATGGTTGTCAATGTGTGCATTTAACTGACAGAGTTAAACTCACGTGTGGATTCAGCGGTTTGCAAACCCTTTCTGTGCAGAATCCCAAAACCGGTATTTCCAGCCCAATGCCGGCATCCATACTGAACAGTAGGAAACTTCGTCTAAAACTCAGGAGAAACGTTTCCTTGAAACTGCTCTGCTGTGCGTTCGATCACCTAAGCGAGTTGTATCTATGTTGAGATTCAGCGAGTCAGAAACACGTTTCTTCTAGGAGCTGTGTTGGGATATTCCCGAGTGAATTTGACCATAGGCTGTACAGAGAAATATCTGCTTCTAAAACCAAAACGGAGCTATCTAAGTGAATGGTTGTCAATGTGTGCATTCAACTGACAGAGTTAAAATCACGTGTGGATTCAGCGGGTTTCAAACCATTTCTGTGCAGAATCCCAAAACCGGTATGTCCAGCCCAATGCCGGCATCCGTACTAAACAGCAGGAAAGGTCGTCTAAAACTCAGGAGAAACGTTTCCTTGAAACTGCTCTGCTGTGCGTTCGTTCACCTAAGAGAGTTGAATCTATGTTGAGATTCAGCGAGTCAGAAACACGTTTCTTCTTGGAGCTGCGTTGGGATATTCCCGAGTGAATGGGACCATAGGCTGTACAGAGAAATATCTGCTTCTAAAACCAAAACGGAGCTACCTAACTGAATGGTTGTCAATGTGTGCATTCAACTGACAGAGTTAAACTCACGTGTGGATTCAGCGGTTTGCAAACCCTTTCTGTGCAGAATCCCAAAACCGGTATGTCCAGCCCAATGCCGGCATACATACTAAACAGCAGGAAACTTCGTCTAAGACTCAGGAGAAACGTTTCCTTGAAACTGCTCTGCTGTGCGTTCGTTCACCTAAGAGAGTTGAATCTATGTTGAGATTCAGCGAGTCAGAAACACGTTTCTTCTAGGAGCTGCGTTGGGATATTCCCGAGTGAATGGGACCATAGGCTGTACAGAGAAATATCTGCTTCTAAAACCAAAAGTGTGCTATCAAACTGAATGGTTGTCAATGTGTGCATTCAACTGACAGAGTTAAACTCACGTGTGGATTCAGCGGTTTGCAAACCCTTTCTGTGCAGAATCCCAAAACCGGTATGTCCAGCCCAAAGCCGGCATACGTACTAAACAGCAGGAAACTTCGTCTAAGACGGAGGAGAAACGTTTCCGTGAAACTGCTCTGCTGCGCCTTCGTTCACCTAAGAGAGTTGAATCTATGTTGAGATTCAGCGAGTCAGAAACACGTTTCTTCTAGGAGGTGCGTTGGGATATTCCCGAGTGAATGGGACCATAGGCTGTACAGAGAAATATCTGCTTCTAAAACCAAAACGGAGTTACCTAACTGAATGGTTGTCAATGTGTGCATTCAACTGACAGAGTTAAACTCACGTGTGGATTCAGCGGTTTGCAAACCCTTTCTGTGCAGAATCCCAAAACCGGTATTTCCAGCCCAATGCCGGCATACGTACTAAACAGCAGGAAACTTCGTCTAAAACTCAGGAGAAACGTTTCCTTGAAACTGCTCTGCTGTGCGTTCGTTCACCTAAGAGAGTTGAATCTATGTTGAGATTCAGCGAGTCAGAAACACGTTTCTTCTAGGAGCTGCGTTGGGATATTCCCGAGTGAATGGGACCATAGGCTGTACAGAGAAATATCTGCTTCTAAAACCAAAACGGAGCTATCTAACTGAATCGTTGTGAATGTGTGCATTCAACTGACAGAGTTAAACTCACGTGTGGATTCAGCGGTTTGCAAACCCTTTCTGTGCAGAATCCCAAAACCGGTATTTCCAGCCCAATGCCGGCATACGTACTAAACAGTAGGAAACTTCGTCTAAAACTCAGGAGAAACGTTTCCTTGAAACTGCTCTGCTGTGCGTTCGTTCACCTAAGAGAGTTGAATCTATGTTGAGATTCAGCGAGTCAGAAACACGTTTCTTCTAGGAGCTGCGTTGGGATATTCCCGAGTGAATGGGACCATAGGCTGTACAGAGAAATATCTGCTCCTACAACCAAAAGGGTGGTATCTAACTGAATGGTTGTCAATGTGTGCATTCAACTGACAGAGTTAAACTCACGTTTGGATTCAGCGGTTTACAAACCCTTTCTGTGCAGGATCCCAAAACCGGTAATACCAGCTCAATGCCGGCATCCGTACTAAACAGCAGGAAACTTCGTCTAAAACTCAGGAGAAACGTTTCCTTGAAACTGCTCTGCTGTGCGTTCGTTCACCTAAGAGAGTTGAATCTATGTTGAGATTCAACGAGTCAGAAACACGTTTCTTCTAGGAGGTGCGTTGGGATATTCCCGAGTGAATGGGACCATAGGCTGTACAGAGAAATATCTGCTTCTAAATCCAAAAGTGTGCTATCAAACTGAATGGTTGTCAATGTGTGCATTCAACTGACAGAGTTAAACTCACGTGTGGATTCAGCGGTTTGCAAACCCTTTCTGTGCAGAATCCCAAAACCGGTATGTCCAGCCCAATGCCGGCATACGTACTAAACAGCAGGAAACTTCGTCTAAAACTCAGGAGAAACGTTTCCTTGAAACTGCTCTGCTGTGCGTTCGTTCACCTAAGAGAGTTGAATCTATGTTGAGATTCAGCGAGTCAGAAACACGTTTCTTCTAGGAGCTGCGTTGGGATATTCCCGAGTGAATGGGACCATAGGCTGTACAGAGAAATATCTGCTTCTAAAACCAAAAGTGTGCTATCAAACTGAATGGTTGTCAATGTGTGCATTCAACTGACAGAGTTAAACTCACGTGTGGATTCAGCGGTTTACAAACCCTTTCTGTGCAGAATCCCAAAACCGGTATTTCCAGCCCAATGCCGGCATACGTACTAAACAGCAGGAAACTTCGTCTAAAACTCAGGAGAAACGTTTCCTTGAAACTGCTCTGCTGTGCGTTCTTTCACCTAAGAGAGTTGAATCTATGTTGAGATTCAGCGAGTCAGAATCACGTTTCTTCTAGGAGCTGCGTTGGGATATTCCCGAGTGAATGGGACCATAGGCTGTACAGAGAAATATCTGCTTCTAAAACCAAAACGGAGCTATCTAAGTGAATGGTTGTCAATGTGTGCATTCAACTGACAGAGTTAAACTCACGTGTGGATTCAGCGGTTTGCAAACCCTTTCTGTGCAGAATCCCAAAACCGGTATTTCCAGCCCAATGCCGGCATACGTACTAAACAGCAGGAAACTTCGTCTAAAACTCAGGAGAAACGTTTCCTTGAAACTGCTCTGCTGTGCGTTCGTTCACCTAAGAGAGTTGAATCTATGTTGAGATTCAGCGAGTCAGAAACACGTTTCTTCTAGGAGCTGCGTTGGGATATTCCCGAGTGAATGGGACCATAGGCTGTACAGAGAAATATCTGCTTCTAAAACCAAAACGGAGCTATCTAACTGAATCGTTGTGAATGTGTGCATTCAACTGACAGAGTTAAACTCACGTGTGGATTCAGCGGTTTGCAAACCCTTTCTGTGCAGAATCCCAAAACCGGTATTTCCAGCCCAATGCCGGCATACGTACTAAACAGCAGGAAACTTCGTCTAAAACTCAGGAGAAACCTTTCCTTGAAACTGCTCTGCTGTGCGTTCGTTCACCTAAGAGAGTTGAATCTATGTTGAGATTCAGCGAGTCAGAAACACGTTTCTTCTAGGAGCTGCGTTGGGATATTCCCGAGTGAATGGGACCATAGGCTATACAGAGAAATATCTGCTTCTAAAACCAAAACGGAGCTATCAAACTGAATCGTTGTGAATGTGTGCATTCAACTGACAGAGTTAAACTCACGTGTGGATTCAGCGGTTTGCAAACCCTTTCTGTGCAGAATCCCAAAACCGGTATTTCCAGCCCAATGCCGGCATCCGTACTAAACAGCAGGAAACTTCGTCTAAAACTCAGGAGAAACGTTTCCTTGAAACTGCTCTGCTTTGCGTTCGTTCACCTAAGAGAGTTGAATCTATGTTGAGATTCAGCGAGTCAGAAACACGTTTCTTCTAGGAGCTGCGTTGGGATATTCCCGAGTGAATGGGACCATAGGCTGTACAGAGAAATATCTGCTTCTAAAACCAAAACGGAGCTATCTAACTGAATCGTTGTGAATGTGTGCATTCAACTGACAGAGTTAAACTCACGTGTGGATTCAGCGGTTTGCAAACCCTTTCTGTTCAGAATCCCAAAACCGGTATTTCCAGCCCAATGCCGGAATCCGTACTAAACAGCAGGAAACTTCGTCTAAAACTCAGGAGAAACGTTTCCTTCAAACTGCTCTGCTGTGCGTTCGATCACCTAAGAGAGTTGAATCTATGTTGAGATTCAGCGAGTCAGAAACACGTTTTTTCTAGGAGGTGCGTTGGGATATTCCCGAGTGAATGGGACCATAGGCTGTACAGAGAAATATCTGCTCCTACAACCAAAAGGGTGGTATCTAACTGAATGGTTGTCAATGTGTGCATTCAACTGACAGAGTTAAACTCACGTTTGGATTCAGCGGTTTACAAACCCTTTCTGTGCAGGATCCCAAAACCGGTAATACCAGCTCAATGCCGGCATCCTTACTAAACAGCAGGAAACTTCGTCTAAAACTCAGGAGAAACGTTTCCTTGAAACTGCTCTGCTGTGCGTTCGTTCACCTAAGAGAGTTGAAACTATGTTGAGATTCAGCGAGTCAGAAACACGTTTATGCTAGGAGCTGCGTTGGGATATTCCCGAGTGAATGGGACCATAGGCTGTACAGAGAAATATCTGCTTCTAAAACCAAAACGGAGCTATCTAACTGAATGGTTGTCAATGTGTGCATTTAACTGACAGAGTTAAACTCACGTGTGGATTCAGCGGTTTGCAAACCCTTTCTGTGCAGAATCCCAAAACCGGTATTTCCAGCCCAATGCCGGCATCCGTACTAAACAGCAGGAAACTTCGTCTAAAACTCAGGAGAAACGTTTCCTTGAAACTGCTCTGCTGTGCGTTCGATCACCAAGGAGAGTTGAATCTATGTTGAGATTCAGCGAGTCAGAAACACGTTTCTTCTAGGAGCTGCGTTGGGATATTCCCGAGTGAATGGGACCATAGGCTGTACAGAGAAATATCTGCTTCTAAAACCAAAACGGAGCTATCTAAGTGAATGGTTGTCAATGTGTGCATTCAACTGACAGAGTTAAACTCACGTGTGGATTCAGCGGTTTGCAAACCATTTCTGTGCAGAATCCCAAAACCGGTATGTCCAGCCCAATGCCGGCATCCGTACTAAACAGTAGGAAACTTCGTCTAAAACTCAGGAGAAACGTTTCCTTGAAACTGCTCTGCTGTGCGTTCGTTCACCTAAGAGAGTTGAATCTATGTTGAGATTCAGCGAGTCAGAAACACGTTTCTTCTAGGAGCTGCGTTGGGATATTCCCGAGTGAATGGGACCATAGGCTGTACAGAGAAATATCTGCTTCTAAAACCAAAACGGAGCTATCTAAGTGAATGGTTGTCAATGTGTGCATTCAACTGACAGAGTTAAACTCACGTGTGGATTCAGCGGTTTGCAAACCCTTTCTGTGCAGAATCCCAAAACCGGTATTTCCAGCCCAATGCCGGCATACGTACTAAACAGCAGGAAACTTCGTCTAAGACTCAGGAGAGAGGTTTCCTTGAAACTGCTCTGCTGTGCGTTCGTTCACCTAAGAGAGTTGAATCTATGTTGAGATTCAACGAGTCAGAAACACGTTTCTTCTAGGAGGTGCGTTGGGATATTCCCGAGTGAATGGGACCATAGGCTGTACAGAGAAATATCTGCTTCTAAATCCAAAAGTGTGCTATCAAACTGAATGGTTGTCAATGTGTGCATTCAACTGACAGAGTTAAACTCACGTGTGGATTCAGCGGTTTGCAAACCCTTTCTGTGCAGAATCCCAAAACCGGTATGTCCAGCCCCATGCCGGCATCCGTACTAAACAGCAGGAAACTTCGTCTAAAACTCAGGAGAAACGTTTCCTTGAAACTGCTCTGCTGTGCGTTCGTTCACCTAAGAGAGTTGAATCTATGTTGAGATTCAGCGAGTCAGAAACACGTTTCTTCTAGGAGCTGCGTTGGGATATTCCCGAGTGAATGGGACCATAGGCTGTACAGAGAAATATCTGCTTCTAAAACCAAAAGTGTGCTATCAAACTGAATGGTTGTCAATGTTTGCATTCAACTGACAGAGTTAAACTCACGTGTGGATTCAGCGGTTTGCAAACCCTGTCTGTGCAGAATCCCAAAACCGGTATTTCCAGCCCAATGCCGGCATACGTACTAAACAGCAGGAAACTTCGTCTAAAACTCAGGAGAAACGTTTCCTTGAAACTGCTCTGCTGTGCGTTCTTTCACCTAAGAGAGTTGAATCTATGTTGAGATTCAGCGAGTCAGAAACACGTTTATGCTAGGAGCTGCGTTAGGATATTCCCGAGTGAATGGGACCATAGGCTGTACAGAGAAATATCTGCTTCTAAAACCAAAACGGAGCTATCTAAGTGAATGGTTGTCAATGTGTGCATTTAACTGACAGAGTTAAACTCACGTGTGGATTCAGCGGTTTGCAAACCCTTTCTGTGCAGAATCCCAAAACCGGTATTTCCAGCCCAATGCCGGCATCCATACTGAACAGTAGGAAACTTCGTCTAAAACTCAGGAGAAACGTTTCCTTGAAACTGCTCTGCTGTGCGTTCGATCACCTAAGCGAGTTGTATCTATGTTGAGATTCAGCGAGTCAGAAACACGTTTCTTCTAGGAGCTGTGTTGGGATATTCCCGAGTGAATGGGACCATAGGCTGTACAGAGAAATATCTGCTTCTAAAACCAAAACGGAGCTATCTAAGTGAATGGTTGTCAATGTGTGCATTCAACTGACAGAGTTAAACTCACGTGTGGATTCAGCGGTTTTCAAACCATTTCTGTGCAGAATCCCAAAACCGGTATGTCCAGCCCAATGCCGGCATCCGTACTAAACAGCAGGAAAGGTCGTCTAAAACTCAGGAGAAACGTTTCCTTGAAACTGCTCTGCTGTGCGTTCGTTCACCTAAGAGAGTTGAATCTATGTTGAGATTCAGCGAGTCAGAAACACGTTTCTTCTTGGAGCTGCGTTGGGATATTCCCGAGTGAATGGGACCATAGGCTGTACAGAGAAATATCTGCTTCTAAAACCAAAACGGAGCTACCTAACTGAATGGTTGTCAATGTGTGCATTCAACTGACAGAGTTAAACTCACGTGTGGATTCAGCGGTTTGCAAACCCTTTCTGTGCAGAATCCCAAAACCGGTATGTCCAGCCCAATGCCGGCATACATACTAAACAGCAGGAAACTTCGTCTAAGACTCAGGAGAAACGTTTCCTTGAAACTGCTCTGCTGTGCGTTCGTTCACCTAAGAGAGTTGAATCTATGTTGAGATTCAGCGAGTCAGAAACACGTTTCTTCTAGGAGCTGCGTTGGGATATTCCCGAGTGAATGGGACCATAGGCTGTACAGAGAAATATCTGCTTCTAAAACCAAAAGTGTGCTATCAAACTGAATGGTTGTCAATGTGTGCATTCAACTGACAGAGTTAAACTCACGTGTGGATTCAGCGGTTTGCAAACCCTTTCTGTGCAGAATCCCAAAACCGGTATGTCCAGCCCAAAGCCGGCATACGTACTAAACAGCAGGAAACTTCGTCTAAGACGGAGGAGAAACGTTTCCGTGAAACTGCTCTGCTGCGCCTTCGTTCACCTAAGAGAGTTGAATCTATGTTGAGATTCAGCGAGTCAGAAACACGTTTCTTCTAGGAGGTGCGTTGGGATATTCCCGAGTGAATGGGACCATAGGCTGTACAGAGAAATATCTGCTTCTAAATCCAAAAGTGTGCTATCAAACTGAATGGTTGTCAATGTGTGCATTCAACTGACAGAGTTAAACTCACGTGTGGATTCAGCGGTTTGCAAACCCTTTCTGTGCAGAATCCCAAAACCGGTATGTCCAGCCCCATGCCGGCATCCGTACTAAACAGCAGGAAACTTCGTCTAAAACTCAGGAGAAACGTTTCCTTGAAACTGCTCTGCTGTGCGTTCGTTCACCTAAGAGAGTTGAATCTATGTTGAGATTCAGCGAGTCAGAAACACGTTTCTTCTAGGAGCTGCGTTGGGATATTCCCGAGTGAATGGGACCATAGGCTGTACAGAGAAATATCTGCTTCTAAAACCAAAAGTGTGCTATCTAACTGAATGGTTGTCAATGTGTGCATTCAACTGACAGAGTTAAATTCACGTGTGGATTCAGCGGTTTGCAAACCCTTTCTGTGCAGAATCCCAAAACCGGTATTTCCAGCCCAATGCCGGCATACGTACTAAACAGCAGGAAACTTCGCCTAAAACTCAGGAGAACCGTTTCCTTGAAACAGCTCTGCTGTGCGTTAGTTCACCTAAGAGAGTTGAATCTATGTTGAGATTCAGCGAGTCAGAAACACGTTTCTTGTAGGAGCTGCGTTGGGATATTCCCGAGTGAATGGGACCATAGGCTGTACAGAGAAATATCTGCTCCTACAACCAAAAGTGTGCTATCAAACTGAATGGTTGTCAATGTGTGCATTCAACTGACAGAGTTAAACTCACGTTTGGATTCAGCGGTTTGCAAACCCGTTCTGTGCAGAATCCCAAAACCGGTATTTCCAGCCCAATGCCGGCATACGTACTAAAGAGCAGGAAACTTCGTCTAAGACTCAGGAGCAACGTTTCCTTGAAACTGCTCTGCTGTGCGTTCGTTCACCTAAGAGAGTTGAATCTATGTTGAGATTCAGCGAGTCAGGAACACGTTTCTTCTAGGAGCTGCGTTGGGATATTCCCGAGTGAATGGGACCATAGGCTGTACAGAGAAATATCTGCTTCTAAAACCAAAAGTGTGCTATCAAACTGAATGGTTGTCAATGTGTGCATTCAACTGACAGAGTTAAACTCACGTGTGGATTCAGCGGTTTGCAAACCCTTTCTGTGCAGAATCCCAAAACCGGTATTTCCAGCCCAATGCCGGCATACGTACTAAACAGCAGGAAACTTCATCTAAAACTCAGGAGAAACGTTTCCTTGAAACTGCTCTGCTGTGCGTTCGTTCACCTAAGAGAGTTGAATCTATGTTGAGATTCACCGAGTCAGAAACACGTTTCTTCTAGGAGCTGCGTTGGGATATTCCCGAGTGAATGGGACCATAGGCTGTACAGAGAAATATCTGCTTCTAAAACCAAAACGGAGCTATCTAACTGAATGGTTGTCAATGTGTGCATTCAACTGACAGAGTTAAACTCACGTGTGGATTCAGCGGTTTGCAAACCCTTTCTGTGCAGAATCCCAAAACCGGTATTTCCAGCCCAATGCCGGCATACGTACTAAACAGCAGGAAACTTCGTCTAAGACTCAGGAGAAACGTTTCCTTGAAACTGCTCTGCTGTGCGTTCGTTCACCTAAGAGAGTTGAATCTATGTTGAGATTCAGCGAGTCAGAAACACGTTTCTTCTAGGAGCTGCGTTGGGATATTCCCGAGTGAATGGGACCATAGGCTGTACAGAGAAATATCTGCTTCTAAAACCAAAAGTGTGTTATCAAACTGAATGGTTGTCAATGTGTGCATTCAACTGACAGAGTTAAACTCACGTGTGGATTCAGCGGTTTGCACACCATTTCTGTGCAGAATCCCAAAACCGGTATTTCCAGCCCAATGCCGGCATCCGTACTAAACAGTAGGAAACTTCGTCTAAAACTCAGGAGAAACGTTTCCTTGAAACTGCTCTGCTGTGCGTTCGTTCACCTAAGAGAGTTGAAACTATGTTGAGATTCAGCGAGTCAGAAACACGTTTCTTCTAGGAGCTGCGTTGGGATATTCCCGAGTGAATGGGACCATAGGCTGTACAGAGAAATATCTGCTTCTAAAACCAAAAGTGTGCTATCAAACTGAATGGTTGTCAATGTGTGCATTCAACTGACAGAGTTAAACTCACGTGTGGATTCAGCGGTTTGCAAACCCTTTCTTTGCAGAATCCCAAAACCGGTATTTCCAGCCCAATGCCGGCATACGTACTAAACAGCAGGAAACTTCGTCTAAGACTCAGGAGAGAGGTTTCCTTGAAACTGCTCTGCTGTGCGTTCGTTCACCTAAGAGAGTTGAATCTATGTTGAGATTCAGCGAGTCAGAAACACGTTTCTTCTAGGAGCTGCGTTGGGATATTCCCGAGTGAATGGGACCATAGGCTGTACAGAGAAATATCTGCTTCTAAAACCAAAAGTGTGCTATCAAACTGAATGGTTGTCAATGTGTGCATTCAACTGACAGAGTTAAACTCACGTGTGGATTCAGCGGTTTGCACACCATTTCTGTGCAGAATCCCAAAACCGGTATGTCCAGCCCAATGCCGGCATCCGTACTAAACAGTAGGAAACTTCGTCTAAAACTCAGGAGAAACGTTTCCTTGAAACTGCTCTGCTGTGCGTTCGTTCACCTAAGAGAGTTGAATCTATGTTGAGATTCAGCGAGTCAGAAACACGTTTCTTCTAGGAGCTGCGTTGGGATATTCACGAGTGAATGGGACCATAGGCTGTACAGAGAAATATCTGCTTCTAAAACCAAAACGGAGCTATCTAAGTGAATGGTTGTCAATGTGTGCATTCAACTGACAGAGTTAAACTCACGTGTGGATTCAGCGGTTTGCAAACCATTTCTGTGCAGAATCCCAAAACCGGTATGTCCAGCCCAATGCCGGCATTCGTACTAAACAGCAGGAAACTTCGTCTAAAACTCAGGAGAAACGTTTCCTTGAAACTGCTCTGCTGTGCGTTCGTTCACCTAAGAGAGTTGAATCTATGTTGAGATTCAGCGAGTCAGAAACACGTTTCTTCTTGGAGCTGCGTTGGGATATTCCCGAGTGAATGGGACCATAGGCTGTACAGAGAAATATCTGCTTCTAAAACCAAAAGTGTGCTATCAAACTGAATGGTTGTCAATGTGTGCATTCAACTGACAGAGTTAAACTCACGTGTGGATTCAGCGGTTTGCAAACCCTTTCTGTGCAGAATCCCAAAACCGGTATTTCCAGCCCAATGCCGGCATACGTACTAAACAGCAGGAAACTTCGTCTAAGACTCAGGAGAGACGTTTCCTTGAAACTGCTCTGCTGTGCGTTCGTTCACCTAAGAGAGTTGAATCTATGTTGAGATTCAGCGAGTCAGAAACACGTTTCTTCTAGGAGCTGCGTTGGGATATTCCCGAGCGAATGGGACCATAGGCTGTACAGAGAAATATCTGCTTCTAAATCCAAAAGTGTGCTATCAAACTGAATGGTTGTCAATGTGTGCATTCAACTGACAGAGTTAAACTCACGTGTGGATTCAGCGGTTTGCAAACCCTTTCTGTGCAGAATCCCAAAACCGGTATGTCCAGCCCAATGCCGGCATATGTACTAAACAGCAGGAAACTTCGTCTAAAACTCAGGAGAAACGTTTCCTTGAAACTGCTCTGCTGTGCGTTCGTTCACCTAAGAGAGTTGAATCTATGTTGAGATTCAGCGAGTCAGAAACACGTTTCTTCTAGGAGCTGCGTTGGGATATTCCCGAGTGAATGGGACCATAGGCTGTACAGAGAAATATCTGCTTCTAAAACCAAAAGTGTGCTATCAAACTGAATGGTTGTCAATGTGTGCATTCAACTGACAGAGTTAAACTCACGTGTGGATTCAGCGGTTTGCAAACCCTTTCTGTGCAGAATCCCAAAACCGGTATTTCCAGCCCAATGCCGGCATACGTACTAAACAGCAGGAAACTTCGTCTAAAACTCAGGAGAAACGTTTCCTTGAAACTGCTCTGCTGTGCGTTCTTTCACCTAAGAGAGTTGAATCTATGTTGAGATTCAGCGAGTCAGAAACACGTTTCTTCTAGGAGCTGCGTTGGGATATTCCCGAGTGAATGGGACCATAGGCTGTACAGAGAAATATCTGCTTCTAAAACCAAAACGGAGCTATCTAAGTGAATGGTTGTCAATGTGTGCATTCAACTGACAGAGTTAAACTCACGTGTGGATTCAGCGGTTTGCAAACCCTTTCTGTGCAGAATCCCATAACCGGTATTTCCAGCCCAATGCCGGCATACGTACTAAACAGCAGGAAACTTCGTCTAAAACTCAGGAGAAACGTTTCCTTGAAACTGCTCTGCTGTGCATTCGTTCACCTAAGAGAGTTGAATCTATGTTGAGATTCAGCGAGTCAGAAACACGTTTCTTCTAGGAGCTGCGTTGGGATATTCCCGAGTGAATGGGACCATAGGCTGTACAGAGAAATATCTGCTTCTAAAACCAAAACGGAGCTATCTAACTGAATCGTTGTGAATGTGTGCATTCAACTGACAGAGTTAAACTCACGTGTGGATTCAGCGGTTTGCAAACCCTTTCTGTGCAGAATCCCAAAACCGGTATTTCCAGCCCAATGCCGGCATCCGTACTAAACAGTAGGAAACTTCGTCTAAAACTCAGGAGAAACGTTTCCTTGAAACTGCTCTGCTGTGCGTTCGTTCACCTAAGAGAGTTGAATCTATGTTGAGATTCAGCGAGTCAGAAACACGTTTCTTCTTGGAGCTGCGTTGGGATATTCCCGAGTGAATGGGACCATAGGCTGTACAGAGAAATATCTGCTCCTACAACCAAAAGGGTGGTATCTAACTGAATGGTTGTCAATGTGTGCATTCAACTGACAGAGTTAAACTCACGTTTGGATTCAGCGGTTTACAAACCCTTTCTGTGCAGGATCCCAAAACCGGTAATACCAGCTCAATGCCGGCATCCGTACTAAACAGCAGGAAACTTCGTCTAAAACTCAGGAGAAACGTTTCCTTGAAACTGCTCTGCTGTGCGTTCGTTCACCTAAGAGAGTTGAATCTATGTTGAGATTCAACGAGTCAGAAACACGTTTCTTCTAGGAGGTGCGTTGGGATATTCCCGAGTGAATGGGACCATAGGCTGTACAGAGAAATATCTGCTTCTAAATCCAAAAGTGTGCTATCAAACTGAATGGTTGTCAATGTGTGCATTCAACTGACAGAGTTAAACTCACGTGTGGATTCAGCGGTTTGCAAACCCTTTCTGTGCAGAATCCCAAAACCGGTATGTCCAGCCCAATGCCGGCATACGTACTAAACAGCAGGAAACTTTTTCTAAAACTCAGGAGAAACGTTTCCTTGAAACTGCTCTGCTGTGCGTTCGTTCACCTAAGAGAGTTGAATCTATGTTGAGATTCAGCGAGTCAGAAACACGTTTCTTCTTGGAGCTGCGTTGGGATATTCCCGAGTGAATGGGACCATAGGCTGTACAGAGAAATATCTGCTTCTAAATCCAAAAGTGTGCTATCAAACTGAATGGTTGTCAATGTTTGCATTCAACTGACAGAGTTAAACTCACGTGTGGATTCACCGGTTTGCAAACCCTTTCTGTGCAGAATCCGAAAACCGGTATTTCCAGCCCAATGCTGGCATACGTACTAAACAGCAGGAAACTTCGTCTAAAACTCAGGAGAAACGTTTCCTTGAAACTGCTCTGCTGTGCGTTCTTTCACCTAAGAGAGTTGAATCTATGTTGAGATTCAGCGAGTCAGAAACACGTTTCTTCTAGGAGCTGCGTTGGGATATTCCCGAGTGAATGGGACCATAGGCTGTACAGAGAAATATCTGCTTCTAAAACCAAAACGGAGCTATCTAAGTGAATGGTTGTCAATGTGTGCATTCAACTGACAGAGTTAAACTCACGTGTGGATTCAGCGGTTTGCAAACCCTTTCTGTGCAGAATCCCAAAACCGGTATTTCCAGCCCAATGCCGGCATACGTACTAAACAGCAGGAAACTTCGTCTAAGACTCAGGAGAGACGTTTCCTTGAAACTGCTCTGCTGTGCGTTCGTTCACCTAAGAGAGTTGAATCTATGTTGAGATTCAACGAGTCAGAAACACGTTTCTTCTAGGAGGTGCGTTGGGATATTCCCGAGTGAATGGGACCATAGGCTGTACAGAGAAATATCTGCTTCTAAATCCAAAAGTGTGCTATCAAACTGAATGGTTGTCAATGTGTGCATTCAACTGACAGAGTTAAACTCACGTGTGGATTCAGCGGTTTGCAAACCCTTTCTGTGCAGAATCCCAAAACCGGTATGTCCAGCCCCATGCCGGCATCCGTACTAAACAGCAGGAAACTTCGTCTAAAACTCAGGAGAAACGTTTCCTTGAAACTGCTCTGCTGTGCGTTCGTTCACCTAAGAGAGTTGAATCTATGTTGAGATTCAACGAGTCAGAAACACGTTTCTTCTAGGAGCTGCGTTGGGATATTCCCGAGTGAATGGGACCATAGGCTGTACAGAGAAATATCTGCTTCTAAAACCAAAAGTGTGCTATCAAACTGAATGGTTGTCAATGTTTGCATTCAACTGACAGAGTTAAACTCACGTGTGGATTCAGCGGTTTGCAAACCCTGTCTGTGCAGAATCCCAAAACCGGTATTTCCAGCCCAATGCCGGCATACGTACTAAACAGCAGGAAACTTCGTCTAAAACTCAGGAGAAACGTTTCCTTGAAACTGCTCTGCTGTGCGTTCTTTCACCTAAGAGAGTTGAATCTATGTTGAGATTCAGCGAGTCAGAAACACGTTTATGCTAGGAGCTGCGTTAGGATATTCCCGAGTGAATGGGACCATAGGCTGTACAGAGAAATATCTGCTTCTAAAACCAAAACGGAGCTATCTAAGTGAATGGTTGTCAATGTGTGCATTTAACTGACAGAGTTAAACTCACGTGTGGATTCAGCGGTTTGCAAACCCTTTCTGTGCAGAATCCCAAAACCGGTATTTCCAGCCCAATGCCGGCATCCATACTGAACAGTAGGAAACTTCGTCTAAAACTCAGGAGAAACGTTTCCTTGAAACTGCTCTGCTGTGCGTTCGATCACCTAAGAGAGTTGTATCTATGTTGAGATTCAGCGAGTCAGAAACACGTTTCTTCTAGGAGCTGTGTTGGGATATTCCCGAGTGAATGGGACCATAGGCTGTACAGAGAAATATCTGCTTCTAAAACCAAAACGGAGCTATCTAAGTGAATGGTTGTCAATGTGTGCATTCAACTGACAGAGTTAAACTCACGTGTGGATTCAGCGGTTTGCAAACCATTTCTGTGCAGAATCCCAAAACCGGTATGTCCAGCCCAATGCCGGCATCCGTACTAAACAGCAGGAAAGGTCGTCTAAAACTCAGGAGAAACGTTTCCTTGAAACTGCTCTGCTGTGCGTTCGTTCACCTAAGAGAGTTGAATCTATGTTGAGATTCAGCGAGTCAGAAACACGTTTCTTCTTGGAGCTGCGTTGGGATATTCCCGAGTGAATGGGACCATAGGCTGTACAGAGAAATATCTGCTTCTAAAACCAAAACGGAGCTACCTAACTGAATGGTTGTCAATGTGTGCATTCAACTGACAGAGTTAAACTCACGTGTGGATTCAGCGGTTTGCAAACCCTTTCTGTGCAGAATCCCAAAACCGGTATGTCCAGCCCAATGCCGGCATACATACTAAACAGCAGGAAACTTCGTCTAAGACTCAGGAGAAACGTTTACTTGAAACTGCTCTGCTGTGCGTTCGTTCACCTAAGAGAGTTGAATCTATGTTGAGATTCAGCGAGTCAGAAACACGTTTCTTCTAGGAGCTGCGTTGGGATATTCCCGAGTGAATGGGACCATAGGCTGTACAGAGAAATATCTGCTTCTAAAACCAAAAGTGTGCTATCAAACTGAATGGTTGTCAATGTGTGCATTCAACTGACAGAGTTAAACTCACGTGTGGATTCAGCGGTTTGCAAACCCTTTCTGTGCAGAATCCCAAAACCGGTATGTCCAGCCCAAAGCCGGCATACGTACTAAACAGCAGGAAACTTCGTCTAAGACGGAGGAGAAACGTTTCCGTGAAACTGCTCTGCTGCGCCTTCGTTCACCTAAGAGAGTTGAATCTATGTTGAGATTCAGCGAGTCAGAAACACGTTTCTTCTAGGAGGTGCGTTGGGATATTCCCGAGTGAATGGGACCATAGGCTGTACAGAGAAATATCTGCTTCTAAATCCAAAAGTGTGCTATCAAACTGAATGGTTGTCAATGTGTGCATTCAACTGACAGAGTTAAACTCACGTGTGGATTCAGCGGTTTGCAAACCCTTTCTGTGCAGAATCCCAAAACCGGTATTTCCAGCCCAATGCCGGCATCCGTACTAAACAGCAGGAAACTTCGTCTAAAACTCAGGAGAAACGTTTCCTTGAAACTGCTCTGCTGTGCGTTCGTTCACCTAAGAGAGTTGAATCTATGTTGAGATTCAGCGAGTCAGAAACACGTTTCTTCTAGGAGCTGCGTTGGGATATTCCCGAGTGAATGGGACCATAGGCTGTACAGAGAAATATCTGCTTCTAAAACCAAAAGTGTGCTATCTAACTGAATGGTTGTCAATGTGTGCATTCAACTGACAGAGTTAAATTCACGTGTGGATTCAGCGGTTTGCAAACCCTTTCTGTGCAGAATCCCAAAACCGGTATTTCCAGCCCAATGCCGGCATACGTACTAAACAGCAGGAAACTTCGCCTAAAACTCAGGAGAACCGTTTCCTTGAAACTGCTCTGCTGTGCGTTCGTTCACCTAAGAGAGTTGAATCTATGTTGAGATTCAGCGAGTCAGAAACACGTTTCTTGTAGGAGCTGCGTTGGGATATTCCCGAGTGAATGGGACCATAGGCTGTACAGAGAAATATCTGCTCCTACAACCAAAAGTGTGCTATCAAACTGAATGGTTGTCAATGTGTGCATTCAACTGACAGAGTTAAACTCACGTTTGGATTCAGCGGTTTGCAAACCCGTTCTGTGCAGAATCCCAAAACCGGTATTTCCAGCCCAATGCCGGCATACGTACTAAAGAGCAGGAAACTTCGTCTAAGACTCAGGAGCAACGTTTCCTTGAAACTGCTCTGCTGTGCGTTCGTTCACCTAAGAGAGTTGAATCTATGTTGAGATTCAGCGAGTCAGGAACACGTTTCTTCTAGGAGCTGCGTTGGGATATTCCCGAGTGAATGGGACCATAGGCTGTACAGAGAAATATCTGCTTCTAAAACCAAAAGTGTGCTATCAAACTGAATGGTTGTCAATGTGTGCATTCAACTGACAGAGTTAAACTCACGTGTGGATTCAGCGGTTTGCAAACCCTTTCTGTGCAGAATCCCAAAACCGGTATTTCCAGCCCAATGCCGGCATACGTACTAAACAGCAGGAAACTTCATCTAAAACTCAGGAGAAACGTTTCCTTGAAACTGCTCTGCTGTGCGTTCGTTCACCTAAGAGAGTTGAATCTATGTTGAGATTCACCGAGTCAGAAACACGTTTCTTCTAGGAGCTGCGTTGGGATATTCCCGAGTGAATGGGACCATAGGCTGTACAGAGAAATATCTGCTTCTAAAACCAAAACGGAGCTATCTAACTGAATGGTTGTCAATGTGTGCATTCAACTGACAGAGTTAAACTCACGTGTGGATTCAGCGGTTTGCAAACCCTTTCTGTGCAGAATCCCAAAACCGGTATTTCCAGCCCAATGCCGGCATACGTACTAAACAGCAGGAAACTTCGTCTAAGACTCAGGAGAAACGTTTCCTTGAAACTGCTCTGCTGTGCGTTCGTTCACCTAAGAGAGTTGAATCTATGTTGAGATTCAGCGAGTCAGAAACACGTTTCTTCTAGGAGCTGCGTTGGGATATTCCCGAGTGAATGGGACCATAGGCTGTACAGAGAAATATCTGCTTCTAAAACCAAAAGTGTGTTATCAAACTGAATGGTTGTCAATGTGTGCATTCAACTGACAGAGTTAAACTCACGTGTGGATTCAGCGGTTTGCACAACATTTCTGTGCAGAATCCCAAAACCGGTATTTCCAGCCCAATGCCGGCATCCGTACTAAACAGTAGGAAACTTCGTCTAAAACTCAGGAGAAACGTTTCCTTGAAACTGCTCTGCTGTGCGTTCGTTCACCTAAGAGAGTTGAATCTATGTTGAGATTCAGCGAGTCAGAAACACGTTTCTTCTAGGAGCTGCGTTGGGATATTCCCGAGTGAATGGGACCATAGGCTGTACAGAGAAATATCTGCTTCTAAAACCAAAAGTGTGCTATCAAACTGAATGGTTGTCAATGTGTGCATTCAACTGACAGAGTTAAACTCACGTGTGGATTCAGCGGTTTGCAAACCCTTTCTGTGCAGAATCCCAAAACCGGTATTTCCAGCCCAATGCCGGCATACGTACTAAACAGCAGGAAACTTCGTCTAAGACTCAGGAGAGAGGTTTCCTTGAAACTGCTCTGCTGTGCGTTCGTTCACCTAAGAGAGTTGAATCTATGTTGAGATTCAGCGAGTCAGAAACACGTTTCTTCTAGGAGCTGCGTTGGGATATTCCCGAGTGAATGGGACCATAGGCTGTACAGAGAAATATCTGCTTCTAAAACCAAAAGTGTGCTATCAAACTGAATGGTTGTCAATGTGTGCATTCAACTGACAGAGTTAAACTCACGTGTGGATTCAGCGGTTTGCACACCATTTCTGTGCAGAATCCCAAAACCGGTATGTCCAGCCCAATGCCGGCATCCGTACTAAACAGTAGGAAACTTCGTCTAAAACTCAGGAGAAACGTTTCCTTGAAACTGCTCTGCTGTGCGTTCGTTCACCTAAGAGAGTTGAATCTATGTTGAGATTCAGCGAGTCAGAAACACGTTTCTTCTAGGAGCTGCGTTGGGATATTCCCGAGTGAATGGGACCATAGGCTGTACAGAGAAATATCTGCTTCTAAAACCAAAACGGAGCTATCTAAGTGAATGGTTGTCAATGTGTGCATTCAACTGACAGAGTTAAACTCACGTGTGGATTCAGCGGTTTGCAAACCATTTCTGTGCAGAAACCCAAAACCGGTATGTCCAGCCCAATGCCGGCATTCGTACTAAACAGCAGGAAACTTCGTCTAAAACTCAGGAGAAACGTTTCCTTGAAACTGCTCTGCTGTGCGTTCGTTCACCTAAGAGAGTTGAATCTATGTTGAGATTCAGCGAGTCAGAAACACGTTTCTTCTTGGAGCTGCGTTGGGATATTCCCGAGTGAATGGGACCATAGGCTGTACAGAGAAATATCTGCTTCTAAAACCAAAAGTGTGCTATCAAACTGAATGGTTGTCAATGTGTGCATTCAACTGACAGAGTTAAACTCACGTGTGGATTCAGCGGTTTGCAAACCCTTTCTGTGCAGAATCCCAAAACCGGTATTTCCAGCCCAATGCCGGCATCCGTACTAAACAGCAGGAAACTTCGTCTAAGACTCAGGAGAGACGTTTCCTTGAAACTGCTCTGCTGTGCGTTCGTTCACCTAAGAGAGTTGAATCTATGTTGAGATTCAGCGAGTCAGAAACACGTTTCTTCTAGGAGCTGCGTTGGGATATTCCCGAGCCAATGGGACCATAGGCTGTACAGAGAAATATCTGCTTCTAAATTCAAAAGTGTGCTATCAAACTGAATGGTTGTCAATGTGTGCATTCAACTGACAGAGTTAAACTCACGTGTGGATTCAGCGGTTTGCAAACCCTTTCTGTGCAGAATCCCAAAACCGGTATGTCCAGCCCAATGCCGGCATATGTACTAAACAGCAGGAAACTTCGTCTAAAACTCAGGAGAAACGTTTCCTTGAAACTGCTCTGCTGTGCGTTCGTTCACCTAAGAGAGTTGAATCTATGTTGAGATTCAGCGAGTCAGAAACACGTTTCTTCTAGGAGCTGCGTTGGGATATTCCCGAGTGAATGGGACCATAGGCTGTACAGAGAAATATCTGCTTCTAAAACCAAAAGTGTGCTATCAAACTGAATGGTTGTCAATGTGTGCATTCAACTGACAGAGTTAAACTCACGTGTGGATTCAGCGGTTTGCAAACCCTTTCTGTGCAGAATCCCAAAACCGGTATTTCCAGCCCAATGCCGGCATACGTACTAAACAGCAGGAAACTTCATCTAAAACTCAGGAGAAACGTTTCCTTGAAACTGCTCTGCTGTGCGTTCGTTCACCTAAGAGAGTTGAATCTATGTTGAGATTCAGCGAGTCAGAAACACGTTTCTTCTAGGAGCTGCGTTGGGATATTCCCGAGTGAATGGGACCATAGGCTGTACAGAGAAATATCTGCTTCTAAAACCAAAACGGAGCTATCTAAGTGAATGGTTGTCAATGTGTGCATTCAACTGACAGAGTTAAACTCACGTGTGGATTCAGCGGTTTGCAAACCCTTTCTGTGCAGAATCCCATAACCGGTATTTCCAGCCCAATGCCGGCATACGTACTAAACAGCAGGAAACTTCGTCTAAAACTCAGGAGAAACGTTTCCTTGAAACTGCTCTGCTGTGCGTTCGTTCACCTAAGAGAGTTGAATCTATGTTGAGATTCAGCGAGTCAGAAACACGTTTCTTCTAGGAGCTGCGTTGGGATATTCCCGAGTGAATGGGACCATAGGCTGTACAGAGAAATATCTGCTTCTAAAACCAAAACGGAGCTATCTAACTGAATCGTTGTGAATGTGTGCATTCAACTGACAGAGTTAAACTCACGTGTGGATTCAGCGGTTTGCAAACCCTTTCTGTGCAGAATCCCAAAACCGGTATTTCCAGCCCAATGCCGGCATCCGTACTAAACAGTAGGAAACTTCGTCTAAAACTCAGGAGAAACGTTTCCTTGAAACTGCTCTGCTGTGCGTTCGTTCACCTAAGAGAGTTGAATCTATGTTGAGATTCAGCGAGTCAGAAACACGTTTCTTCTTGGAGCTGCGTTGGGATATTCCCGAGTGAATGGGACCATAGGCTGTACAGAGAAATATCTGCTCCTACAACCAAAAGGGTGGTATCTAACTGAATGGTTGTCAATGTGTGCATTCAACTGACAGAGTTAAACTCACGTTTGGATTCAGCGGTTTACAAACCCTTTCTGTGCAGGATCCCAAAACCGGTAATACCAGCTCAATGCCGGCATCCGTACTAAACAGCAGGAAACTTCGTCTAAAACTCAGGAGAAACGTTTCCTTGAAACTGCTCTGCTGTGCGTTCGTTCACCTAAGAGAGTTGAATCTATGTTGAGATTCAACGAGTCAGAAACACGTTTCTTCTAGGAGGTGCGTTGGGATATTCCCGAGTGAATGGGACCATAGGCTGTACAGAGAAATATCTGCTTCTAAATCCAAAAGTGTGCTATCAAACTGAATGGTTGTCAATGTGTGCATTCAACTGACAGAGTTAAACTCACGTGTGGATTCAGCGGTTTGCAAACCCTTTCTGTGCAGAATCCCAAAACCGGTATGTCCAGCCCAATGCCGGCATACGTACTAAACAGCAGGAAACTTTTTCTAAAACTCAGGAGAAACGTTTCCTTGAAACTGCTCTGCTGTGCGTTCGTTCACCTAAGAGAGTTGAATCTATGTTGAGATTCAGCGAGTCAGAAACACGTTTCTTCTTGGAGCTGCGTTGGGATATTCCCGAGTGAATGGGACCATAGGCTGTACAGAGAAATATCTGCTTCTAAATCCAAAAGTGTGCTATCAAACTGAATGGTTGTCAATGTGTGCATTCAACTGACAGAGTTAAACTCACGTGTGGATTCAGCGGTTTGCAAACCCTTTCTGTGCAGAATCCCAAAACCGGTATTTCCAGCCCAATGCCGGCATACGTACTAAACAGCAGGAAACTTCGTCTAAAACTCAGGAGAAACGTTTCCTTGAAACTGCTCTGCTGTGCGTTCTTTCACCTAAGAGAGTTGAATCTATGTTGAGATTCAGCGAGTCAGAAACACGTTTCTTCTAGGAGCTGCGTTGGGATATTCCCGAGTGAATGGGACCATAGGCTGTACAGAGAAATATCTGCTTCTAAAACCAAAACGGAGCTATCTAAGTGAATGGTTGTCAATGTGTGCATTCAACTGACAGAGTTAAACTCACGTGTGGATTCAGCGGTTTGCAAACCCTTTCTGTGCAGAATCCCAAAACCGGTATTTCCAGCCCAATGCCGGCATACGTACTAAACAGCAGGAAACTTCGTCTAAAACTCAGGAGAAACGTTTCCTTGAAACTGCTCTGCTGTGCGTTCGTTCACCTAAGAGAGTTGAATCTATGTTGAGATTCAGCGAGTCAGAAACACGTTTCTTCTAGGAGCTGCGTTGGGATATTCCCGAGTGAATGGGACCATAGGCTGTACAGAGAAATATCTGCTTCTAAAACCAAAACGGAGCTATCTAACTGAATCGTTGTGAATGTGTGCATTCAACTGACAGAGTTAAACTCACGTGTGGATTCAGCGGTTTGCAAACCCTTTCTGTGCAGAATCCCAAAACCGGTATTTCCAGCCCAATGCCGGCATACGTACTAAACAGTAGGAAACTTCGTCTAAAACTCAGGAGAAACGTTTCCTTGAAACTGCTCTGCTGTGCGTTCGTTCACCTAAGAGAGTTGAATCTATGTTGAGATTCAGCGAGTCAGAAACACGTTTCTTCTAGGAGCTGCGTTGGGATATTCCCGAGTGAATGGGACCATAGGCTGTACAGAGAAATATCTGCTCCTACAACAAAAGGGGTGGTATCTAACTGAATGATTGTCAATGTGTGCATTCAACTGACAGAGTTAAACTCACGTGTGGATTCAGCGGTTTACAAACCCTTTCTGTGCAGAATCCCAAAACCGGTATTTCCAGCCCAATGCCGGCATACGTACTAAACAGCAGGAAACTTCGTCTAAAACTCAGGAGAAACGTTTCCTTGAAACTGCTCTGCTGTGCGTTCTTTCACCTAAGAGAGTTGAATCTATGTTGAGATTCAGCGAGTCAGAAACACGTTTCTTCTAGGAGCTGCGTTGGGATATTCCCGAGTGAATGGGACCATAGGCTGTACAGAGAAATATCTGCTTCTAAAACCAAAACGGAGCTATCTAAGTGAATGGTTGTCAATGTGTGCATTCAACTGACAGAGTTAAACTCACGTGTGGATTCAGCGGTTTGCAAACCCTTTCTGTGCAGAATCCCATAACCGGTATTTCCAGCCCAATGCCGGCATACGTACTAAACAGCAGGAAACTTCGTCTAAAACTCAGGAGAAACGTTTCCTTGAAACTGCTCTGCTGTGCGTTCGTTCACCTAAGAGAGTTGAATCTATGTTGAGATTCAGCGAGTCAGAAACACGTTTCTTCTAGGAGCTGCGTTGGGATATTCCCGAGTGAATGGGACCATAGGCTGTACAGAGAAATATCTGCTTCTAAAACCAAAACGGAGCTATCTAACTGAATCGTTGTGAATGTGTGCATTCAACTGACAGAGTTAAACTCACGTGTGGATTCAGCGGTTTGCAAACCCTTTCTGTGCAGAATCCCAAAACCGGTATTTCCAGCCCAATGCCGGCATCCGTACTAAACAGTAGGAAACTTCGTCTAAAACTCAGGAGAAACGTTTCCTTGAAACTGCTCTGCTGTGCGTTCGTTCACCTAAGAGAGTTGAATCTATGTTGAGATTCAGCGAGTCAGAAACACGTTTCTTCTTGGAGCTGCGTTGGGATATTCCCGAGTGAATGGGACCATAGGCTGTACAGAGAAATATCTGCTCCTACAACCAAAAGGGTGGTATCTAACTGAATGGTTGTCAATGTGTGCATTCAACTGACAGAGTTAAACTCACGTTTGGATTCAGCGGTTTACAAACCCTTTCTGTGCAGGATCCCAAAACCGGTAATACCAGCTCAATGCCGGCATCCGTATTAAACAGCAGGAAACTTCGTCTAAAACTCAGGAGAAACGCTTCCTTGAAACTGCTCTGCTGTGCGTTCGTTCACCTAAGAGAGTTGAATCTATGTTGAGATTCAACGAGTCAGAAACACGTTTCTTCTAGGAGGTGCGTTGGGATATTCCCGAGTGAATGGGACCATAGGCTGTACAGAGAAATATCTGCTTCTAAATCCAAAAGTGTGCTATCAAACTGAATGGTTGTCAATGTGTGCATTCAACTGACAGAGTTAAACTCACGTGTGGATTCAGCGGTTTGCAAACCCTTTCTGTGCAGAATCCCAAAACCGGTATGTCCAGCCCAATGCCGGCATACGTACTAAACAGCAGGAAACTTCGTCTAAAACTCAGGAGAAACGTTTCCTTGAAACTGCTCTGCTGTGCGTTCGTTCACCTAAGAGAGTTGAATCTATGTTGAGATTCAGCGAGTCAGAAACACGTTTCTTCTAGGAGCTGCGTTGGGATATTCCCGAGTGAATGGGACCATAGGCTGTACAGAGAAATATCTGCTTCTAAAACCAAAAGTGTGCTATCAAACTGAATGGTTGTCAATGTGTGCATTCAACTGACAGAGTTAAACTCACGTGTGGATTCAGCGGTTTACAAACCCTTTCTGTGCAGAATCCCAAAACCGGTATTTCCAGCCCAATGCCGGCATACGTACTAAACAGCAGGAAACTTCGTCTAAAACTCAGGAGAAACGTTTCCTTGAAACTGCTCTGCTGTGCGTTCTTTCACCTAAGAGAGTTGAATCTATGTTGAGATTCAGCGAGTCAGAAACACGTTTCTTCTAGGAGCTGCGTTGGGATATTCCCGAGTGAATGGGACCATAGGCTGTACAGAGAAATATCTGCTTCTAAAACCAAAACGGAGCTATCTAAGTGAATGGTTGTCAATGTGTGCATTCAACTGACAGAGTTAAACTCACGTGTGGATTCAGCGGTTTGCAAACCCTTTCTGTGCAGAATCCCAAAACCGGTATTTCCAGCCCAATGCCGGCATACGTACTAAACAGCAGGAAACTTCGTCTAAAACTCAGGAGAAACGTTTCCTTGAAACTGCTCTGCTGTGCGTTCTTTCACCTAAGAGAGTTGAATCTATGTTGAGATTCAGCGAGTCAGAAACACGTTTCTTCTAGGAGCTGCGTTGGGATATTCCCGAGTGAATGGGACCATAGGCTGTACAGAGAAATATCTGCTTCTAAAACCAAAACGGAGCTATCTAAGTGAATGGTTGTCAATGTGTGCATTCAACTGACAGAGTTAAACTCACGTGTGGATTCAGCGGTTTGCAAACCCTTTCTGTGCAGAATCCCATAACCGGTATTTCCAGCCCAATGCCGGCATACGTACTAAACAGCAGGAAACTTCGTCTAAAACTCAGGAGAAACGTTTCCTTGAAACTGCTCTGCTGTGCGTTCGTTCACCTAAGAGAGTTGAATCTATGTTGAGATTCAGCGAGTCAGAAACACGTTTCTTCTAGGAGCTGCGTTGGGATATTCCCGAGTGAATGGGACCATAGGCTGTACAGAGAAATATCTGCTTCTAAAACCAAAACGGAGCTATCTAACTGAATCGTTGTGAATGTGTGCATTCAACTGACAGAGTTAAACTCACGTGTGGATTCAGCGGTTTGCAAACCCTTTCTGTGCAGAATCCCAAAACCGGTATTTCCAGCCCAATGCCGGCATCCGTACTAAACAGTAGGAAACTTCGTCTAAAACTCAGGAGAAACGTTTCCTTGAAACTGCTCTGCTGTGCGTTCGTTCACCTAAGAGAGTTGAATCTATGTTGAGATTCAGCGAGTCAGAAACACGTTTCTTCTTGGAGCTGCGTTGGGATATTCCCGAGTGAATGGGACCATAGGCTGTACAGAGAAATATCTGCTTCTAAAACCAAAAGTGTGCTATCAAACTGAATGGTTGTCAATGTGTGCATTCAACTGACAGAGTTAAACTCACGTGTGGATTCAGCGGTTTACAAACCCTTTCTGTGCAGAATCCCAAAACCGGTATTTCCAGCCCAATGCCGGCATACGTACTAAACAGCAGGAAACTTCGTCTAAAACTCAGGAGAAACGTTTCCTTGAAACTGCTCTGCTGTGCGTTCTTTCACCTAAGAGAGTTGAATCTATGTTGAGATTCAGCGAGTCAGAAACACGTTTCTTCTAGGAGCTGCGTTGGGATATTCCCGAGTGAATGGGACCATAGGCTGTACAGAGAAATATCTGCTTCTAAAACCAAAACGGAGCTATCTAAGTGAATGGTTGTCAATGTGTGCATTCAACTGACAGAGTTAAACTCACGTGTGGATTCAGCGGTTTGCAAACCCTTTCTGTGCAGAATCCCAAAACCGGTATTTCCAGCCCAATGCCGGAATCCGTACTAAACAGCAGGAAACTTCGTCTAAAACTCAGGAGAAACGTTTCCTTGAAACTGCTCTGCTGTGCGTTCTTTCACCTAAGAGAGTTGAATCTATGTTGAGATTCAGCGAGTCAGAAACACGTTTCTTCTAGGAGCTGCGTTGGGATATTCCCGAGTGAATGGGACCATAGGCTGTACAGAGAAATATCTGCTTCTAAAACCAAAACGGAGCTATCTAAGTGAATGGTTGTCAATGTGTGCATTCAACTGACAGAGTTAAACTCACGTGTGGATTCAGCGGTTTGCAAACCCTTTCTGTGCAGAATCCCATAACCGGTATTTCCAGCCCAATGCCGGCATACGTACTAAACAGCAGGAAACTTCGTCTAAAACTCAGGAGAAACGTTTCCTTGAAACTGCTCTGCTGTGCGTTCGTTCACCTAAGAGAGTTGAATCTATGTTGAGATTCAGCGAGTCAGAAACACGTTTCTTCTAGGAGCTGCGTTGGGATATTCCCGAGTGAATGGGACCATAGGCTGTACAGAGAAATATCTGCTTCTAAAACCAAAACGGAGCTATCTAACTGAATCGTTGTGAATGTGTGCATTCAACTGACAGAGTTAAACTCACGTGTGGATTCAGCGGTTTGCAAACCCTTTCTGTGCAGAATCCCAAAACCGGTATTTCCAGCCCAATGCCGGAATCCGTACTAAACAGCAGGAAACTTCGTCTAAAACTCAGGAGAAACGTTTCCTTGAAACTGCTCTGCTGTGCGTTCGATCACCTAAGAGAGTTGAATCTATGTTGAGATTCAGCGAGTCAGAAACACGTTTTTTCTAGGAGGTGCGTTGGGATATTCCCGAGTGAATGGGACCATAGGCTGTACAGAGAAATATCTGCTCCTACAACCAAAAGGGTGGTATCTAACTGAATGGTTGTCAATGTGTGCATTCAACTGACAGAGTTAAACTCACGTTTGGATTCAGCGGTTTACAAACCCTTTCTGTGCAGGATCCCAAAACCGGTAATACCAGCTCAATGCCGGAATCCGTACTAAACAGGAGGAAACTTCGTCTAAAACTCAGGAGAAACGTTTCCTTGAAACTGCTCTGCTGTGCGTTCGTTCACCTAAGAGAGTTGAATCTATGTTGAGATTCAACGAGTCAGAAACACGTTTCTTCTAGGAGGTGCGTTGGGATATTCCCGAGTGAATGGGACCATAGGCTCTACAGAGAAATATCTGCTTCTAAATCCAAAAGTGTGCTATCAAACTGAATGGTTGTCAATGTGTGCATTCAACTGACAGAGTTAAACTCACGTGTGGATTCAGCGGTTTGCAAACCCTTTCTGTTCAGAATCCCAAAACCGGTATTTCCAGCCCAATGCCGGAATCCGTACTAAACAGCAGGAAACTTCGTCTAAAACTCAGGAGAAACGTTTCCTTGAAACTGCTCTGCTGTGCGTTCGATCACCTAAGAGAGTTGAATCTATGTTGAGATTCAGCGAGTCAGAAACACGTTTTTTCTAGGAGGTGCGTTGGGATATTCCCGAGTGAATGGGACCATAGGCTGTACAGAGAAATATCTGCTCCTACAACCAAAAGGGTGGTATCTAACTGAATGGATGTCAATGTGTGCATTCAACTGACAGAGTTAAACTCACGTTTGGATTCAGCGGTTTACAAACCCTTTCTGTGCAGGATCCCAAAACCGGTAATACCAGCTCAATGCCGGCATCCGTACTAAACAGCAGGAAACTTCGTCTAAAACTCAGGAGAAACGTTTCCTTGAAACTGCTCTGCTGTGCGTTCGTTCACCTAAGAGAGTTGAATCTATGTTGAGATTCAACGAGTCAGAAACACGTTTCTTCTAGGAGGTGCGTTGGGATATTCCCGAGTGAATGGGACCATAGGCTCTACAGAGAAATATCTGCTTCTAAATCCAAAAGTGTGCTATCAAACTGAATGGTTGTCAATGTGTGCATTCAACTGACAGAGTTAAACTCACGTGTGGATTCAGCGGTTTGCAAACCCTTTCTGTGCAGAATCCCAAAACCGGTATGTCCAGCCCAATGCCGGCATACGTACTAAACAGCAGGAAACTTTTTCTAAAACTCAGGAGAAACGTTTCCTTGAAACTGCTCTGCTGTGCGTTCGTTCACCTAAGAGAGTTGAATCTATGTTGAGATTCAGCGAGTCAGAAACACGTTTCTTCTTGGAGCTGCGTTGGGATATTCCCGAGTGAATGGGACCATAGGCTGTACAGAGAAATATCTGCTTCTAAATCCAAAAGTGTGCTATCAAACTGAATGGTTGTCAATGTGTGCATTCAACTGACAGAGTTAAACTCACGTGTGGATTCAGCGGTTTGCAAACCCTTTCTGTGCAGAATCCCAAAACCGGTATTTCCAGCCCAATGCCGGCATACGTACTAAACAGCAGGAAACTTCGTCTAAAACTCAGGAGAAACGTTTCATTGAAACTGCTCTGCTGTGCGTTCTTTCACCTAAGAGAGTTGAATCTATGTTGAGATTCAGCGAGTCAGAAACACGTTTCTTCTAGGAGCTGCGTTGGGATATTCCCGAGTGAATGGGACCATAGGCTGTACAGAGAAATATCTGCTTCTAAAACCAAAACGGAGCTATCTAAGTGAATGGTTGTCAATGTGTGCATTCAACTGACAGAGTTAAACTCACGTGTGGATTCAGCGGTTTGCAAACCCTTTCTGTGCAGAATCCCAAAACCGGTATTTCCAGCCCAATGCCGGCATACGTACTAAACAGCAGGAAACTTCGTCTAAAACTCAGGAGAAACGTTTCCTTGAAACTGCTCTGCTGTGCGTTCGTTCACCTAAGAGAGTTGAATCTATGTTGAGATTCAGCGAGTCAGAAACACGTTTCTTCTAGGAGCTGCGTTGGGATATTCCCGAGTGAATGGGACCATAGGCTGTACAGAGAAATATCTGCTTCTAAAACCAAAACGGAGCTATCTAACTGAATCGTTGTGAATGTGTGCATTCAACTGACAGAGTCAAACTCACGTGTGGATTCAGCGGTTTGCAAACCCTTTCTGTGCAGAATCCCAAAACCGGTATTTCCAGCCCAATGCCGGCATACGTACTAAACAGTAGGAAACTTCGTCTAAAACTCAGGAGAAACGTTTCCTTGAAACTGCTCTGCTGTGCGTTCGTTCACCTAAGAGAGTTGAATCTATGTTGAGATTCAGCGAGTCAGAAACACGTTTCTTCTAGGAGCTGCGTTGGGATATTCCCGAGTGAATGGGACCATAGGCTGTACAGAGAAATATCTGCTCCTACAACCAAAAGGGTGGTATCTAACTGAATGGTTGTCAATGTGTGCATTCAACTGACAGAGTTAAACTCACGTTTGGATTCAGCGGTTTACAAACCCTTTCTGTGCAGGATCCCAAAACCGGTAATACCAGCTCAATGCCAGCATCCGTACTAAACAGCAGGAAACTTCGTCTAAAACTCAGGAGAAACGTTTCCTTGAAACTGCTCTGCTGTGCGTTCGTTCACCTAAGAGAGTTGAATCTATGTTGAGATTCAACGAGTCAGAAACACGTTTCTTCTAGGAGGTGCGTTGGGATATTCCCGAGTGAATGGGACCATAGGCTGTACAGAGAAATATCTGTTCTAAATCCAAAAGTGTGCTATCAAACTGAATGGTTGTCAATGTGTGCATTCAACTGACAGAGTTAAACTCACGTGTGGATTCAGCGGTTTGCAAACCCTTTCTGTGCAGAATCCCAAAACCGGTATGTCCAGCCCAATGCCGGCATACGTACTAAACAGCAGGAAACTTCGTCTAAAACTCAGGAGAAACGTTTCCTTGAAACTGCTCTGCTGTGCGTTCGTTCACCTAAGAGAGTTGAATCTATGTTGAGATTCAGCGAGTCAGAAACACGTTTCTTCTAGGAGCTGCGTTGGGATATTCCCGAGTGAATGGGACCATAGGCTGTACAGAGAAATATCTGCTCCTACAACAAAAGGGGTGGTATCTAACTGAATGATTGTCAATGTGTGCATTCAACTGACAGAGTTAAACTCACGTGTGGATTCAGCGGTTTGCAAACCCTTTCTGTGCAGAATCCCATAATCGGTATTTCCAGCCCAATGCCGGCATACGTACTAAACAGCAGGAAACTTCGTCTAAAACTCAGGAGAAACGTTTCCTTGAAACTGCTCTGCTGTGCGTTCGTTCACCTAAGAGAGTTGAATCTATGTTGAGATTCAGCGAGTCAGAAACACGTTTCTTCTAGGAGCTGCGTTGGGATATTCCCGAGTGAATGGGACCATAGGCTGTACAGAGAAATATCTGCTTCTAAAACCAAAACGGAGCTATCTAACTGAATCGTTGTGAATGTGTGCATTCAACTGACAGAGTTAAACTCACGTGTGGATTCAGCGGTTTGCAAACCCTTTCTGTGCAGAATCCCAAAACCGGTATTTCCAGCCCAATGCCGGCATCCGTACTAAACAGTAGGAAACTTCGTCTAAAACTCAGGAGAAACGTTTCCTTGAAACTGCTCTACTGTGCGTTCGTTCACCTAAGAGAGTTGAATCTATGTTGAGATTCAGCGAGTCAGAAACACGTTTCTTCTAGGAGCTGCGTTGGGATATTCCCGAGTGAATGGGACCATAGGCTGTACAGAGAAATATCTGCTCCTACAACCAAAAGGGTGGTATCTAACTGAATGGTTGTCAATGTGTGCATTCAACTGACAGAGTTAAACTCACGTTTGGATTCAGCGGTTTACAAACCCTTTCTGTGCAGGATCCCAAAACCGGTAATACCAGCTCAATGCCGGCATCCGTATTAAACAGCAGGAAACTTCGTCTAAAACTCAGGAGAAACGCTTCCTTGAAACTGCTCTGCTGTGCGTTCGTTCACCTAAGAGAGTTGAATCTATGTTGAGATTCAGCGAGTCAGAAACACGTTTCTTCTAGGAGCTGCGTTGGGATATTCCCGAGTGAATGGGACCATAGGCTGTACAGAGAAATATCTGCTTCTAAAACCAAAACGGAGCTATCTAACTGAATCCTTGTGAATGTGTGCATTCAACTGACAGAGTTAAACTCACGTGTGGATTCAGCGGTTTGCAAACCCTTTCTGTGCAGAATCCCAAAACCGGTATTTCCAGCCCAATGCCGGCATACGTACTAAACAGTAGGAAACTTCGTCTAAAACTCAGGAGAAACGTTTCCTTGAAACTGCTCTGCTGTGCGTTCGTTCACCTAAGAGAGTTGAATCTATGTTGAGATTCAGCGAGTCAGAAACACGTTTCTTCTAGGAGCTGCGTTGGGATATTCCCGAGTGAATGGGACCATAGGCTGTACAGAGAAATATCTGCTCCTACAACCAAAAGGGTGGTATCTAACTGAATGGTTGTCAATGTGTGCATTCAACTGACAGAGTTAAACTCACGTTTGGATTCAGCGGTTTACAAACCCTTTCTGTGCAGGATCCCAAAACCGGTAATACCAGCTCAATGCCAGCATCCGTACTAAACAGCAGGAAACTGCGTCTAAAACTCAGGAGAAACGTTTCCTTGAAACTGCTCTGCTGTGCGTTCGTTCACCTAAGAGAGTTGAATCTATGTAGAGATTCAACGAGTTAGAAACACGTTTCTTCTAGGAGGTGCGTTGGGATATTCCCGAGTGAATGGGACCATAGGCTGTACAGAGAAATATCTGCTTCTAAATCCAAAAGTGTGCTATCAAACTGAATGGTTGTCAATGTGTGCATTCAACTGACAGAGTTAAACTCACGTGTGGATTCAGCGGTTTGCAAACCCTTTCTGTGCAGAATCCCAAAACCGGTATGTCCAGCCCAATGCCGGCATACGTACTAAACAGCAGGAAACTTCGTCTAAAACTCAGGAGAAACGTTTCCTTGAAACTGCTCTGCTGTGCGTTCGTTCACCTAAGAGAGTTGAATCTATGTTGAGATTCAGCGAGTCAGAAACACGTTTCTTCTAGGAGCTGCGTTGGGATATTCCCGAGTGAATGGGACTATAGGCTATACAGAGAAATATCTGCTCCTACAACAAAAGGGGTGGTATCTAACTGAATGATTGTCAATGTGTGCATTCAACTGACAGAGTTAAACTCACGTGTGGATTCAGCGGTTTGCAAACCCTTTCTGTGCAGAATCCCATAACCGGTATTTCCAGCCCAAAGCCGGCATACGTACTAAACAGCAGGAAACTTCGTCTAAAACTCAGGAGAAACGTTTCCTTGAAACTGCTCTGCTGTGCGTTCGTTCACCTAAGAGAGTTGAATCTATGTTGAGATTCAGCGAGTCAGAAACACGTTTCTTCTAGGAGCTGCGTTGGGATATTCCCGAGTGAATGGGACCATAGGCTGTACAGAGAAATATCTGCTTCTAAAACCAAAACGGAGCTATCTAACTGAATCGTTGTGAATGTGTGCATTCAACTGACAGAGTTAAACTCACGTGTGGATTCAGCGGTTTGCAAACCCTTTCTGTGCAGAATCCCAAAACCGGTATTTCCAGCCCAATGCCGGCATCCGTACTAAACAGTAGGAAACTTCGTCTAAAACTCAGGAGAAACGTTTCCTTGAAACTGCTCTGCTGTGCGTTCGTTCACCTAAGAGAGTTGAATCTATGTTGAGATTCAGCGAGTCAGAAACACGTTTCTTCTAGGAGCTGCGTTGGGATATTCCCGAGTGAATGGGACCATAGGCTGTACAGAGAAATATCTGCTCCTACAACCAAAAGGGTGGTATCTAACTGAATGGTTGTCAATGTGTGCATTCAACTGACAGAGTTAAACTCACGTTTGGATTCAGCGGTTTACAAACCCTTTCTGTGCAGGATCCCAAAACCGGTAATACCAGCTCAATGCCGGCATCCGTATTAAACAGCAGGAAACTTCATCTAAAACTCAGGAGAAACGCTTCCTTGAAACTGCTCTGCTGTGCGTTCGTTCACCTAAGAGAGTTGAATCTATGTTGAGATTCAACGAGTCAGAAACACGTTTCTTCTAGGAGGTGCGTTGGGATATTCCCGAGTGAATGGGACCATAGGCTCTACAGAGAAATATCTGCTTCTAAATCCAAAAGTGTGCTATCAAACTGAATGGTTGTCAATGTGTGCATTCAACTGACAGAGTTAAACTCACGTGTGGATTCAGCGGTTTGCAAACCCTTTCTGTGCAGAATCCCAAAACCGGTATGTCCAGCCCAATGCCGGCATACGTACTAAACAGCAGGAAACTTTTTCTAAAACTCAGGAGAAACGTTTCCTTGAAACTGCTCTGCTGTGCGTTCGTTCACCTAAGAGAGTTGAATCTATGTTGAGATTCAGCGAGTCAGAAACACGTTTCTTCTTGGAGCTGCGTTGGGATATTCCCGAGTGAATGGGACCATAGGCTGTACAGAGAAATATCTGCTTCTAAATCCAAAAGTGTGCTATCAAACTGAATGGTTGTCAATGTGTGCATTCAACTGACAGAGTTAAACTCACGTGTGGATTCAGCGGTTTGCAAACCCTTTCTGTGCAGAATCCCAAAACCGGTATTTCCAGCCCAATGCCGGCATACGTACTAAACAGCAGGAAACTTCGTCTAAAACTCAGGAGAAACGTTTCCTTGAAACTGCTCTGCTGTGCGTTCTTTCACCTAAGAGAGTTGAATCTATGTTGAGATTCAGCGAGTCAGAAACACGTTTCTTCTAGGAGCTGCGTTGGGATATTCCCGAGTGAATGGGACCATAGGCTGTACAGAGAAATATCTGCTTCTAAAACCAAAACGGAGCTATCTAAGTGAATGGTTGTCAATGTGTGCATTCAACTGACAGAGTTAAACTCACGTGTGGATTCAGCGGTTTGCAAACCCTTTCTGTGCAGAATCCCAAAACCGGTATTTCCAGCCCAATGCCGGCATACGTACTAAACAGCAGGAAACTTCGTCTAAAACTCAGGAGAAACGTTTCCTTGAAACTGCTCTGCTGTGCGTTCGTTCACCTAAGAGAGTTGAATCTATGTTGAGATTCAGCGAGTCAGAAACACGTTTCTTCTAGGAGCTGCGTTGGGATATTCCCGAGTGAATGGGACCATAGGCTGTACAGAGAAATATCTGCTTCTAAAACCAAAACGGAGCTATCTAACTGAATCGTTGTGAATGTGTGCATTCAACTGACAGAGTTAAACTCACGTGTGGATTCAGCGGTTTGCAAACCCTTTCTGTGCAGAATCCCAAAACCGGTATTTCCAGCCCAATGCCGGCATACGTACTAAACAGTAGGAAACTTCGTCTAAAACTCAGGAGAAACGTTTCCTTGAAACTGCTCTGCTGTGCGTTCGTTCACCTAAGAGAGTTGAATCTATGTTGAGATTCAGCGAGTCAGAAACACGTTTCTTCTAGGAGCTGCGTTGGGATATTCCCGAGTGAATGGGACCATAGGCTGTACAGAGAAATATCTGCTCCTACAACCAAAAGGGTGGTATCTAACTGAATGGTTGTCAATGTGTGCATTCAACTGACAGAGTTAAACTCACGTTTGGATTCAGCGGTTTACAAACCCTTTCTGTGCAGGATCCCAAAACCGGTAATACCAGCTCAATGCCGGCATCCGTACTAAACAGCAGGAAACTTCGTCTAAAACTCAGGAGAAACGTTTCCTTGAAACTGCTCTGCTGTGCGTTCGTTCACCTAAGAGAGTTGAATCTATGTTGAGATTCAACGAGTCACAAACACGTTTCTTCTAGGAGGTGCGTTGGGATATTCCCGAGTGAATGGGACCATAGGCTGTACAGAGAAATATCTGCTTCTAAATCCAAAAGTGTGCTATCAAACTGAATGGTTGTCAATGTGTGCATTCAACTGACAGAGCTAAACTCACGTGTGGATTCAGCGGTTTGCAAACCCTTTCTGTGCAGAATCCCAAAACCGGTATGTCCAGCCCAATGCCGGCATACGTACTAAACAGCAGGAAACTTCGTCTAAAACTCAGGAGAAACGTTTCCTTGAAACTGCTCTGCTGTGCGTTCGTTCACCTAAGAGAGTTGAATCTATGTTGAGATTCAGCGAGTCAGAAACACGTTTCTTCTAGGAGCTGCGTTGGGATATTCCCGAGTGAATGGGACCATAGGCTGTACAGAGAAATATCTGCTTCTAAAACCAAAAGTGTGCTATCAAACTGAATGGTTGTCAATGTGTGCATTCAACTGACAGAGTTAAACTCACGTGTGGATTCAGCGGTTTACAAACCCTTTCTGTGCAGAATCCCAAAACCGGTAATTCCAGCCCAATGCCGGCATACGTACTAAACAGCAGGAAACTTCGTCTAAAACTCAGGAGAAACGTTTCCTTGAAACTGCTCTGCTGTGCGTTCTTTCACCTAAGAGAGTTGAATCTATGTTGAGATTCAGCGAGTCAGAAACACGTTTCTTCTAGGAGCTGCGTTGGGATATTCCCGAGTGAATGGGACCATAGGCTGTACAGAGAAATATCTGCTTCTAAAACCAAAACGGAGCTATCTAAGTGAATGGTTGTCAATGTGTGCATTCAACTGACAGAGTTAAACTCACGTGTGGATTCAGCGGTTTGCAAACCCTTTCTGTGCAGAATCCCAAAACCGGTATTTCCAGCCCAATGCCGGCATACGTACTAAACAGCAGGAAACTTCGTCTAAAACTCAGGAGAAACGTTTCCTTGAAACTGCTCTGCTGTGCGTTCGTTCACCTAAGAGAGTTGAATCTATGTTGAGATTCAGCGAGTCAGAAACACGTTTCTTCTAGGAGCTGCGTTGGGATATTCCCGAGTGAATGGGACCATAGGCTGTACAGAGAAATATCTGCTTCTAAAACCAAAACGGAGCTATCTAAGTGAATGGTTGTCAATGTGTGCATTCAACTGACAGAGTTAAACTCACGTGTGGATTCAGCGGTTTGCAAACCCTTTCTGTGCAGAATCCCAAAACCGGTATTTCCAGCCCAATGCCGGCATACGTACTAAACAGCAGGAAACTTCGTCTAAAACTCAGGAGAAACGTTTCCTTGAAACTGCTCTGCTGTGCGTTCGTTCACCTAAGAGAGTTGAATCTATGTTGAGATTCAGCGAGTCAGAAACACGTTTCTTCTAGGAGCTGCGTTGGGATATTCCCGAGTGAATGGGACCATAGGCTGTACAGAGAAATATCTGCTTCTAAAACCAAAACGGAGCTATCTAACTGAATCGTTGTGAATGTGTGCATTCAACTGACAGAGTTAAACTCACGTGTGGATTCAGCGGTTTGCAAACCCTTTCTGTGCAGAATCCCAAAACCGGTATTTCCAGCCCAATGCCGGCATCCGTACTAAACAGTAGGAAACTTCGTCTAAAACTCAGGAGAAACGTTTCCTTGAAACTGCGCTGCTGTGCGTTCGTTCACCTAAGAGAGTTGAATCTATGTTGAGATTCAGCGAGTCAGAAACACGTTTCTTCTAAGAGCTGCGTTGGGATATTCCCGAGTGAATGGGACCATAGGCTGTACAGAGAAATATCTGCTCCTACAACCAAAAGGGTGGTATCTAACTGAATGGTTGTCAATGTGTGCATTCAACTGACAGAGTTAAACTCACGTTTGGATTCAGCGGTTTACAAACCCTTTCTGTGCAGGATCCCAAAACCGGTAATACCAGCTCAATGCCGGCATCCGTAATAAACAGCAGGAAACTTCGTCTAAAACTCAGGAGAAACGTTTCCTTGAAACTGCTCTGCTGTGCGTTCGTTCACCTAAGAGAGTTGAATCTATGTTGAGATTCAGCGAGTCAGAAACACGTTTCTTCTAGGAGCTGCGTTGGGATATTCCCGAGTGAATGGGACCATAGGCTGTACAGAGAAATATCTGCTTCTAAAACCAAAACGGAGCTATCTAAGTGAATGGTTGTCAATGTGTGCATTCAACTGACAGAGTTAAACTCACGTGTGGATTCAGCGGTTTGCAAACCCTTTCTGTGCAGAATCCCAAAACCGGTATTTCCAGCCCAATGCCGGCATACGTACTAAACAGCAGGAAACTTCGTCTAAAACTCAGGAGAAACGTTTCCTTGAAACTGCTCTGCTGTGCGTTCGTTCACCTAAGAGAGTTGAATCTATGTTGAGATTCAGCGAGTCAGAAACACGTTTCTTCTAGGAGCTGCGTTGGGATATTCCCGAGTGAATGGGACCATAGGCTGTACAGAGAAATATCTGCTTCTAAAACCAAAACGGAGCTATCTAACTGAATCGTTGTGAATGTGTGCATTCAACTGACAGAGTTAAACTCACGTGTGGATTCAGCGGTTTGCAAACCCTTTCTGTGCAGAATCCCAAAACCGGTATTTCCAGCCCAATGCCGGCATCCGTACTAAACAGCAGGAAACTTCGTCTAAAACTCAGGAGAAACGTTTCCTTGAAACTGCTCTGCTGTGCGTTCGTTCACCTAAGAGAGTTGAATCTATGTTGAGATTCAGCGAGTCAGAAACACGTTTCTTCTAGGAGCTGCGTTGGGATATTCCCGAGTGAATGAGACCATAGGCTGTACAGAGAAATATCTGCTTCTAAAACCAAAACGGAGCTATCTAACTGAATCGTTGTGAATGTGTGCATTCAACTGACAGAGTTAAACTCACGTGTGGATTCAGCGGTTTGCAAACCCTTTCTGTTCAGAATCCCAAAACCGGTATTTCCAGCCCAATGCCGGCATCCGTACTAAACAGCAGGAAACTTCGTCTAAAACTCAGGAGAAACGTTTCCTTGAAACTGCTCTGCTGTGCGTTCGATCACCTAAGAGAGTTGAATCTATGTTGAGATTCAGCGAGTCAGAAACACGTTTTTTCTAGGAGGTGCGTTGGGATATTCCCGAGTGAATGGGACCATAGGCTGTACAGAGAAATATCTGCTCCTACAACCAAAAGGGTGGTATCTAACTGAATGGTTGTCAATGTGTGCATTCAACTGACAGAGTTAAACTCACGTTTGGATTCAGCGGTTTACAAACCCTTTCTGTGCAGGATCCCAAAACCGGTAATACCAGCTCAATGCCGGCATCCTTACTAAACAGGGGTAAACGTCGTCTAAAACTCAGGAGAAACGTTTCCTTGAAACTGCTCTGCTGTGCGTTCGTTCACCTAAGAGAGTTGAAACTATGTTGAGATTCAGCGAGTCAGAAACACGTTTATGCTAGGAGCTGCGTTGGGATATTCCCGAGTGAATGGGACCATAGGCTGTACAGAGAAATATCTGCTTCTAAAACCAAAACGGAGCTATCTAACTGAATGGTTGTCAATGTGTGCATTTAACTGACAGAGTTAAACTCACGTGTGGATTCAGCGGTTTGCAAACCCTTTCTGTGCAGAATCCCAAAACCGGTATTTCCAGCCCAATGCCGGCATCCGTACTAAACAGCAGGAAACTTCGTCTAAAACTCAGGAGAAACGTTTCCTTGAAACTGCTCTGCTGTGCGTTCGATCACCAAAGAGAGTTGAATCTATGTTGAGATTCAGCGAGTCAGAAACACGTTTCTTCTAGGAGCTGCGTTGGGATATTCCCGAGTGAATGGGACCATAGGCTGTACAGAGAAATATCTGCTTCTAAAACCAAAACGGAGCTATCTAAGTGAATGGTTGTCAATGTGTGCATTCAACTGACAGAGTTAAACTCACGTGTGGATTCAGCGGTTTCCAAACCATTTCTGTGCAGAATCCCAAAACCGGTATGTCAGCCCAATGACGGCATCCGTACTAAACAGTAGGAAACTTCGTCTAAAACTCAGGAGAAACGTTTCCTTGAAACTGCTCTGCTGTGCGTTCGTTCACCTAAGAGAGTTGAATCTATGTTGAGATTCAGCGAGTCAGAAACACGTTTCTTCTAGGAGCTGCGTTGGGATATTCCCGAGTGAATGGGACCATAGGCTGTACAGAGAAATATCTGCTTCTAAAACCAAAACGGAGCTATCTAACTGAATGGTTGTCAATGTGTGCATTCAACTGACAGAGTTAAACTCACGTGTGGATTCAGCGGTTTGCAAACCCTTTCTGTGCAGAATCCCAAAACCGGTATTTCCAGCCCAATGCCGGCATACGTACTAAACAGCAGGAAACTTCGTCTAAGACTCAGGAGAAACGTTTCCTTGAAACTGCTCTGCTGTGCGTTCGATCACCTAAGAGAGTTGAATCTATGTTGAGATTCAGCGAGTCAGAAACACGTTTCTTCTAGGAGCTGCGTTGGGATATTCCCGAGTGAATGGGACCATAGGCTGTACAGAGAAATATCTGCTTCTAAAACCAAAAGTGTGCTATCAAACTGAATGGTTGTCAATGTGTGCATTCAACTGACAGAGTTAAACTCACGTGTGGATTCAGCGGTTTGCAAACCATTTCTGTGCAGAATCACAAAACCGGTATGTCCAGCCCAATGCCGGCATCCGTACTAAACAGTAGGAAACTTCGTCTAAAACTCAGGAGAAAGGTTTCCTTGAAACTGCTCTGCTGTGCGTTCGATCACCTCAGAGAGTTGAATCTATGTTGAGATTCAGCGAGTCAGAAACACGTTTCTTCTAGGAGGTGCGTTGGGATATTCCCGAGCGAATGGGACCATAGGCTGTACAGAGAAATATCTGCTTCTAAATCCAAAAGTGTGCTATCAAACTGAATGGTTGTCAATGTGTGCATTCAACTGACAGAGTTAAACTCACGTGTGGATTCAGCGGTTTGCAGACCCTTTCTGTGCAGAATCCCAAAACCGGTATGTCCAGCCCAATGCCGGCATACGTACTAAACAGCAGGAAACTTCGTCTAAAACTCAGGAGAAACGTTTCCTTGAAACTGCTCTGCTGTGCGTTCGTTCACCTAAGAGAGTTGAATCTATGTTGAGATTCAGCGAGTCAGAAACACGTTTCTTCTAGGAGGTGCGTTGGGATATTCCCGAGTGAATGGGACCATAGGCTGTACAGAGAAATATCTGCTTCTAAATCCAAAAGTGTGCTATCAAACTGAATGGTTGTCAATGTGTGCATTCAACTGACAGAGTTAAACTCACGTGTGGATTCAGCGGTTTGCAAACACTTTCTGTGCAGAATCCCAAAACCGGTATGTCCAGCCCCATGCCGGCATCCGTACTAAACAGCAGGAAACTTCGTCTAAAACTCAGGAGAAACGTTTCCTTGGAACTGCTCTGCTGTGCGTTCGTTCACCTAAGAGAGTTGAATCTATGTTGAGATTCAGCGAGTCAGAAACACGTTTCTTCTAGGAGCTGCGTTGGGATATTCCCGAGTGAATGGGACCATAGGCTGTACAGAGAAATATCTGCTTCTAAAACCAAAAGTGTGCTATCTAACTGAATGGTTGTCAATGTGTGCATTCAACTGACAGAGTTAAATTCACGTGTGGATTTAGCGGTTTGCAAATCCTTTCTGTGCAGAATCCCAAAACCGGTATTTCCAGCCCAATGCCGGCATACGTACGAAACAGCAGGAAACTTCGTCTAAAACTCAGGAGAAACGTTTCCTTGAAACTGCTCTGCTGTGCGTTCGTTCACCTAAGAGAGTTGAATCTATGTTGAGATTCAGCGAGTCAGAAACACGTTTCTTCTAGGAGCTGCGTTGGGATATTCCCGAGCGAATGGGACCATAGGCTGTACAGAGAAATATCTGCTTCTAAATCCAAAAGTGTGCTATCAAACTGAATGGTTGTCAATGTGTGCATTCAACTGACAGAGTTAAACTCACGTGTGGATTCAGCGGTTTGCAAACCCTTTCTGTGCAGAATCCCAAAACCGGTATGTCCAGCCCAATGCCAGCATACGTACTAAACAGCAGGAAACTTCGTCTAAAACTCAGGAGAAACGTTTCCTTGAAACTGCTCTGCTGTGCGTTCGTTCACCTAAGAGAGTTGAATCTATGTTGAGATTCAGCGAGTCAGAAACACGTTTCTTCTAGGAGGTGCGTTGGGATATTCCCGAGTGAATGGGACCATAGGCTGTACAGAGAAATATCTGCTTCTAAATCCAAAAGTGTGCTATCAAACTGAATGGTTGTCAATGTGTGCATTCAACTGACAGAGTTAAACTCACGTGTGGATTCAGCGGTTTGCAAACCCTTTCTGTGCAGAATCCCAAAACCGGTATGTCCAGCCCCATGCCGGCATCCGTACTAAACAGCAGGAAACTTCGTCTAAACCTCAGGAGAAACGTTTCCTTGGATCTGCTCTGCTGTGCGTTCGTTCACCTAAGAGAGTTGAATCTATGTTGAGATTCAGCGAGTCAGAAACACGTTTCTTCTAGGAGCTGCGTTGGGATATTCCCGAGTGAATGGGACCATAGGCTGTACAGAGAAATATCTGCTTCTAAAACCAAAAGTGTGCTATCTAACTGAATGGTTGTCAATGTGTGCATTCAACTGACAGAGTTAAATTCACGTGTGGATTCAGCGGTTTGCAAACCCTTTCTGTGCAGAATCCCAAAACCGGTATTTCCAGCCCAATGCCGGCATACGTACGAAACAGCAGGAAACTTCGTCTAAAACTCAGGAGAAACGTTTCCTTGAAACTGCTCTGCTGTGCGTTCGTTCACCTAAGAGAGTTGAATCTATGTTGAGATTCAGCGAGTCAGAAACACGTTTCTTCTAGGAGCTGCGTTGGGATATTCCCGAGTGAATGGGACCATAGGCTGTACAGAGAAATATCTGCTCCTACAACCAAAAGTGTGCTATCAAACTGAATGGTTGTCAATGTGTGCATTCAACTGACAGAGTTAAACTCACGTTTGGATTCAGCGGTTTGCAAACCCTTTCTGTGCAGAATCCCAAAACCGGTATTTCCAGCCCAATGCCGGCATACGTACTAAAGAGCAGGAAACTTCGTCTAAGACTCAGGAGAAACGTTTCCTTGAAACTGCTCTGCTGTGCGTTCGTTCACCTAAGAGAGTTGAAACTATGTTGAGATTCAGCGAGTCAGAAACACGTTTCTTCTAGGAGCTGCGTTGGGATATTCCCGAGTGAATGGGACCATAGGCTGTACAGAGAAATATCTGCTTCTAAAACAAAAACGGAGCTATCTAACTGAATGGTTGTCAATGTGTGCATTTAACTGACAGAGTTAAACTCACGTGTGGATTCAGCGGTTTGCAAACCCTTTCTGTGCAGAATCCCAAAACCGGTATTTCCAGCCCAATGCCGGCATCCGTACTAAACAGCAGGAAACTTCGTCTAAAACTCAGGAGAAACGTTTCCTTGAAACTGCTCTGCTGTGCGTTCGATCACCTAAGAGAGTTGAATCTATGTTGAGATTCAGCGAGTCAGAAACACGTTTCTTCTAGGAGCTGCGTTGGGATATTCCCGAGTGAATGGGACCATAGGCTGTACAGAGAAATATCTGCTTCTAAAACCAAAACGGAGCCATCTAAGTGAATGGTTGTCAATGTGTGCATTCATCTGACAGAGTTAAACTCACGTGTGGATTCAGCGGTTTGCAAACCATTTCTTTGCAGAATCCCAAAACCGGTATGTCCAGCCCAATGCCGGCATCCGTACTAAACAGTAGGAAACTTCGTCTAAAACTCAGGAGAAACGTTTCCTTGAAACTGCTCTGCTGTGCGTTCGTTCACCTAAGAGAGTTGAATCTATGTTGAGATTCAGCGAGTCAGAAACACGTTTCTTCTAGGAGCTGCGTTGGGATATTCCCGAGTGAATGGGACCATAGGCTGTACAGAGAAATATCTGCTTCTAAAACCAAAAGTGTGCTATCAAACTGAATGGTTGTCAATGTGTGCATTCAACTGACAGAGTTAAACTCACGTGTGGATTCAGCGGTTTGCAAAACATTTCTGTGCAGAATCACAAAACCGGTATGTCCAGCCCAATGCCGGCATCCGTACTAAACAGTAGGAAACTTCGTCTAAAACTCAGGAGAAACGTTTCCTTGAAACTGCTCTGCTGTGCGTTCTTTCACCTAAGAGAGTTGAATCTATGTTGAGATTCAGCGAGTCAGAAACACGTTTCTTCTAGGAGCTGCGTTGGGATATTCCCGAGTGAATGGGACCATAGGCTGTACAGAGAAATATCTGCTTCTAAAACCAAAAGTGTGCTATCAAACTGAATGGTTGTCAATGTGTGCATTCAACTGACAGAGTTAAACTCACGTGTGGATTCAGCGGTTTGCAAACCCTTTCTGTGCAGAATCCCAAAACCGGTATTTCCAGCCCAATGCCGGCATACGTACTAAACAGCAGGAAACTTCGTCTAAGACTCAGGAGAGACGTTTCCTTGAAACTGCTCTGCTGTGCGTTCGTTCACCTAAGAGAGTTGAATCTATGTTGAGATTCAGTGAGTCAGAAACACGTTTCTTCTAGGAGGTGCGTTGGGATATTCCCGAGCGAATGGGACCATAGGCTGTACAGAGAAATATCTGCTTCTAAATCCAAAAGTGTGCTATCAAACTGAATGGTTGTCAATGTGTGCATTCAACTGACAGAGTTAAACTCACGTGTGGATTCAGCGGTTTGCACACCATTTCTGTGCAGAATCCCAAAACCGGTATGTCCAGCCCAATGCCGGCATACGTACTAAACAGCAGGAAACTTCGTCTAAAACTCAGGAGAAACGTTTCCTTGGAACTGCTCTGCTGTGCGTTCGTTCACCTAAGAGAGTTGAATCTATGTTGAGATTCAGCGAGTCAGAAACACGTTTCTTCTATGAGCTGCGTTGGGATATTCCCGAGTGAATGGGACCGTAGGCTGTACAGAGAAATATCTGCTTCTGAAACCAAAAGTGTGCTATCTAACTGAATGGTTGTCAATGTGTGCATTCAACTGACAGAGTTAAATTCACGTGTGGATTCAGCGGTTTGCAAACCCTTTCTGTGCAGAATCCCAAAACCGGTATTTCCAGCCCAATGCCGGCATACGTACGAAACAGCAGGAAACTTCGTCTAAAACTCAGGAGAAACGTTTCCTTGAAACTGCTCTGCTGTGCGTTCGTTCACCTAAGAGAGTTGAATCTATGTTGAGATTCAGCGAGTCAGAAACACGATTCTTCTAGGAGCTGCGTTGGGATATTCCCGAGTGAATGGGACCATAGGCTGTACAGAGAAATATCTGCTCCTACAACCAAAAGTGTGCTATCAAACTGAATGGTTGTCAATGTGTGCATTCAACTGACAGAGTTAAACTCACGTTTGGATTCAGCGGTTTGCAAACCCGTTCTGTGCAGAATCCCAAAACCGGTATTTCCAGCCCAATGCCGGCATACGTACTAAAGAGCAGGAAACTTCGTCTAAGACTCAGGAGCAACGTTTCCTTGAAACTGCTCTGCTGTGCGTTCGTTCACCTAAGAGAGTTGAATCTATGTTGAGATTCAGCGAGTCAGAAACACGTTTCTTCTAGGAGCTGCGTTGGGATATTCCCGAGTGAATGGTACCATAGGCTGTACAGAGAATATCTGCTTCTAAAAGCAAAAGTGTGCTATCAAACTGAATGGTTGTCAATGTGTGCATTCAACTGACAGAGTTAAACTCACGTGTGGATTCAGCGGTTTGTAAACCATTTCTGTGCAGAATCCCAAAACCGGTATTTCCAGCCCAATGCCGGTATCCGTACTAAACAGCAGGAAACTTCGTCTAAAACTCAGGAGAAACGTTTCCTTGAAACTGCTCTGCTGTGCGTTCGTTCACCTAAGAGAGTTGAATCTATGTTGAGATTCAGCGAGTCAGGAACACGTTTCTTCTAGGAGCTGCGTTGGGATATTCCCGAGTGAATGGGACCATAGGCTGTACAGAGAAATATCTGCTTCTAAAACCAAAAGTGTGCTATCAAACTGAATGGTTGTCAATGTGTGCATTCAACTGACAGAGTTAAACTCACGTGTGGATTCAGCGGTTTGCAAACCCTTTCTGTGCAGAATCCCAAAACCGGTATTTCCAGCCCAATGCCGGCATACGAACTAAACAGCAGGAAACTTCGTCTAAGACTCAGGAGAAACGTTTCCTTGAAACTGCTCTGCTGTGCGTTCGTTCACCTAAGAGAGTAGAATCTATGTTGAGATTCAGCGAGTCAGAAACACGTTTCTTCTAGGAGCTGCGTTGGGATATTCCCGAGTGAATGGGACCATAGGCTGTACAGAGAAATATCTGCTTCTAAAACCAAAAGTGTGCTATCAAACTGAATGGTTGTTAATATGTGCATTCAACTGACAGAGTTAAACTCACGTGTGGATTCAGCGGTTTGCAAACCCTTTCTGTGCAGAATAACAAAACCGGTATTTCCAGCCCAATGCCGGCATACGTACTAAACAGCAGGAAACTTCGTCTAAGACTCAGGAGAAACGTTTCCTTGAAACTGCTCTGCTGTGCCTTCGTTCACCTAAGAGAGTTGAATCTATGTTGAGATTCAGCGAGTCAGAAACACGTTTCTTCTAGGAGGTGCGTTGGGATATTCCCGAGTGAATGGGACCATAGGCTGTACAGAGAAATATCTGCTTCTAAATCCAAAAGTGTGCTATCAAACTGAATGGTTGTCAATGTGTGCATTCAACTGACAGAGTTAAACTCACGTGTGGATTCAGCGGTTTGCAAACCCTTTCTGTGCAGAATCCCAAAACCGGTATGTCCAGCCCCATGCCGGCATCCGTACTAAACAGCAGGAAACTTCGTCTAAAACTCAGGAGAAACGTTTCCTTGAAACTGCTCTGCTGTGCGTTCGTTCAACTAAGAGAGTTGAATCTATGTTGAGATTCAGCGAGTCAGAAACACGTTTCTTCTAGGAGCTGCGTTGGGATATTCCCGAGTGAATGGGACCATAGGCTGTACAGAGAAATATCTGCTCCTACAACCAAAAGTGTGCTATCAAACTGAATGGTTGTCAATGTGTGCATTCAACTGACAGAGTTAAACTCACGTTTGGATTCAGCGGTTTGCAAACCCGTTCTGTGCAGAATCCCAAAACCGGTATTTCCAGCCCAATGCCGGCATACGTACTAAACAGCAGGAAACTTCGTCTAAGACTCAGGAGTAACGTTTCCTTGAAACTGCTCTGCTGTGCGTTCGTTCACCTAAGAGAGTTGAATCTATGTTGAGATTCAGCGAGTCAGAAACACGTTTCTTCTAGGAGCTGCGTTGGGATATTCCCGAGTGAATGGGACCATAGGCTGTACAGAGAATCTCTGCTTCTAAAAGCAAAAGTGTGCTATCAAACTGAATGGTTGTCAATGTGTGCATTCAACTGACAGAGTTAAACTCACGTGTGGATTCAGCGGTTTGCAAACCATTTCTGTGCAGAATCCCAAAACCGGTATTTCCAGCCCAATGCCGGCATCCGTACTAAACAGCAGGAAACTTCGTCTAAAACTCAGGAGAAACGTTTCCTTGAAACTGCTCTGCTGTGCGTTCGTTCACCTAAGAGAGTTGAATCTATGTTGAGATTCAGCGAGTCAGAAACACGTTTCTTCTAGGAGCTGCGTTGGGATATTCCCGAGTGAATGGGACCATAGGCTGTACAGAGAAATATCTGCTTCTAAAACCAAAAGTGTGCTATCAAACTGAATGGTTGTCAATGTGTGCATTCAACTGACAGAGTTAAACTCACGTGTGAATTCAGCGGTTTGCACACCATTTCTGTGCAGAATCCCAAAACCGGTATGTCCAGCCCAATGCCGGCATCCGTACTAAACAGTAGGAAACTTCGTCTAAAACTCAGGAGAAACGTTTCCTTGAAACTGCTCTGCTGTGCGTTCGTTCACCTAAGAGAGTTGAATCTATGTTGAGATTCAGCGAGTCAGAAACACGTTTCTTCTAGGAGCTGCGTTGGGATATTCCCGAGTGAATGGGACCATAGGCTGTACAGAGAAATATCTGCTTCTAAAACCAAAACGGAGCTATCTAAGTGAATGGTTGTCAATGTGTGCATTCAACTGACAGAGTTAAACTCACGTGTGGATTCAGCGGTTTGCAAACCCTTTCTGTGCAGAATCCCAAAACCGGTATTTCCAGCCCAATGCCGGCATACGTACTAAACAGCAGGAAACTTCGTCTAAGACTCAGGAGAGACGTTTCCTTGAAACTGCTCTGCTGTGCGTTCGTTCACCTAAGAGAGTTGAATCTATGTTGAGATTCAACGAGTCAGAAATACGTTTCTTCTAGGAGGTGCGTTAGGATATTCCCGAGTGAATGGGACCATAGGCTGTACAGAGAAATATCTGCTTCTAAATCCAAAAGTGTGCTATCAAACTGAATGGTTGTCAATGTGTGCATTCAACTGACAGAGTTAAACTCACGTGTGGATTCAGCGGTTTGCAAACCCTTTCTGTGCAGAATCCCAAAACCGGTATGTCCAGCCCCATGCCGGCATCCGTACTAAACAGCAGGAAACTTCGTCTAAAACTCAGGAGAAACGTTTCCTTGAAACTGCTCTGCTGTGCGTTCGTTCACCTAAGAGAGTTGAATCTATGTTGAGATTCAGCGAGTCAGAAACACGTTTCTTCTAGGAGCTGCGTTGGGATATTCCCGAGTGAATGGGACCATAGGCTGTACAGAGAAATATCTGCTTCTAAAAGCAAAAGTGTGCTATCAAACTGAATGGTTGTCAATGTTTGCATTCAACTGACAGAGTTAAACTCACGTGTGGATTCAGCGGTTTGCAAACCCTGTCTGTGCAGAATCCCAAAACCGGTATTTCCAGCCCAATGCCGGCATACGTACTAAACAGCAGGAAACTTCGTCTAAAACTCAGGAGAAACGATTCCTTGAAACTGCTCTGCTGTGCGTTCTTTCACCTAAGAGAGTTGAATCTATGTTGAGATTCAGCGAGTCAGAAACACGTTTATGCTAGGAGCTGCGTTGGGATATTCCCGAGTGAATGGGACCATAGGCTGTACAGAGAAATATCTGCTTCTAAAACCAAAACGGAGCTATCTAAGTGAATGGTTGTCAATGTGTGCATTTAACTGACAGAGTTAAACTCACGTGTGGATTCAGTGGTTTGCAAACCCTTTCTGTGCAGAATCCCAAAACCGGTATTTCCAGCCCAATGCCGGCATCCATACTGAACAGTAGGAAACTTCGTCTAAAACTCAGGAGAAACGTTTCCTTGAAACTGCTCTGCTGTGCGTTCGATCACCTAAGAGAGTTGTATCTATGTTGAGATTCAGCGAGTCAGAAACACGTTTCTTCTAGGAGCTGTGTTGGGATATTCCCGAGTGAATGGGACCATAGGCTGTACAGAGAAATATCTGCTTCTAAAACCAAAACGGAGCTATCTAAGTGAATGGTTGTCAATGTGTGCATTCAACTGACAGAGTTAAACTCACGTGTGGATTCAGCGGTTTGCAAACCATTTCTGTGCAGAATCCCAAAACCGGTATGTCCAGCCCAATGCCGGCATCCGTACTAAACAGCAGGAAAGGTCGTCTAAAACTCAGGAGAAACGTTTCCTTGAAACTGCTCTGCTGTGCGTTCGTTCACCTAAGAGAGTTGAATCTATGTTGAGATTCAGCGAGTCAGAAACACGTTTCTTCTTGGAGCTGCGTTGGGATATTCCCGAGTGAATGGGACCATTGGCTGTACAGAGAAATATCTGCTTCTAAAACCAAAACGGAGCTACCTAACTGAATGGTTGTCAATGTGTGCATTCAACTGACAGAGTTAAACTCACGTGTGGATTCAGCGGTTTGCAAACCATTTCTGTGCAGAATCCCAAAACCGGTATGTCCAGCCCAATGCCGGCATCCGTACTAAACAGCAGGAAAGGTCGTCTAAAACTCAGGAGAAACGTTTCCTTGAAACTGCTCTGCTGTGCGTTCGTTCACCTAAGAGAGTTGAATCTATGTTGAGATTCAGCGAGTCAGAAACACGTTTCTTCTTGGAGCTGCGTTGGGATATTCCCGAGTGAATGGGACCATAGGCTGTACAGAGAAATATCTGCTTCTAAAACCATAACGGAGCTACCTAACTGAATGGTTGTGAATGTGTGCATTCAACTGACAGAGTTAAACTCACGTGTGGATTCAGCGGTTTGCAAACCCTTTCTGTGCAGAATCCCAAAACCGGTATTTCCAGCCCAATGCCGTCATACATACTAAACAGCAGGAAACTTCGTCTAAGACTCAGGAGAAACGTTTCCTTGAAACTGCTCTGCTGTGCGTTCGTTCACCTAAGAGAGTTGAATCTATGTTGAGATTCAGCGAGTCAGAAACACGTTTCTTCTAGGAGCTGCGTTGGGATATTCCCGAGTGAATGGGACCATAGGCTGTACAGAGAAATATCTGCTTCTAAAACCAAAAGTGTGCTATCAAACTGAATGGTTGTCAATGTGTGCATTCAACTGACAGAGTTAAACTCACGTGTGGATTCAGCGGTTTGCAAACACTTTCTGTGCAGAATCCCAAAACCGGTATTTCCAGCCCAAACTCGGCATACGTACTAAACAGCAGGAAACTTCGTCTAAGACGGAGGAGAAACGTTTCCTTGAAACTGCTCTGCTGTGCCTTCGTTCACCTAAGAGAGTTGAATCTATGTTGAGATTCAGCGAGTCAGAAACACGTTTCTTCTAGGAGGTGCGTTGGGATATTCCCGAGTGAATGGGACCATAGGCTGTACAGAGAAATATCTGCTTCTAAATCCAAAAGTGTGCTATCAAACTGAATGGTTGTCAATGTGTGCATTCAACTGACAGAGTTAAACTCACGTGTGGATTCAGCGGTTTGCAAACCCTTTCTGTGCAGAATCCCAAAACCGGTATGTCCAGCCCCATGCCGGCATCCGTACTAAACAGCAGGAAACTTCGTCTAAAACTCAGGAGAAACGTTTCCTTGAAACTGCTCTGCTGTGCGTTCGTTCACCTAAGAGAGTTGAATCTATGTTGAGATTCAGCGAGTCAGAAACACGTTTCTTCTAGGAGCTGCGTTGGGATATTCCCGAGTGAATGGGACCATAGGCTGTACAGAGAAATATCTGCTTCTAAAACCAAAAGTGTGCTATCTAACTGAATGGTTGTCAATGTGTGCATTCAACTGACAGAGTTAAATTCACGTGTGGATTCAGCGGTTTGCAAACCCTTTCTGTGCAGAATCCCAAAACCGGTATTTCCAGCCCAATGCCGGCATACGAATTGAACAGCAGGAAACTTCTTCTAAGACTCAGGAGAAACGTTTCCTTGAAACTGCTCTGCTGTGCGTTCGTTCACCTAAGAGAGTTGAATCTATGTTGAGATTCAGCGAGTCAGAAACACGTTTCTTCTAGGAGCTGCGTTGGGATATTCCCGAGTGAATGGGACCATAGGCTGTACAGAGAAATATCTGCTTCTAAAACCAAAAGTGTGCTATCAAACTGAATGGTTGTCAATGTGTGCATTCAACTGACAGAGTTAAACTCACGTGTGAATTCAGCGGTTTGCACACCATTTCTGTGCAGAATCCCAAAACTGGTATGTCCAGCCCAATGCCGGCATCCGTACTAAACAGTAGGAAACTTCGTCTAAAACTCAGGAGAAACGTTTCCTTGAAACTGCTCTGCTGTGCGTTCGTTCACCTAAGAGAGTTGAATCTATGTTGAGATTCAGCGAGTCAGAAACACGTTTCTTCTAGGAGCTGCGTTGGGATATTCCCGAGTGAATGGGACCATAGGCTGTACAGAGAAATATCTGCTTCTAAAACCAAAACGGAGCTATCTAAGTGAATGGTTGTCAATGTGTGCATTCAACTGACAGAGTTAAACTCACGTGTGGATTCAGCGGTTTGCAAACCCTTTCTGTGCAGAATCCCAAAACCGGTATTTCCAGCCCAATGCCGGCATACGTACTAAACAGCAGGAAACTTCGTCTAAGACTCAGGAGAGACGTTTCCTTGAAACTGCTCTGCTGTGCGTTCGTTCACCTAAGAGAGTTGAATCTATGTTGAGATTCAACGAGTCAGAAACACGTTTCTTCTAGGAGGTGCGTTGGGATATTCCCGAGTGAATGGGACCATAGGCTGTACAGAGAAATATCTGCTTCTAAATCCAAAAGTGTGCTATCAAACTGAATGGTTGTCAATGTGTGCATTCAACTGACAGAGTTAAACTCACGTGTGGATTCAGCGGTTTGCAAACCCTTTCTGTGCAGAATCCCAAAACCGGTATGTCCAGCCCCATGCCGGCATCCGTACTAAACAGCAGGAAACTTCGTCTAAAACTCAGGAGAAACGTTTCCTTGAAACTGCTCTGCTGTGCGTTCGTTCACCTAAGAGAGTTGAATCTATGTTGAGATTCAGCGAGTCAGAAACACGTTTCTTCTAGGAGCTGCGTTGGGATATTCCCGAGTGAATGGGACCATAGGCTGTACAGAGAAATATCTGCTTCTAAAACCAAAAGTGTGCTATCAAACTAATTGGTTGTCAATGTTTGCATTCAACTGACAGAGTTAAACTCACGTGTGGATTCAGCGGTTTGCAAACCCTGTCTGTGCAGAATCCCAAAACCGGTATTTCCAGCCCAATGCCGGCATACGTACTAAACAGCAGGAAACTTCGTCTAAAACTCAGGAGAAACGTTTCCTTGAAACTGCTCTGCTGTGTGTTCTTTCACCTAAGAGAGTTGAATCTATGTTGAGATTCAGCGAGTCAGAAACACGTTTATGCTAGGAGCTGCGTTGGGATATTCCCGAGTGAATGGGACCATAGGCTGTACAGAGAAATATCTGCTTCTAAAACCAAAACGGAGCTATCTAAGTGAATGGTTGTCAATGTGTGCATTTAACTGACAGAGTTAAACTCACGTGTGGATTCAGCGGTTTGCAAACCCTTTCTGTGCAGAATCCCAAAACCGGTATTTCCAGCCCAATGCCGGCATCCGTACTGAACAGTAGGAAACTTCGTCTAAAACTCAGGAGAAACGTTTCCTTGAAACTGCTCTGCTGTGCGTTCGATCACCTAAGAGAGTTGTATCTATGTTGAGATTCAGCGAGTCAGAAACACGTTTCTTCTAGGAGCTGTGTTGGGATATTCCCGAGTGAATGGGACCATAGGCTGTACAGAGAAATATCTGCTTCTAAAACCAAAACGGAGCTATCTAAGTGAATGGTTGTCAATGTGTGCATTCAACTGACAGAGTTAAACTCACTTGTGGATTCAGCGGTTTGCAAACCATTTCTGTGCAGAATCCCAAAACCGGTATGTCCAGCCCAATGCCGGCATCCGTACTAAACAGCAGGAAAGGTCGTCTAAAACTCAGGAGAAACGTTTCCTTGAAACTGCTCTGCTGTGCGTTCGTTCACCTAAGAGAGTTGAATCTATGTTGAGATTCAGCGAGTCAGAAACACGTTTCTTCTTGGAGCTGCGTTGGGATATTCCCGAGTGAATGGGACCATAGGCTGTACAGAGAAATATCTGCTTCTAAAACCAAAACGGAGCTACCTAACTGAATGGTTGTCAATGTGTGCATTCAACTGACAGAGTTAAACTCACGTGTGGATTCAGCGGTTTGCAAACCCTTTCTGTGCAGAATCCCAAAACCGGTATTTCCAGCCCAATGCCGGCATACATACTAAACAGCAGGAAACCTCGTCTAAGACTCAGGAGAAACGTTTCCTTGAAACTGCTCTGCTGTGCGTTCGTTCACCTAAGAGAGTTGAATCTATGTTGAGATTCAGCGAGTCAGAAACACGTTTCTTCTAGGAGCTGCGTTGGGATATTCCCGAGTGAATGGGACCATAGGCTGTACAGAGAAATATCTGCTTCTAAAACCAAAAGTGTGCTATCAAACTGAATGGTTGTCAATGTGTGCATTCAACTGACAGAGTTAAACTCACGTGTGGATTCAGCGGTTTGCAAACCCTTTCTGTGCAGAATCCCAAAACCGGTATTTCCAGCCCAAAGCCGGCATACGTACTAAACAGCAGGAAACTTCGTCTAAGACGGAGGAGAAACGTTTCCTTGAAACTGCTCTGCTGTGCCTTCGTTCACCTAAGAGAGTTGAATCTATGTTGAGATTCAGCGAGTCAGAAACACGTTTCTTCTAGGAGGTGCGTTGGGATATTCCCGAGTGAATGGGACCATAGGCTGTACAGAGAAATATCTGCTTCTAAATCCAAAAGTGTGCTATCAAACTGAATGGTTGTCAATGTGTGCATTCAACTGACAGAGTTAAACTCACGTGTGGATTCAGCGGTTTGCAAATCCTTTCTGTGCAGAATCCCAAAACCGGTATGTCCAGCACCATGCCGGCATCCGTACTAAACAGCAGGAAACTTCGTCTAAAACTCAGGAGAAACGTTTCCTTGAAACTGCTCTGCTGTGCGTTCGTTCACCTAAGAGAGTTGAATCTATGTTGAGATTCAGCGAGTCAGAAACACGTTTCTTCTAGGAGCTGCGTTGGGATATTCCCGAGTGAATGGGACCATAGGCTGTACAGAGAAATATCTGCTTCTAAAACCAAAACGGAGCTATCTAACTGAATGGTTGTCAATGTGTGCATTCAACTGACAGAGTTAAACTCACGTGTGGATTCAGCGGTTTGCAAACCCTTTCTGTGCAGAATCCCAAAACCGGTATTTCCAGCCCAATGCCGGCATACGTACTAAACAGCAGGAAACTTCGTCTAAGACTCAGGAGAAACGTTTCCTTGAAACTGCTCTGCTGTGCGTTCGTTCACCTAAGAGAGTTGAATCTATGTTGAGATTCAGCGAGTCAGAAACACGTTTCTTCTAGGAGCTGCGTTGGGATATTCCCGAGTGAATGGGACCATAGGCTGTACAGAGAAATATCTGCTTCTAAAACCAAAAGTGTGCTATCAAACTGAATGGTTGTCAATGTGTGCATTCAACTGACAGAGTTAAACTCACGTGTGGATTCAGCGGTTTGCACACCATTTCTGTGCAGAATCCCAAAACCGGTATTTCCAGCCCAATGCCGGCATCCGTACTAAACAGTAGGAAACTTCGTCTAAAACTCAGGAGAAACGTTTCCTTGAAACTGCTCTGCTGTGCGTTCGTTCACCTAAGAGAGTTGAATCTATGTTGAGATTCAGCGAGTCAGAAACACGTTTCTTCTAGGAGCTGCGTTGGGATATTCCCGAGTGAATGGGACCATAGGCTGTACAGAGAAATATCTGCTTCTAAAACCAAAAGTGTGCTATCAAACTGAATGGTTGTCAATGTGTGCATTCAACTGACAGAGTTAAACTCACGTGTGGATTCAGCGGTTTGCAAACCCTTTCTGTGCAGAATCCCAAAACCGGTATTTCCAGCCCAATGCCGGCATACGTACTAAACAGCAGGAAACTTCGTCTAAGACTCAGGAGAGAGGTTTCCTTGAAACTGCTCTGCTGTGCGTTCGTTCACCTAAGAGAGTTGAATCTATGTTGAGATTCAGCGAGTCAGAAACACGTTTCTTCTAGGAGCTGCGTTGGGATATTCCCGAGTGAATGGGACCATAGGCTGTACAGAGAAATATCTGCTTCTAAAACCAAAAGTGTGCTATCAAACTGAATGGTTGTCAATGTGTGCATTCAACTGACAGAGTTAAACTCACGTGTGGATTCAGCGGTTTGCACACCATTTCTGTGCAGAATCCCAAAACCGGTATGTCCAGCCCAATGCCGGCATCCGTACTAAACAGTAGGAAACTTCGTCTAAAACTCAGGAGAAACGTTTCCTTGAAACTGCTCTGCTGTGCGTTCGTTCACCTAAGAGAGTTGAATCTATGTTGAGATTCAGCGAGTCAGAAACACGTTTCTTCTAGGAGCTGCGTTGGGATATTCCCGAGTGAATGGGACCATAGGCTGTACAGAGAAATATCTGCTTCTAAAACCAAAACGGAGCTATCTAAGTGAATGGTTGTCAATGTGTGCATTCAACTGACAGAGTTAAACTCACGTGTGGATTCAGCGGTTTGCAAACCATTTCTGTGCAGAATCCCAAAACCGGTATGTCCAGCCCAATGCCGGCATTCGTACTAAACAGCAGGAAACTTCGTCTAAAACTCAGGAGAAACGTTTCCTTGAAACTGCTCTGCTGTGCGTTCGTTCACCTAAGAGAGTTGAATCTATGTTGAGATTCAGCGAGTCAGAAACACGTTTCTTCTTGGAGCTGCGTTGGGATATTCCCGAGTGAATGGGACCATAGGCTGTACAGAGAAATATCTGCTTCTAAAACCAAAAGTGTGCTATCAAACTGAATGGTTGTCAATGTGTGCATTCAACTGACAGAGTTAAACTCACGTGTGGATTCAGCGGTTTGCAAACCCTTTCTGTGCAGAATCCCAAAACCGGTATTTCCAGCCCAATGCCGGCATACGTACTAAACAGCAGGAAACTTCGTCTAAGACTCAGGAGAGACGTTTCCTTGAAACTGCTCTGCTGTGCGTTCGTTCACCTAAGAGAGTTGAATCTATGTTGAGATTCAGCGAGTCAGAAACACGTTTCTTCTAGGAGGTGCGTTGGGATATTCCCGAGCGAATGGGACCTTAGGCTGTACAGAGAAATATCTGCTTCTAAATCCAAAAGTGTGCTATCAAACTGAATGGTTGTCAATGTGTGCATTCAACTGACAGAGTTAAACTCACGTGTGGATTCAGCGGTTTGCAAACCCTTTCTGTGCAGAATCCCAAAACCGGTATGTCCAGCCCAATGCCGGCATACGTACTAAACAGCAGGAAACTTCGTCTAAAACTCAGGAGAAACGTTTCCTTGAAACTGCTCTGCTGTGCGTTCGTTCACCTAAGAGAGTTGAATCTATGTTGAGATTCAGCGAGTCAGAAACACGTTTCTTCTAGGAGCTGCGTTGGGATATTCCCGAGTGAATGGGACCATAGGCTGTACAGAGAAATATCTGCTTCTAAAACCAAAAGTGTGCTATCAAACTGAATGGTTGTCAATGTGTGCATTCAACTGACAGAGTTAAACTCACGTGTGGATTCAGCGGTTTGCAAACCCTTTCTGTGCAGAATCCCAAAACCGGTATTTCCAGCCCAATGCCGGCATACGTACTAAACAGCAGGAAACTTCGTCTAAAACTCAGGAGAAACGTTTCCTTGAAACTGCTCTGCTGTGCGTTCTTTCACCTAAGAGAGTTGAATCTATGTTGAGATTCAGCGAGTCAGAAACACGTTTCTTCTAGGAGCTGCGTTGGGATATTCCCGAGTGAATGGGACCATAGGCTGTACAGAGAAATATCTGCTTCTAAAACCAAAACGGAGCTATCTAAGTGAATGGTTGTCAATGTGTGCATTCAACTGACAGAGTTAAACTCACGTGTGGATTCAGCGGTTTGCAAACCCTTTCTGTGCAGAATCCCATAACCGGTATTTCCAGCCCAATGCCGGCATACGTACTAAACAGCAGGAAACTTCGTCTAAAACTCAGGAGAAACGTTTCCTTGAAACTGCTCTGCTGTGCGTTCGTTCACCTAAGAGAGTTGAATCTATGTTGAGATTCAGCGAGTCAGAAACGCGTTTCTTCTAGGAGCTGCGTTGGGATATTCCCGAGTGAATGGGACCATAGGCTGTACAGAGAAATATCTGCTTCTAAAACCAAAACGGAGCTATCTAACTGAATCGTTGTGAATGTGTGCATTCAACTGACAGAGTTAAACTCACGTGTGGATTCAGCGGTTTGCAAACCCTTTCTGTGCAGAATCCCAAAACCGGTATTTCCAGCCCAATGCCGGCATCCGTACTAAACAGTAGGAAACTTCGTCTAAAACTCAGGAGAAACGTTTCCTTGAAACTGCTCTGCTGTGCGTTCGTTCACCTAAGAGAGTTGAATCTATGTTGAGATTCAGCGAGTCAGAAACACGTTTCTTCTAGGAGCTGCGTTGGGATATTCCCGAGTGAATGGGACCATAGGCTGTACAGAGAAATATCTGCTCCTACAACCAAAAGGGTGGTATCTAACTGAATGTTTGTCAATGTGTGCATTCAACTGACAGAGTTAAACTCACGTTTGGATTCAGCGGTTTACAAACCCTTTCTGTGCAGTATCCCAAAACCGGTAATACCAGCTCAATGCCGGCATCCGTACTAAACAGCAGGAAACTTCGTCTAAAACTCAGGAGAAACGTTTCCTTGAAACTGCTCTGCTGTGCGTTCGTTCACCTAAGAGAGTTGAATCTATGTTGAGATACAACGAGTCAGAAACACGTTTCTTCTAGGAGGTGCGTTGGGATATTCCCGAGTGAATGGGACCATAGGCTGTACAGAGAAATATCTGCTTCTAAATCCAAAAGTGTGCTATCAAACTGAATGGTTGTCAATGTGTGCATTCAACTGACAGAGTTAAACTCACGTGTGGATTCAGCGGTTTGCAAACCCTTTCTGTGCAGAATCCCAAAACCGGTATGTCCAGCCCAATGCCGGCATACGTACTAAACAGCAGGAAACTTCGTCTAAAACTCAGGAGAAACGTTTCCTTGAAACTGCTCTGCTGTGCGTTCGTTCACCTAAGAGAGTTGAATCTATGTTGAGATTCAGCGAGTCAGAAACACGTTTCTTCTTGGAGCTGCGTTGGGATATTCCCGAGTGAATGGGACCATAGGCTGTACAGAGAAATATCTGCTTCTAAAACCAAAAGTGTGCTATCAAACTGAATGGTTGTCAATGTGTGCATTCAACTGACAGAGTTAAACTCACGTGTGGATTCAGCGGTTTGCAAACCCTTTCTGTGCAGAATCCCAAAACCGGTATTTCCAGCCCAATGCCGGCATCCGTACTAAACAGCAGGAAACTTCGTCTAAAACTCAGGAGAAACGTTTCCTTGAAACTGCTCTGCTGTGCGTTCTTTCACCTAAGAGAGTTGAATCTATGTTGAGATTCAGCGAGTCAGAAACACGTTTCTTCTAGGAGCTGCGTTGGGATATTCCCGAGTGAATGGGACCATAGGCTGTACAGAGAAATATCTGCTTCTAAAACCAAAACGGAGCTATCTAAGTGAATGGTTGTCAATGTGTGCATTCAACTGACAGAGTTAAACTCACGTGTGGATTCAGCGGTTTGCAAACCCTTTCTGTGCAGAATCCCCAAACCGGTATTTCCAGCCCAATGCCGGCATACGTACTAAACAGCAGGAAACTTCGTCTAAAACTCAGGAGAAACGTTTCCTTGAAACTGCTCTGCTGTGCGTTCGTTCACCTAAGAGAGTTGAATCTATGTTGAGATTCAGCGAGTCAGAAACACGTTTCTTCTAGGAGCTGCGTTGGGATATTCCCGAGTGAATGGGACCATAGGCTGTACAGAGAAATATCTGCTTCTAAAACCAAAACGGAGCTATCTAACTGAATCGTTGTGAAAGTGTGCATTCAACTGACAGAGTTAAACTCACGTGTGGATTCAGCGGTTTGCAAACCCTTTCTGTGCAGAATCCCAAAACCGGTATTTCCAGCCCAATGCCGGCATACGTACTAAACAGTAGGAAACTTCGTCTAAAACTCAGGAGAAACGTTTCCTTGAAACTGCTCTGCTGTGCGTTCGTTCACCTAAGAGAGTTGAATCTATGTTGAGATTCAGCGAGTCAGAAACACGTTTCTTCTAGGAGCTGCGTTGGGATATTCCCGAGTGAATGGGACCATAGGCTGTACAGAGAAATATCTGCTCCTACAACCAAAAGGGTGGTATCTAACTGAATGGTTGTCAATGTGTGCATTCAACTGACAGAGTTAAACTCACGTTTGGATTCAGCGGTTTACAAACCCTTTCTGTGCAGGATCCCAAAACCGGTAATACCAGCTCAATGCCGGCATCCGTACTAAACAGCAGGAAACTTCGTCTAAAACTCAGGAGAAACGTTTCCTTGAAACTGCTCTGCTGTGCCTTCGTTCACCTAAGAGAGTTGAATCTATGTTGAGATTCAACGAGTCAGAAACACGTTTCTTCTAGGAGGTGCGTTGGGATATTCCCGAGTGAATGGGACCATAGGCTGTACAGAGAAATATCTGCTTCTAAATCCAAAAGTGTGCTATCAAACTGAATGGTTGTCAATGTGTGCATTCAACTGACAGAGTTAAACTCACGTGTGGATTCAGCGGTTTGCAAACCCTTTCTGTGCAGAATCCCAAAACCGGTATGTCCAGCCCAATGCCGTCATACGTACTAAACAGCAGGAAACTTCGTCTAAAACTCAGGAGAAACGTTTCCTTGAAACTGCTCTGCTGTGCGTTCGTTCACCTAAGAGAGTTGAATCTATGTTGAGATTCAGCGAGTCAGAAACACGTTTATGCTAGGAGCTGCGTTGGGATATTCCCGAGTGAATGGGACCATAGGCTGTACAGAGAAATATCTGCTTCTAAAACCAAAAGTGTGCTGTTAAACTGAATGGTTGTCAATGTGTGCATTCAACTGACAGAGTTAAACTCACGTGTGGATTCAGCGGTTTACAAACCCTTTCTGTGCAGAATCCCAAAACCGGTATTTCCAGCCCAATGCCGGCATACGTACTAAACAGCAGGAAACTTCGTCTAAAACTCAGGAGAAACGTTTCCTTGAAACTGCTCTGCTGTGCGTTCGTTCACCTAAGAGAGTTGAATCTATGTTGAGATTCAGCGAGTCAGAAACACGTTTCTTCTAGGAGCTGCGTTGGGATATTCCCGAGTGAATGGGACCATAGGCTGTACAGAGAAATATCTGCTCCTACAACCAAAAGGGTGGTATCTAACTGAATGGTTGTCAATGTGTGCATTCAACTGACAGAGTTAAACTCACGTTTGGATTCAGCGGTTTACAAACCCTTTCTGTGCAGGATCCCAAAACCGGTAATACCAGCTCAATGCCGGCATCCGTAATAAACAGCAGGAAACTTCGTCTAAAACTCAGGAGAAACGTTTCCTTGAAACTGCTCTGCTGTGCGTTCGTTCACCTAAGAGAGTTGAATCTATGTTGAGATTCAGCGAGTCAGAAACACGTTTCTTCTAGGAGCTGCGTTGGGATATTCCCGAGTGAATGGGACCATAGGCTGTACAGAGAAATATCTGCTTCTAAAACCAAAACGGAGCTATCTAACTGAATGGTTGTCAATGTGTGCATTCAACTGACAGAGTTAAACTCACGTGTGGATTCAGCGGTTTGCAAACCCTTTCTGTGCAGAATCCCAAAACCGGTATTTCCAGCCCAATGCCGGCATACGTACTAAACAGCAGGAAACTTCGTCTAAAACTCAGGAGAAACGTTTCCTTGAAACTGCTCTGCTGTGCGTTCGTTCACCTAAGAGAGTTGAATCTATGTTGAGATTCAGCGAGTCAGAAACACGTTTCTTCTAGGAGCTGCGTTGGGATATTCCCGAGTGAATGGGACCATAGGCTGTACAGAGAAATATCTGCTTCTAAAACCAAAACGGAGCTATCTAACTGAATCGTTGTGAATGTGTGCATTCAACTGACAGAGTTAAACTCACGTGTGGATTCAGCGGTTTGCAAACCCTTTCTGTGCAGAATCCCAAAACCGGTATTTCCAGCCCAATGCCGGCATCCGTACTAAACAGCAGGAAACTTCGTCTAAAACTCAGGAGAAACGTTTCCTTGAAACTGCTCTGCTGTGCGTTCGTTCACCTAAGAGAGTTGAATCTATGTTGAGATTCAGCGAGTCAGAAACACGTTTCTTCTAGGAGCTGCGTTGGGATATTCCCGAGTGAATGGGACCATAGGCTGTACAGAGAAATATCTGCTTCTAAAACCAAAACGGAGCTATCTAACTGAATCGTTGTGAATGTGTGCATTCAACTGACAGAGTTAAACTCACGTGTGGATTCAGCGGTTTGCAAACCCTTTCTGTTCAGAATCCCAAAACCGGTATTTCCAGCCCAATGCCGGCATCCGTACTAAACAGCAGGAAACTTCGTCTAAAACTCAGGAGAAACGTTTCCTTGAAACTGCTCTGCTGTGCGTTCGATCACCTAAGAGAGTTGAATCTATGTTGAGATTCAGCGAGTCAGAAACACCTTTTTTCTAGGAGGTGCGTTGGGATATTCCCGAGTGAATGGGACCATAGGCTGTACAGAGAAATATCTGCTCCTACAACCAAAAGGGTGGTATCTAACTGAATGGTTGTCAATGTGTGCATTCAACTGACAGAGTTAAACTCACGTTTGGATTCAGCGGTTTACAAACCCTTTCTGTGCAGGATCCCAAAACCGGTAATACCAGCTCAATGCCGGCATCCTTACTAAACAGCAGGAAACTTCGTCTAAAACTCAGGAGAAACGTTTCCTTGAAACTGCTCTGCTGTGCGTTCGTTCACCTAAGAGAGTTGAAACTATGTTGAGATTCAGCGAGTCAGAAACACGTTTATGCTAGGAGCTGCGTTGGGATATTCCCGAGTGAATGGGACCATAGGCTGTACAGAGAAATATCTGCTTCTAAAACCAAAACGGAGCTATCTAACTGAATGGTTGTCAATGTGTGCATTTAACTGACAGAGTTAAACTCACGTGTGGATTCAGCGGTTTGCAAACCCTTTCTGTGCAAAATCCCAAAACCGGTATTTCCAGCCCAATGCCGGCATCCGTACTAAACAGCAGGAAACTTCGTCTAAAACTCAGGAGAAACGTTTCCTTGAAACTGCTCTGCTGTGCGTTCGATCACCAAAGAGAGTTGAATCTATGTTGAGATTCAGCGAGTCAGAAACACGTTTCTTCTAGGAGCTGCGTTGGGATATTCCCGAGTGAATGGGACCATAGGCTGTACAGAGAAATATCTGCTTCTAAAACCAAAACGGAGCTATCTAAGTGAATGGTTGTCAATGTGTGCATTCAACTGACAGAGTTAAACTCACGTGTGGATTCAGCGGTTTCCAAACCATTTCTGTGCAGAATCCCAAAACCGGTATGTCAGCCCAATGCCGGCATCCGTACTAAACAGTAGGAAACTTCGTCTAAAACTCAGGAGAAACGTTTCCTTGAAACTGCTCTGCTGTGCGTTCGTTCACCTAAGAGAGTTGAATCTATGTTGAGATTCAGCGAGTCAGAAACACGTTTCTTCTAGGAGCTGCGTTGGGATATTCCCGAGTGAATGGGACCATAGGCTGTACAGAGAAATATCTGCTTCTAAAACCAAAACGGAGCTATCTAACTGAATGGTTGTCAATGTGTGCATTCAACTGACAGAGTTAAACTCACGTGTGGATTCAGCGGTTTGCAAACCCTTTCTGTGCAGAATCCCAAAACCGGTATTTCCAGCCCAATGCCGGCATACGTACTAAACAGCAGGAAACTTCGTCTAAGACTCAGGAGAAACGTTTCCTTGAAACTGCTCTGCTGTGCGTTCGTTCACCTAAGAGAGTTGAATCTATGTTGAGATTCAGCGAGTCAGAAACACGTTTCTTCTAGGAGCTGCGTTGGGATATTCCCGAGTGAATGGGACCATAGGCTGTACAGAGAAATATCTGCTTCTAAAACCAAAAGTGTGCTATCAAACTGAATGGTTGTCAATGTGTGCATTCAACTGACAGAGTTAAACTCACGTGTGGATTCAGCGGTTTGCACACCATTTCTGTGCAGAATCCCAAAACCGGTATTTCCAGCCCAATGCCGGCATCCGTACTAAACAGTAGGAAACTTCGTCTAAAACTCAGGAGAAACGTTTCCTTGAAACTGCTCTGCTGTGCGTTCGTTCACCTAAGAGAGTTGAATCTATGTTGAGATTCAGCGAGTCAGAAACACGTTTCTTCTAGGAGCTGCGTTGGGATATTCCCGAGTGAATGGGACCATAGGCTGTACAGAGAAATATCTGCTTCTAAAACCAAAAGTGTGCTATCAAACTGAATGGTTGTCAATGTGTGCATTCAACTGACAGAGTTAAACTCACGTGTGGATTCAGCGGTTTGCAAACCCTTTCTGTGCAGAATCCCAAAACCGGTATTTCCAGCCCAATGCCGGCATACATACTAAACAGCAGGAAACTTCGTCTAAGACTCAGGAGAGAGGTTTCCTTGAAACTGCTCTGCTGTGCGTTCGTTCACCTAAGAGAGTTGAATCTATGTTGAGATTCAGCGAGTCAGAAACACGTTTCTTCTAGGAGCTGCGTTGGGATATTCCCGAGTGAATGGGACCATAGGCTGTACAGAGAAATATCTGCTTCTAAAACCAAAAGTGTGCTATCAAACTGAATGGTTGTCAATGTGTGCATTCAACTGACAGAGTTAACTCACGTGTGGATTCAGCGGTTTGCACACCATTTCTGTGCAGAATCCCAAAACCGGTATTTCCAGCCCAATGCCGGCATCCGTACTAAACAGTAGGAAACTTCGTCTAAAACTCAGGAGAAACGTTTCCTTGAAACTGCTCTGCTGTGCGTTCGTTCACCTAAGAGAGTTGAATCTATGTTGAGATTCAGCGAGTCAGAAACACGTTTCTTCTAGGAGCTGCGTTGGGATATTCCCGAGTGAATGGGACCATAGGCTGTACAGAGAAATATCTGCTTCTAAAACCAAAACGGAGCTATCTAAGTGAATGGTTGTCAAAGTGTGCATTCAACTGACAGAGTTAAACTCACGTGTGGATTCAGCGGTTTGCAAACCATTTCTGTGCAGAATCCCAAAACCGGTATGTCCAGCCCAATGCCGGCATTCGTACTAAACAGCAGGAAACTTCGTCTAAAACTCAGGAGAAACGTTTCCTTGAAACTGCTCTGCTGTGCGTTCGTTCACCTAAGAGAGTTGAATCTATGTTGAGATTCAGCGAGTCAGAAACACGTTTCTTCTTGGAGCTGCGTTGGGATATTCCCGAGTGAATGGGACCATAGGCTGTACAGAGAAATATCTGCTTCTAAAACCAAAAGTGTGCTATCAAACTGAATGGTTGTCAATGTGTGCATTCAACTGACAGAGTTAAACTCACGTGTGGATTCAGCGGTTTGCAAACCCTTTCTGTGCAGAATCCCAAAACCGGTATTTCCAGCCCAATGCCGGCATACGTACTAAACAGCAGGAAACTTCGTCAAAGACTCAGGAGAGACGTTTCCTTGAAACTGCTCTGCTGTGCGTTCGTTCACCTAAGAGAGTTGAATCTATGTTGAGATTCAGCGAGTCAGAAACACGTTTCTTCTAGGAGGTGCGTTGGGATATTCTCGAGCGAATGGGACCATAGGCTGTACAGAGAAATATCTGCTTCTAAATCCAAAAGTGTGCTATCAAACTGAATGGTTGTCAATGTGTGCATTCAACTGACAGAGTTAAACTCACGTGTGGATTCAGCGGTTTGCAAACCCTTTCTGTGCAGAATCCCAAAACCGGTATGTCCAGCCCAATGCCGGCATACGTACTAAACAGCAGGAAACTTCGTCTAAAACTCAGGAGAAACGTTTCCTTGAAACTGCTCTGCTGTGCGTTCGTTCACCTAAGAGAGTTGAATCTATGTTGAGATTCAGCGAGTCAGAAACACGTTTCTTCTAGGAGCTGCGTTGGGATATTCCCGAGTGAATGGGACCATAGGCTGTACAGAGAAATATCTGCTTCTAAAACCAAAAGTGTGCTATCAAACTGAATGGTTGTCAATGTGTGCATTCAACTGACAGAGTTAAACTCACGTGTGGATTCAGCGGTTTGCAAACCCTTTCTGTGCAGAATCCCAAAACCGGTATTTCCAGCCCAATGCCGGCATACGTACTAAACAGCAGGAAACTTCGTCTAAAACTCAGGAGAAACGTTTCCTTGAAACTGCTCTGCTGTGCGTTCGTTCACCTAAGAGAGTTGAATCTATGTTGAGATTCAGCGAGTCAGAAACACGTTTCTTCTAGGAGCTGCGTTGGGATATTCCCGAGTGAATGGGACCATAGGCTGTACAGAGAAATATCTGCTTCTAAAACCAAAACGGAGCTATCTAAGTGAATGGTTGTCAATGTGTGCATTCAACTGACAGAGTTAAACTCACGTGTGGATTCAGCGGTTTGCAAACCCTTTCTGTGCAGAATCCCAAAACCGGTATTTCCAGCCCAATGCCGGCATCCGTACTAAACAGTAGGAAACTTCGTCTAAAACTCAGGAGAAACGTTTCCTTGAAACTGCTCTGCTGTGCGTTCGTTCACCTAAGAGAGTTGAATCTATGTTGAGATTCAGCGAGTCAGAAACACGTTTCTTCTTGGAGCTGCGTTGGGATATTCCCGAGTGAATGGGACCATAGGCTGTACAGAGAAATATCTGCTCCTACAACCAAAAGGGTGGTATCTAACTGAATGGTTGTCAATGTGTGCATTCAACTGACAGAGTTAAACTCACGTTTGGATTCAGCGGTTTACAAACCCTTTCTGTGCAGGATCCCAAAACCGGTAATACCAGCTCAATGCCGGCATCCGTACTAAACACCAGGAAACTTCGTCTAAAACTCAGGAGAAACGTTTCCTTGAAACTGCTCTGCTTTGCGTTCGTTCACCTAAGAGAGTTGAATCTATGTTGAGATTCAACGAGTCAGAAACACGTTTCTTCTAGGAGGTGCGTTGGGATATTCCCGAGTGAATGGGACCATAGGCTGTACAGAGAAATATCTGCTTCTAAATCCAAAAGTGTGCTATCAAACTGAATGGTTGTCAATGTGTGCATTCAACTGACAGAGTTAAACTCACGTGTGGATTCAGCGGTTTGCAAACCCTTTCTGTGCAGAATCCCAAAACCGGTATGTCCAGCCCAATGCCGGCATACGTACTAAACAGCAGGAAACTTCGTCTAAAACTCAGGAGCAACGTTTCCTTGAAACTGCTCTGCTGTGCGTTCGTTCACCTAAGAGAGTTGAATCTATGTTGAGATTCAGCGAGTCAGAAACACGTTTCTTCTTGGAGCTGCGTTGGGATATTCCCGAGTGAATGGGACCATAGGCTGTACAGAGAAATATCTGCTTCTAAAACCAAAAGTGTGCTATCAAACTGAATGGTTGTCAATGTGTGCATTCAACTGACAGAGTTAAACTTACGTGTGGATTCAGCGGTTTGCAAACCCTTTCTGTGCAGAATCCCAAAACCGGTATTTCCAGCCCAATGCCGGCATCCGTACTAAACAGCAGGAAACTTCGTCTAAAACTCAGGAGAAACGCTTCCTTGAAACTGCTCTGCTGTGCGTTCTTTCACCTAAGAGAGTTGAATCTATGTTGAGATTCAGCGAGTCAGAAACACGTTTCTTCTAGGAGGTGCGATGGGATATTCCCGAGTGAATGGGACCATAGGCTGTACAGAGAAATATCTGCTCCAAAACCAAAAGGGTGGTATCTAACTGAATGGTTGTCAATGTGTGCATTCAACTGACAGAGTTAAACTCACGTTTGGATTCAGCGGTTTACAAACCCTTTCTGTGCAGAATCCCAAAACCGGTAATTCCAGCTCAATGCCGGCATCCGTACTAAACAGCAGGAAACTTCGTCTAAAACTCAGGAGAAACGTTTCCTTGAAACTGCTCTGCTGTGCGTTCGTTCACCTAAGAGAGTTGAAACTATGTTGAGATTCAGCGAGTCAGAAACACGTTTCTTCTAGGAGCTGCGTTGGGATATTCCCGAGCGAATGGGACCATAGGCTGTACAGAGAAATATCTGCTTCTAAAACCAAAAGTGTGCTATCAAACTGAATGGTTGTCAATGTGTGCATTCAACTGACAGAGTTAAACTCACGTGTGGATTCAGCGGTTTGCAAACCCTTTCTGTGCAGAATCCCAAAACCGGTATTTCCAGCCGAATGCCGGCATACGTACTAAACAGCAGGAAACTTCGTCTAAGACTCAGGAGAAACGTTTCCTTGAAACTGCTCTGCTGTGCGTTCGTTCACCTAAGAGAGTTGAATCTATGCTGAGATTCAGCGAGTCAGAAACACGTTTCTTCTAGGAGCTGCGTTGGGATATTCCCGAGTGAATGGGACCATAGGCTGTACAGAGAAATATCTGCTTCTAAACCAAAAGTGTGCTATCAAACTGAATGGTTGTCAATGTGTGCATTCAACTGACAGAGTTAAACTCACGTGTGGATTCAGCGGTTTGCAAACCCTTTCTGTGCAGAATCCCAAAACCGGTATTTCCAGCCCAATGCCGGCATATGTACTAAACAGCAGGAAACTTCGTCTAAAACTCAGGAGAAACGTTTCCTTGAAACTGCTCTGCTGTGCGTTCGTTCACCTAGGATTGTTGAATCTATGTTGAGATTCAGCGAGTCAGAAACACGTTTCTTCTAGGAGCTGCGTTGGGATACTCCCGAGTGAATGGGACCATAGGCTGTACAGAGAAATATCTGCTTCTAAAACCAAAACGGAGCTATCTAAGTGAATGGTTGTCAATGTGTGCATTCAACTGACAGAGTTAAACTCACGTTTGGATTCAGCGGTTTACAAACCCTTTCTGTGCAGAATCCCAAAACCGGTAATTCCAGCTCAATGCCGGCATCCGTACTAAACAGCAGGAAACTTCGTCTAAAACTCAGGAGAAATGTTTCCTTGAAACTGCTCTGCTGTGCGTTCGTTCACCTAAGAGAGTTGAAACTATGTTGAAATTCAGCGAGTCAGATATACGTTTATGCTAGAGCTGCGTTGGGATATTCCCGAGTGAATGGGACCATAGGCTGTACAGAGAAATATCTGCTTCTAAAACCAAAACGGAGCTATCTAACTGAATCGTTGTGAATGTGTGCATTCAACTGACAGAGTTAAACTCACGTGTGGATTCAGCGGTTTGCAAACCCTTTCTGTGCAGAATCCCAAAACCGGTATTTCCAGCCCAATGCCGGCATCCGTACTAAACAGTAGGAAACTTCGTCTAAAACTCAGGAGAAACGTTTCCTTGAAACTGCTCTGCTGTGCGTTCGTTCACCTAAGAGAGTTGAATCTATGTTGAGATTCAGCGAGTCAGAAACACGTTTCTTCTTGGAGCTGCGTTGGGATATTCCCGAGTGAATGGGACCATAGGCTGTACAGAGAAATATCTGCTCCTACAACCAAAAGGGTGGTATCTAACTGAATGGTTGTCAATGTGTGCATTCAACTGACAGAGTTAAACTCACGTTTGGATTCAGCGGTTTACAAACCCTTTCTGTGCAGGATCCCAAAACCGGTAATACCAGCTCAATGCCGGCATCCGTACTAAACACCAGGAAACTTCGTCTAAAACTCAGGAGAAACGTTTCCTTGAAACTGCTCTGCTGTGCGTTCGTTCACCTAAGAGAGTTGAATCTATGTTGAGATTCAACGAGTCAGAAACACGTTTCTTCTAGGAGGTGCGTTGGGATATTCCCGAGTGAATGGGACCATAGGCTGTACAGAGAAATATCTGCTTCTAAATCCAAAAGTGTGCTATCAAACTGAATGGTTGTCAATGTGTGCATTCAACTGACAGAGTTAAACTCACGTGTGGATTCAGCGGTTTGCAAACCCTTTCTGTGCAGAATCCCAAAACCGGTATGTCCAGCCCAATGCCGGCATACGTACTAAACAGCAGGAAACTTCGTCTAAAACTCAGGAGCAACGTTTCCTTGAAACTGCTCTGCTGTGCGTTCGTTCACCTAAGAGAGTTGAATCTATGTTGAGATTCAGCGAGTCAGAAACACGTTTCTTCTTGGAGCTGCGTTGGGATATTCCCGAGTGAATGGGACCATAGGCTGTACAGAGAAATATCTGCTTCTAAAACCAAAAGTGTGCTATCAAACTGAATGGTTGTCAATGTGTGCATTCAACTGACAGAGTTAAACTTACGTGTGGATTCAGCGGTTTGCAAACCCTTTCTGTACAGAATCCCAAAACCGGTATTTCCAGCCCAATGCCGGCATCCGTACTAAACAGCAGGAAACTTCGTCTAAAACTCAGGAGAAACGTTTCCTTGAAACTGCTCTGCTGTGCGTTCTTTCACCTAAGAGAGTTGAATCTATGTTGAGATTCAGCGAGTCAGAAACACGTTTCTTCTAGGAGGTGCGATGGGATATTCCCGAGTGAATGGGACCATAGGCTGTACAGAGAAATATCTGCTCCAAAACCAAAAGGGTGGTATCTAACTGAATGGTTGTCAATGTGTGCATTCAACTGACAGAGTTAAACTCACGTTTGGATTCAGCGGTTTACAAACCCTTTCTGTGCAGAATCCCAAAACCGGTAATTCCAGCTCAATGCCGGCATCCGTACTAAACAGCAGGAAACTTCGTCTAAAACTCAGGAGAAACGTTTCCTTGAAACTGCTCTGCTGTGCGTTCGTTCACCTAAGAGAGTTGAAACTATGTTGAGATTCAGCGAGTCAGAAACACGTTTCTTCTAGGAGCTGCGTTGGGATATTCCCGAGCGAATGGGACCATAGGCTGTACAGAGAAATATCTGCTTCTAAAACCAAAAGTGTGCTATCAAACTGAATGGTTGTCAATGTGTGCATTCAACTGACAGAGTTAAACTCACGTGTGGATTCAGCGGTTTGCAAACCCTTTCTGTGCAGAATCCCAAAACCGGTATTTCCAGCCGAATGCCGGCATACGTACTAAACAGCAAGAAACTTCGTCTAAGATTCAGGAGAAACGTTTCCTTGAAACTGCTCTGCTGTGCGTTCGTTCACCTAAGAGAGTTGAATCTATGTTGAGATTCAGCGAGTCAGAAACACGTTTATGCTAGGAGCTGCGTTGGGATATTCCCGAGTGAATGGGACCATAGGCTGTACAGAGAAATATCTGCTTCTAAACCAAAACGGAGCTATCTAACTGAATGGTTGTCAATGTGTGCATTCAACTGACAGAGTTAAACTCACGTGTGGATTCAGCGGTTTGCAAACCCTTTCTGTGCAGAATCCCAAAACCGGTATTTCCAGCCCAATGCCGGCATATGTACTAAACAGCAGGAAACTTCGTCTAAAACTCAGGAGAAACGTTTCCTTGAAACTGCTCTGCTGTGCGTTCGTTCACCTAGGATTGTTGAATCTATGTTGAGATTCAGCGAGTCAGAAACACGTTTCTTCTAGGAGCTGCGTTGGGATACTCCCGAGTGAATGGGACCATAGGCTGTACAGAGAAATATCTGCTTCTAAAACCAAAACGGAGCTATCTAAGTGAATGGTTGTCAATGTGTGCATTCAACTGACAGAGTTAAACTCACGTTTGGTTTCAGCGGTTTACAAACCCTTTCTGTGCAGAATCCCAAAACCGGTAATTCCAGCTCAATGCCGGCATCCGTACTAAACAGCAGGAAACTTCGTCTAAAACTCAGGAGAAATGTTTCCTTGAAACTGCTCTGCTGTGCGTTCGTTCACCTAAGAGAGTTGAAACTATGTTGAAATTCAGCGAGTCAGAAATACGTTTATGCTAGAGCTGCGTTGGGATATTCCCGAGTGAATGGGACCATAGGCTGTACAGAGAAATATCTGCTTCTAAAACCAAAAGTGTGCTATCTAACTGAATGGTTGTCAATGTGTGCATTCAACTGACAGAGTTAAACTGACGTGTGGATTCAGCGGTTTGCAAACCCTTTCTGTGCAGAATCCCAAAACCGGTATTTCCAGCCCAATGCCGGCATCCGTACTAAACAGCAGGAAACTTCGTCTAAAACTCAGGAGAAACGTTTCCTTGAAACTGCTCTGCTGTGCGTTCTTTAACCTAAGAGAGTTGAATCTATGTTGAGATTCAGCGAGTCAGAAACACGTTTCTTCTAGGAGGTGCGATGGGATATTCCCGAGTGAATGGGACCATAGGCTGTACAGAGAAATATCTGCTCCAAAACCAAAAGGGTGGTATCTAACTGAATGGTTGTCAATGTGTGCATTCAACTGACAGAGTTAAACTCACGTTTGGATTCAGCGGTTTACAAACCCTTTCTGTGCAGAATCCCAAAACCGGTAATTCCAGCTCAATGCCGGCATCCGTACTAAACAGCAGGAAACTTCGTCTAAAACTCAGGAGAAACGTTTCCTTGAAACTGCTCTGCTGTGCGTTCGTTCACCTAAGAGAGTTGAAACTATGTTGAGATTCAGCGAGTCAGAAACACGTTTCTTCTAGGAGCTGCGTTGGGATATTCCCGAGCGAATGGGACCATAGGCTGTACAGAGAAATATCTGCTTCTAAAACCAAAAGTGTGCTATCAAACTGAATGGTTGTCAATGTGTGCATTCAACTGACAGAGTTAAACTCACGTGTGGATTCAGCGGTTTGCAAACCCTTTCTGTGCAGAATCCCAAAACCGGTATTTCCAGCCGAATGCCGGCATACGTACTAAACAGCAGGAAACTTCGTCTAAGACTCAGGAGAAACGTTTCCTTGAAACTGCTCTGCTGTGCGTTCGTTCACCTAAGAGAGTTGAATCTATGCTGAGATTCAGCGAGTCAGAAACACGTTTCTTCTAGGAGCTGCGTTGGGATATTCCCGAGTGAATGGGACCATAGGCTGTACAGAGAAATATCTGCTTCTAAACCAAAAGTGTGCTATCAAACTGAATGGTTGTCAATGTGTGCATTCAACTGACAGAGTTAAACTCACGTGTGGATTCAGCGGTTTGCAAACCCTTTCTGTGCAGAATCCCAAAACCGGTATTTCCAGCCCAATGCCGGCATATGTACTAAACAGCAGGAAACTTCGTCTAAAACTCAGGAGAAACGCTTCCTTGAAACTGCTCTGCTGTGCGTTCGTTCACCTAGGATTGTTGAATCTATGTTGAGATTCAGCGAGTCAGAAACACGTTTCTTCTAGGAGCTGCGTTGGGATACTCCCGAGTGAATGGGACCATAGGCTGTACAGAGAAATATCTGCTTCTAAAACCAAAACGGAGCTATCTAAGTGAATGGTTGTCAATGTGTGCATTCAACTGACAGAGTTAAACTCACGTTTGGATTCAGCGGTTTACAAACCCTTTCTGTGCAGAATCCCAAAACCGGTAATTCCAGCTCAATGCCGGCATCCGTACTAAACAGCAGGAAACTTCGTCTAAAACTCAGGAGAAATGTTTCCTTGAAACTGCTCTGCTGTGCGTTCGTTCACCTAAGAGAGTTGAAACTATGTTGAAATTCAGCGAGTCAGAAATACGTTTATGCTAGAGCTGCGTTGGGATATTCCCGAGTGAATGGGACCATAGGCTGTACAGAGAAATATCTGCTTCTAAAACCAAAAGTGTGCTATCTAACTGAATGGTTGTCAATGTGTGCATTCAACTGACAGAGTTAAACTGACGTGTGGATTCAGCGGTTTGCAAACCCTTTCTGTACAGAATCCCAAAACCGGTATTTCCAGCCCAATGCCGGCATACGTACTAAACAGCAGGAAACTTCGTCTAAATCTCAGGAGAAACGTTTCCTTGAAACTGCTCTGCTGTGCGTTCGATCACCTACGAGAGTTGAATCTATGTTGAGATTCAGCGAGTCAGAAACACGTTTCTTCTAGGAGGTGCGATGGGATATTCCCGAGTGAATGGGACCATAGGCTGTACAGAGAAATATCTGCTCCTACAACCAAAAGGGTGGTATCTAACTGAATGGTTGTCAATGTGTGCATTCAACTGACAGAGTTAAACTCACGTTTGGATTCAGCGGTTTACAAACCCTTTCTGTGCAGAATCCCAAAACCGGTAATTCCAGCTCAATGCCGGCATCCGTACTAAACAGCAGGAAACTTCGTCTAAAACTCAGGAGAAACGTTTCCTTGAAACTGCTCTGCTGTGCGTTCGTTCACCTAAGAGAGTTGAATCTATGTTGAGATTCAGCGAGTCAGAAACACGTTTCTTCTAGGAGCTGCGTTGGGATATTCCCGAGTGAATGGGACCATAGGCTGTACAGAGAAATATCTGCTTCTAAAACCAAAAGTGTGCTATCAAACTGAATGGTTGTCAATGTGTGCATTCAACTGACAGAGTTAAACTCACGTGTGGATTCAGCGGTTTGCAAACCCTTTCTGTGCAGAATCCCAAAACCGGTATTTCCAGCCGAATGCGGGCATACGTACTAAACAGCAGGAAACTTCGTCTAAGACTCAGGAGAAACGTTTCCTTGAAACTGCTCTGCTGTGCGTTCGTTCACCTAAGAGAGTTGAATCTATGTTGAGATTCAGCGAGTCAGAAACACGTTTCTTCTAGGAGCTGCGTTGGGATATTCCCGAGTGAATGGGACCATAGGCTGTACAGAGAAATATCTGCTTCTAAACCAAAAGTGTGCTATCAAACTGAATGGTTGTCAATGTGTGCATTCAACTGACAGATTTAAACTCACGTGTGGATTCAGCGGTTTGCAAACCCTTTCTGTGCAGAATCCCAAAACCGGTATTTCCAGCCCAATGCCGGCATACGTACTGAACAGCAGGAAACTTCGTCTAAAACTCAGGAGAAACGTTTCCTTGAAACTGCTCTGCTGTGCGTTCGTTCACCTCAGAGAGTTGAATCTATGTTGAGATTCAGCGAGTCAGAAACACGTTTCTTCTAGGAGCTGCGTTGGGATATTCCCGAGTGAATGGGACCATAGGCTGTACAGAGAAATATCTGCTTCTAAAACCAAAACGGAGCTATCTAAGTGAATGGTTGTCAATGTGTGCATTCAACTGACAGAGTTAAACTCACGTGTGGATTCAGCGGTTTGCAAACCCTTTCTGTGCAGAATCCCATAACCGGTATTTCCAGCCCAATGCCGGCATACGTACTAAACAGCAGGAAACTTCGTCTAAAACTCAGGAGAAACGTTTCCTTGAAACTGCTCTGCTGTGCGTTCGTTCACCTAAGAGAGTTGAATCTATGTTGAGATTCAGCGAGTCAGAAACACGTTTCTTCTAGGAGCTGCGTTGGGATATTCCCGAGTGAATGGGACCATAGGCTGTACAGAGAAATATCTGCTTCTAAAACCAAAACGGAGCTATCTAACTGAATCGTTGTGAATGTGTGCATTCAACTGACAGAGTTAAACTCACGTGTGGATTCAGCGGTTTGCAAACCCTTTCTGTGCAGAATCCCAAAACCGGTATTTCCAGCCCAATGCCGGCATCCGTACTAAACAGTAGGAAACTTCGTCTAAAACTCAGGAGAAACGTTTCCTTGAAACTGCTCTGCTGTGCGTTCGTTCACCTAAGAGAGTTGAATCTATGTTGAGATTCAGCGAGTCAGAAACACGTTTCTTCTTGGAGCTGCGTTGGGATATTCCCGAGTGAATGGGACCATAGGCTGTACAGAGAAATATCTGCTCCTACAACCAAAAGGGTGGTATCTAACTGAATGGTTGTCAATGTGTGCATTCAACTGACAGAGTTAAACTCACGTTTGGATTCAGCGGTTTACAAACCCTTTCTGTGCAGGATCCCAAAACCGGTAATACCAGCTCAATGCCGGCATCCGTACTAAACACCAGGAAACTTCGTCTAAAACTCAGGAGAAACGTTTCCTTGAAACTGCTCTGCTGTGCGTTCGTTCACCTAAGAGAGTTGAATCTATGTTGAGATTCAACGAGTCAGAAACACGTTTCTTCTAGGAGGTGCGTTGGGATATTCCCGAGTGAATGGGACCATAGGCTGTACAGAGAAATATCTGCTTCTAAATCCAAAAGTGTGCTATCAAACTGAATGGTTGTCAATGTGTGCATTCAACTGACAGAGTTAAACTCACGTGTGGATTCAGCGGTTTGCAAACCCTTTCTGTGCAGAATCCCAAAACCGGTATGTCCAGCCCAATGCCGGCATACGTACTAAACAGCAGGAAACTTCGTCTAAAACTCAGGAGCAACGTTTCCTTGAAACTGCTCTGCTGTGCGTTCGTTCACCTAAGAGAGTTGAATCTATGTTGAGATTCAGCGAGTCAGAAACACGTTTCTTCTTGGAGCTGCGTTGGGATATTCCCGAGTGAATGGGACCATAGGTTGTACAGAGAAATATCTGCTTCTAAAACCAAAAGTGTGCTATCAAACTGAATGGTTGTCAATGTGTGCATTCAACTGACAGAGTTAAACTTACGTGTGGATTCAGCGGTTTGCAAACCCTTTCTGTGCAGAATCCCAAAACCGGTATTTCCAGCCCAATGCCGGCATCCGTACTAAACAGCAGGAAACTTCGTCTAAAACTCAGGAGAAACGTTTCCTTGAAACTGCTCTGCTGTGCGTTCTTTCACCTAAGAGAGTTGAATCTATGTTGAGATTCAGCGAGTCAGAAACACGTTTCTTCTAGGAGGTGCGATGGGATATTCCCGAGTGAATGGGACCATAGGCTGTACAGAGAAATATCTGCTCCAAAACCAAAAGGGTGGTATCTAACTGAATGGTTGTCAATGTGTGCATTCAACTGACAGAGTTAAACTCACGTGTGGATTCAGCGGTTTACAAACCCTTTCTGTGCAGAATCCCAAAACCGGTAATTCCAGCTCAATGCCGGCATCCGTACTAAACAGCAGGAAACTTCGTCTAAAACTCAGGAGAAACGTTTCCTTGAAACTGCTCTGCTGTGCGTTCGTTCACCTAAGAGAGTTGAAACTATGTTGAGATTCAGCGAGTCAGAAACACGTTTCTTCTAGGAGCTGCGTTGGGATATTCCCGAGCGAATGGGACCATAGGCTGTACAGAGAAATATCTGCTTCTAAAACCAAAAGTGTGCTATCAAACTGAATGGTTGTCAATGTGTGCATTCAACTGACAGAGTTAAACTCACGTGTGGATTCAGCGGTTTGCAAACCCTTTCTGTGCAGAATCCCAAAACCGGTATTTCCAGCCGAATGCCGGCATACGTACTAAACAGCAAGAAACTTCGTCTAAGACTCAGGAGAAACGTTTCCTTGAAACTGCTCTGCTGTGCGTTCGTTCACCTAAGAGAGTTGAATCTATGCTGAGATTCAGCGAGTCAGAAACACGTTTCTTCTAGGAGCTGCGTTGGGATATTCCCGAGTGAATGGGACCATAGGCTGTACAGAGAAATATCTGCTTCTAAACCAAAAGTGTGCTATCAAACTGAATGGTTGTCAATGTGTGCATTCAACTGACAGAGTTAAACTCACGTGTGGATTCAGCGGTTTGCAAACCCTTTCTGTGCAGAATCCCAAAACCGGTATTTCCAGCCCAATGCCGGCATATGTACTAAACAGCAGGAAACTTCGTCTAAAACTCAGGAGAAACGTTTCCTTGAAACTGCTCTGCTGTGCGTTCGTTCACCTAGGATTGTTGAATCTATGTTGAGATTCAGCGAGTCAGAAACACGTTTCTTCTAGGAGCTGCGTTGGGATACTCCCGAGTGAATGGGACCATAGGCTGTACAGAGAAATATCTGCTTCTAAAACGAAAACGGAGCTATCTAAGTGAATGGTTGTCAATGTGTGCATTCAACTGACAGAGTTAAACTCACGTTTGGTTTCAGCGGTTTCCAAACCCTTTCTGTGCAGAATCCCAAAACCGGTAATTCCAGCTCAATGCCGGCATCCGTACTAAACAGCAGGAAACTTCGTCTAAAACTCAGGAGAAATGTTTCCTTGAAACTGCTCTGCTGTGCGTTCGTTCACCTAAGAGAGTTGAAACTATGTTGAAATTCAGCGAGTCAGAAATACGTTTATGCTAGAGCTGCGTTGGGATATTCCCGAGTGAATGGGACCATAGGCTGTACAGAGAAATATCTGCTTCTAAAACCAAAAGTGTGCTATCTAACTGAATGGTTGTCAATGTGTGCATTCAACTGACAGAGTTAAACTGACGTGTGGATTCAGCGGTTTGCAAACCCTTTCTGTACAGAATCCCAAAACCGGTATTTCCAGCCCAATGCCGGCATCCGTACTAAACAGCAGGAAACTTCGTCTAAATCTCAGGAGAAACGTTTCCTTGAAACTGCTCTGCTGTGCGTTCGATCACCTACGAGAGTTGAATCTATGTTGAGATTCAGCGAGTCAGAAACACGTTTCTTCTAGGAGGTGCGATGGGATATTCCCGAGTGAATGGGACCATAGGCTGTACAGAGAAATATCTGCTCCTACAACCAAAAGTGTGGTATCTAACTGAATGGTTCTCAATGTGTGCATTCAACTGACAGAGTTAAACTCACGTTTGGATTCAGCGGTTTACAAACCCTTTCTGTGCAGAATCCCAAAACCGGTAATTCCAGCTCAATGCCGGCATCCGTACTAAACAGCAGGAAACTTCGTCTAAAACTCAGGAGAAACGTTTCCTTGAAACTGCTCTGCTGTGCGTTCGTTCACCTAAGAGAGTTGAATCTATGTTGAGATTCAGCGAGTCAGAAACACGTTTCTTCTAGGAGCTGCGTTGGGATATTCCCGAGTGAATGGGACCATAGGCTGTACAGAGAAATATCTGCTTCTAAAACCAAAAGTGTGCTATCAAACTGAATGGTTGTCAATGTGTGCATTCAACTGACAGAGTTAAACTCACGTGTGGATTCAGCGGTTTGCAAACCCTTTCTGTGCAGAATCCCAAAACCGGTATTTCCAGCCGAATGCCGGCATACGTACTAAACAGCAGGAAACTTCGTCTAAGACTCAGGAGAAACGTTTCCTTGAAACTGCTCTGCTGTGCGTTCGTTCACCTAAGAGAGTTGAATCTATGTTGAGATTCAGCGAGTCAGAAACACGTTTCTTCTAGGAGCTGCGTTGGGATATTCCCGAGTGAATGGGACCATAGGCTGTACAGAGAAATATCTGCTTCTAAACCAAAAGTGTGCTATCAAACTGAATGGTTGTCAATGTGTGCATTCAACTGACAGATTTAAACTCACGTGTGGATTCAGCGGTTTGCAAACCCTTTCTGTGCAGAATCCCAAAACCGGTATTTCCAGCCCAATGCCGGCATACGTACTGAACAGCAGGAAACTTCGTCTAAAACTCAGGAGAAACGTTTCCTTGAAACTGCTCTGCTGTGCGTTCGTTCACCTCAGAGAGTTGAATCTATGTTGAGATTCAGCGAGTCAGAAACACGTTTCTTCTAGGAGCTGCGTTGGGATATTCCCGAGTGAATGGGACCATAGGCTGTACAGAGAAATATCTGCTTCTAAAACCAAAAGTGTGCTATCAAACTGAATGGTTGTCAATGTGTGCATTCAACTGACAGAGTTAAACTCACGTGTGGATTCAGCGGTTTGCAAACCCTTTCTGTGCAGAATCCCAAAACCGGTATTTCCAGCCCAATGCCGGCATCCGTACTAAACAGCAGGAAACTTCGTCTAAAACTCAGGAGAAACGTTTCCTTGAAACTGCTCTGCTGTGCGTTCGTTCACCTAAGAGAGTTGAATCTATGTTGAGATTCAGCGAGTCAGAAACACGTTTCTTCTAGGAGCTGCGTTGGGATATTCCCGAGTGAATGGGACCATAGGCTGTACAGAGAAATATCTGCTTCTAAAACCAAAACGGAGCTATCTAACTGAATGGTAGTCAATGTGTGCATTCAACTGACAGAGTTAAATTCACGTTTGGATTCAGCGGTTTACAAACCCTTTCTGTGCAGAATCCCAAAACCGGTAATTCCAGCTCAATGCCGGCATCCGTACTAAACAGCAGGAAACTTCGTCTAAAACTCAGGAGAAACGTTTCCTTGAAACTGCTCTGCTGTGCGTTCGTTCACCTAAGGGAGTTGAGTCTATGTTGAGATTCAGCGAGTCAGAAACACGTTTCTTCTAGGAGCTGCGTTGGGATATTCCCGAGTGAATGGGACCATAGGCTGTACAGAGAAATATCTGCTTCTAAAACCAAAAGTGTGCTATCAAACTGAATGGTTGTCAATGTGTGCATTCAACTGACAGAGTTAAACTCACGTGTGGATTCAGCGGTTTGCAAACCCTTTCTGTGCAGAATCCCAAAACCGCTATTTCCAGCCCAATGTCGGCATCCGTACTAAACAGCAGGAAACTTCGTCTAAAACTCAGGAGAAACGTTTCCTTGAAACTGCTCTGCTGTGCGTTCGTTCACCTAAGAGAGTTGAATCTATGTTGAGATTCAGCGAGTCAGAAACACGTTTCTTCTAGGAGCTGCGTTGGGATATTCCCGAGTGAATGGGACCATAGGCTGTACAGAGAAATATCTGCTTCTAAAACCAAAACGGAGCTATCTAACTGAATGGTTGTCAATGTGTGCATTCAACTGACAGAGTTAAACTCACCTGTGGATTCAGCGGTTTGCAAACCCTTTCTGTGCAGAATCCCAAAACCGGTATTTCCAGCCCAATGCCGGCATACGTACTAAACAGCAGGAAACTTCGTCTAAGACTCAGGAGAAAAGTTTCCTTGAAACTGCTCTGCTGTGCGTTCGTTCACCTAAGAGAGTTGAATCTATGTTGAGATTCAGCGAGTCAGAAACACGTTTCTTCTAGGAGCTGCGTTGGGATATTCCCGAGTGAATGGGAACATAGGCTGTACAGAGAAATATCTGCTTCTAAACCAAAAGTGTGCTATCAAACTGAATGGTTGTCAATGTGTGCATTCAACTGACAGATTTAAACTCACGTGTGGATTCAGCGGTTTGCAAACCCTTTCTGTGCAGAATCCCAAAACCGGTATTTCCAGCCCAATGCCGGCATACGTACTAAACAGCAGGAAACTTTGTCTAAAACTCAGGAGAAACGTTTCCTTGAAACTGCTCTGCTGTGCGTTCGTTCACCTAAGAGAATTGAAACTATGTTGAGATTCAGCGAGGCAGAAACACGTTTCTTCTAGGAGCTGCGTTGGGATATTCCCGAGTGAATGGGACCATAGGCTGTACAGAGAAATATCTGCTTCTAAAACCAAAACGGAGCTCTCTAACTGAATGGTTGTCAATGTGTGCATTCAACTGACAGAGTTAAACTCACGTTTGGATTCAGCGGTTTACAAACCCTTTCTGTGCAGAATCCCAAAACCGGTAATTCCAGCTCAATGCCGGCATCCGTACTAAACAGCAGGAAACTTCGTCTAAAACTCAGGAGAAACGTTTCCTTGAAACTGCTCTGCTGTGCGTTCGTTCACCTAAGAGAGTTGAAACTATGTTGCGATTCAGCGAGTCAGAAACACGTTTATGCTAGGAGCTGCGTTGGGATATTCCCGAGTGAATGGGACCATAGGCTGTACAGAGAAATATCTGCTTCTAAAACCAAAACGGAGCTATCTAACTGAATGGTTGTCAATGTGTGCATTCAACTGACAGAGTTAAACTCACGTGTGGATTCACCGGTTTGCAAACCCTTTATGTGCAGAAACCCAAAACCGGTATTTCCAGCCCAATGCCGGCATACGTACTAAAGAGCAGGAAACTTCATCTAAAACTCAGGAGCAACGTTTCCTTGAAACTGCTCTGCTGTGCGTTCGTTCACCTAAGGGAGTTGAATCTATGTTGAGATTCAGCGAGTCAGAAACACGTTTCTTCTAGGAGCTGCGTTGGGATATTCCCGAGTGAATGGGACCATAGGCTGTACAGAGAAATATCTGCTTCTAAAACCAAAACGGAGCTATCTAACTGAATGGTTGTCAATATGTGCATTCAACTGACAGAGTTAAACTCACGTGTGGATTCAGCGGTTTGTAACCCTTTCTGTGCAGAATCCCAAAACTGGTATTTCCAGCCCAATGCCGGCATCCGTACTAAACAGCAGGAAACTTCGTCTAAAACTCAGGAGAAACTTTTCCTTGAAACTGCTCTGCTGTACGTTCGTTCACCTAAGAGAGTTGAATCTATGTTGAGATTCAGCGAGTCAGAAACACGTTTCTTCTAGGAGCTGCGTTGGGATATTCCCGAGTGAATGGGACCATAGGCTGTACAGAGAAATATCTGCTTCTAAAACCAAAAGTGTGCTATCAAACTGAATGGTTGTCAATGTGTGCATTCAACTGACAGAGTTAAACTCACATGTGGATTCAGCGGTTTGCAAACCCTTTCTGTGCAGAATCCCAAAACCGGTATTTCCAGCCCAATGCCGGCATACGTACTAAAGAGCAGGAAACTTCGTCTAAAACTCAGGAGCAACGTTTCCTTGATACTGCTCTGCTGTGCGTTCGTTCACCTAAGAGAGTTGAATCTATGTTGAGATTCAGCGAGTCAGAAACACGTTTCTTCTAGGAGCTGCGTTGGGATATTCCCGAGTGAATGGGACCATAGGCTGTACAGAGAAATATCTGCTTCTAAAACCAAAACGGAGCTATCTAACTGAATGGTTGTCAATGTGTGCATTCAACTGACAGAGTTAAACTCACGTGTGGATTCAGCGGTTTGCAAACCATTTCTGTGCAGAATCCCAAAACCGGTATGTCCAGCCCAATGCCGGCATACGTACTAAAGAGCAGGAAACTTCGTCTAAAACTCAGGAGAAACGTTTCCTTGAAACTGCTCTGCTGTGCGTTCGTTCACCTAAGAGAGTTGAAACTATGTTGAGATTCAGCGAGTCAGAAACACGTTTATGCTAGGAGCTTCGTTGGGATATTCCCGAGTGAATGGGACCATAGGCTGTACAGAGAAATATCTGCTTCTGAAACCAAAACGGAGCTATCTAACTGAATGGTTGTCAATGTGTGCATTCAACTGACAGAGTTAAACTCACGTGTGGATTCAGCGGTTTGCAAACCATTTCTGTGCAGAATCCCAAAACCGGTATGTCCAGCCCAATGCCGGCATCCGTACTAAACAGCAGGAAACTTCGTCTAAAACTCAGGAGAAACGTTTCCTTGAAACTGCTCTGCTGCGCGTTCGATCACCTCAGAGAGTTGAATCTATGTTGAGATTCAGCGAGACAGAAACACGTTTCTTCTAGGAGGTGCGTTGGGATATTCCCGAGTGAATGGGACCATAGGCTGTACAGAGAAATATCTGCTCTTACAACCAAAAGGGTGGTATCTAACTGAATGGTTGTCAATGTGTGCATTCAACTGACAGAGTTAAACTCACGTTTGGATTCAGCGGTTTACAATCCCTTTCTGTGCAGAATCCCAAAACCGGTAATTCCAGCTCAATGCCGGCATCCGTACTAATCAGCAGGAAACTTCGTCTAAAACTCAGGAGAAACGTTTCCTTGAAACTGCTCTGCTGTGCGTTCGTTCACCTAAGAGAGTTGAAACTATGTTGAGATTCAGCGAGTCAGAAACACGTTTCTTCTAGGAGCTGCGTTGGGATATTCCCGAGTGAATGGGACCATAGGCTGTACAGAGAAATATCTGCTTCTAAATCCAAAAGTGTGCTATCAAACTGAATGGTTGTCAATGTGTGCATTCAACTGACAGAGTTAAACTCACGTGTGGATTCAGCGGTTTGCAAACACTTTCTGTGCAGAATCCCAAAACCGGTAATTCCAACCCAATGCCGGCATACGTACTAAACAGCAGGAAACTTCCTCTAAAATTCAGGAGAAACGTTTCCTTGAAACTGCTCTGCTGTGCGTTCGTTCACCTAAGAGAGTTGAATCTATGCTGAGATTCAGCGAGTCAGAAACACGTTTCTTCTAGGAGCTGCGTTGGGATATTCCCGAGTGAATGGGACCATAGGCTGTACAGAGAAATATCTGCTTCTAAACCAAAAGTGTGCTATCAAACTGAATGGTTGTCAATGTGTGCATTCAACTGACAGAGTTAAACTCACGTGTGGATTCAGCGGTTTGCAAACCCTTTCTGTGCAGAATCCCAAAACCGGTATTTCCAGCCCAATGCCGGCATATGTACTAAACAGCAGGAAACTTCGTCTAAAACTCAGGAGAAACGTTTCCTTGAAACTGCTCTGCTGTGCGTTCGTTCACCTAGGATTGTTGAATCTATGTTGAGATTCAGCGAGTCAGAAACACGTTTCTTCTAGGAGCTGCGTTGGGATACTCCCGAGTGAATGGGACCATAGGCTGTACAGAGAAATATCTGCTTCTAAAACCAAAACGGAGCTATCTAAGTGAATGGTTGTCAATGTGTGCATTCAACTGACAGAGTTAAACTCACGTTTGGTTTCAGCGGTTTACAAACCCTTTCTGTGCAGAATCCCAAAACCGGTAATTCCAGCTCAATGCCGGCATCCGTACTAAACAGCAGGAAACTTCGTCTAAAACTCAGGAGAAATGTTTCCTTGAAACTGCTCTGCTGTGCGTTCGTTCACCTAAGAGAGTTGAAACTATGTTGAAATTCAGCGAGTCAGAAATACGTTTATGCTAGAGCTGCGTTGGGATATTCCCGAGTGAATGGGACCATAGGCTGTACAGAGAAATATCTGCTTCTAAAACCAAAAGTGTGCTATCTAACTGAATGGTTGTCAATGTGTGCATTCAACTGACAGAGTTAAACTGACGTGTGGATTCAGCGGTTTGCAAACCCTTTCTGTACAGAATCCCAAAACCGGTATTTCCAGCCCAATGCCGGCATCCGTACTAAACAGCAGGAAACTTCGTCTAAATCTCAGGAGAAACGTTTCCTTGAAACTGCTCTGCTGTGCGTTCGATCACCTACGAGAGTTGAATCTATGTTGAGATTCAGCGAGTCAGAAACACGTTTCTTCTAGGAGGTGCGATGGGATATTCCCGAGTGAATGGGACCATAGGCTGTACAGAGAAATATCTGCTCCTACAACCAAAAGGGTGGTATCTAACTGAATGGTTGTCAATGTGTGCATTCAACTGACAGAGTTAAACTCACGTTTGGATTCAGCGGTTTACAAACCCTTTCTGTGCAGAATCCCAAAACCGGTAATTCCAGCTCAATGCCGGCATCCGTACTAAACAGCAGGAAACTTCGTCTAAAACTCAGGAGAAACGTTTCCTTGAAACTGCTCTGCTGTGCGTTCGTTCACCTAAGAGAGTTGAATCTATGTTGAGATTCAGCGAGTCAGAAACACGTTTCTTCTAGGAGCTGCGTTGGGATATTCCCGAGTGAATGGGACCATAGGCTGTACAGAGAAATATCTGCTTCTAAAACCAAAAGTGTGCTATCAAACTGAATGGTTGTCAATGTGTGCATTCAACTGACAGAGTTAAACTCACATGTGGATTCAGCGGTTTGCAAACCCTTTCTGTGCAGAATCCCAAAACCGGTATTTCCAGCCCAATGCCGGCATACGTACTAAAGAGCAGGAAACTTCGTCTAAAACTCAGGAGCAACGTTTCCTTGATACTGCTCTGCTGTGCGTTCGTTCACCTAAGAGAGTTGAATCTATGTTGAGATTCAGCGAGTCAGAAACACGTTTCTTCTAGGAGCTGCGTTGGGATATTCCCGAGTGAATGGGACCATAGGCTGTACAGAGAAATATCTGCTTCTAAAACCAAAACGGAGCTATCTAACTGAATGGTTGTCAATGTGTGCATTCAACTGACAGAGTTAAACTCACGTGTGGATTCAGCGGTTTGCAAACCATTTCTGTGCAGAATCCCAAAACCGGTATGTCCAGCCCAATGCCGGCATACGTACTAAAGAGCAGGAAACTTCGTCTAAAACTCAGGAGAAACGTTTCCTTGAAACTGCTCTGCTGTGCGTTCGTTCACCTAAGAGAGTTGAATCTATGTTGAGATTCAGCGAGTCAGAAACACGTTTATGCTAGGAGCTTCGTTGGGATATTCCCGAGTGAATGGGACCATAGGCTGTACAGAGAAATATCTGCTTCTGAAACCAAAACGGAGCTATCTAACTGAATGGTTGTCAATGTGTGCATTCAACTGACAGAGTTAAACTCACGTGTGGATTCAGCGGTTTGCAAACCATTTCTGTGCAGAATCCCAAAACCGGTATGTCCAGCCCAATGCCGGCATCCGTACTAAACAGCAGGAAACTTCGTCTAAAACTCAGGAGAAACGTTTCCTTGAAACTGCTCTGCTGCGCGTTCGATCACCTCAGAGAGTTGAATCTATGTTGAGATTCAGCGAGACAGAAACACGTTTCTTCTAGGAGGTGCGTTGGGATATTCCCGAGTGAATGGGACCATAGGCTGTACAGAGAAATATCTGCTCTTACAACCAAAAGGGTGGTATCTAACTGAATGGTTGTCAATGTGTGCATTCAACTGACAGAGTTAAACTCACGTTTGGATTCAGCGGTTTACAATCCCTTTCTGTGCAGAATCCCAAAACCGGTAATTCCAGCTCAATGCCGGCATCCGTACTAAACAGCAGGAAACTTCGTCTAAAACTCAGGAGAAACGTTTCCTTGAAACTGCTCTGCTGTGCGTTCGTTCACCTAAGAGAGTTGAAACTATGTTGAGATTCAGCGAGTCAGAAACACGTTTCTTCTAGGAGCTGCGTTGGGATATTCCCGAGTGAATGGGACCATAGGCTGTACAGAGAAATATCTGCTTCTAAATCCAAAAGTGTGCTATCAAACTGAATGGTTGTCAATGTGTGCATTCAACTGACAGAGTTAAACTCACGTGTGGATTCAGCGGTTTGCAAACACTTTCTGTGCAGAATCCCAAAACCGGTAATTCCAACCCAATGCCGGCATACGTACTAAACAGCAGGAAACTTCCTCTAAAATTCAGGAGAAACGTTTCCTTGAAACTGCTCTGCTGTGCGTTCGTTCACCTAAGAGAGTTGAATCTATGTTGAGATTCAGCGAGTCAGAAACACGTTTCTTCTAGGAGCTGCGTTGGGATACTCCCGAGTGAATGGGACCATAGGCTGTACAGAGAAATATCTGCTTCTAAAACCAAAACGGAGCTATCTAACTGAATGGTTGTCAATGTGTGCATTCAACTGACAGAGTTAAACTCACGTGTGGATTCAGCGGTTTGCAAACCCTTTCTGTGCAGAATCCCAAAACCGGTATTTCCAGCCCAATGCCGGCATCCGTACTAAACAGCAGGAAACTTCGTCTAAAACTCAGGAGAAACGTTTCCTTGAAACTGCTCTGATGTGCGTTCGATCACCTAAGAGAGTTGAATCTATGTTGAGATTCAGCGAGTCAGAAACACGTTTCTTCTAGGAGCTGCGTTGGGATATTCCCGAGTGAATGGGACCATAGGCTGTACAGAGAAATATCTGCTCCTACAACCAAAAGGGTGGTATCTAACTGAATGGTTGTCAATGTGTGCATTCAACTGACAGAGTTAAACTCACGTTTGGATTCAGCGGTTTACAAACCCTTTCTGTGCAGAATCCCAAAACCGGTAATTCCAGCTCAATGCCGGCATCCGTACTAAACAGCAGGAAACTTCGTCTAAAACTCAGGAGAAACGTTTCCTTGAAACTGCTCTGCTGTGCGTTCGTTCACCTAAGAGAGTTGAAACTATGCTGCGATTCAGCGAGTCAGAAACACGTTTCTGCTAGGAGCTGCGTTGGGATATTCCCGAGTGAATGGGACCATAGGCTGTACAGAGAAATATCTGCTTCTGAAACCAAAACGGAGCTATCTAACTGAATGGTTGTCAATGTGTGCATTCAACTGACAGAGTTAAACTCACGTGTGGATTCAGCGGTTTGCAAACCATTTCTGTGCAGAATCCCAAAACCGGTATGTCCAGCCCAATGCCGGCATCCGTACCAAACAGCAGGAAACTTCGTCTAAAACTCAGGAGAAACGTTTCCTTGAAACTGCTCTGCTGTGCGTTCGTTCACCTAAGAGAGTTGAATCTATGTTGAGATTCAGCGAGTCAGAAACACGTTTCTTCTAGGAGCTGCGTTGGGATATTCCCGAGTGAATGGGACCATAGGCTGTACAGAGAAATATCTGCTTCTAAAACCAAAAGTGTGCTATCAAACTGAATGGTTGTCAATGTGTGCATTCAACTGACAGAGTTAAACTCACGTGTGGATTCAGCGGTTTGCAAACCCTTTCTGTGCAGAATCCCAAAACCGGTATTTCCAGCCCAATGCCGGCATCCGTACTAAACAGCAGGAAACTTCGTCTAAAACTCAGGAGAAACGTTTCCTTGAAACTGCTCTGCTGTGCGTTCGTTCACCTAAGAGAGTTGAATCTATGTTGAGATTCAGCGAGTCAGAAACACGTTTCTTCTAGGAGCTGCGTTGGGATATTCCCGTGTGAATGGGACCTTAGGCTGTACAGAGAAATATCTGCTTCTAAAACCAAAACGGAGCTATCTAACTGAATGGTTGTCAATGTGTGCATTCAACTGACAGAGTTAAACTCACGTTTGGATTCAGCGGTTTACAAACCCTTTCTGTGCAGAATCCCAAAACCGGTATTTCCAGCCCAATGCCGGCATCCGTACTAAACAGCAGGAAACTTCGTCTAAAACTCAGGAGAAACTTTTCCTTGAAACTGCTCTGCTGTACGTTCGTTCACCTAAGAGAGTTGAATCTATGTTGAGATTCAGCGAGTCAGAAACACGTTTCTTCTAGGAGCTGCGTTGGGATATTCCCGAGTGAATGGGACCATAGGCTGTACAGAGAAATATCTGCTTCTAAAACCAAAAGTGTGCTATCAAACTGAATGGTTGTCAATGTGTGCATTCAACTGACAGAGTTAAACTCACATGTGGATTCAGCGGTTTGCAAACCCTTTCTGTGCAGAATCCCAAAACCGGTATTTCCAGCCCAATGCCGGCATACGTACTAAAGAGCAGGAAACTTCGTCTAAAACTCAGGAGCAACGTTTCCTTGATACTGCTCTGCTGTGCGTTCGTTCACCTAAGAGAGTTGAATCTATGTTGAGATTCAGCGAGTCAGAAACACGTTTCTTCTAGGAGCTGCGTTGGGATATTCCCGAGTGAATGGGACCATAGGCTGTACAGAGAAATATCTGCTTCTAAAACCAAAACGGAGCTATCTAACTGAATGGTTGTCAATGTGTGCATTCAACTGACAGAGTTAAACTCACGTGTGGATTCAGCGGTTTGCAAACCATTTCTGTGCAGAATCCCAAAACCGGTATGTCCAGCCCAATGCCGGCATACGTACTAAAGAGCAGGAAACTTCGTCTAAAACTCAGGAGAAACGTTTCCTTGAAACTGCTCTGCTGTGCGTTCGTTCACCTAAGAGAGTTGAAACTATGTTGAGATTCAGCGAGTCAGAAACACGTTTATGCTAGGAGCTTCGTTGGGATATTCCCGAGTGAATGGGACCATAGGCTGTACAGAGAAATATCTGCTTCTGAAACCAAAACGGAGCTATCTAACTGAATGGTTGTCAATGTGTGCATTCAACTGACAGAGTTAAACTCACGTGTGGATTCAGCGGTTTGCAAACCATTTCTGTGCAGAATCCCAAAACCGGTATGTCCAGCCCAATGCCGGCATCCGTACTAAACAGCAGGAAACTTCGTCTAAAACTCAGGAGAAACGTTTCCTTGAAACTGCTCTGCTGCGCGTTCGATCACCTCAGAGAGTTGAATCTATGTTGAGATTCAGCGAGACAGAAACACGTTTCTTCTAGGAGGTGCGTTGGGATATTCCCGAGTGAATGGGACCATAGGCTGTACAGAGAAATATCTGCTCTTACAACCAAAAGGGTGGTATCTAACTGAATGGTTGTCAATGTGTGCATTCAACTGACAGAGTTAAACTCACGTTTGGATTCAGCGGTTTACAATCCCTTTCTGTGCAGAATCCCAAAACCGGTAATTCCAGCTCAATGCCGGCATCCGTACTAAACAGCAGGAAACTTCGTCTAAAACTCAGGAGAAACGTTTCCTTGAAACTGCTCTGCTGTGCGTTCGTTCACCTAAGAGAGTTGAAACTATGTTGAGATTCAGCGAGTCAGAAACACGTTTCTTCTAGGAGCTGCGTTGGGATATTCCCGAGTGAATGGGACCATAGGCTGTACAGAGAAATATCTGCTTCTAAATCCAAAAGTGTGCTATCAAACTGAATGGTTGTCAATGTGTGCATTCAACTGACAGAGTTAAACTCACGTGTGGATTCAGCGGTTTGCAAACACTTTCTGTGCAGAATCCCAAAACCGGTAATTCCAACCCAATGCCGGCATACGTACTAAACAGCAGGAAACTTCCTCTAAAATTCAGGAGAAACGTTTCCTTGAAACTGCTCTGCTGTGCGTTCGTTCACCTAAGAGAGTTGAATCTATGTTGAGATTCAGCGAGTCAGAAACACGTTTCTTCTAGGAGCTGCGTTGGGATACTCCCGAGTGAATGGGACCATAGGCTGTACAGAGAAATATCTGCTTCTAAAACCAAAACGGAGCTATCTAACTGAATGGTTGTCAATGTGTGCATTCAACTGACAGAGTTAAACTCACGTGTGGATTCAGCGGTTTGCAAACCCTTTCTGTGCAGAATCCCAAAACCGGTATTTCCAGCCCAATGCCGGCATCCGTACTAAACAGCAGGAAACTTCGTCTAAAACTCAGGAGAAACGTTTCCTTGAAACTGCTCTGCTGTGCGTTCGATCACCTAAGAGAGTTGAATCTATGTTGAGATTCAGCGAGTCAGAAACACGTTTCTTCTAGGAGCTGCGTTGGGATATTCCCGAGTGAATGGGACCATAGGCTGTACAGAGAAATATCTGCTCCTACAACCAAAAGGGTGGTATCTAACTGAATGGTTGTCAATGTGTGCATTCAACTGACAGAGTTAAACTCACGTTTGGATTCAGCGGTTTACAAACCCTTTCTGTGCAGAATCCCAAAACCGGTAATTCCAGCTCAATGCCGGCATCCGTACTAAACAGCAGGAAACTTCGTCTAAAACTCAGGAGAAACGTTTCCTTGAAACTGCTCTGCTGTGCGTTCGTTCACCTAAGAGAGTTGAAACTATGCTGCGATTCAGCGAGTCAGAAACACGTTTCTGCTAGGAGCTGCGTTGGGATATTCCCGAGTGAATGGGACCATAGGCTGTACAGAGAAATATCTGCTTCTGAAACCAAAACGGAGCTATCTAACTGAATGGTTGTCAATGTGTGCATTCAACTGACAGAGTTAAACTCACGTGTGGATTCAGCGGTTTGCAAACCATTTCTGTGCAGAATCCCAAAACCGGTATGTCCAGCCCAATGCCGGCATCCGTACCAAACAGCAGGAAACTTCGTCTAAAACTCAGGAGAAACGTTTCCTTGAAACTGCTCTGCTGTGCGTTCGTTCACCTAAGAGAGTTGAATCTATGTTGAGATTCAGCGAGTCAGAAACACGTTTCTTCTAGGAGCTGCGTTGGGATATTCCCGAGTGAATGGGACCATAGGCTGTACAGAGAAATATCTGCTTCTAAAACCAAAAGTGTGCTATCAAACTGAATGGTTGTCAATGTGTGCATTCAACTGACAGAGTTAAACTCACGTGTGGATTCAGCGGTTTGCAAACCCTTTCTGTGCAGAATCCCAAAACCGGTATTTCCAGCCCAATGCCGGCATCCGTACTAAACAGCAGGAAACTTCGTCTAAAACTCAGGAGAAACGTTTCCTTGAAACTGCTCTGCTGTGCGTTCGTTCACCTAAGAGAGTTGAATCTATGTTGAGATTCAGCGAGTCAGAAACACGTTTCTTCTAGGAGCTGCGTTGGGATATTCCCGTGTGAATGGGACCTTAGGCTGTACAGAGAAATATCTGCTTCTAAAACCAAAACGGAGCTATCTAACTGAATGGTTGTCAATGTGTGCATTCAACTGACAGAGTTAAACTCACGTTTGGATTCAGCGGTTTACAAACCCTTTCTGTGCAGAATCCCAAAACCGGTAATTCCAGCTCAATGCCGGCATCCGTACTAAACAGCAGGAAACTTCGTCTAAAACTCAGGAGAAACGTTTCCTTGAAACTGCTCTGCTGTGCGTTCGTTCACCTAAGAGAGTTGAAACTATGTTGCGATTCAGCGAGTCAGAAACACGTTTATGCTAGGAGCTGCGTTGGGATATTCCCGAGTGAATGGGACCATAGGCTGTACAGAGAAATATCTGCTTCTGGAACCAAAACGGAGCTATCTAACTGAATGGTTGTCAATGTGTGCATTCAACTGACAGAGTTAAACTCACGTGTGGATTCAGCGGTTTGCAAACCATTTCTGTGCAGAATCCCAAAACCGGTATGTCCAGCCCAATGCCGGCATCCGTACTAAACAGCAGGAAACTTCGTCTAAAACTCAGGAGAAACGTTTCCTTGAAACTGCTCTGCTGTGCGTTCGTTCACCTAAGAGAGTTGAATCTATGTTGAGATTCAGCGATTCAGAAACACGTTTCTTCTAGGAGCTGCGTTGGGATATTCCCGAGTGAATGGGACCATAGGCTGTACAGAGAAATATCTGCTTCTAAAACCAAAAGTGTGCTATCAAACTGAATGGTTGTCAATGTGTGCATTCAACTGACAGAGTTAAACTCACGTGTGGATTCAGCGGTTTGCAAACCCTTTCTTTGCAGAATCCCAAAACCGGTATTTCCAGCCCAATGCCGGCATCCGTACTAAACAGCAGGAAACTTCGTCTAAAACTCAGGAGAAACGTTTCCTTGAAACTGCTCTGCTGTGCGTTCGTTCACCTAAGAGAGTTGAATCTATGTTGAGATTCAGCGAGTCAGAAACACGTTTCTTCTAGGAGCTGCGTTGGGATATTCCCGAGTGAATGGGACCTTAGGCTGTACAGAGAAATATCTGCTTCTAAAACCAAAACGGAGCTATCTAACTGAATGGTTGTCAATGTGTGCATTCAACTGACAGAGTTAAACTCACGTTTGGATTCAGCGGTTTACAAACCCTTTCTGTGCAGAATCCCAAAACCGGGAATTCCAGCTCAATGCCGGCATCCGTACTAAACAGCAGGAAACTTCGTCTAAAACTCAGGAGAAACGTTTCCTTGAAACTGCTCTGCTGTGCGTTCGTTCACCTAAGAGAGTTGAATCTATGTTGAGATTCAGCGAGTCAGAAACACGTTTATGCTAGGAGCTGCGTTGGGATATTCCCGAGTGAATGGGACCATAGGCTGTACAGAGAAATATCTGCTTCTGAAACCAAAACGGAGCTATCTAACTGAATGGTTGTCAATGTGTGCATTCAACTGACAGAGTTAAACTCACGTGTGGATTCAGCGGTTTGCAAACCATTTCTGTGCAGAATGCCAAAACCGGTATGTCCAGCCCAATGCCGGCATCCGTACTAAACAGCAGGAAACTTCGTCTAAAACTCAGGAGAAACGTTTCCTTGAAACTGCTCTGCTGTGCGTTCGTTCACCTAAGATAGTTGAATCTATGTTGAGATTCAGCGAGTCAGAAACACGTTTCTTCTAGGAGCTGCGTTGGGATATTCCCGAGTGAATGGGACCATAGGCTGTGCAGAGTAATATCTGCTTCTAAAACCAAAACGGAGCTATCTAACTGAATGGTTGTCAATGTGTGCATTCAACTGACAGAGTTAAACTCACGTGTGGATTCAGCGGTTTGCAAACCCTTTATGTGCAGAATCCAAAAACCGGTATTTCCAGCCCAATGCCGGCATACGTACTAAAGAGCAGGAAACTTCATCTAAAACTCAGGAGCAACGTTTCCTTGAAACTGCTCTGCTGTGCGTTCGTTCACCTAAGGGAGTTGAATCTATGTTGAGATTCAGCGAGTCAGAAACACGTTTCTTCTAGGAGCTGCGTTGGGATATTCCCGAGTGAATGGGACCATAGGCTGTACAGAGAAATATCTGCTTCTAAAACCAAAACGGAGCTATCTAACTGAATGGTTGTCAATGTGTGCATTCAACTGACAGAGTTAAACTCACGTGTGGATTCAGCGGTTTGTAACCCTTTCTGTGCAGAATCCCAAAACTGGTATTTCCAGCCCAATGCCGGCATCCGTACTAAACAGCAGGAAACTTCGTCTAAAACTCAGGAGAAACTTTTCCTTGAAACTGCTCTGCTGTACGTTCGTTCACCTAAGAGAGTTGAATCTATGTTGAGATTCAGCGAGTCAGAAACACGTTTCTTCTAGGAGCTGCGTTGGGATATTCCCGAGTGAATGGGACCATAGGCTGTACAGAGAAATATCTGCTTCTAAAACCAAAAGTGTGCTATCAAACTGAATGGTTGTCAATGTGTGCATTCAACTGACAGAGTTAAACTCACATGTGGATTCAGCGGTTTGCAAACCCTTTCTGTGCAGAATCCCAAAACCGGTATTTCCAGCCCAATGCCGGCATACGTACTAAAGAGCAGGGAACTTCGTCTAAAACTCAGGAGCAACGTTTCCTTGAAACTGCTCTGCTGTGCGTTCGTTCACCTAAGAGAGTTGAATCTATGTTGAGATTCAGCGAGTCAGAAACACGTTTCTTCTAGGAGCTGCGTTGGGATATTCCCGAGTGAATGGGACCATAGGCTGTACAGAGAAATATCTGCTTCTAAAACCAAAACGGAGCTATCTAACTGAATGGTTGTCAATGTGTGCATTCAACTGACAGAGTTAAACTCACGTGTGGATTCAGCGGTTTGCAAACCCTTTCTGTGCAGAATCCCAAAACCGGTATTTCCAGCCCAATGCCGGCATCCGTACTAAACAGCAGGAAACTTCGTCTAAAACTCAGGAGAAACGTTTCCTTGAAACTCCTCTGCTGTGCGTTCGTTCACCTAAGAGAGTTGAAACTATGTTGAGATTCAGCGAGTCAGAAACACGTTTATGCTAGGAGCTGCATTGGGATATTCCCGAGTGAATGGGACCATAGGCTGTACAGAGAAATATCTGCTTCTGAAACCAAAACGGAGCTATCTAACTGAATGGTTGTCAATGTGTGCATTCAACTGACAGATTTAAACTCACGTGTGGATTCAGCGGTTTGCAAACCATTTCTGTGCAGAATCCCAAAACCGGTATGTCCAGCCCAATGCCGGCATCCGTACTAAACAGCAGGATACTTCGATTAAAACTCAGGAGAAACGTTTCCTTGAAACTGCTCTGCTGCGCGTTCGATCACCTAAGAGAGTTGAATCTATGTTGAGATTCAGCGAGTCAGAAACACGTTTCTTCTAGGAGGTGCGTTGGGATATTCCCGAGTGAATGGGACCATAGGCTGTACAGAGAAATATCTGCTCTTACAACCAAAAGGGTGGTATCTAACTGAATGGTTGTCAATGTGTGCATTCAACTGACAGAGTTAAACTCACGTTTGGATTCAGCGGTTTACAATCCCTTTCTGTGCAGAATCCCAAAACCGGTAATTCCAGCTCAATGCCGGCATCCGTACTAAACAGCAGGAAACTTCGTCTAAAACTCAGGAGAAACGTTTCCTTGAAACTGCTCTGCTGTGCGTTCGTTCACCTAAGAGAGTTGAAACTATGTTGAGATTCAGCGAGTCAGAAACACGTTTCTTCTAGGAGCTGCGTTGGGATATTCCCGAGCGAATGGGACCATAGGCTGTACAGAGAAATATCTGCTTCTAAAACCAAAAGTGTGCTATCAAACTGAATGGTTGTCAATGTGTGCATTCAACTGACAGAGTTAAACTCACGTGTGGATTCAGCGGTTTGCAAACCCTTTCTGTGCAGAATCCCAAAACCGGTATGTCCAGCCCCATGCCGGCATCCGTACTAAACAGCAGGAAACTTCGTCTAAAACTCAGGAGAAACGTTTCCTTGAAACTGCTCTGCTGTGCGTTCTTTCACCTAAGAGAGTTGAATCTATGTTGAGATTCAGCGAGTCAGAAACACGTTTCTTCTAGGAGCTGCGTTGGGATATTCCCGAGTGAATGGGACCATAGGCTGTACAGAGAAATATCTGCTTCTAAATCCAAAAGTGTGCTATCAAACTGAATGGTTGTCAATGTGCGCATTCAACTGACAGAGTTAAACTCACGTGTGGATTCAGCTGTTTGCAAACCCTTTCTGTGCAGAATCCCAAAACCGGTAATTCCAACCCAATGCCGGCATACGTACTAAACAGCAGGAAACTTCGTCTAAAACTCAGGAGAAACGTTTCCTTGAAACTGCTCTGCTGTGCGTTCGTTCACCTAAGAGGGTTGAATCTATGTTGAGATTCAGCGAGTCAGAAACACGTTTCTTCTAGGAGCTGCGTTGGGATACTCCCGAGTGAATGGGACTATAGGCTGTACAGAGAAATATCTGCTTCTAAAACCAAAACGGAGCTATCTAACTGAATGGTTGTCAATGTGTGCATTCAACTGACAGAGTTAAACTCACGTGTGGATTCAGCGGTTTGCAAACCCTTTCTGTGCAGAATCCCAAAACCGGTATTTCCAGCCCAATGCCGGCATACGTACTAAACAGCAGGAAACTTCGTCTAAGACTCAAGAGAAACGTTTCCTTGAAACTGCTCTGCTGTGCGTTCGTTCACCTAAGAGAGTTGAATCTATGTTGAGATTCAGCGAGTCAGAAACACGTTTCTTCTAGGAGCTGCGTTGGGATATTCCCGAGCGAATGGGACCATAGGCTGTACAGAGAAATATCTGCTTCTAAAACCAAAACGGAGCTATCTAACTGAATGGTTGTCAATGTGTGCATTCAACTGACAGAGTTAAACTCACGTGTGGATTCAGCGGTTTGCAAACCCTTTTTGTGCAGAATCCCAAAACCGGTATTTCCAGCCCAATGCCGGCATCCGTACTAAACAGCAGGAAACTTCGTCTAAAACTCAGGAGAACCGTTTCCTTGAAACTGCCCTGCTGTGCGTTCGATCACCTAAGAGAGTTGAATCTATGTTGAGATTCAGCGAGTCAGAAACACGTTTCTTCTAGGAGCTGCGTTGGGACATTCCCGAGTGAATGGGACCATAGGCTGTACAGAGAAATATCTGCTCCTACAACCAAAAGGGTGGTATCTAACTGAATGGTTGTCAATGTGTGCATTCAACTGACAGAGTTAAACTCACGTTTGGATTCAGCGGTTTACAAACCCTTTCTGTGCAGAATCCCAAAACCGGTAATTCCAGCTCAATGCCGGCATCCGTACTAAACAGCAGGAAACTTCGTCTAAAACTCAGGAGAAACGTTTCCTTGAAACTGCTCTGCTGTGCGTTCGTTCACCTAAGAGAGTTGAAACTATGTTGAGATTCAGCGAGTCAGAAACACGTTTATGCTAGGAGCTGCGTTGGGATATTCCCGAGTGAATGGGACCATAGGCTGTACAGAGAAATATCTGCTTCTGAAACCAAAACGGAGCTATCTAGCTGAATGGTTGTCAATGTGTGCATTCAACTGACAGAGTTAAACTCACGTGTGGATTCAGCGGTTTGCAAACCCTTTCTGTGCAGAATCCCAAAACCGGTATGTCCAGCCCAATGCCGGCATCCGTACTAAACAGCAGGAAACTTCGTCTAAAACTCAGGAGAAACGTTTCCTTGAAACTGCTCTGCTGTGCGTTCGTTCACCTAAGAGAGTTGAATCTATGTTGAGATTCAGCGAGTCAGAAACACGTTTCTTCTAGGAGCTGCGTTGGGATATTCCCGAGTGAATGGGACCATAGGCTGTGCAGAGTAATATCTGCTTCTAAAACCAAAACGGAGCTATCTAACTGAATGGTTGTCAATGTGTGCATTCAACTGACAGAGTTAAACTCACGTGTGGATTCAGCGGTTTGCAAACCCTTTATGTGCAGAATCCAAAAACCGGTATTTCCAGCCCAATGCCGGCATACGTACTAAAGAGCAGGAAACTTCATCTAAAACTCAGGAGCAACGTTTCCTTGAAACTGCTCTGCTGTGCGTTCGTTCACCTAAGGGAGTTGAATCTATGTTGAGATTCAGCGAGTCAGAAACACGTTTCTTCTAGGAGCTGCGTTGGGATATTCCCGAGTGAATGGGACCATAGGCTGTACAGAGAAATATCTGCTTCTAAAACCAAAACGGAGCTATCTAACTGAATGGTTGTCAATGTGTGCATTCAACTGACAGAGTTAAACTCACGTGTGGATTCAGCGGTTTGTAACCCTTTCTGTGCAGAATCCCAAAACTGGTATTTCCAGCCCAATGCCGGCATCCGTACTAAACAGCAGGAAACTTCGTCTAAAACTCAGGAGAAACTTTTCCTTGAAACTGCTCTGCTGTACGTTCGTTCACCTAAGAGAGTTGAATCTATGTTGAGATTCAGCGAGTCAGAAACACGTTTCTTCTAGGAGCTGCGTTGGGATATTCCCGAGTGAATGGGACCATAGGCTGTACAGAGAAATATCTGCTTCTAAAACCAAAAGTGTGCTATCAAACTGAATGGTTGTCAATGTGTGCATTCAACTGACAGAGTTAAACTCACATGTGGATTCAGCGGTTTGCAAACCCTTTCTGTGCAGAATCCCAAAACCGGTATTTCCAGCCCAATGCCGGCATACGTACTAAAGAGCAGGAAACTTCGTCTAAAACTCAGGAGCAACGTTTCCTTGAAACTGCTCTGCTGTGCGTTCGTTCACCTAAGAGAGTTGAATCTATGTTGAGATTCAGCGAGTCAGAAACACGTTTCTTCTAGGAGCTGCGTTGGGATATTCCCGAGTGAATGGGACCATAGGCTGTACAGAGAAATATCTGCTTCTAAAACCAAAACGGAGCTATCTAACTGAATGGTTGTCAATGTGTGCATTCAACTGACAGAGTTAAACTCACGTGTGGATTCAGCGGTTTGCAAACCCTTTCTGTGCAGAATCCCAAAACCGGTATTTCCAGCCCAATGCCGGCATCCGTACTAAACAGCAGGAAACTTCGTCTAAAACTCAGGAGAAACGTTTCCTTAAAACTCCTCTGCTGTGCGTTCGTTCACCTAAGAGAGTTGAAACTATGTTGAGATTCAGCGAGTCAGAAACACGTTTATGCTAGGAGCTGCATTGGGATATTCCCGAGTGAATGGGACCATAGGCTGTACAGAGAAATATCTGCTTCTGAAACCAAAACGGAGCTATCTAACTGAATGGTTGTCAATGTGTGCATTCAACTGACAGAGTTAAACTCACGTGTGGATTCAGCGGTTTGCAAACCATTTCTGTGCAGAATCCCAAAACCGGTATGTCCAGCCCAATGCCGGCATCCGTACTAAACAGCAGGATACATCGTCTAAAACTCAGGAGAAACGTTTCCTTGAAACTGCTCTGCTGCGCGTTCGATCACCTAAGAGAGTTGAATCTATGTTGAGATTCAGCGAGTCAGAAACACGTTTCTTCTAGGAGGTGCGTTGGGATATTCCCGAGTGAATGGGACCATAGGCTGTACAGAGAAATATCTGCTCTTACAACCAAAAGGGTGGTATCTAACTGAATGGTTGTCAATGTGTGCATTCAACTGACAGAGTTAAACTCACGTTTGGATTCAGCGGTTTACAATCCCTTTCTGTGCAGAATCCCAAAACCGGTAATTCCAGCTCAATGCCGGCATCCGTACTAAACAGCAGGAAACTTCGTCTAAAACTCAGGAGAAACGTTTCCTTGAAACTGCTCTGCTGTGCGTTCGTTCACCTAAGAGAGTTGAAACTATGTTGAGATTCAGCGAGTCAGAAACACGTTTCTTCTAGGAGCTGCGTTGGGATATTCCCGAGCGAATGGGACCATAGGCTGTACAGAGAAATATCTGCTTCTAAAACCAAAAGTGTGCTATCAAACTGAATGGTTGTCAATGTGTGCATTCAACTGACAGAGTTAAACTCACGTGTGGATTCAGCGGTTTGCAAACCCTTTCTGTGCAGAATCCCAAAACTGGTATGTCCAGCCCCATGCCGGCATCCGTACTAAACAGCAGGAAACTTCGTCTAAAACTCAGGAGAAACGTTTCCTTGAAACTGCTCTGCTGTGCGTTCTTTCACCTAAGAGAGTTGAATCTATGTTGAGATTCAGCGAGTCAGAAACACGTTTCTTCTAGGAGCTGCGTTGGGATATTCCCGAGTGAATGGGACCATAGGCTGTACAGAGAAATATCTGCTTCTAAATCCAAAAGTGTGCTATCAAACTGAATGGTTGTCAATGTGCGCATTCAACTGACAGAGTTAAACTCACGTGTGGATTCAGCTGTTTGCAAACCCTTTCTGTGCAGAATCCCAAAACCGGTAATTCCAACCCAATGCCGGCATACGTACTAAACAGCAGGAAACTTCGTCTAAAATTCAGGAGAAACGTTTCCTTGAAACTGCTCTGCTGTGCGTTCGTTCACCTAAGAGAGTTGAATCTATGTTGAGATTCAGCGAGTCAGAAACACGTTTCTTCTAGGAGCTGCGTTGGGATACTCCCGAGTGAATGGGACTATAGGCTGTACAGAGAAATATCTGCTTCTAAAACCAAAACGGAGCTATCTAACTGAATGGTTGTCAATGTGTGCATTCAACTGACAGAGTTAAACTCACGTGTGGATTCAGCGGTTTGCAAACCCTTTCTGTGCAGAATCCCAAAACCGGTATTTCCAGCCCAATGCCGGCATACGTACTAAACAGCAGGAAACTTCGTCTAAGACTCAAGAGAAACGTTTCCTTGAAACTGCTCTGCTGTGCGTTCGTTCACCTAAGAGAGTTGAATCTATGTTGAGATTCAGCGAGTCAGAAACACGTTTCTTCTAGGAGCTGCGTTGGGATATTCCCGAGCGAATGGGACCATAGGCTGTACAGAGAAATATCTGCTTCTAAAACCAAAACGGAGCTATCTAACTGAATGGTTGTCAATGTGTGCATTCAACTGACAGAGTTAAACTCACGTGTGGATTCAGCGGTTTGCAAACCCTTTTTGTGCAGAATCCCAAAACCGGTATTTCCAGCCCAATGCCGGCATCCGTACTAAACAGCAGGAAACTTCGTCTAAAACTCAGGAGAAACGTTTCCTTGAAACTGCTCTGCTGTGCGTTCGATCACCTAAGAGAGTTGAATCTATGTTGAGATTCAGCGAGTCAGAAACACGTTTCTTCTAGGAGCTGCGTTGGGATATTCCCGAGTGAATGGGACCATAGGCTGTACAGAGAAATATCTGCTTCTAAAACCAAAACGGAGCTATCTAATTGAATGGTTGTCAATGTGTGCATTCAACTGACAGAGTTAAACTCACATGTGGATTCAGCGGTTTGCAAACCCTTTCTGTGCAGAATCCCAAAACCGGTATTTCCAGCCCAATGCCGGCATACGTACTAAAGAGCAGGTAACTTCGTCTAAAACTCAGGAGCAACGTTTCCTTGAAACTGCTCTGCTGTGCGTTCGTTCACCTAAGAAAATTGAAACTATGTTGAGATTCAGCTAGTCAGAAACACGTTTCTTCTAGGAGCTGCGTTGGGATATTCCCGAGTGAATGGGACCATAGGCTGTACAGAGAAATATCTGCTTCTAAAACCAAAACGGAGCTATCTAACTGAATGGTTGTCAATGTGTGCATTCAACTGACAGAGTTAAACTCACGTGTGGATTCAGCGGTTTCCAAACCCTTTCTGTGCAGAATCCCAAAACCGGTATTTCCAGCCCAATGCCGGCATCCGTACTAAACAGCAGGAAACTTCGTCTAAGACTCAGGAGAAACGTTTCCTTGAAACTGCTCTGCTGTGCGTTCGTTCACCTAAGAGAGTTGAATCTATGTTGAGATTCAGCGAGTCAGAAACACGTTTCTTCTAGGAGCTGCGTTGTGATATTCCCGAGTGAATGGGACCATAGGCTGTACAGAGAAATATCTGCTTCTAAACCAAAAGTGTGCTATCAAACTGAATGGTTGTCAATGTGTGCATTCAACTGACAGAGTTAAACTCACGTGTGGATTCAGCGGTTTGCAAACCCTTTCTGTGCAGAATCCCAAAACCGGTATTTCCAGCCCAATGCCGGCATACGTACTAAACAGCAGGAAACTTCGTCTAAAACTCAGGAGAAACGTTTCCTTGAAACTGCTCTGCTGTGCGTTCGTTCACCTAAGAGAGTTGAATCTATGTTGAGATTCAGCGAGTCAGAAACACGTTTCTTCTAGGAGCTGCGTTGGGATATTCCCGAGTGAATGGGACCATAGGCTGTACAGAGAAATATCTGCTTCTAAAACCAAAAGTGTGCTATCAAACTGAATGGTTGTCAATGTGTGCATTCAACTGAGAGAGTTAAACTCACGTGTGGATTCAGCGGTTTGCAAACCCTTTCTGTGCAGAATCCCAAAACCGCTATTTACAGCCCAATGCCGGCATCCGTACTAAACAACAGGAAACTTCGTCTAAAACTCAGGAGAAACGTTTCCTTGAAACTGCTCTGCTGTGCGTTCGTTCACATAAGAGAGTTGAATCTATGTTGAGATTCAGCGAGTCAGAAACACGTTTCTTCTAGGAGCTGCGTTGGGATATTCCCGAGTGAATGGGACCATAGGCTGTACGGAGAAATATCTGCTTCTAAAACCAAAACGGAGCTATCTAACTGAATGGTTGTCAATGTGTGCATTCACCTGACAGAGTTAAACTCACATGTGGATTCAGCGGTTTGCAAACCCTTTCTGTGCAGAATCCCAAAACCGGTATTTCCAGCCCAATGCCGGCATACGTACTAAAGAGCAGGAAACTTCGTCTAAAACTCAGGAGCAGCGTTTCCTTGAAACTGCTCTGCTGTGCGTTCGTTCACCTAAGAGAGTTGAATCTATGTTGAGATTCAGCGAGTCAGAAACACGTTTCTTCTAGGAGCTGCGTTGGGATATTCCCGAGTGAATGGGACCATAGGCTGTACAGAGAAATATCTGCTTCTAAAACCAAAACGGAGCTATCTAACTGAATGGTTGTCAATGTGTGCATTCAACTGACAGAGTTAAACTCACGTGTGGATTCAGCGGTTTGCAAACCCTTTCTGTGCAGAATCCCAAAACCGGTATTTCCAGCCCAATGCCGGCATCCGTACTAAACAGCAGGAAACTTCGTCTAAAACTCAGGAGAAACGTTTCCTTGAAACTGCTCTGCTGTGCGTTCGATCACCTAAGAGAATTGAATCTATGTTGAGATTCAGCGAGTCGGAAACACGTTTCTTCTAGGAGGTGCGTTGGGATATTCCCGAGTGAATGGGACCATAGGCTGTACAGAGAAATATCTGCTCCTACAACCAAAAGGGTGATATCTAACTGAATGGTTGTCAATGTGTGCATTCAACTGACAGAGTTAAACTCACGTTTGGATTCAGCGGTTTACAAACCCTTTCTGTGCAGAATCCCAAAACCGGTAATTCCAGCTCAATGCCGGCCTCCGTACTAAACAGCAGGAAACTTCGTCTAAAACTCAGGAGAAACGTTTCCTTGAAACTGCTCTGCTGTGCGTTCGTTCACCTAAGAGAGTTGAAACTATGTTGAGATTCAGCGAGTCAGAAACACGTTTATGCTAGGAGCTGCGTTGGGATATTCCCGAGTGAATGGGACCATAGGCTGTACAGAGAAATATCTGCTTCTGAAACCAAAACGGAGCTATCTAACTGAATGGTTGTCAATGTGTGCATTCAACTGACAGAGTTAAACTCACGTGTGGATTCAGCGGTTTGCAAACCATTTCTGTGCAGAATCCCAAAACCGGTATGTCCGGACCAATGCCGGCATCCGTACTAAACAGCAGGAAACTTCGTCTAAAACTCAGGAGAATCGTTTCCTTGAAACTGCTCTGCTGTGCGTTCGTTCACCTAAGATAGTTGAATCTATGTTGAGATTCAGCGAGTCAGAAACACGTTTCTTCTAGGAGCTGCGTTAGGATATTCCCGATTGAATGGGACCATAGGCTGTGCAGAGTAATATCTGCTTCTAAAACCAAAACGGAGCTATCTAACTGAATGGTTGTCAATGTGTGCATTCAACTGACAGAGTTAAACTCACGTGTGGATTCAGCGGTTTGCAAACCCTTTCTGTGCAGAATCCCAAAACCGGTATTTCCAGCCCAATGCCGGCATACGTACTAAACAGCAGGAAACTTCGTCTAAAACTCAGGAGAAACGTTTCCTTGAAACTGCTCTGCTGTGCGTTCGTTCACCTAAGAGAGTTGAATCTATGTTGAGATTCAGCGAGTCAGAAACACGTTTCTTCTAGGAGCTGCGTTGGGATATTCCCGAGTGAATGGGACCATAGGCTGTACAGAGAAATATCTGCTTCTAAAACCAAAAGTGTGCTATCAAACTGAATGGTTGTCAATGTGTGCATTCAACTGACAGAGTTAAACTCACGTGTGGATTCAGCGGTTTGCAAACCCTTTCTGTGCAGAATCCCAAAACCGGTATTTCCAGCCCAATGCCGGCATACGTACTAAACAGCAGGAAACTTCGTCTAAGACTCAGGAGAAACGTTTCCTTGAAACTGCTCTGCTGTGCGTTCGTTCACCTAAGAGAGTTGAATCTATGTTGAGATTCAGCGAGTCAGAAACACGTTTCTTCTAGGAGCTGCGTTGGGATATTCCCGAGTGAATGGGACCATAGGCTGTACAGAGAAATATCTGCTTCTAAACCAAAAGTGTGCTATCAAACTGAATGGTTGTCAATGTGTGCATTCAACTGACAGAGTTAAACTCACGTGTGGATTCAGCGGTTTGCAAACCCTTTCTGTGCAGAATCCCAAAACCGGTATTTCCAGCCCAATGCCGGCATACGTACTAAACAGCAGGAAACTTCGTCTAAGACTCAGGAGAAACGTTTCCTTGAAACTGCTCTGCTGTGCGTTCGTTCACCTAAGAGAGTTGAATCTATGTTGAGATTCAGCGAGTCAGAAACACGTTTCTTCTAGGAGCTGCGTTGGGATATTCCCGAGTGAATGGGACCATAGGCTGTACAGAGAAATATCTGCTTCTAAAACCAAAAGTGTGCTATCAAACTGAATGGTTGTCAATGTGTGCATTCAACTGACAGAGTTAAACTCACGTGTGGATTCAGCGGTTTGCAAACCCTTTCTGTGCAGAATCCCAAAACCGGTATTTCCAGCCCAATGCCGGCATACGTACTAAACAGCAGGAAACTTCGTCTAAAACTCAGGAGAAACGTTTCCTTGAAACTGCTCTGCTGTGCGTTCGTTCACCTAAGAGAGTTGAATCTATGTTGAGATTCAGCGAGTCAGAAACACGTTTCTTCTAGGAGCTGCGTTGGGATATTCCCGAGTGAATGGGACCATAGGCTGTACAGAGAAATATCTGCTTCTAAAACCAAAAGTGTGCTATCAAACTGAATGGTTGTCAATGTGTGCATTCAACTGACAGAGTTAAACTCACGTGTGGATTCAGCGGTTTGCAAACCCTTTCTGTGCAGAATCCCAAAACCGCTATTTACAGCCCAATGCCGGCATCCGTACTAAACAGCAGGAAACTTCGTCTAAAACTCAGGAGAAACGTTTCCTTGAAACTGCTCTGCTGTGCGTTCGTTCACATAAGAGAGTTGAATCTATGTTGAGATTCAGCGAGTCAGAAACACGTTTCTTCTAGGAGCTGCGTTTGGATATTCCCGAGTGAATGGGACCATAGGCTGTACCGAGAAATATCTGCTTCTAAAACCAAAACGGAGCTATCTAACTGAATGGTTGTCAATATGTGCATTCAACTGACAGAGTTAAACTCACATGTGGATTCAGCGGTTTGCAAACCCTTTCTGTGCAGAATCCCAAAGCCGGTATTTCCAGCCCAATGCCGGCATACGTACTAAAGAGCAGGAAACTTCGTCTAAAACTCAGGAGCAACGTTTCCTTGAAACTGCTCTGCTGTGCGTTCGTTCACCTAAGAGAGTTGAATCTATGTTGAGATTCAGCGAGTCAGAAACACGTTTCTTCTAGGAGCTGCTTTGGGATATTCCCGAGTGAATGGGACCATAGGCTGTACAGAGAAATATCTGCTTCTAAAACCAAAACGGAGCTATCTAACTGAATGGTTGTCAATGTGTGCATTCAACTGACAGAGTTAAACTCACGTGTGGATTCAGCGGTTTGCAAACCCTTTCTGTGCAGAATCCCAAAACCGGTATTTCCAGCCCAATGCCGGCATCCGTACTAAACAGCAGGAAACTTCGTCTAAAACTCAGGAGAAACGTTTCCTTGAAACTGCTCTGCTGTGCGTTCGATCACCTAAGAGAGTTGAATCTATGTTGAGATTCAGCGAGTCGGAAACACGTTTCCTCTAGGAGGTGCGTTGGGATATTCCCGAGTGAATGGGACCATAGGCTGTACAGAGAAATATCTGCTCCTACAACCAAAAGGGTGGTATCTAACTGAATGGTTGTCAATGTGTGCATTCAACTGAGAGAGTTAAACTCACGTTTGGATTCAGCGGTTTACAAACCCTTTCTGTGCAGAATCCCAAAACCGGTAATTCCAGCTCAATGCCGGCCTCCGTACTAAACAGCAGGAAACTTCGTCTAAAACTCAGGAGAAACGTTTCCTTGAAACTGCTCTGCTGTGCGTTCGTTCACCTAAGAGAGTTGAAACTATGTTGAGATTCAGCGAGTCAGAAACACGTTTATGCTAGGAGCTGCGTTGGGATATTCCCGAGTGAATGGGACCATAGGCTGTACAGAGAAATATCTGCTTCTGAAACCAAAACGGAGCTATCTAACTGAATGGTTGTCAATGTGTGCATTCAACTGACAGAGTTAAACTCACGTGTGGATTCAGCGGTTTGCAAACCATTTCTGTGCAGAATCCCAAAACCGGTATGTCCAGACCAATGCCGGCATCCGTACTAAACAGCAGGAAACTTCGTCTAAAACTCAGGAGAATCGTTTCCTTGAAACTGCTCTGCTGTGCGTTCGTTCACCTAAGATAGTTGAATCTATGTTGAGATTCAGCGAGTCAGAAACACGTTTCTTCTAGGAGCTGCGTTAGGATATTCCCGATTGAATGGGACCATAGGCTGTGCAGAGTAATATCTGCTTCTAAAACCAAAACGGAGCTATCTAACTGAATGGTTGTCAATGTGTGCATTCAACTGACAGAGTTAAACTCACGTGTGGATTCAGCGGTTTGCAAACCCTTTCTGTGCAGAATCCCAAAACCGGTATTTCCAGCCCAATGCCGGCATACGTACTAAACAGCAGGAAACTTCGTCTAAAACTCAGGAGAAACGTTTCCTTGAAACTGCTCTGCTGTGCGTTCTTTCACCTAAGAGAGTTGAATCTATGTTGAGATTCAGCGAGTCAGAAACACGTTTCTTCTAGGAGCTGCGTTGGGATATTCCCGAGTGAATGGGACCATAGGCTGTACAGAGAAATATCTGCTTCTAAAACCAAAAGTGTGCTATCAAACTGAATGGTTGTCAATGTGTGCATTCAACTGACAGAGTTAAACTCACGTGTGGATTCAGCGGTTTGCAAACCCTTTCTGTGCAGAATCCCAAAACCGGTATTTCCAGCCCAATGCCGGCATACGTACTAAACAGCAGGAAACTTCGTCTAAGACTCAGGAGAAACGTTTCCTTGAAACTGCTCTGCTGTGCGTTCGTTCACCTAAGAGAGTTGAATCTATGTTGAGATTCAGCGAGTCAGAAACACGTTTCTTCTAGGAGCTGCGTTGGGATATTCCCGAGTGAATGGGACCATAGGCTGTACAGAGAAATATCTGCTTCTAAACCAAAAGTGTGCTATCAAACTGAATGGTTGTCAATGTGTGCATTCAACTGACAGAGTTAAACTCACGTGTGGATTCAGCGGTTTGCAAACCCTTTCTGTGCAGAATCCCAAAACCGGTATTTCCAGCCCAATGCCGGCATACGTACTAAACAGCAGGAAACTTCGTCTAAAACTCAGGAGAAACGTTTCCTTGAAACTGCTCTGCTGTGCGTTCGTTCACCTAAGAGAGTTGAATCTATGTTGAGATTCAGCGAGTCAGAAACACGTTTCTTCTAGGAGCTGCGTTGGGATATTCCCGAGTGAATGGGACCATAGGCTGTACAGAGAAATATCTGCTTCTAAAACCAAAAGTGTGCTATCAAACTGAAAGGTTGTCAATGTGTGCATTCAACTGACAGAGTTAAACTCACGTGTGGATTCAGCGGTTTGCAAACCCTTTCTGTGCAGAATCCCAAAACCGGTATTTCCAGCCCAATGCCGGCATACGTACTAAACAGCAGGAAACTTCGTCTAAAACTCAGGAGAAACGTTTCCTTGAAACTGCTCTGCTGTGCGTTCGTTCACCTAAGAGAGTTGAATCTATGTTGAGATTCAGCGAGTCAGAAACACGTTTCTTCTAGGAGCTGCGTTGGGATATTCCCGAGTGAATGGGACCATAGGCTGTACAGAGAAATATCTGCTTCTAAAACCAAAAGTGTGCTATCAAACTGAATGGTTGTCAATGTGTGCATTCAACTGACAGAGTTAAACTCACGTGTGGATTCAGCGGTTTGCAAACCCTTTCTGTGCAGAATCCCAAAACCGCTATTTACAGCCCAATGCCGGCATCCGTACTAAACAGCAGGAAACTTCGTCTAAAACTCAGGAGAAACGTTTCCTTGAAACTGCTCTGCTGTGCGTTCGTTCACATAAGAGAGTTGAATCTATGTTGAGATTCAGCGAGTCAGAAACACGTTTCTTCTAGGAGCTGCGTTGGGATATTCCCGAGTGAATGGGACCATAGGCTGTACCGAGAAATATCTGCTTCTAAAACCAAAACGGAGCTATCTAACGGAATGGTTGTCAATGTGTGCATTCAACTGACAGAGTTAAACTCACATGTGTATTCAGCGGTTTGCAAACCCTTTCTGTGCAGAATCCCAAAACCGGTATTTCCAGCCCAATGCCGGCATACGTACTAAAGAGCAGGAAACTTCGTCTAAAACTCAGGAGCAACGTTTCCTTGAAACTGCTCTGCTGTGCGTTCGTTCACCTAAGAGAGTTGAATCTATGTTGAGATTCAGCGAGTCAGAAACACGTTTCTTCTAGGAGCTGCGTTGGGATATTCCCGAGTGAATGGGAACATAGGCTGTACAGAGAAATATCTGCTTCTAAAACCAAAACGGAGCTATCTAACTGAATGGTTGTCAATGTGTGCATTCAACTGACAGAGTTAAACTCACGTGTGGATTCAGCGGTTTGCAAACCCTTTCTGTGCAGAATCCCAAAACCGGTATTTCCAGCCCAATGCCGGCATCCGTACTAAACAGCAGGAAACTTCGTCTAAAACTCAGGAGAAACGTTTCCTTGAAACTGCTCTGCTGTGCGTTCGATCACCTAAGAGAATTGAATCTATGTTGAGATTCAGCGAGTCGGAAACACGTTTCTTCTAGGAGGTGTGTTGGGATATTCCCGAGTGAATGGGACCATAGGCTGTACAGAGAAATATCTGCTCCTACAACCAAAAGGGTGGTATCTAACTGAATGGTTGTGAATGTGTGCATTCAACTGACAGAGTTAAACTCACGTTTGGATTCAGCGGTTTACAAACCCTTTCTGTGCAGAATCCCAAAACCGGTAATTCCAGCTCAATGCCGGCCTCCGTACTAAACAGCAGGAAACTTCGTCTAAAACTCAGGAGAAACGTTTCCTTGAAACTGCTCTGCTGTGCGTTCGTTCACCTAAGAGAGTTGAAACTATGTTGAGATTCAGCGAGTCAGAAACACGTTTCTTCTAGGAGCTGCGTTGGGATATTCCCAAGTGAATGGGACCATAGGATGTACAGAGAAATATCTGCTTCTGAAACCAAAACGGAGCTATCTAACTGAATGGTTGTCAATGTGTGCATTCAACTGACAGAGTTAAACTCACGTGTGGATTCAGCGGTTTGCAAACCATTTCTGTGCAGAATCCCAAAACCGGTATGTCCAGACCAATGCCGGCATCTGTACTAAACAGCAGGAAACTTCGTCTAAAACTCAGGAGAATCGTTTCCTTGAAACTGCTCTGCTGTGCGTTCGTTCACCTAAGATAGTTGAATCTATGTTGAGATTCAGCGAGTCAGAAACACGTTTCTTCTAGGAGCTGCGTTTGGATATTCCCGAGTGAATGGGAGCATACGCTGTGCAGAGTAATATCTGCTTCTAAAACCAAAACGGAGCTATATAACTGAATGGTTGTCAATGTGTGCATTCAACTGACAGAGTTAAACTCACGTGTGGATTCAGCGGTTTGCAAACCCTTTCTGTGCAGAATCCCAAAACCGGTATTTCCAGCCCAATGCCGGCATACGTACTAAAGAGCAGGAAACATCGTCTAAAACTCAGGAGCAACGTTTCCTTGAAACTGCTCTGCTGTGCGTTCGTTCACCTAAGAGAGTTGAATCTATGTTGAGATTCAGCGAGTCAGAAACCCGTTTCTTCTAGGAGCTGCGTTGGGATATTCCCGAGTGAATGGGACCATAGGCTGTACAGAGAAATATCTGCTTCTAAAACCAAAAGTGTGCTATCTAACTGAATGGTTGTCAATGTGTGCATTCAACTGACAGAGTTAAACTCACGTGTGGATTCAGCGGTTTGTAACCCTTTCTGTGCAGAATCCCAACACTGGTATTTCCAGCCCAATGCCGGCATCCGTACTAAACAGCAGGAAACTTCGTCTATAACTCAGGAGAAACGTTTCCTTGAAACTGCTCTGCTGTGCGTTCGTTCACCTAAGAGAGTTGAGTCTATGTTGAGATTCAGCGAGTCAGAAACACGTTTCTTCTAGGAGCTGCGTTGGGATATTCCCGAGTGAATGGGACCATAGGCTGTACAGAGAAATATCTGCTTCTAAAACCAAAAGTGTGCTATCAAACTGAATGGTTGTCAATGTGTGCATTCAACTGACAGAGTTAAACTCACGTGTGGATTCAGCGGTTTGCAAACCCTTTCTGTGCAGAATCCCAAAACCGGTATTTCCAGCCCAATGCCGGCATCCGTACTAAATAGCAGGAAACTTCGTCTAAAACTCAGGAGAAACGTTACCTTGAAACTGCTCTGCTGTGCGTTCGTTCACCTAAGAGAGTTGAATCTATGTTGAGATTCAGCGAGTCAGAAACACGTTTCTTCTAGGAGCTGCGTTGGGATATTCCCGAGTGAATGGGACCATAGGCTGTACAGAGAAATATCTGCTTCTAAACCAAAAGTGTGCTATCAAACTGAATGGTTGTCAATGTGTGCATTCAACTGACAGAGTTAAACTCACGTGTGGATTCAGCGGTTTGCAAACCCTTTCTGTGCAGAATCCCAAAACCGCTATTTCCAGCCCAAAGCCGGCATCCGTACTAAACAGCAGGAAACTTCGTCTAAAACTCAGGAGAAACGTTTCCTTGAAACTGCTCTGCTGTGCGTTCGTTCACCTAAGAGAGTTGAATCTATGTTGAGATTCAGCGAGTCAGAAACACGTTTCTTCTAGGAGCTGCGTTGGGATATTCCCGAGTGAATGGGACCATAGGCTGTACAGAGAAATATCTGCTTCTAAAACCAAAACGGAGCTATCTAACTGAATGGTTGTCAATGTGTGCATTCAACTGACAGAGTTAAACTCACGTGTGGATTCAGCGGTTTGCAAACCCTTTCTGTGCAGAATCCCAAAACCGGTATTTCCAGCCCAATGCCGGCATACGTAATAAACAGCAGGAAACTTCGTCTAAAACTCAGGAGAAACGTTTCCTTGAAACTGCTCTGCTGTGCGTTAATTCACCTAAGAGAGTTGAATCTATGTTGAGATTCAGCGAGTCAGAAACACGTTTCTTCTAGGAGCTGCGTTGGGATATTCCCGAGTGAATGGGACCATAGGCTGTACAGAGAAATATCTGCTTCTAAAACCAAAAGTGTGCTATCAAACTGAATGGTTGTCAATGTGTGCATTCAACTGACAGAGTTAAACTCACGTGTGGATTCAGCGGTTTGGAAACCCTTTCTGTGCAGAATCCCAAAACCGCTATTTCCAGCCCAATGCCGGCATCCGTACTAAACAGCAGGAAACTTCGTCTAAAACTCAGGAGAAACGTTTCCTTGAAACTGCTCTGCTGTGCGTTCGTTCACCTAAGAGAGTTGATTCTATGTTGAGATTCAGCGAGTCAGAAACACGTTTCTTCTAGGAGCTGCGTTGGGATATTCCCGAGTGAATGGGACCATAGGCTGTACAGAGAAATATCTGCTTCTAAAACCAAAAGTGTGCTATCAAACTGAATGGTTGTCAATGTGTGCATTCAACTGACAGAGTTAAACTCACATGTGGATTCAGCGGTTTGCAAACCCTTTCTGTGCAGAATCCCAAAACCGGTATTTCCAGCCCAATGCCGGCATACGTACTAAAGAGCAGGAAACTTCGTCTAAAACTCAGGAGAAACGTTTCCTTGAAACTGCTCTGCTGTGCGTTCGTTCACCTAAGAGAATTGAAACTATGTTGAGATTCAGCGAGTCAGAAACACGTTTCATCTAGGAGCTGCGTTGGGATATTCCCGAGTGAATGGGAACATAGGCTGTACAGAGAAATATCTGCTTCTAAAACCAAAAGTGTGCTATCAAACTGAATGGTTGTCAATGTGTGCATTCAACTGACAGAGTTAAACTCACGTGTGGATTCAGCGGTTTGCAAAACCTTTCTGTGCAGAATCCCAAAACCGGTATTTCCAGCCCAATGGCGGCATACGTACTAAACAGCAGGAAAGTTCGTCTAAGACTCAGGAGAAACGTTTCCTTGAAACTGCTCTGCTGTGCGTTCGTTCACCTAAGAGAGTTGAATCTATGTTGAGATTCAGCGAGTCAGAAACACGTTTCTTCTAGGAGCTGCGTTGGGATATTCCCGAGTGAATGGGACCATAGGCTGTACAGAGAAATATCTGCTTCTAAACCAAAAGTGTGCTATCAAACTGAATGGTTTTCAATGTGTGCATTCAACTGACAGAGTTAAACTCACGTGTGGATTCAGCGGTTTGCAAACCCTTTCTGTGCAGAATCCCAAAACCTGTATTTCCAGCCCAATGCCGGCATACGTACTAAACAGCAGAAAACTTCGTCTAAAACTCAGGAGAAACGTTTCCTTGAAACTGCTCTGCTGTGCGTTCGTTCACCTAAGAGAGTTGAATCTATGTTGAGATTCAGCGAGTCAGAAACACGTTTCTTCTAGGAGCTGCGTTGGGATATTCCCGAGTGAATGGGACCATAGGCTGTACAGAGAAATATCTGCTTCTAAAACCAAAAGTGTGCTATCAAACTGAATGGTTGTCAATGTGTGCATTCAACTGACAGAGTTAAACTCACGTGTGGATTCAGCGGTTTGCAAACCCTTTCTGTGCAGAATCCCAAAACCGCTATTTCCAGCCCAATGCCGGCATCCGTACTAAACAGCAGGAAACTTCGTCTAAAACTCAGGAGAAACGTTTCCTTGAAACTGCTCTGCTGTGCGTTCGTTCACCTAAGAGAGTTGAATCTATGTTGAGATTCAGCGAGTAAGAAACACGTTTCTTCTAGGAGCTGCGTTGGGATATTCCCGAGTGAATGGGACCATAGGCTGTACCGAGAAATATCTGCTTCTAAAACCAAAACGGAGCTATCTAACTGAATGGTTGTCAATGTGTTCATTCAACTGACAGAGTTAAACTCACGTGTGGATTCAGCGGTTTGCAAACCCTTTCTGTGCAGAATCCCAAAACCGGTATGTCCAGCCCAATGCCGGCATCCGTACTAAACAGCAGGAAACTTCGTCTAAAACTCAGGAGAAACGTTTCCTTGAAACTGCTCTGCTGTGCGTTCGATCACCTAAGAGAGTTGAATCTATGTTGAGATTCAGCGAGTCAGAAACACGTTTCTTCTAGGAGGTGCTTTGGGATATTCCCGAGTGAATGGGACCATAGGCTGTACAGAGAAATATCTGCTCCTACAACCAAAAGGGTGGTATCTAACTGAATGGTTGTCAATGTGTGCATTCAACTGACAGAGTTAAACTCACGTTTGGATTCAGCGGTTTAGAAACCCTTTCTGTGCAGAATCCCAAAACCGGTAATTCCAGCTCAATGCCGGCTTCCGTACTAAACAGCAGGAAACTTCGTCTAAAACTCAGGTGAAACGTTTCCTTGAAACTGCTCTGCTGTGCGTTCGTTCACCTAAGAGAGTTGAAACTATGTTGAGATTCAGCGAGTCAGAAACACGTTTATGCTAGGAGCTGCGTTGGGATATTCCCGAGTGAATGGGACCATAGGCTGTACAGAGAAATATCTGCTTCTGAAACCAAAATGGAGCTATCTAACTGAATGGTTGTCAATGTGTGCATTCAACTGACAGAGTTAAACTCACGTGTGGATTCAGCGGTTTGCAAACCATTTCTGTGCAGAATCCCAAAACCGGTATGTCCAGCCCAATGCCGGCATCCGTACTAAACAGCAGGAAACTTCGTCTAAAACTCAGGAGAAACGTTTCCTTGAAACTGCTCTGCTGTGCGTTCGTTCACCTAAGAGAGTTGAATCTATGTTGAGATTCAGCGAGTCAGAAACACGTTTCTTCTAGGAGCTGCGTTAGGATATTCCCGAGTGAATGGGACCATAGGCTGTGCAGAGTAATATCTGCTTCTAAAACCAAAACGGAGCTATCTAACTGAATGGTTGTCAATGTGTGCATTCAACTGACAGAGTTAAACTCACGTGTGGATTCAGCGGTTTGCAAACCCTTTCTGTGCAGAATCCCAAAACCGGTATGTCCAGCCCAATGCCGGCATCCGTACTAAACAGCAGGAAACTTCGTCTAAAACTCAGGAGAAACGTTTCCTTGAAACTGCTCTGCTGTGCGTTCGATCACCTAAGAGAGTTGAATCTATGTTGAGATTCAGCGAGTCAGAAACACGTTTCTTCTAGGAGGTGCTTTGGGATATTCCCGAGTGAATGGGACCATAGGCTGTACAGAGAAATATCTGCTCCTACAACCAAAAGGGTGGTATCTAACTGAATGGTTGTCAATGTGTGCATTCAACTGACAGAGTTAAACTCACGTTTGGATTCAGCGGTTTAGAAACCCTTTCTGTGCAGAATCCCAAAACCGGTAATTCCAGCTCAATGCCGGCTTCCGTACTAAACAGCAGGAAACTTCGTCTAAAACTCAGGTGAAACGTTTCCTTGAAACTGCTCTGCTGTGCGTTCGTTCACCTAAGAGAGTTGAAACTATGTTGAGATTCAGCGAGTCAGAAACACGTTTATGCTAGGAGCTGCGTTGGGATATTCCCGAGTGAATGGGACCATAGGCTGTACAGAGAAATATCTGCTTCTGAAACCAAAATGGAGCTATCTAACTGAATGGTTGTCAATGTGTGCATTCAACTGACAGAGTTAAACTCACGTGTGGATTCAGCGGTTTGCAAACCATTTCTGTGCAGAATCCCAAAACCGGTATGTCCAGCCCAATGCCGGCATCCGTACTAAACAGCAGGAAACTTCGTCTAAAACTCAGGAGAAACGTTTCCTTGAAACTGCTCTGCTGTGCGTTCGTTCACCTAAGAGAGTTGAATCTATGTTGAGATTCAGCGAGTCAGAAACACGTTTCTTCTAGGAGCTGCGTTAGGATATTCCCGAGTGAATGGGACCATAGGCTGTGCAGAGTAATATCTGCTTCTAAAACCAAAACGGAGCTATCTAACTGAATGGTTGTCAATGTGTGCATTCAACTGACAGAGTTAAACTCACGTGTGGATTCAGCGGTTTGCAAACCCTTTCTGTGCAGAATCCCAAAACCGGTATTTCCAGCCCAATGCTGGCATACGTACTAAAGAGCAGGAAACTTCGTCTAAAACTCAGGAGCAACGTTTCCTTGAAACTGCTCTGCTGTGCGTTCGTTCACCTAAGAGAGTTGAATCTATGTTGAGATTCAGCGAGTCAGAAACACGTTTCTTCTAGGAGCTGCGTTGGGATATTCCCGAGTGAATGGGACCATAGGCTGTACAGAGAAATATCTGCTTCTAAAACCAAAAGTGTGCGATCTAACTGAATGGTTGTCAATGTGTGCATTCAACTGACAGAGTTAAACTCACGTGTGGAATCAGCGGTTTGTAACCCTTTCTGTGCAGAATGCCAAAACCGGTATTTCCAGCCCAAGGCCGGCATACGTACTAAACAGCAGGAAACTTCGTCTAAAACTCAGGAGAAACGTTTCCTTGAAACTGCTCTGCTGTGCGTTCGTTCACCTAAGAGAGTTGAATCTATGTTGAGATTCAGCGAGTCAGAAACACGTTTCTTCTAGGAGCTGCGTTGGGATATTCCCGAGTGAATGGGACCATAGCCTGTACAGAGAAATATCTGCTTCTAAAACCAAAAGTGTGCTATCAAACTGAATGGTTGTCAATGTGTGCATTCAACTGACAGAGTTAAACTCACATGTGGATTCAGCGGTTTGCAAACCCTTTCTGTGCAGAATCCCAAAACCGGTAATTCCAGCTCAATGCCGGCATCCGTACTAAACAGCAGGAAACTTCGTCTAAAACTCAGGAGAAACGTTTCCTTGAAACTGCTCTGCTCTGCGTTCGTTCACCTAAGAGAGTTGAAACTATGTTGAGATTCAGCGAGTCAGAAACACGTTTATGCTAGGAGCTGCGTTGGGATATTCCCGAGTGAATGGGACCATAGGCTGTACAGAGAAATATCTGCTTCTGAAACCAAAACGGAGCTATCTAACTGAATGGTTGTCAATGTGTGCATTCAACTGACAGAGTTAAACTCACGTGTGGATTCAGCGGTTTGCAAACCATTTCTGTGCAGAATCCCAAAACCGGTATGTCCAGACCAATGCCGGCATCCGTACTAAACAGCAGGTAACTTCGTCTAAAACTCAGGAGAATCGTTTCCTTGAAACTGCTGTGCTGTGCGTTCGTTCACCTAAGATAGTTGAATCTATGTTGAGATTCAGCGAGTCAGAAACACGTTTCTTCTAGGAGCTGCGTTAGGATATTCCCGATTGAATGGGACCATAGGCTGTGCAGAGTAATATCTGCTTCTAAAACCAAAACGGAGCTATCTAACTGAATGGTTGTCAATGTGTGCATTCAACTGACAGAGTTAAACTCACGTGTGGATTCAGCGGTTTGCAAACCCTTTCTGTGCAGAATCCCAAAACCGGTATTTCCAGCCCAATGCCGGCATACGTACTAAACAGCAGGAAACTTCGTCTAAGACTCAGGAGAAACGTTTCCTTGAAACTGCTCTGCTGTGCGTTCGTTCACCTAAGAGAGTTGAATCTATGTTGAGATTCAGCGAGTCAGAAACACGTTTCTTCTAGGAGCTGCGTTGGGATATTCCCGAGTGAATGGGACCATAGGCGGTACAGAGAAATATCTGCTTCTAAAACCAAAAGTGTGCTATCAAACTGAATGGTTGTCAATGTGTGCATTCAACTGACAGAGTTAAACTCACATGTGGATTCAGCGGTTTGCAAACCCTTTCTGTGCAGAATCCCAAAACCGGTATTTCCAGCCCAATGCCGGCATACGTACTAAAGAGCAGGAAACTTCGTCTAAAACTCACTAGCAGCGTTTCCTTGAAACTGCTCTGCTGTGCGTTCGTTCACCTAAGAGAGTTGAATCTATGTTGAGATTCAGCGAGTCAGAAACACGTTTCTTCTAGGAGCTGCGTTGGGATATTCCCGAGTGAATGGGACCATAGGCTGTACAGAGAAATATCTGCTTCTAAAACCAAAACGGAGCTATCTAACTGAATGGTTGTCAATGTGTGCATTCAACTGACAGAGTTAAACTCACGTGTGGATTCAGCGGTTTGCAAACCCTTTCTGTGCAGAATCCCAAAACCGGTATTTCCAGCCCAATGCCGGCATCCGTACTAAACAGCAGGAAACTTCGTCTAAAACTCAGGAGAAACGTTTCCTTGAAACTGCTCTGCTGTGCGTTCGATCACCTAAGAGAATTGAATCTATGTTGAGATTCAGCGAGTCGGAAACACGTTTCTTCTAGGAGGTGCGTTGGGATATTCCCGAGTGAATGGGACCATAGGCTGTACAGAGAAATATCTGCTCCTACAACCAAAAGGGTGATATCTAACTGAATGGTTGTCAATGTGTGCATTCAACTGACAGAGTTAAACTCACGTTTGGATTCAGCGGTTTACAAACCCTTTCTGTGCAGAATCCCAAAACCGGTAATTCCAGCTCAATGCCGGCCTCCGTACTAAACAGCAGGAAACTTCGTCTAAAACTCAGGAGAAACGTTTCCTTGAAACTGCTCTGCTGTGCGTTCGTTCACCTAAGAGAGTTGAAACTATGTTGAGATTCAGCGAGTCAGAAACACGTTTATGCTAGGAGCTGCGTTGGGATATTCCCGAGTGAATGGGACCATAGGCTGTACAGAGAAATATCTGCTTCTGAAACCAAAACGGAGCTATCTAACTGAATGGTTCTCAATGTGTGCATTCAACTGACAGAGTTAAACTCACGTGTGGATTCAGCGGTTTGCAAACCATTTCTGTGCAGAATCCCAAAACCGGTATGTCCAGACCAATGCCGGCATCCGTACTAAACAGCAGGAAACTTCGTCTAAAACTCAGGAGAATCGTTTCCTTGAAACTGCTGTGCTGTGCGTTCGTTCACCTAAGATAGTTGAATCTATGTTGAGATTCAGCGAGTCAGAAACACGTTTCTTCTAGGAGCTGCGTTAGGATATTCCCGATTGAATGGGACCATAGGCTGTGCAGAGTAATATCTGCTTCTAAAACCAAAACGGAGCTATCTAACTGAATGGTTGTCAATGTGTGCATTCAACTGACAGAGTTAAACTCACGTGTGGATTCAGCGGTTTGCAAACCCTTTCTGTGCAGAATCCCAAAACCGGTATTTCCAGCCCAATGCCGGCATACGTACTAAACAGCAGGAAACTTCGTCTAAGACTCAGGAGAAACGTTTCCTTGAAACTGCTCTGCTGTGCGTTCGTTCACCTAAGAGAGTTGAATCTATGTTGAGATTCAGCGAGTCAGAAACACGTTTCTTCTAGGAGCTGCGTTGGGATATTCCCGAGTGAATGGGACCATAGGCTGTACAGAGAAATATCTGCTTCTAAAACCAAAAGTGTGCTATCAAACTGAATGGTTGTCAATGTGTGCATTCAACTGACAGAGTTAAACTCACATGTGGATTCAGCGGTTTGCAAACCCTTTCTGTGCAGAATCCCAAAACCGGTATTTCCAGCCCAATGCCGGCATACGTACTAAAGAGCAGGAAACTTCGTCTAAAACTCAGGAGCAGCGTTTCCTTGAAACTGCTCTGCTGTGCGTTCGTTCACCTAAGAGAGTTGAATCTATGTTGAGATTCAGCGAGTCAGAAACACGTTTCTTCTAGGAGCTGCGTTGGGATATTCCCGAGTGAATGGGACCATAGGCTGTACAGAGAAATATCTGCTTCTAAAACCAAAACGGAGCTATCTAACTGAATGGTTGTCAATGTGTGCATTCAACTGACAGAGTTAAACTCACGTGTGGATTCAGCGGTTTGCAAACCCTTTCTGTGCAGAATCCCAAAACCGGTATTTCCAGCCCAATGCCGGCATCCGTACTAAACAGCAGGAAACTTCGTCTAAAACTCAGGAGAAACGTTTCCTTGAAACTGCTCTGCTGTGCGTTCGTTCACCTAAGAGAATTGAATCTATGTTGAGATTCAGCGAGTCGGAAACACGTTTCTTCTAGGAGGTGCGTTGGGATATTCCCGAGTGAATGGGACCATAGGCTGTACAGAGAAATATCTGCTCCTACAACCAAAAGGGTGATATCTAACTGAATGGTTGTCAATGTGTGCATTCAACTGACAGAGTTAAACTCACGTTTGGATTCAGCGGTTTACAAACCCTTTCTGTGCAGAATCCCAAAACCGGTAATTCCAGCTCAATGCCGGCCTCCGTACTAAACAGCAGGAAACTTCGTCTAAAACTCAGGAGAAACGTTTCCTTGAAACTGCTCTGCTGTGCGTTCGTTCACCTAAGAGAGTTGAAACTATGTTGAGATTCAGCGAGTCAGAAACACGTTTATGCTAGGAGCTGCGTTGGGATATTCCCGAGTGAATGGGACCATAGGCTGTACAGAGAAATATCTGCTTCTGAAACCAAAACGGAGCTATCTAACTGAATGGTTGTCAATGTGTGCATTCAACTGACAGAGTTAAACTCACGTGTGGATTCAGCGGTTTGCAAACCATTTCTGTGCAGAATCCCAAAACCGGTATGTCCAGACCAATGCCGGCATCCGTACTAAACAGCAGGAAACTTCGTCTAAAACTCAGGAGAATCGTTTCCTTGAAACTGCTCTGCTGTGCGTTCGTTCACCTAAGATAGTTGAATCTATGTTGAGATTCAGCGAGTCAGAAACACGTTTCTTCTAGGAGCTGCGTTGGGATATTCCCGAGTGAATGGGACCATAGGCTGTACAGAGAAATATCTGCTTCTAAAACCAAAAGTGTGCTATCAAACTGAATGGTTGTCAATGTGTGCATTCAACTGACAGAGTTAAACTCACATGTGGATTCAGCGGTTTGCAAACCCTTTCTGTGCAGAATCCCAAAACCGGTATTTCCAGCCCAATGCCGGCATACGTACTAAAGAGCAGGAAACTTCGTCTAAAACTCAGGAGCAGCGTTTCCTTGAAACTGCTCTGCTGTGCGTTCGTTCACCTAAGAGAGTTGAATCTATGTTGAGATTCAGCGAGTCAGAAACACGTTTCTTCTAGGAGCTGCGTTGGGATATTCCCGAGTGAATGGGACCATAGGCTGTACAGAGAAATATCTGCTTCTAAAACCAAAACGGAGCTATCTAACTGAATGGTTGTCAATGTGTGCATTCAACTGACAGAGTTAAACTCACGTGTGGATTCAGCGGTTTGCAAACCCTTTCTGTGCAGAATCCCAAAACCGGTATTTCCAGCCCAATGCCGGCATCCGTACTAAACAGCAGGAAACTTCGTCTAAAACTCAGGAGAAACGTTTCCTTGAAACTGCTCTGCTGTGCGTTCGATCACCTAAGAGAATTGAATCTATGTTGAGATTCAGCGAGTCGGAAACACGTTTCTTCTAGGAGGTGCGTTGGGATATTCCCGAGTGAATGGGACCATAGGCTGTACAGAGAAATATCTGCTCCTACAACCAAAAGGGTGGTATCTAACTGAATGGTTGTCAATGTGTGCATTCAACTGACAGAGTTAAACTCACGTTTGGATTCAGCGGTTTACAAACCCTTTCTGTGCAGAATCCCAAAACCGGTAATTCCAGCTCAATGCCGGCCTCCGTACTAAACAGCAGGAAACTTCGTCTAAAACTCAGGAGAAACGTTTCCTTGAAACTGCTCTGCTGTGCGTTCGTTCACCTAAGAGAGTTGAAACTATGTTGAGATTCAGCGAGTCAGAAACACGTTTATGCTAGGAGCTGCGTTGGGATATTCCCGAGTGAATGGGACCATAGGCTGTACAGAGAAATATCTGCTTCTGAAACCAAAACGGAGCTATCTAACTGAATGGTTGTCAATGTGTGCATTCAACTGACAGAGTTAAACTCACGTGTGGATTCAGCGGTTTGCAAACCATTTCTGTGCAGAATCCCAAAACCGGTATGTCCAGACCAATGCCGGCATCCGTACTAAACAGCAGGAAACTTCGTCTAAAACTCAGGAGAATCGTTTCCTTGAAACTGCTCTGCTGTGCGTTCGTTCACCTAAGATAGTTGAATCTATGTTGAGATTCAGCGAGTCAGAAACACGTTTCTTCTAGGAGCTGCGTTAGGATATTCCCGATTGAATGGGACCATAGGCTGTGCAGAGTAATATCTGCTTCTAAAACCAAAACGGAGCTATCTAACTGAATGGTTGTCAATGTGTGCATTCAACTGACAGAGTTAAACTCACGTGTGGATTCAGCGGTTTGCAAACCCTTTCTGTGCAGAATCCCAAAACCGGTATTTCCAGCCCAATGCCGGCATACGTACTAAACAGCAGGAAACTTCGTCTAAGACTCAGGAGAAACGTTTCCTTGAAACTGCTCTGCTGTGCGTTCGTTCACCTAAGAGAGTTGAATCTATGTTGAGATTCAGCGAGTCAGAAACACGTTTCTTCTAGGAGCTGCGTTGGGATATTCCCGAGTGAATGGGACCATAGGCTGTACAGAGAAATATCTGCTTCTAAAACCAAAAGTGTGCTATCAAACTGAATGGTTGTCAATGTGTGCATTCAACTGACAGAGTTAAACTCACGTGTGGATTCAGCGGTTTGCAAACCCTTTCTGTGCAGAATCCCAAAACCGGTATTTCCAGCCCAATGCCGGCATACGTACTAAACAGCAGGAAACTTCGTCTAAGACTCAGGAGAAACGTTTCCTTGAAACTGCTCTGCTGTGCGTTCGTTCACCTAAGAGAGTTGAATCTATGTTGAGATTCAGCGAGTCAGAAACACGTTTCTTCTAGGAGCTGCGTTGGGATATTCCCGAGTGAATGGGACCATAGGCTGTACAGAGAAATATCTGCTTCTAAACCAAAAGTGTGCTATCAAACTGAATGGTTGTCAATGTGTGCATTCAACTGACAGAGTTAAACTCACGTGTGGATTCAGCGGTTTGCAAACCCTTTCTGTGCAGAATCCCAAAACCGGTATTTCCAGCCCAATGCCGGCATACGTACTAAACAGCAGGAAACTTCGTCTAAGACTCAGGAGAAACGTTTCCTTGAAACTGCTCTGCTGTGCGTTCGTTCACCTAAGAGAGTTGAATCTATGTTGAGATTCAGCGAGTCAGAAACACGTTTCTTCTAGGAGCTGCGTTGGGATATTCCCGAGTGAATGGGACCATAGGCTGTACAGAGAAATATCTGCTTCTAAAACCAAAAGTGTGCTATCAAACTGAATGGTTGTCAATGTGTGCATTCAACTGACAGAGTTAAACTCACGTGTGGATTCAGCGGTTTGCAAACCCTTTCTGTGCAGAATCCCAAAACCGGTATTTCCAGCCCAATGCCGGCATACGTAGTAAACAGCAGGAAACTTCGTCTAAAACTCAGGAGAAACGTTTCCTTGAAACTGCTCTGCTGTGCGTTCGTTCACCTAAGAGAGTTGAATCTATGTTGAGATTCAGCGAGTCAGAAACACGTTTCTTCTAGGAGCTGCGTTGGGATATTCCCGAGTGAATGGGACCATAGGCTGTACAGAGAAATATCTGCTTCTAAAACCAAAAGTGTGCTATCAAACTGAATGGTTGTCAATGTGTGCATTCAACTGAGAGAGTTAAACTCACGTGTGGATTCAGCGGTTTGCAAACCCTTTCTGTGCAGAATCCCAAAACCGCTATTTACAGCCCAATGCCGGCATCCGTACTAAACAGCAGGAAACTTCGTCTAAAACTCAGGAGAAACGTTTCCTTGAAACTGCTCTGCTGTGCGTTCGTTCACATAAGAGAGTTGAATCTATGTTGAGATTCAGCGAGTCAGAAACACGTTTCTTCTAGGAGCTGCGTTGGGATATTCCCGAGTGAATGGGACCATAGGCTGTACCGAGAAATATCTGCTTCTAAAACCAAAACGGAGCTATCTAACTGAATGGTTGTCAATGTGTGCATTCAACTGACAGAGTTAAACTCACATGTGGATTCAGCGGTTTGCAAACCCTTTCTGTGCAGAATCCCAAAGCCGGTATTTCCAGCCCAATGCTGGCATACGTACTAAAGAGCAGGAAACTTCGTCTAAAACTCAGGAGCAACGTTTCCTTGAAACTGCTCTGCTGTGCGTTCGTTCACCTAAGAGAGTTGAATCTATGTTGAGATTCAGCGAGTCAGAAACACGTTTCTTCTAGGAGCTGCGTTGGGATATTCCCGAGTGAATGGGACCATAGGCTGTACAGAGAAATATCTGCTTCTAAAACCAAAAGTGTGCTATCAAACTGAATGGTTGTCAATGTGTGCATTCAACTGACAGAGTTAAACTCACGTGTGGATTCAGCGGTTTGCAAACCCTTTCTGTGCAGAATCCCAAAACCGGTATTTCCAGCCCAATGCCGGCATCCGTACTAAACAGCAGGAAACTTCGTCTAAAACTCAGGAGAAACGTTTCCTTGAAACTGCTCTGCTGTGCGTTCGATCACCTAAGAGAGTTGAATCTATGTTGAGATTCAGCGAGTCGGAAACACGTTTCTTCTAGGAGGTGCGTTGGGATATTCCCGAGTGAATGGGACCATAGGCTGTACAGAGAAATATCTGCTCCTACAACCAAAAGGGTGGTATCTAACTGAATGGTTGTCAATGTGTGCATTCAACTGACAGAGTTAAACTCACGTTTGGATTCAGCGGTTTACAAACCCTTTCTGTGCAGAATCCCAAAACCGGTAATTCCAGCTCAATGTCGGCCTCCGTACTAAACAGCAGGAAACTTCGTCTAAAACTCAGGAGAAACGTTTCCTTGAAACTGCTCTGCTGTGCGTTCGTTCACCTAAGAGAGTTGAAACTATGTTGAGATTCAGCGAGTCAGAAACACGTTTATGCTAGGAGCTGCGTTAGGATATTCCCGATTGAATGGGACCATAGGCTGTGCAGAGTAATATCTGCTTCTAAAACCAAAACGGAGCTATCTAACTGAATGGTTGTCAATGTGTGCATTCAACTGACAGAGTTAAACTCACGTGTGGATTCAGCGGTTTGCAAACCCTTTCTGTGCAGAATCCCAAAACCGGTATTTCCAGCCCAATGCCGGCATACGTACTAAACAGCAGGAAACTTCGTCTAAAACTCAGGAGAAACGTTTCCTTGAAACTGCTCTGCTGTGCGTTCGTTCACCTAAGAGAGTTGAATCTATGTTGAGATTCAGCGAGTCAGAAACACGTTTCTTCTAGGAGCTGCGTTGGGATATTCCCGAGTGAATGGGACCATAGGCTGTACAGAGAAATATCTGCTTCTAAAACCAAAAGTGTGCTATCAAACTGAATGGTTGTCAATGTGTGCATTCAACTGACAGAGTTAAACTCACGTGTGGATTCAGCGGTTTGCAAACCCTTTCTGTGCAGAATCCCAAAACCGGTATTTCCAGCCCAATGCCGGCATACGTACTAAACAGCAGGAAACTTCGTCTAAGACTCAGGAGAAACGTTTCCTTGAAACTGATCTGCTGTGCGTTCGTTCACCTAAGAGAGTTGAATCTATGTTGAGATTCAGCGAGTCAGAAACACGTTTCTTCTAGGAGCTGCGTTGGGATATTCCCGAGTGAATGGGACCATAGGCTGTACAGAGAAATATCTGCTTCTAAACCAAAAGTGTGCTATCAAACTGAATGGTTGTCAATGTGTGCATTCAACTGACAGAGTTAAACTCACGTGTGGATTCAGCGGTTTGCAAACCCTTTCTGTGCAGAATCCCAAAACCGGTATTTCCAGCCCAATGCCGGCATACGTACTAAACAGCAGGAAACTTCGTCTAAGACTCAGGAGAAACGTTTCCTTGAAACTGCTCTGCTGTGCGTTCGTTCACCTAAGAGAGTTGAATCTATGTTGAGATTCAGCGAGTCAGAAACACGTTTCTTCTAGGAGCTGCGTTGGGATATTCCCGAGTGAATGGGACCATAGGCTGTACAGAGAAATATCTGCTTCTAAAACCAAAAGTGTGCTATCAAACTGAATGGTTGTCAATGTGTGCATTCAACTGACAGAGTTAAACTCACGTGTGGATTCAGCGGTTTGCAAACCCTTTCTGTGCAGAATCCCAAAACCGGTATTTCCAGCCCAATGCCGGCATACGTACTAAACAGCAGGAAACTTCGTCTAAAACTCAGGAGAAACGTTTCCTTGAAACTGCTCTGCTGTGCGTTCGTTCACCTAAGAGGGTTGAATCTATGTTGAGATTCAGCGAGTCAGAAACACGTTTCTTCTAGGAGCTGCGTTGGGATATTCCCGAGTGAATGGGACCATAGGCTGTACAGAGAAATATCTGCTTCTAAAACCAAAAGTGTGCTATCAAACTGAATGGTTGTCAATGTGTGCATTCAACTGAGAGAGTTAAACTCACGTGTGGATTCAGCGGTTTGCAAACCCTTTCTGTGCAGAATCCCAAAACCGCTATTTACAGCCCAATGCCGGCATACGTACTAAACAGCAGGAAACTTCGTCTAAAACTCAGGAGAAACGTTTCCTTGAAACTGCTCTGCTGTGCGTTCGTTCACATAAGAGAGTTGAATCTATGTTGAGATTCAGCGAGTCAGAAACACGTTTCTTCTAGGAGCTGCGTTGGGATATTCCCGAGTGAATGGGACCATAGGCTGTACAGAGAATTATCTGCTTCTAAAACCAAAACGGAGCTATCTAACGGAATGGTTGTCAATGTGTGCATTCAACTGACAGAGTTAAACTCACATGTGTATTCAGCGGTTTGCAAACCCTTTCTGTGCAGAATCCCAAAACCGGTATTTCCAGCCCAATGCCGGCATACGTACTAAAGAGCAGGAAACTTCGTCTAAAACTCAGGAGCAACGTTTCCTTGAAACTGCTCTGCTGTGCGTTCGTTCACCTAAGAGAGTTGAATCTATGTTGAGATTCAGCGAGTCAGAAACACGTTTCTTCTAGGAGCTGCTTTGGGATATTCCCGAGTGAATGGGACCATAGGCTGTACAGAGAAATATCTGCTTCTACAACCAAAACGGATCTATCTAACTGAATGGTTGTCAATGTGTGCATTCAACTGACAGAGTTAAACTCACGTGTGGATTCAGCGGTTTGCAAACCCTTTCTGTGCTGAATCCCAAAACCGGTATTTCCAGCCCAATGCCGGCATCCGTACTAAACAGCAGGAAACTTCGTCTAAAACTCAGGAGAAACGTTTCCTTGAAACTGCTCTGCTGTGCGTTCGATCACCTAAGAGAATTGAATCTATGTTGAGATTCAGCGAGTCGGAAACACGTTTCTTCTAGGAGGTGCGTTGGGATATTCCCGAGTGAATGGGACCATAGGCTGTACAGAGAAATATCTGCTCCTACAACCAAAAGGGTGGTATCTAACTGAATGGTTGTCAATGTGTGCATTCAACTGACAGAGTTAAACTCACGTTTGGATTCAGCGGTTTACAAACCCTTTCTGTGCAGAATCCCAAAACCGGTAATTCCAGCTCAATGCCGGCCTCCGTACTAAACAGCAGGAAACTTCGTCTAAAACTCAGGAGAAACGTTTCCTTGAAACTGCTCTGCTGTGCGTTCGTTCACCTAAGAGAGTTGAAACTATGTTGAGATTCAGCGAGTCAGAAACACGTTTCTTCTAGGAGCTGCGTTGGGATATTCCCAAGTGAATGGAACCATAGGCTGTACAGAGAAATATCTGCTTCTGATACCAAAACGGAGCTATCTAACTGAATGGTTGTCAATGTGTGCATTCAACTGACAGAGTTAAACTCACGTGTGGATTCAGCGGTTTGCAAACCATTTCTGTGCAGAATCCCAAAACCGGTATGTCCAGACCAATGCCGGCAACTGTACTAAACAGCAGGAAACTTCGTCTAAAACTCAGGAGAATCGTTTCCTTGAAACTGCTCTGCTGTGCGTTCGTTCACCTAAGAGAGTTGAATCTATGTTGAGATTCAGCGAGTCAGAAACACGTTTCTTCTAGGAGCTGCGTTTGGATATTCCCGAGTGAATGGGAGCATACGCTGTGCAGAGTAATGTCTGCTTCTAAAACCAAAACGGAGCTATATAACTGAATGGTTGTCAATGTGTGCATTCAACTGACAGAGTTAAACTCACGTGTGGATTCAGCGGTTTGCAAACCCTTTCTGTGCAGAATCCCAAAACCGGTATTTCCAGCCCAATGCCGGCATACGTACTAAAGAGCAGTAAACATCGTCTAAAACTCAGGAGAAACGTTTCCTTGAAACTGCTCTGCTGTGCGTTCGTTCACCTAAGAGAGTTGAATCTATGTTGAGATTCAGCGAGTCAGAAACACGTTTCTTCTAGGAGCTGCGTTGGGATATTCCCGAGTGAATGGGACCATAGGCTGTACAGAGAAATATCTGCTTCTAAAACCAAAAGTGTGCTATCTAACTGAATGGTTGTCAATGTGTGCATTCAACTGACAGAGTTAAACTCACGTGTGGATTCAGCGGTTTGTAACCCTTTCTGTGCAGAATCCCAACACTGGTATTTCCAGCCCAATGCCGGCATCCGTACTAAACAGCAGGAAACTTCGTCTATAACTCAGGAGAAACGTTTCCTTGAAACTGCTCTGCTGTGCGTTCGTTCACCTAAGAGAGTTGAATCTATGTTGAGATTCAGCGAGTCAGAAACACGTTTCTTCTAGGAGCTGCGTTGGGATATTCCCGAGTGAATGGGACCATAGGCTGTACAGAGAAACATCTGCTTCTAAAACCAAAAGTGTGCTATCAAACTGAATGGTTGTCAATGTGTGCATTCAACTGACAGAGTTAAACTCACGTGTGGATTCAGCGGTTTGCAAACCCTTTCTGTGCAGAATCCCAAAACCGGTATTTCCAGCCCAATGCCGGCATCCGTACTAAACAGCAGGAAACTTCGTCTAAAACTCAGGAGAAACGTTACCTTGAAACTGCTCTGCTGTGCGTTCGTTCACCTAAGAGAGTTGAATCTATGTTGAGATTCAGCGAGTCAGAAACACGTTTCTTCTAGGAGCTGCGTTGGGATATTCCCGAGTGAATGGGACCATAGGCTGTACAGAGAAATATCTGCTTCTAAACCAAAAGTGTGCTATCAAACTGAATGGTTATCAATGTGTGCATTCAACTGACAGAGTTAAACTCACGTGTGGATTCAGCGGTTTGCAAACCCTTTCTGTGCAGAATCCCAAAACCGCTATTTCCAGCCCAATGCCGGCATCCGTACTAAACAGCAGGAAACTTCGTCTAAAACTCAGGAGAAACGTTTCCTTGAAACTGCTCTGCTGTGCGTTCGTTCACCTAAGAGAGTTGAATCTATGTTGAGATTCAGCGAGTCAGAAACACGTTTCTTCTAGGAGCTGCGTTGGGATATTCCCGAGTGAATGGGACCATAGGCTGTACAGAGAAATATCTGCTTCTAAAACCAAAACGGAGCTATCTAACTGAATGGTTGTCAATGTGTGCATTCAACTGACAGAGTTAAACTCACATGTGGATTCAGTGGTTTGCAAACCCTTTCTGTGCAGAATCCCAAAACCGGTATTTCCAGCCCAATGCCGGCATACGTACTAAACAGCAGGAAACTTCGTCTAAGACTCAGGAGAAACGTTTCCTTGAAACTTCTCTGTTGTGCGTTCGTTCACCTAAGAGAGTTGAATCTATGTTGAGATTCAGCGAGTCAGAAACACGTTTCTTCTAGGAGCTGCGTTGGGATATTCCCGAGTGAATGGGACCATAGGCTGTACAGAGAAATATCTGCTTCTAAACCAAAAGTGTGCTATCTAACTGAATGGTTGTCAATGTGTGCATTCAACTGACAGAGTTAAACTCACGTGTGGATTCAGCGGTTTGCAAACCCTTTCTGTGCAGAATCCCAAAACCGGTATTTCCAGCCCAATGCCGGCATACGTACTAAACAGCAGGAAACTTCGTCTAAAACTCAGGAGAAACGTTTCCTTGAAACTGTTCTGCTGTGCGTTCGTTCACCTAAGAGAGTTGAATCTATGTTGAGATTCAGCGAGTCAGAAACACGTTTCTTCTAGGAGCTGCGTTGGGATATTCCCGAGTGAATGGGACCATAGGCTGTACAGAGAAATATCTGCTTCTAAAACCAAAAGTGTGCTATCAAACTGAATGGTTGTCAATGTGTGCATTCAACTGACAGAGTTAAACTCACGTGTGGATTCAGCGGTTTGCAAACCCTTTCTGTGCAGAATCCCAAAACCGGTATTTCCAGCCCAATGCCGGCATATGTACTAAACAGCAGGAAACTTCGTCTAAAACTCAGGAGAAACGTTTCCTTGAAACTGCTCTGCTGTGCGTTCGTTCACCTAAGAGAGTTGAATCTATGTTGAGATTCAGCGAGTCAGAAACACGTTTCTTCTAGGAGCTGCGTTGGGATATTCCCGAGTGAATGGGACCATAGGCTGTACAGAGAAATATCTGCTTCTAAAACCAAAACGGAGCTATCTAACTGAATCGTTGTGAATGTGTGCATTCAACTGACAGAGTTAAACTCACGTGTGGATTCAGCGGTTTGCAAACCCTTTCTGTGCAGAATCCCAAAACCGCTATTTCCAGCCCAATGCCGGCATCCGTACTAAGCAGCAGGAAACTTCGTCTAAAACTCAGGAGAAACGTTTCCTTGAAACTGCTCTGCTGTGCGTTCGTTCACCTAAGAGAGTTGAATCTATGTTGAGATTCAGCGAGTCAGAAACACGTTTCTTCTAGGAGCTGCTTTGGGATATTCCTGAGTGAATGGGACCATAGGCTGTACAGAGAAATATCTGCTTCTAAAACCAAAACGGAGCTATCTAACTGAATGGTTGTCAATGTGTTCATTCAACTGACAGTGTTAAACTCACGTGTGGATTCAGCGGTTTGCAAACCCTTTCTGTGCAGAATCCCAAAACCGGTATTTCCAGCCCAATGCCGGCATCCGTACTAAACAGCAGGAAACTTCGTCTAAAACTCAGGAGAAACGTTTCCTTGAAACTGCTCTGCTGTGCGTTCGATCACCTAAGAGAGTTGAATCTCTGTTGAGATTCAGCGAGTCAGAAACACGTTTCTTCTAGGAGGTGCGTTGGGATTTTCCCGAGTGAATGGGGCCATAGGCTGTACAGAGAAATATCTGCTCCTACAACCAAAAGGGTGGTATCTAACTGAATGGTTGTCAATGTGTGCATTCAACTGACAGAGTTAAACTCACGATTGGATTCAGCGATTTACAAACCCTTTCTGTGCAGAATCCCAAAACCGGTATTTCCAGCCCAATGCCGGCATACGTACTAAAGAGCAGGAAACTTCGTCTAAAACTCAGGAGCAACGTTTCCTTGAAACTGCTCTGCTGTGCGTTCGTTCACCTAAGAGAGTTGAATCTATGTTGAGATTCAGCGAGTCAGAAACACGTTTATGCTAGGAGCTGCGTTGGGATATTCCCGAGTGAATGGGACCATAGGCTGTACAGAGAAATATCTGCTTCTAAAACCAAAACGGAGCTATCTAACTGAATGGTTGTCAATGTGTGCATTCAACTGACAGAGTTAAACTCACGTGTGGATTCAGCGGATTGCAAACCATTTCTGTGCAGAATCCCAAAACCGGTATGTCCAGCCCAATGCCGGCATCCGTACTAAACAGCAGGAAACTTCGTCTAAAACTCAGGAGAAACGTTTCCTTGAAACTGCTCTGCTGTGCGTTCGTTCACCTAAGAGAGTTGAATCTATGTTGAGATTCAGCGAGTCAGAAACACGTTTCTTCTAGGAGCTGCGTTAGGATATTCCCGATTGAATGGAACCATAGGCTGTGCAGAGTAATATCTGCTTCTAAAACCAAAACGGAGCTATCTAACTGAATGGTTGTCAATGTGTGCATTCAACTGACAGAGTTAAACTCACGTGTGGATTCAGCGGTTTGCAAACCCTTTCTGTGCAGAATCCCAAAACCGGTATTTCCAGCCCAATGCCGGCATACGTACTACAGAGCAGGAAACTTCGTCTAAAACTCAGGAGCAACGTTTCCTTGAAACTGCTCTGCTGTGCGTTCGTTCACCTAAGAGAGTTGAATCTATGTTGAGATTCAGCGAGTCAGAAACACGTTTCTTCTAGGAGCTGCGTTGGGATATTCCCGAGTGAATGGGACCATAGGCTGTACAGAGAAATATCTGCTTCTAAAACCAAAAGTGTGCTATCAAACTGAATGGTTGTCAATGTGTGCATTCAACTGACAGAGTTAAACTCACGTGTGGATTCAGCGGTTTGCAAACCCTTTCTGTGCAGAATCCCAAAACCGGTATTTCCAGCCCAATGCCGGCATACGTACTAAACAGCAGGAAACTTCGTCTAAAACTCAGGAGAAACGTTTCCTTGAAACTGCTCTGCTGTGCGTTAATTCACCTAAGAGAGTTGAATCTATGTTGAGATTCAGCGAGTCAGAAACACGTTTCTTCTAGGAGCTGCGTTGGGATATTCCCGAGTGAATGGGACCATAGGCTGTACAGAGAAATATCTGCTTCTAAAACCAAAAGTGTGCTATCAAACTGAATGGTTGTCAATGTGTGCATTCAACTGACAGAGTTAAACTCACGTGTGGATTCAGCGGTTTGGAAACCCTTTCTGTGCATAATCCCAAAACCGCTATTTCCAGCCCAATGCCGGCATCCGTACTAAACAGCAGGAAACTTCGTCTAAAACTCAGGAGAAACGTTTCCTTGAAACTGCTCTGCTGTGCGTTCGTTCACCTAAGAGAGTTGATTCTATGTTGAGATTCAGCGAGTCAGAAACACGTTTCTTCTAGGAGCTGCGTTGGGATATTCCCGAGTGAATGGGACCATAGGCTGTACAGAGAAATATCTGCTTCTAAAACCAAAAGTGTGCTATCAAACTGAATGGTTGTCAATGTGTGCATTCAACTGACAGAGTTAAACTCACATGTGGATTCAGCGGTTTGCAAACCCTTTCTGTGCAGAATCCCAAAACCGGTATTTCCAGCCCAATGCCGGCATACGTACTAAAGAGCAGGAAACTTCGTCTAAAACTCAGGAGAAACGTTTCCTTGAAACTGCTCTGCTGTGCGTTCGTTCACCTAAGAGAATTGAAACTATGTAGAGATTCAGCGAGTCAGAAACACGTTTCATCTAGGAGCTGCGTTGGGATATTCCCGAGTGAATGGGAACATAGGCTGTACAGAGAAATATCTGCTTCTAAAACCAAAAGTGTGCTATCAAACTGAATGGTTGTCAATGTGTGCATTCAACTGACAGAGTTAAACTCACGTGTGGATTCAGCGGTTTGCAAAACCTTTCTGTGCAGAATCCCAAAACCGGTATTTCCAGCCCAATGCCGGCATACGTACTAAACAGCAGGAAAGTTCGTCTAAGACTCAGGAGAAACGTTTCCTTGAAACTGCTCTGCTGTGCGTTCGTTCACCTAAGAGAGTTGAATCTATGTTGAGATTCAGCGAGTCAGAAACACGTTTCTTCTAGGAGCTGCGTTGGGATATTCCCGAGTGAATGGGACCATAGGCTGTACAGAGAAATATCTGCTTCTAAACCAAAAGTGTGCTATCAAACTGAATGGTTTTCAATGTGTGCATTCAACTGACAGAGTTAAACTCACGTGTGGATTCAGCGGTTTGCAAACCCTTTCTGTGCAGAATCCCAAAACCGGTATTTCCAGCCCAATGCCGGCATACGTACTAAACAGCAGAAAACTTCGTCTAAAACTCAGGAGAAACGTTTCCTTGAAACTGCTCTGCTGTGCGTTCGTTCACCTAAGAGAGTTGAATCTATGTTGAGATTCAGCGAGTCAGAAACACGTTTCTTCTAGGAGCTGCGTTGGGATATTCCCGAGTGAATGGGACCATAGGCTGTACAGAGAAATATCTGCTTCTAAAACCAAAAGTGTGCTATCAAACTGAATGGTTGTCAATGTGTGCATTCAACTGACAGAGTTAAACTCACGTGTGGATTCAGCGGTTTGCAAACCCTTTCTGTGCAGAATCCCAAAACCGCTATTTCCAGCCCAATGCCGGCATCCGTACTAAACAGCAGGAAACTTCGTCTAAAACTCAGGAGAAACGTTTCCTTGAAACTGCTCTGCTGTGCGTTCGTTCACCTAAGAGAGTTGATTCTATGTTGAGATTCAGCGAGTCAGAAACACGTTTCTTCTAGGAGCTGCGTTGGGATATTCCCGAGTGAATGGGACCATAGGCTGTACAGAGAAATATCTGCTTCTAAAACCAAAAGTGTGCTATCAAACTGAATGGTTGTCAATGTGTGCATTCAACTGACAGAGTTAAACTCACATGTGGATTCAGCGGTTTGCAAACCCTTTCTGTGCAGAATCCCAAAACCGGTATTTCCAGCCCAATGCCGGCATACGTACTAAAGAGCAGGAAACTTCGTCTAAAACTCAGGAGAAACGTTTCCTTGAAACTGCTCTGCTGTGCGTTCGTTCACCTAAGAGAATTGAAACTATGTTGAGATTCAGCGAGTCAGAAACACGTTTCATCTAGGAGCTGCGTTGGGATATTCCCGAGTGAATGGGACCATAGGCTGTACAGAGAAATATCTGCTTCTAAAACCAAAAGTGTGCAATCAAACTGAGTGGTTGTCAATGTGTGCATTCAACTGACAGAGTTAAACTCACGTGTGGATTCAGCGGTTTGCAAACCCTTTCTGTGCAGAATCCCAAAACCGGTATTTCCAGCCCAATGCCGGCATACGTACTAAACAGCAGGAAACTTCGTCTAAGACTCAGGAGAAACGTTTCCTTGAAACTGCTCTGCTGTGCGTTCGTTCACCTAAGAGAGTTGAATCTATGTTGAGATTCAGCGAGTCAGAAACACGTTTCTTCTAGGAGCTGCGTTGGGAGATTCCCGAGTGAATGCGACCATAGGCTGTACAGAGAAATATCTGCTTCTAAACCAAAAGTGTGCTATCAAACTGAATGGTTTTCAATGTGTGCATTCAACTGACAGAGTTAAACTCACGTGTGGATTCAGCGGTTTGCAAACCCTTTCTGTGCAGAATCCCAAAACCGGTATTTCCAGCCCAATGCCGGCATACGTACTAAACAGCAGAAAACTTCGTCTAAAACTCAGGAGAAACGTTTCCTTGAAACTGCTCTGCTGTGCGTTCGATCACCTAAGAGAGTTGAATCTATGTTGAGATTCAGCGAGTCAGAAACACGTTTCTTCTAGGAGCTGCGTTGGGATATTCCCGAGTGAATGGGACCATAGGCTGTACAGAGAAATATCTGCTTCTAAAACCAAAAGTGTGCTATCAAACTGAATGGTTGTCAATGTGTGCATTCAACTGACAGAGTTAAACTCACGTGTGTATTCAGCGGTTTGCAAACCCTTTCTGTGCAGAATCCCAAAACCGCTATATCCAGCCCAATGCCGGCATCCATACTAAGCAGCAGGAAACTTCGTCTAAAACTCAGGAGAAACGTTTCCTTGAAACTGCTCTGCTGTGCGTTCGTTCACCTAAGAGAGTTGAATCTATGTTGAGATTCAGCGAGTCAGAAACACGTTTCTTCTAGGAGCTGCGTTGGGATATTCCCGAGTGAATGGGACCATAGGCTGTACCGAGAAATATCTGCTTCTAAAACCAAAACGGAGCTATCTAACTGAATGGTTGTCAATGTGTGCATTCAACTGACAGAGTTAAACTCACGTGTGGATTCAGCGGTTTGCAAACCCTTTCTGTGCAGAATCCCAAAACCGGTATGTCCAGCCCAATGCCGGCATCCGTACTAAACAGCAGGAAACTTCGTCTAAAACTCTGGAGAAACGTTTCCTTGAAACTGCTCTGCTGTGCGTTCGATCACCTAAGAGAGTTGAATCTATGTTGAGATTCAGCGAGTCAGAAACACGTTTCTTCTAGGAGGTGCGTTGGGATATTCCCGAGTGAATGGGACCATAGGCTGTACAGAGAAATATCTGCTCCTACAACCAAAAGGGTGGTATCTAACTGAATGGTTGTCAATGTGTGCATTCAACTGACAGAGTTAAACTCACGTTTGGATTCAGCGGTTTAGAAACCCTTTCTGTGCAGAATCCCAAAACCGGTAATTCCAGCTCAATGCCGGCTTCCGTACTAAACAGCAGGAAACTTCGTCTAAAACTCAGGTGAAACGTTTCCTTGAAACTGCTCTGCTGTGCGTTCGTTCACCTAAGAGAGTTGAAACTATGTTGAGATTCAGCGAGTCAGAAACACGTTTATGCTAGGAGCTGCGTTGGGATATTCCCGAGTGAATGGGACCATAGGCTGTACAGAGAAATATCTGCTTCTGAAACCAAAATGGAGCTATCTAACTGAATGGTTGTCAATGTGTGCATTCAACTGACAGAGTTAAACTCACGTGTGGATTCAGCGGTTTGCAAACCATTTCTGTGCAGAATCCCAAAACCGGTATGTCCAGCCCAATGCCGGCATCCGTACTAAACAGCAGGAAACTTCGTCTAAAACTCAGGAGAAACGTTTCCTTGAAACTGCTCTGCTGTGCGTTCGTTCACCTAAGAGAGTTGAATCTATGTTGAGATTCAGCGAGTCAGAAACACGTTTCTTCTAGGAGCTGCGTTAGGATATTCCCGAGTGAATGGGACCATAGGCTGTGCAGAGTAATATCTGCTTCTAAAACCAAAACGGAGCTATCTAACTGAATGGTTGTCAATGTGTGCATTCAACTGACAGAGTTAAACTCACGTGTGGATTCAGCGGTTTGCAAACCCTTTCTGTGCAGAATCCCAAAACCGGTATTTCCAGCCCAATGCTGGCATACGTACTAAAGAGCAGGAAACTTCGTCTAAAACTCAGGAGCAACGTTTCCTTGAAACTGCTCTGCTGTGCGTTCGTTCACCTAAGAGAGTTGAATCTATGTTGAGATTCAGCGAGTCAGAAACACGTTTCTTCTAGGAGCTGCGTTGGGATATTCCCGAGTGAATGGGACCATAGGCTGTACAGAGAAATATCTGCTTCTAAAACCAAAAGTGTGCGATCTAACTGAATGGTTGTCAATGTGTGCATTCAACTGACAGAGTTAAACTCACGTGTGGAATCAGCGGTTTGTAACCCTTTCTGTGCAGAATCCCAAAACCGGTATTTCCAGCCCAAGGCCGGCATACGTACTAAACAGCAGGAAACTTCGTCTAAAACTCAGGAGAAACGTTTCCTTGAAACTGCTCTGCTGTGCGTTCGTTCACCTAAGAGAGTTGAATCTATGTTGAGATTCAGCGAGTCAGAAACACGTTTCTTCTAGGAGCTGCGTTGGGATATTCAGGAGTGAATGGGACCATAGCCTGTACAGAGAAATATCTGCTTCTAAAACCAAAAGTGTGCTATCAAACTGAATGGTTGTCAATGTGTGCATTCAACTGACAGAGTTAAACTCACATGTGGATTCAGCGGTTTGCAAACCCTTTCTGTGCAGAATCCCAAAACGGGTAATTCCAGCTCAATGCCGGCATCCGTACTAAACAGCAGGAAACTTCGTCTAAAACTCAGGAGAAACGTTTCCTTGAAACTGCTCTGCTGTGCGTTCGTTCACCTAAGAGAGTTGAAACTATGTTGAGATTCAGCGAGTCAGAAACACGTTTATGCTAGGAGCTGCGTTGGGATATTCCCGAGTGAATGGGACCATAGGCTGTACAGAGAAATATCTGCTTCTAAAACCAAAAGTGTGCTATCTAACTGAATGGTTGTCAATGTGTGCATTCAACTGACAGAGTTAAACTCACGTGTGGAATCAGCGGTTTGTAACCCTTTCTGTGCAGAATCCCAAAACCGGTATTTCCAGCCCAAGGCCGGCATACGTACTAAACAGCAGGAAACTTCGTCTAAAACTCAGGAGAAACGTTTCCTTGAAACTGCTCTGCTGTGCGTTCGTTCACCTAAGAGAGTTGAATCTATGTTGAGATTCAGCGAGTCAGAAACACGTTTCTTCTAGGAGCTGCGTTAGGATATTCCCGAGTGAATGGGACCATAGGATGTGCAGAGTAATATCTGCTTCTAAAACCAAAACGGAGCTATCTAACTGAATGGTTGTCAATGTGTGCATTCAACTGACAGAGTTAAACTCACGTGTGGATTCAGCGGTTTGCAAACCCTTTCTGTGCAGAATCCCAAAACCGGTATTTCCAGCCCAATGCCGGCATACGTACTAAACAGCAGGAAACTTCGTCTAAAACTCAGGAGAAACGTTTCCTTGAAACTGCTCTGCTGTGCGTTCGTTCACCTAAGAGAGTTGAATCTATGTTGAGATTCAGCGAGTCAGAAACACGTTTCTTCTAGGAGCTGCGTTGGGATATTCCCGAGTGAATGGGACCATAGGCTGTACAGAGAAATATCTGCTTCTAAAACCAAAAGTGTGCTATCAAATTGAATGGTTGTCAATGTGTGCATTCAACTGACAGAGTTAAACTCACGTGTGGATTCAGCGGTTTGCAAACCCTTTCTGTGCAGAATCCCAAAACCGGTATTTCCAGCCCAATGCCGGCATCCGTACTAAACAGCAGGAAACTTCGTCTAAAACTCAGGAGAAACGTTTCCTTGAAACTGCTCTGCTGTGCGTTCGTTCACCTAAGAGAATTGAAACTATGTTGAGATTCAGCGAGTCAGAAACACGTTTCATCTAGGAGCTGCGTTGGGATATTCCCGAGTGAATGGGACCATAGGCTGTACAGAGAAATATCTGCTTCTAAAACCAAAAGTGTGCAATCAAACTGAATGGTTGTCAATGTGTGCATTCAACTGACAGAGTTAAACTCACGTGTGGATTCAGCGGTTTGCAAACCCTTTCTGTGCAGAATCCCAAAACCGGTATTTCCAGCCCAATGCCGGCATACGTACTAAGCAGCAGGAAACTTCGTCTAAGACTCAGGAGAAACGTTTCCTTGAAACTGCTCTGCTGTGCGTTCGTTCACCTAAGAGAGTTGAATCTATGTTGAGATTCAGCGAGTCAGAAACACGTTTCTTCTAGGAGCTGCGTTGGGATATTCCCGAGTGAATGGGACCATAGGCTGTACAGAGAAATATCTGCTTCTAAACCAAAAGTGTGCTATCAAACTGAATGGTTTTCAATGTGTGCATTCAACTGACAGAGTTAAACTCACGTGTGGATTCAGCGGTTTGCAAACCCTTTCTGTGCAGAATCCCAAAACCGGTATTTCCAGCCCAATGCCGGCATACGTACTAAACAGCAGAAAACTTCGTCTAAAACTCAGGAGAAACGTTTCCTTGAAACTGCTCTGCTGTGCGTTCGATCACCTAAGAGAGTTGAATCTATGTTGAGATTCAGCGAGTCAGAAACACGTTTCTTCTAGGAGCTGCGTTGGGATATTCCCGAGTGAATGGGACCATAGGCTGTACAGAGAAATATCTGCTTCTAAAACCAAAAGTGTGCAATCAAACTGAATGGTTGTCAATGTGTGCATTCAACTGACAGAGTTAAACTCACGTGTGGATTCAGCGGTTTGCAAACCCTTTCTGTGCAGAATCCCAAAACCGCTATTTCCAGCCCAATGCTGGCATACGTACTAAAGAGCAGGAAACTTCGTCTAAAACTCAGGAGCAACGTTTCCTTGAAACTGCTCTGCTGTGCGTTCGTTCACCTAAGAGAGTTGAATCTATGTTGAGATTCAGCGAGTCAGAAACACGTTTCTTCTAGGAGCTGCGTTGGGATATTCCCGAGTGAATGGGACCATAGGCTGTACAGAGAAATATCTGCTTCTAAAACCAAAAGTGTGCGATCTAACTGAATGGTTGTCAATGTGTGCATTCAACTGACAGAGTTAAACTCACGTGTGGAATCAGCGGTTTGTAACCCTTTCTGTGCAGAATCCCAAAACCGGTATTTCCAGCCCAAGGCCGGCATACGTACTAAACAGCAGGAAACTTCGTCTAAAACTCAGGAGAAACGTTTCCTTGAAACTGCTCTGCTGTGCGTTCGTTCACCTAAGAGAGTTGAATCTATGTTGAGATTCAGCGAGTCAGAAACACGTTTCTTCTAGGAGCTGCGTTGGGATATTCAGGAGTGAATGGGACCATAGCCTGTACAGAGAAATATCTGCTTCTAAAACCAAAAGTGTGCTATCAAACTGAATGGTTGTCAATGTGTGCATTCAACTGACAGAGTTAAACTCACATGTGGATTCAGCGGTTTGCAAACCCTTTCTGTGCAGAATCCCAAAACCGGTAATTCCAGCTCAATGCCGGCATCCGTACTAAACAGCAGGAAACTTCGTCTAAAACTCAGGAGAAACGTTTCCTTGAAACTGCTCTGCTGTGCGTTCGTTCACCTAAGAGAGTTGAAACTATGTTGAGATTCAGCGAGTCAGAAACACGTTTATGCTAGGAGCTGCGTTGGGACATTCCCGAGTGAATGGGACCATAGGCTGTACAGAGAAATATCTGCTTCTAAAACCAAAAGTGTGCTATCTAACTGAATGGTTGTCAATGTGTGCATTCAACTGACAGAGTTAAACTCACGTGTGGAATCAGCGGTTTGTAACCCTTTCTGTGCAGAATCCCAAAACCGGTATTTCCAGCCCAAGGCCGGCATCCGTACTAAACAGCAGGAAACTTCGTCTAAAACTCAGGAGAAACGTTTCCTTGAAACTGCTCTGCTGTGCGTTCGTTCACCTAAGAGAGTTGAATCTATGTTGAGATTCAGCGAGTCAGAAACACGTTTCTTCTAGGAGCTGCGTTAGGATATTCCCGAGTGAATGGGACCATAGGATGTGCAGAGTAATATCTGCTTCTAAAACCAAAACGGAGCTATCTAACTGAATGGTTGTCAATGTGTGCATTCAACTGACAGAGTTAAACTCACGTGTGGATTCAGCGGTTTGCAAACCCTTTCTGTGCAGAATCCCAAAACCGGTATTTCCAGCCCAATGCCGGCATACGTACTAAACAGCAGGAAACTTCGTCTAAAACTCAGGAGAAACGTTTCCTTGAAACTGCTCTGCTGTGCGTTCGTTCACCTAAGAGAGTTGAATCTATGTTGAGATTCAGCGAGTCAGAAACACGTTTCTTCTAGGAGCTGCGTTGGGATATTCCCGAGTGAATGGGACCATAGGCTGTACAGAGAAATATCTGCTTCTAAAACCAAAAGTGTGCTATCAAATTGAATGGTTGTCAATGTGTGCATTCAACTGACAGAGTTAAACTCACGTGTGGATTCAGCGGTTTGCAAACCCTTTCTGTGCAGAATCCCAAAACCGGTATTTCCAGCCCAATGCCGGCATCTGTACTAAACAGCAGGAAACTTCGTCTAAAACTCAGGAGAAACGTTTCCTTGAAACTGCTCTGCTGTGCGTTCGTTCACCTAAGAGAATTGAAACTATGTTGAGATTCAGCGAGTCAGAAACACGTTTCATCTAGGAGCTGCGTTGGGATATTCCCGAGTGAATGGGACCACAGGCTGTACAGAGAAATATCTGCTTCTAAAACCAAAAGTGTGCAATCAAACTGAATGGTTGTCAATGTGTGCATTCAACTGACAGAGTTAAACTCACGTGTGGATTCAGCGGTTTGCAAACCCTTTCTGTGCAGAATCCCAAAACCGGTATTTCCAGCCCAATGCCGGCATACGTACTAAACAGCAGGAAACTTCGTCTAAGACTCAGGAGAAACGTTTCCTTGAAACTGCTCTGCTGTGCGTTCGTTCACCTAAGAGAGTTGAATCTATGTTGAGATTCAGCGAGTAAGAAACACGTTTCTTCTAGGAGCTGCGTTGGGATATTCCCGAGTGAATGGGACCACAGGCTGTACCGAGTAATATCTGCTTCTAAAACCAAAACGGAGCTATCTAACTGAATGGTTGTCAATGTGTGCATTCAACTGACAGAGTTAAACTCACGTGTGGATTCAGCGGTTTGCAAACCCTTTCTGTGCAGAATCCCAAAACCGCTATTTACAGCCCAATGCCGGCATCCGTACTAAACAGCAGGAAACTTCGTCTAAAACTCAGGAGAAACGTTTCCTTGAAACTGCTCTGCTGTGCGTTCGATCACCTAAGAGAGTTGAATCTATGTTGAGATTCAGCGAGTCAGAAACACGTTTCTTCTAGGAGGTGCGTTGGGATATTCCCGAGTGAATGGGACCATAGGCTGTACAGAGAAATATCTGCTCCTACAACCAAAAGGGTGGTATCTAACTGAATGGTTGTCAATGTGTGCATTCAACTGACAGAGTTAAACTCACGTTTGGATTCAGCGGTTTACAAACCCTTTCTGTGCAGAATCCCAAAACCGGTAATTCCAGCTCAATGCCGGCTTCCGTACTAAACAGCAGGAAACTTCGTCTAAAACTCAGGTGAAACGTTTCCTTGAAACTGCTCTGCTGTGCGTTCGTTCACCTAAGAGAGTTGAAACTATGTTGAGATTCAGGGAGTCAGAAACACGTTTATGCTAGGAGCTGCGTTGGGATATTCCCGAGTGAATGGGACCATAGGCTGTACAGAGAAATATCTGCTTCTGAAACCAAAACGGAGCTATCTAACTGAATGGTTGTCAATGTGTGCATTCAACTGACAGAGTTAAACTCACGTGTGGATTCAGCGATTTGCAAACCATTTCTGTGCAGAATCCCAAAACCGGTATGTCCAGCCCAATGCCGGCATCCGTACTAAACAGCAGGAAACTTCGTCTAAAACTCAGGAGAAACGTTTCCTTGAAACTGCTCTGCTGTGCGTTCGTTCACCTAAGAGAGTTGAAACTATGTTGAGATTCAGCGAGTCAGAAACACATTTCTTCTAGGAGCTGCGTTAGGATATTCCCGAGTGAATGGGACCATAGGCTGTGCAGAGTAATATCTGCTTCTAAAACCAAAACGGAGCTATCTAACTGAATGGTTGTCAATGTGTGCATTCAACTGACAGAGTTAAACTCACGTGTGGATTCAGCGGTTTGCAAACCCTTTCTGTGCAGAATCCCAAAACTGGTATTTCCAGCCCAATGCTGGCATACGTACTAAAGAGCAGGAAACTTCGTCTAAAACTCAGGAGAAACGTTTCCTTGAAACTGCTCTGCTGTGCGTTCGTTCACCTAAGAGAGTTGAATCTATGTTGAGATTCAGCGAGTCAGAAACACGTTTCTTCTAGGAGCTGCGTTGGGATATTCCCGAGTGAATGGGACCATAGGCTGTACAGAGAAATATCTGCTTCTAAAACCAAAAGTGTGCTATCTAACTGAATGGTTGTCAATGTGTGCATTCAACTGACAGAGTTAAACTCACGTGTGGAATCAGCGGTTTGTAACCCTTTCTGTGCAGAATCCCAAAACCGGTATTTCCAGCCCAAGGCCGGCATACGTACTAAACAGCAGGAAACTTCGTCTAAAACTCAGGAGAAACGTTTCCTTGAAACTGCTCTGCTGTGCGTTCGTTCACCTAAGAGAGTTGAATCTATGTTGAGATTCAGCGAGTCAGAAACACGTTTCTTCTAGGAGCTGCGTTGGGATATTCCCGAGTGAATGGGACCATAGGCTGTACAGAGAAATATCTGCTTCTAAAACCAAAAGTGTGCTATCAAACTGAATGGTTGTCAATGTGTGCATTCAACTGACAGAATTAAACTCACATGTGGATTCAGCGGTTTGCAAACCCTTTCTGTGCAGAATCCCAAAACCGGTAATTCCAGCTCAATGCCGGCATCCGTACTAAACAGCAGGAAACTTCGTCTAAAACTCAGGAGAAACGTTTCCTTGAAACTGCTCTGCTGTGCGTTCGTTCACCTAAGAGAGTTGAATCTATGTTGAGATTCAGCGAGTCAGAAACACGTTTCTTCTAGGAGCTGCGTTAGGATATTCCCGAGTGAATGGGACCATAGGATGTGCAGAGTAATATCTGCTTCTAAAACCAAAACGGAGCTATCTAACTGAATGGTTGTAAATGTGTGCATTCAACTGACAGAGTTAAACTCACGTGTGGATTCAGCGGTTTGCAAACCCTTTCTGTGCAGAATCCCAAAACCGGTATTTCCAGCCCAATGCCGGCATACGTACTAAAGAGCAGGAAACTTCGTCTAAAACTCAGGAGCAACGTTTCCTTGAAACTGCTCTGCTGTGCGTTCGTTCACCTAAGAGAGTTGAATCTATGTTGAGATTCAGCGAGTCAGAAACACGTTTCTTCTAGGAGCTGCGTTGGGATATTCCCGAGTGAATGGGACCATAGGCTGTAGAGAGAAATATCTGCTTCTAAAACCAAAAGTGTGCTATCAAATTGAATGGTTGTCAATGTGTGCATTCAACTGACAGAGTTAAACTCACGTGTGGATTCAGCGGTTTGCAAACCCTTTCTGTGCAGAATCCCAAAACCGGTATTTCCAGCCCAATGCCGGCATCCGTACTAAACAGCAGGAAACTTCGTCTAAAACTCAGGAGAAACGTTTCCTTGAAACTGCTCTGCTGTGCGTTCGTTCACCTAAGAGAGTTGAATCTATGTTGAGATTCAGCGAGTCAGAAACGCGTTTCTTCTAGGAGCTGCGTTGGGATATTCCCGAGTGAATGGGACCATAGGCTGTACAGAGAAATATCTGCTTCTAAAACCAAAACGGAGCTATCTAACTGAATGGTTGTCAATGTGTGCATTCAACTGAGAGAGTTAAACTCACGTGTGGATTCAGTGGTTTGCAAACCCTTTCTGTGCAGAATCCCAAAACCGGTATTTCCAGCCCAATGCCAGCATACGTACTAAAGAGCAGGAAACTTCGTCTAAAACTCAGGAGAAACGTTTCCTTGAAACTGCTCTGCTCTGCCTTCGTTCACCTAAGAGAGTTGAATCTATGTTGAGATTCAGCGAGTCAGAAACACGTTTCTTCTAGGAGCTGCGTTGGGATATTCCCGAGTGAATGGGACCATAGGCTGTACAGAGAAATATCTGCTTCTAAAACCAAAACGGAGCTATCTAACTGAATGGTTGTCAATGTGTGCATTCAACTGAGAGAGTTAAACTCACGTGTGGATTCAGCGGTTTGCAAACCCTTTCTGTGCAGAATCCCAAAACCGGTATTTCCAGCCCAATGCCGGCATCCGTACTAAAGAGCAGGAAACGTCGTCTAAAACTCAGGAGAAACGTTTCCTTGAAACTGCTCTGCTGCGCATTCGATCACCTAAGAGAGTTGAATCTATGTTGAGATTCAGCGAGTCAGAAACACGTTTCTTCTAGGAGGTGCGTTGGGATATTCCCGAGTGAATGGGACCATAGGCTGTACAGAGAAATATCTGCTCTTACAACCAAAAGGGTGGTATCTAACTGAATGGTTGTCAATGTGTGCATTCAACTGACAGTGTTAAACTCACGTTTGGATTCAGCGGTTTACAGTCCCTTTCTGTGCAGAATCCCAAAACCGGTAATTCCAGCTCAATGCCGGCATCCGTACTAAACAGCAGGAAACTTCGTCTAAAACTCAGGAGAAACGTTTCCTTGAAACTGCTCTGCTGTGCGTTCGTTCACCTAAGAGAGTTGAATCTATGTTGAGATTCAGCGAGTCAGAAACACGTTTCTTCTAGGAGCTGCGTTGGGATATTCCCGAGTGAATGGGACCATAGGCTGTACAGAGAAATATCTGCTTCTAAAACCAAAAGTGTGCTATCTAACTGAATGGTTGTCAATGTGTGCATTCAACTGACAGAGTTAAACTCACGTGTGGAATCAGCGGTTTGTAACCCTTTCTGTGCAGAATCCCAAAACTGGTATTTCCAGCCCAATGCCGGCATCCGTACTAAACAGCAGGAAACTTCGTCTAAAACTCAGGAGAAACGTTTCCTTGAAACTGCTCTGCTGTGCGTTCGTTCACCTAAGAGAGTTGAAACTATGTTGAGATTCAGCGAGTCAGAAACACGTTTATGCTAGGAGCTGCGTTGGGATATTCCCGAGTGAATGGGACCATAGGCTGTACAGAGAAATATCTGCTTCTGAAACCAAAACGGAGCTATCTAACTGAATGGTTGTCAATGTGTGCATTCAACTGACAGAGTTAAACTCACGTGTGGATTCAGCGGTTTGCAAACCCTTTCTGTGCAGAATCCCAAAACCGGTATTTCCAGCCCAATGCCGGCATCCGTACTAAACAGCAGGAAACTTCGTCTAAAACTCAGGAGAAACGTTTCCTTGAAACTGCTCTGCTGTGCGTTCGTTCACCTAAGAGAGTTGAATCTATGTTGAGATTCAGCGAGTCAGAAACGCGTTTCTTCTAGGAGCTGCGTTGGGATATTCCCGAGTGAATGGGACCATAGGCTGTACAGAGAAATATCTGCTTCTAAAACCAAAACGGAGCTATCTAACTGAATGGTTGTCAATGTGTGCATTCAACTGACAGAGTTAAACTCACGTGTGGATTCAGTGGTTTGCAAACCCTTTCTGTGCAGAATCCCAAAACCGGTATTTCCAGCCCAATGCCAGCATACGTACTAAAGAGCAGGAAACTTCGTCTAAAACTCAGGAGAAACGTTTCCTTGAAACTGCTCTGCTGTGCCTTCGTTCACCTAAGAGAGTTGAATCTATGTTGAGATTCAGCGAGTCAGAAACACGTTTCTTCTAGGAGCTGCGTTGGGATATTCCCGAGTGAATGGGACCATAGTCTGTACAGAGAAATATCTGCTTCTAAAACCAAAACGGAGCTATCTAACTGAATGGTTGTCAATGTGTGCATTCAACTGAGAGAGTTAAACTCACGTGTGGATTCAGCGGTTTGCAAACCCTTTCTGTGCAGAATCCCAAAACCGGTATTTCCAGCCCAATGCCGGCATCCGTACTAAAGAGCAGGAAACGTCGTCTAAAACTCAGGAGAAACGTTTCCTTGAAACTGCTCTGCTGCGCATTCGATCACCTAAGAGAGTTGAATCTATGTTGAGATTCAGCGAGTCAGAAACACGTTTCTTCTAGGAGGTGCGTTGGGATATTCCCGAGTGAATGGGACCATAGGCTGTACTGAGAAATATCTGCTCTTACAACCAAAAGGGTGGTATCTAACTGAATGGTTGTCAATGTGTGCATTCAACTGACAGAGTTAAACTCACGTTTGGATTCAGCGGTTTACAATCCCTTTCTGTGCAGAATCCCAAAACCGGTAATTCCAGCTCAATGCCGGCATCCGTACTAAACAGCAGGAAACTTCGTCTAAAACTCAGGAGAAACGTTTCCTTGAAACTGCTCTGCTGTGCGTTCGTTCACCTAAGAGAGATGAAACTATGTTGAGATTCAGCGAGTCAGAAACACGTTTCTTCTAGGAGCTGCGTTGGGATATTCCCGAGCGAATGGGACCATAGGCTGTACAGAGAAATATCTGCTTCTAAAACCAAAAGTGTGCTATCAAACTGAATGGTTGTCAATGTGTGCATTCAACTGACAGAGTTAAACTCACGTGTGGATTCAGCGGTTTGCAAACCCTTTCTGTGCAGAATCCCAAAACCGGTATTTCCAGCCCAATGCCGGCATACGTACTAAACAGCAGGAAACTTCGTCTAAGACTCAGGAGAAACGTTTCCTTGAAACTGCTCTGCTGTGCGTTCGTTCACCTAAGAGAGTTGAATCTATGTTGAGATTCAGAGTGTCAGGAACACGTTTCTTCTAGGAGCTGCGTTGGGATATTCCCGAGTGAATGGGACCATAGGCTGTACAGAGAAATATCTGCTTCTAAAACCAAAAGTGTGCTATCAAACTGAATGGTTGTCAATGTGTGCATTCAACTGACAGAGTTAAACTCACGTGTGGATTCAGCGGTTTGCAAACCCTTTCTGTGCAGAATCCCAAAACCGGTATTTCCAGCCCAATGCCGGCATACGTACTAAACAGCAGGAAACTTCGTCTAAAACTCAGGAGAAACGTTTCCTTGAAACTGCTCTGCTGTGCGTTCGTTCACCTAAGAGAGTTGAATCTATGTTGAGATTCAGCGAGTCAGAAACACGTTTCTTCTAGGAGCTGCATTGGGATATTCCCGAGTGAATGGGACCATGGTCTGTACAGAGAAATATCTGCTCCTACAACCAAAAGTGTGCTATCAAACTGAATGGTTTTCAACGTGTGCATTCAACTGACAGAGTAAAACTCACGTTTGGATTCAGCGGTTTGCAAACCCTTTCTGTGCAGAATCCCAAAACCGGTATTTCCAGCCCAATGCCGGCATACGTACTAAACAGCAGGAAACTTCGTCTAAGACTCAGGAGCAACGTTTCCTTGAAACTGCTCTGCTGTGCGTTCGTTCACCTAAGAGAGTTGAATCTATGTTGAGATTCAGCGAGTCAGAAACACGTTTCTTCTAGGAGCTGCGTTGGGATATTCCCGAGTGAATGGGACCATAGGCTGTACAGAGAATATCTGCTTCTAAAAGCAAAAGTGTGCTATCAAACTGAATGGTTGTCAATGTGTGCATTCAACTGACAGAGTTAAACTCACGTGTGGATTCAGCGGTTTGCAAACCCTTTCTGTGCAGAATCCCAAAACCGGTATGTCCAGCCCAATGCCGGCATCCGTACTAAACAGCAGGAAACTTCGTCTAAAACTCAGGAGAAACGTTTCCTTGAAACTGCTCTGCTGTGCGTTCGTTCACCTAAGAGAGTTGAATCTATGTTGAGATTCAGAGTGTCAGGAACACGTTTCTTCTAGGAGCTGCGTTGGGATATTCCCGAGTGAATGGGACCATAGGCTGTACAGAGAAATATCTGCTTCTAAAACCAAAAGTGTGCTATCAAACTGAATGGTTGTCAATGTGTGCATTCAACTGACAGAGTTAAACTCACGTGTGGATTCAGCGGTTTGCAAACCCTTTCTGTGCAGAATCCCAAAACCGGTATTTCCAGCCCAATGCCGGCATACGTACTAAACAGCAGGAAACTTCGTCTAAAACTCAGGAGAAACGTTTCCTTGAAACTGCTCTGCTGTGCGTTCGTTCACCTAAGAGAGTTGAATCTATGTTGAGATTCACCGAGTCAGAAACACGTTTCTTCTAGGAGCTGCGTTGGGATATTCCCGAGTGAATGGGACCATAGGCTGTACAGAGAAATATCTGCTTCTAAAACCAAAAGTGTGCTATCAAACTGAATGGTTGTCAATGTGTGCATTCAACTGACAGAGTTAAACTCACGTGTGGATTCAGCGGTTTGCACACCATTTCTGTGCAGAATCCCAAAACCGGTATGTCCAGCCCAATGCCGGCATCCGTACTAAACAGTAGGAAACTTCGTCTAAAACTCAGGAGAAACGTTTCCTTGAAACTGCTCTGCTGTGCGTTCGTTCACCTAAGAGAGTTGAATCTATCTTGAGATTCAGCGAGTCAGAAACACGTTTCTTCTAGGAGCTGCGTTGGGATATTCCCGAGTGAATGGGACCATAGGCTGTACAGAGAAATATCTGCTTCTAAAACCAAAACGGAGCTTTCTAACTGAATGGTTGTCAATGTGTGCATTCAACTGACAGAGTTAAACTCACGTGTGGATTCAGCGGTTTGCAAACCCTTTCTGTGCATAATCCCAAAACCGGTATTTCCAGCCCAATGCCGGCATCCGTACTAAACAGCAGGAAACTTCGTCTAAAACTCAGGAGAAACGTTTCCTTGAAACTGCTATGCTGCGCGTTCGATCACCTAAGAGAGTTGAATCTATGTTGAGATTCAGCGAGTCAGAAACACGTTTCTTCTAGGAGGTGCGTTGGGATATTCCCGAGTGAATGGGACCATAGGCTGTACAGAGAAATATCTGCTCCTACAACCAAAAGGGTGGTATCTAACTGAATGGTTGTCAATGTGTGCATTCAACTGACAGAGTTAAACTCACGTTTGGATTCAGCGGTTTACAAACCCTTTCTGTGCAGAATCCCAAAACCGGTAATTCCAGCTCAATGACGGCATCCGTACTAAACAGCAGGAAACTTCGTCTAAAACTCAGGAGAAACGTTTCCGTGAAACTGCTCTGCTGTGCGTTCGTTCACCTAAGAGAGTTGAAACTATGTTGAGATTCAGCGAGTCAGAAACACGTTTATGCTAGGAGCTGCGTTGGGATATTCCCGAGTGAATGGGACCATAGGCTGTACAGAGAAATATCTGCTTCTAAAACCAAAAGTGTGCTATCTAACTGAATGGTTGTCAATGTGTGCATTCAACTGACAGAGTTAAACTCACGTGTGGAATCAGCGGTTTGTAACCCTTTCTGTGCAGAATCCCAAAACCGGTATTTCCAGCCCAAGGCCGGCATCCGTACTAAACAGCAGGAAACTTCGTCTAAAACTCAGGAGAAACGTTTCCTTGAAACTGCTCTGCTGTGCGTTCGTTCACCTAAGAGAGTTGAATCTATGTTGAGATTCAGCGAGTCAGAAACACGTTTCTTCTAGGAGCTGCGTTAGGATATTCCCGAGTGAATGGGACCATAGGATGTGCAGAGTAATATCTGCTTCTAAAACCAAAACGGAGCTATCTAACTGAATGGTTGTCAATGTGTGCATTCAACTGACAGAGTTAAACTCACGTGTGGATTCAGCGGTTTGCAAACCCTTTCTGTGCAGAATCCCAAAACCGGTATTTCCAGCCCAATGCCGGCATACGTACTAAACAGCAGGAAACTTCGTCTAAAACTCAGGAGAAACGTTTCCTTGAAACTGCTCTGCTGTGCGTTCGTTCACCTAAGAGAGTTGAATCTATGTTGAGATTCAGCGAGTCAGAAACACGTTTCTTCTAGGAGCTGCGTTGGGATATTCCCGAGTGAATGGGACCATAGGCTGTACAGAGAAATATCTGCTTCTAAAACCAAAAGTGTGCTATCAAATTGAATGGTTGTCAATGTGTGCATTCAACTGACAGAGTTAAACTCACGTGTGGATTCAGCGGTTTGCAAACCCTTTCTGTGCAGAATCCCAAAACCGGTATTTCCAGCCCAATGCCGGCATCTGTACTAAACAGCAGGAAACTTCGTCTAAAACTCAGGAGAAACGTTTCCTTGAAACTGCTCTGCTGTGCGTTCGTTCACCTAAGAGAATTGAAACTATGTTGAGATTCAGCGAGTCAGAAACACGTTTCATCTAGGAGCTGCGTTGGGATATTCCCGAGTGAATGGGACCATAGGCTGTACAGAGAAATATCTGCTTCTAAAACCAAAAGTGTGCAATCAAACTGAATGGTTGTCAATGTGTGCATTCAACTGACAGAGTTAAACTCACGTGTGGATTCAGCGGTTTGCAAACCCTTTCTGTGCAGAATCCCAAAACCGGTATTTCCAGCCCAATGCCGGCATACGTACTAAACAGCAGGAAACTTCGTCTAAGACTCAGGAGAAACGTTTCCTTGAAACTGCTCTGCTGTGCGTTCGTTCACCTAAGAGAGTTGAATCTATGTTGAGATTCAGCGAGTAAGAAACACGTTTCTTCTAGGAGCTGCGTTGGGATATTCCCGAGTGAATGGGACCACAGGCTGTACCGAGTAATATCTGCTTCTAAAACCAAAACGGAGCTATCTAACTGAATGGTTGTCAATGTGTGCATTCAACTGACAGAGTTAAACTCACGTGTGGATTCAGCGGTTTGCAAACCCTTTCTGTGCAGAATCCCAAAACCGCTATTTACAGCCCAATGCCGGCATCCGTACTAAACAGCAGGAAACTTCGTCTAAAACTCAGGAGAAACGTTTCCTTGAAACTGCTCTGCTGTGCGTTCGATCACCTAAGAGAGTTGAATCTATGTTGAGATTCAGCGAGTCAGAAACACGTTTCTTCTAGGAGGTGCGTTGGGATATTCCCGAGTGAATGGGACCATAGGCTGTACAGAGAAATATCTGCTCCTACAACCAAAAGGGTGGTATCTAACTGAATGGTTGTCAATGTGTGCATTCAACTGACAGAGTTAAACTCACGTTTGGATTCAGCGGTTTACAAACCCTTTCTGTGCAGAATCCCAAAACCGGTAATTCCAGCTCAATGCCGGCTTCCGTACTAAACAGCAGGAAACTTCGTCTAAAACTCAGGTGAAACGTTTCCTTGAAACTGCTCTGCTGTGCGTTCGTTCACCTAAGAGAGTTGAAACTATGTTGAGATTCAGGGAGTCAGAAACACGTTTATGCTAGGAGCTGCGTTGGGATATTCCCGAGTGAATGGGACCATAGGCTGTACAGAGAAATATCTGCTTCTGAAACCAAAACGGAGCTATCTAACTGAATGGTTGTCAATGTGTGCATTCAACTGACAGAGTTAAACTCACGTGTGGATTCAGCGATTTGCAAACCATTTCTGTGCAGAATCCCAAAACCGGTATGTCCAGCCCAATGCCGGCATCCGTACTAAACAGCAGGAAACTTCGTCTAAAACTCAGGAGAAACGTTTCCTTGAAACTGCTCTGCTGTGCGTTCGTTCACCTAAGAGAGTTGAATCTATGTTGAGATTCAGCGACTCAGAAACACGTTTCTTCTAGGAGCTGCGTTAGGATATTCCCGAGTGAATGGGACCATAGGCTGTGCAGAGTAATATCTGCTTCTAAAACCAAAACGGAGCTATCTAACTGAATGGTTGTCAATGTGTGCATTCAACTGACAGAGTTAAACTCACGTGTGGATTCAGCGGTTTGCAAACCCTTTCTGTGCAGAATCCCAAAACTGGTATTTCCAGCCCAATGCTGGCATACGTACTAAAGAGCAGGAAACTTCGTCTAAAACTCAGGAGCAACGTTTCCTTGAAACTGCTCTGCTGTGCGTTCGTTCACCTAAGAGAGTTGAATCTATGTTGAGATTCAGCGAGTCAGAAACACGTTTCTTCTAGGAGCTGCGTTGGGATATTCCCGAGTGAATGGGACCATAGGCTGTACAGAGAAATATCTGCTTCTAAAACCAAAAGTGTGCTATCTAACTGAATGGTTGTCAATGTGTGCATTCAACTGACAGAGTTAAACTCACGTGTGGAATCAGCGGTTTGTAACCCTTTCTGTGCAGAATCCCAAAACCGGTATTTCCAGCCCAAGGCCGGCATACGTACTAAACAGCAGGAAACTTCGTCTAAAACTCAGGAGAAACGTTTCCTTGAAACTGCTCTGCTGTGCGTTCGTTCACCTAAGAGAGTTGAATCTATGTTGAGATTCAGCGAGTCAGAAACACGTTTCTTCTAGGAGCTGCGTTGGGATATTCCCGAGTGAATGGGACCATAGGCTGTACAGAGAAATATCTGCTTCTAAAACCAAAAGTGTGCTATCAAACTGAATGGTTGTCAATGTGTGCATTCAACTGACAGAATTAAACTCACATGTGGATTCAGCGGTTTGCAAACCCTTTCTGTGCAGAATCCCAAAACCGGTAATTCCAGCTCAATGCCGGCATCCGTACTAAACAGCAGGAAACTTCGTCTAAAACTCAGGAGAAACGTTTCCTTGAAACTGCTCTGCTGTGCGTTCGTTCACCTAAGAGAGTTGAATCTATGTTGAGATTCAGCGAGTCAGAAACACGTTTCTTCTAGGAGCTGCGTTAGGATATTCCCGAGTGAATGGGACCATAGGATGTGCAGAGTAATATCTGCTTCTAAAACCAAAACGGAGCTATCTAACTGAATGGTTGTAAATGTGTGCATTCAACTGACAGAGTTAAACTCACGTGTGGATTCAGCGGTTTGCAAACCCTTTCTGTGCAGAATCCCAAAACCGGTATTTCCAGCCCAATGCCGGCATACGTACTAAAGAGCAGGAAACTTCGTCTAAAACTCAGGAGCAACGTTTCCTTGAAACTGCTCTGCTGTGCGTTCGTTCACCTAAGAGAGTTGAATCTATGTTGAGATTCAGCGAGTCAGAAACACGTTTCTTCTAGGAGCTGCGTTGGGATATTCCCGAGTGAATGGGACCATAGGCTGTAGAGAGAAATATCTGCTTCTAAAACCAAAAGTGTGCTATCAAATTGAATGGTTGTCAATGTGTGCATTCAACTGACAGAGTTAAACTCACGTGTGGATTCAGCGGTTTGCAAACCCTTTCTGTGCAGAATCCCAAAACCGGTATTTCCAGCCCAATGCCGGCATCCGTACTAAACAGCAGGAAACTTCGTCTAAAACTCAGGAGAAACGTTTCCTTGAAACTGCTCTGCTGTGCGTTCGTTCACCTAAGAGAGTTGAATCTATGTTGAGATTCAGCGAGTCAGAAACGCGTTTCTTCTAGGAGCTGCGTTGGGATATTCCCGAGTGAATGGGACCATAGGCTGTACAGAGAAATATCTGCTTCTAAAACCAAAACGGAGCTATCTAACTGAATGGTTGTCAATGTGTGCATTCAACTGAGAGAGTTAAACTCACGTGTGGATTCAGTGGTTTGCAAACCCTTTCTGTGCAGAATCCCAAAACCGGTATTTCCAGCCCAATGCCAGCATACGTACTAAAGAGCAGGAAACTTCGTCTAAAACTCAGGAGAAACGTTTCCTTGAAACTGCTCTGCTCTGCCTTCGTTCACCTAAGAGAGTTGAATCTATGTTGAGATTCAGCGAGTAAGAAACACGTTTCTTCTAGGAGCTGCGTTGGGATATTCCCGAGTGAATGGGACCATAGGCTGTACAGAGAAATATCTGCTTCTAAAACCAAAACGGAGCTATCTAACTGAATGGTTGTCAATGTGTGCATTCAACTGAGAGAGTTAAACTCACGTGTGGATTCAGCGGTTTGCAAACCCTTTCTGTGCAGAATCCCAAAACCGGTATTTCCAGCCCAATGCCGGCATCCGTACTAAAGAGCAGGAAACGTCGTCTAAAACTCAGGAGAAACGTTTCCTTGAAACTGCTCTGCTGCGCATTCGATCACCTAAGAGAGTTGAATCTATGTTGAGATTCAGCGAGTCAGAAACACGTTTCTTCTAGGAGGTGCGTTGGGATATTCCCGAGTGAATGGGACCATAGGCTGTACAGAGAAATATCTGCTCTTACAACCAAAAGGGTGGTATCTAACTGAATGGTTGTCAATGTGTGCATTCAACTGACAGTGTTAAACTCACGTTTGGATTCAGCGGTTTACAGTCCCTTTCTGTGCAGAATCCCAAAACCGGTAATTCCAGCTCAATGCCGGCATCCGTACTAAACAGCAGGAAACTTCGTCTAAAACTCAGGAGAAACGTTTCCTTGAAACTGCTCTGCTGTGCGTTCGTTCACCTAAGAGAGTTGAATCTATGTTGAGATTCAGCGAGTCAGAAACACGTTTCTTCTAGGAGCTGCGTTGGGATATTCCCGAGTGAATGGGACCATAGGCTGTACAGAGAAATATCTGCTTCTAAAACCAAAAGTGTGCTATCTAACTGAATGGTTGTCAATGTGTGCATTCAACTGACAGAGTTAAACTCACGTGTGGAATCAGCGGTTTGTAACCCTTTCTGTGCAGAATCCCAAAACTGGTATTTCCAGCCCAATGCCGGCATCCGTACTAAACAGCAGGAAACTTCGTCTAAAACTCAGGAGAAACGTTTCCTTGAAACTGCTCTGCTGTGCGTTCGTTCACCTAAGAGAGTTGAAACTATGTTGAGATTCAGCGAGTCAGAAACACGTTTATGCTAGGAGCTGCGTTGGGATATTCCCGAGTGAATGGGACCATAGGCTGTACAGAGAAATATCTGCTTCTGAAACCAAAACGGAGCTATCTAACTGAATGGTTGTCAATGTGTGCATTCAACTGACAGAGTTAAACTCACGTGTGGATTCAGCGGTTTGCAAACCCTTTCTGTGCAGAATCCCAAAACCGGTATTTCCAGCCCAATGCCGGCATCCGTACTAAACAGCAGGAAACTTCGTCTAAAACTCAGGAGAAACGTTTCCTTGAAACTGCTCTGCTGTGCGTTCGTTCACCTAAGAGAGTTGAATCTATGTTGAGATTCAGCGAGTCAGAAACGCGTTTCTTCTAGGAGCTGCGTTGGGATATTCCCGAGTGAATGGGACCATAGGCTGTACAGAGAAATATCTGCTTCTAAAACCAAAACGGAGCTATCTAACTGAATGGTTGTCAATGTGTGCATTCAACTGACAGAGTTAAACTCACGTGTGGATTCAGTGGTTTGCAAACCCTTTCTGTGCAGAATCCCAAAACCGGTATTTCCAGCCCAATGCCAGCATACGTACTAAAGAGCAGGAAACTTCGTCTAAAACTCAGGAGAAACGTTTCCTTGAAACTGCTCTGCTGTGCCTTCGTTCACCTAAGAGAGTTGAATCTATGTTGAGATTCAGCGAGTCAGAAACACGTTTCTTCTAGGAGCTGCGTTGGGATATTCCCGAGTGAATGGGACCATAGTCTGTACAGAGAAATATCTGCTTCTAAAACCAAAACGGAGCTATCTAACTGAATGGTTGTCAATGTGTGCATTCAACTGAGAGAGTTAAACTCACGTGTGGATTCAGCGGTTTGCAAACCCTTTCTGTGCAGAATCCCAAAACCGGTATTTCCAGCCCAATGCCGGCATCCGTACTAAAGAGCAGGAAACGTCGTCTAAAACTCAGGAGAAACGTTTCCTTGAAACTGCTCTGCTGCGCATTCGATCACCTAAGAGAGTTGAATCTATGTTGAGATTCAGCGAGTCAGAAACACGTTTCTTCTAGGAGGTGCGTTGGGATATTCCCGAGTGAATGGGACCATAGGCTGTACTGAGAAATATCTGCTCTTACAACCAAAAGGGTGGTATCTAACTGAATGGTTGTCAATGTGTGCATTCAACTGACAGAGTTAAACTCACGTTTGGATTCAGCGGTTTACAATCCCTTTCTGTGCAGAATCCCAAAACCGGTAATTCCAGCTCAATGCCGGCATCCGTACTAAACAGCAGGAAACTTCGTCTAAAACTCAGGAGAAACGTTTCCTTGAAACTGCTCTGCTGTGCGTTCGTTCACCTAAGAGAGATGAAACTATGTTGAGATTCAGCGAGTCAGAAACACGTTTCTTCTAGGAGCTGCGTTGGGATATTCCCGAGCGAATGGGACCATAGGCTGTACAGAGAAATATCTGCTTCTAAAACCAAAAGTGTGCTATCAAACTGAATGGTTGTCAATGTGTGCATTCAACTGACAGAGCTAAACTCACGTGTGGATTCAGCGGTTTGCAAACCCTTTCTGTGCAGAATCCCAAAACCGGTATTTCCAGCCCAATGCCGGCATACGTACTAAACAGCAGGAAACTTCGTCTAAGACTCAGGAGAAACGTTTCCTTGAAACTGCTCTGCTGTGCGTTCGTTCACCTAAGAGAGTTGAATCTATGTTGAGATTCAGAGTGTCAGGAACACGTTTCTTCTAGGAGCTGCGTTGGGATATTCCCGAGTGAATGGGACCATAGGCTGTACAGAGAAATATCTGCTTCTAAAACCAAAAGTGTGCTATCAAACTGAATGGTTGTCAATGTGTGCATTCAACTGACAGAGTTAAACTCACGTGTGGATTCAGCGGTTTGCAAACCCTTTCTGTGCAGAATCCCAAAACCGGTATTTCCAGCCCAATGCCGGCATACGTACTAAACAGCAGGAAACTTCGTCTAAAACTCAGGAGAAACGTTTCCTTGAAACTGCTCTGCTGTGCGTTCGTTCACCTAAGAGAGTTGAATCTATGTTGAGATTCAGCGAGTCAGAAACACGTTTCTTCTAGGAGCTGCATTGGGATATTCCCGAGTGAATGGGACCATGGTCTGTACAGAGAAATATCTGCTCCTACAACCAAAAGTGTGCTATCAAACTGAATGGTTTTCAACGTGTGCATTCAACTGACAGAGTAAAACTCACGTTTGGATTCAGCGGTTTGCAAACCCTTTCTGTGCAGAATCCCAAAACCGGTATTTCCAGCCCAATGCCGGCATACGTACTAAAGAGCAGGAAACTTCGTCTAAGACTCAGGAGCAACGTTTCCTTGAAACTGCTCTGCTGTGCGTTCGTTCACCTAAGAGAGTTGAATCTATGTTGAGATTCAGCGAGTCAGAAACACGTTTCTTCTAGGAGCTGCGTTGGGATATTCCCGAGTGAATGGGACCATAGGCTGTACAGAGAATATCTGCTTCTAAAAGCAAAAGTGTGCTATCAAACTGAATGGTTGTCAATGTGTGCATTCAACTGACAGAGTTAAACTCACGTGTGGATTCAGCGGTTTGCAAACCCTTTCTGTGCAGAATCCCAAAACCGGTATGTCCAGCCCAATGCCGGCATCCGTACTAAACAGCAGGAAACTTCGTCTAAAACTCAGGAGAAACGTTTCCTTGAAACTGCTCTGCTGTGCGTTCGTTCACCTAAGAGAGTTGAATCTATGTTGAGATTCAGAGTGTCAGGAACACGTTTCTTCTAGGAGCTGCGTTGGGATATTCCCGAGTGAATGGGACCATAGGCTGTACAGAGAAATATCTGCTTCTAAAACCAAAAGTGTGCTATCAAACTGAATGGTTGTCAATGTGTGCATTCAACTGACAGAGTTAAACTCACGTGTGGATTCAGCGGTTTGCAAACCCTTTCTGTGCAGAATCCCAAAACCGGTATTTCCAGCCCAATGCCGGCATACGTACTAAACAGCAGGAAACTTCGTCTAAAACTCAGGAGAAACGTTTCCTTGAAACTGCTCTGCTGTGCGTTCGTTCACCTAAGAGAGTTGAATCTATGTTGAGATTCACCGAGTCAGAAACACGTTTCTTCTAGGAGCTGCGTTGGGATATTCCCGAGTGAATGGGACCATAGGCTGTACAGAGAAATATCTGCTTCTAAAACCAAAAGTGTGCTATCAAACTGAATGGTTGTCAATGTGTGCATTCAACTGACAGAGTTAAACTCACGTGTGGATTCAGCGGTTTGCACACCATTTCTGTGCAGAATCCCAAAACCGGTATGTCCAGCCCAATGCCGGCATCCGTACTAAACAGTAGGAAACTTCGTCTAAAACTCAGGAGAAACGTTTCCTTGAAACTGCTCTGCTGTGCGTTCGTTCACCTAAGAGAGTTGAATCTATCTTGAGATTCAGCGAGTCAGAAACACGTTTCTTCTAGGAGCTGCGTTGGGATATTCCCGAGTGAATGGGACCATAGGCTGTACAGAGAAATATCTGCTTCTAAAACCAAAACGGAGCTTTCTAACTGAATGGTTGTCAATGTGTGCATTCAACTGACAGAGTTAAACTCACGTGTGGATTCAGCGGTTTGCAAACCCTTTCTGTGCATAATCCCAAAACCGGTATTTCCAGCCCAATGCCGGCATCCGTACTAAACAGCAGGAAACTTCGTCTAAAACTCAGGAGAAACGTTTCCTTGAAACTGCTATGCTGCGCGTTCGATCACCTAAGAGAGTTGAATCTATGTTGAGATTCAGCGAGTCAGAAACACGTTTCTTCTAGGAGGTGCGTTGGGATATTCCCGAGTGAATGGGACCATAGGCTGTACAGAGAAATATCTGCTCCTACAACCAAAAGGGTGGTATCTAACTGAATGGTTGTCAATGTGTGCATTCAACTGACAGAGTTAAACTCACGTTTGGATTCAGCGGTTTACAAACCCTTTCTGTGCAGAATCCCAAAACCGGTAATTCCAGCTCAATGACGGCATCCGTACTAAACAGCAGGAAACTTCGTCTAAAACTCAGGAGAAACGTTTCCTTGAAACTGCTCTGCTGTGCGTTCGTTCACCTAAGAGAGTTGAAACTATGTTGAGATTCAGCGAGTCAGAAACACGTTTATGCTAGGAGCTGCGTTGGGATATTCCCGAGTGAATGGGACCATAGGCTGTACAGAGAAATATCTGCTTCTGAAACCAAAACGGAGCTATCTAACTGAATGGTTGTCAATGTGTGCATTCAACTGACAGAGTTAAACTCACGTGTGGATTCAGCGGTTTGCAAACCCTTTCTGTGCAGAATCCCAAAACCGGTATTTCCAGCCCAATGCCGGCATCCGTACTAAACAGCAGGAAACTTCGTCTAAAACTCAGGAGAAACGTTTCCTTGAAACTGCTCTGCTGTGCGTTCGTTCACCTAAGAGAGTTGAATCTATGTTGAGATTCAGCGAGTCAGAAACGCGTTTCTTCTAGGAGCTGCGTTGGGATATTCCCGAGTGAATGGGACCATAGGCTGTACAGAGAAATATCTGCTTCTAAAACCAAAACGGAGCTATCTAACTGAATGGTTGTCAATGTGTGCATTCAACTGAGAGAGTTAAACTCACGTGTGGATTCAGTGGTTTGCAAACCCTTTCTGTGCAGAATCCCAAAACCGGTATTTCCAGCCCAATGCCAGCATACGTACTAAAGAGCAGGAAACTTCGTCTAAAACTCAGGAGAAACGTTTCCTTGAAACTGCTCTGCTCTGCCTTCGTTCACCTAAGAGAGTTGAATCTATGTTGAGATTCAGCGAGTCAGAAACACGTTTCTTCTAGGAGCTGCGTTGGGATATTCCCGAGTGAATGGGACCATAGGCTGTACAGAGAAATATCTGCTTCTAAAACCAAAACGCAGCTATCTAACTGAATGGTTGTCAATGTGTGCATTCAACTGAGAGAGTTAAACTCACGTGTGGATTCAGCGGTTTGCAAACCCTTTCTGTGCAGAATCCCAAAACCGGTATTTCGAGCCCAATGCCGGCATCCGTACTAAAGAGCAGGAAACGTCGTCTAAAACTCAGGAGAAACGTTTCCTTGAAACTGCTCTGCTGCGCATTCGATCACCTAAGAGAGTTGAATCTATGTTGAGATTCAGCGAGTCAGAAACACGTTTCTTCTAGGAGCTGCGTTGGGATATTCCCGAGTGAATGGGACCATAGGCTGTACAGAGAAATATCTGCTCTTACAACCAAAAGGGTGGTATCTAACTGAATGGTTGTCAATGTGTGCATTCAACTGACAGAGTTAAACTCACGTTTGGATTCAGCGGTTTACAATCCCTTTCTGTGCAGAATCCCAAAACCAGTAATTCCAGCTCAATGCCGGCATCCGTACTAAACAGCAGGAAACTTCGTCTAAAACTCAGGAGAAACCTTTCCTTGAAACTGCTCTGCTGTGCGTTCGTTCACCTAAGAGAGATGAAACTATGTTGAGATTCAGCGAGTCAGAAACACGTTTCTTCTAGGAGCTGCGTTGGGATATTCCCGAGCGAATGGGACCATAGGCTGTACAGAGAAATATCTGCTCCTACAACCAAAAGTGTGCTATCAAACTGAATGGTTGTCAATGTGTGCATTCAACTGACAGAGTTAAACTCACGTGTGGATTCAGCGGTTTGCAAACCCTTTCTGTGCAGAATCCCAAAACCGGTATTTCCAGCCCAATGCCGGCATACGTACTAAACAGCAGGAAACTTCGTCTAAGACTCAGGAGAAACGTTTCCTTGAAACTGCTCTGCTGTGCGTTCGTTCACCTAAGAGAGTTGAATCTATGTTGAGATTCAGCGAGTCAGAAACACGTTTCTTCTAGGAGCTGCGTTGGGATATTCCCGAGTGAATGGGACCATAGGCTGTACAGAGAAATATCTGCTTCTAAATCCAAAAGTGTGCTATCAAACTGAATGGTTGTCAATGTGTGCATTCAACTGACAGAGTTAAACTCACGTGTGGATTCAGCGGTTTGCAAACCCTTTCTGTGCAGAATCCCAAAACCGGTATGTCCAGCCCCATGCCGGCATCCGTACTAAACAGCAGGAAACTTCGTCTAAAACTCAGGAGAAACGTTTCCTTGAAACTGCTCTGCTGTGCGTTCATTCACCTAAGATAGTTGAATCTATGTTGAGATTCAGCGAGTCAGAAACACGTTTCTTCTAGGAGCTGCGTTGGGATATTCCCGAGTGAATGGGACCATAGGCTGTACAGAGAAATATCTGCTTCTAAAACCAAAAGTGTGCTATCTAACTGAATGGTTGTCAATGTGTGCATTCAACTGACAGAGTTAAATTCACGTGTGGATTCAGCGGTTTGCAAACCCTTTCTGTGCAGAATCCCAAAACCGGTATTTCCAGCCCAATGCCGGCATACTTACTAAACAGCAGGAAACTTCGTCTAAAACACAGGAGAAACGTTTCCTTGAAACTGCTCTGCTGTGCGTTCGTTCACCTAAGAGAGTTGAATCTATGTTGAGATTCAGCGAGTCAGAAACACGTTTCTTCTAGGAGCTGCGTTGGGATATTCCCGAGTGAATGGGACCATAGGCTGTACAGAGAAATATCTGCTCCTACAACCAAAAGTGTGCTATCAAACTGAATGGTTGTCAATGTGTGCATTCAACTGACAGAGTAAAACTCACGTTTGGATTCAGCGGTTTGCAAACCCATTCTGTGCAGAATCCCAAAACCGGTATGTCCAGCCCAATGCCGGCATCCGTACTAAACAGCAGGAAAGGTCGTCTAAAACTCAGGAGAAACGTTTCCTTGAAACTGCTCTGCTGTGCGTTCGTTCACCTAAGAGAGTTGAATCTATGTTGAGATTCAGCGAGTCAGAAACACGTTTCTTCTTGGAGCTGCGTTGGGATATTCCCGAGTGAATGGGACCATAGGCTGTACAGAGAAATATCTGCTTCTAAAACCAAAACGGAGCTACCTAACTGAATGGTTGTCAATGTGTGCATTCAACTGACAGAGTTAAACTCACGTGTGGATTCAGCGGTTTGCAAACCCTTTCTGTGCAGAATCCCAAAACCGGTATTTCCAGCCCAATGCCGGCATACGTACTAAACAGCAGGAAACTTCGTCTAAAACTCAGGAGAAACGTTTCCTTGAAACTGCTCTGCTGTGCGTTCTTTCACCTAAGAGAGTTGAATCTATGTTGAGATTCAGCGAGTCAGAAACACGTTTATGCTAGGAGCTGCGTTAGGATATTCCCGAGTGAATGGGACCATAGGCTGTACAGAGAAATATCTGCTTCTAAAACCAAAACGGAGCTATCTAAGTGAATGGTTGTCAATGTGTGCATTTAACTGACAGAGTTAAACTCACGTGTGGATTCAGCGGTTTGCAAACCCTTTCTGTGCAGAATCCCAAAACCGGTATTTCCAGCCCAATGCCGGCATCCATACTGAACAGTAGGAAACTTCGTCTAAAACTCAGGAGAAACGTTTCCTTGAAACTGCTCTGCTGTGCGTTCGATCACCTAAGAGAGTTGTATCTATGTTGAGATTCAGCGAGTCAGAAACACGTTTCTTCTAGGAGCTGTGTTGGGATATTCCCGAGTGAATGGGACCATAGGCTGTACAGAGAAATATCTGCTTCTAAAACCAAAACGGAGCTATCTAAGTGAATGGTTGTCAATGTGTGCATTCAACTGACAGAGTTAAACTCACGTGTGGATTCAGCGGTTTGCAAACCATTTCTGTGCAGAATCCCAAAACCGGTATGTCCAGCCCAATGCCGGCATCCGTACTAAACAGCAGGAAAGGTCGTCTAAAACTCAGGAGAAACGTTTCCTTGAAACTGCTCTGCTGTGCGTTCGTTCACCTAAGAGAGTTGAATCTATGTTGAGATTCAGCGAGTCAGAAACACGTTTCTTCTTGGAGCTGCGTTGGGATATTCCCGAGTGAATGGGACCATAGGCTGTACAGAGAAATATCTGCTTCTAAAACCAAAACGGAGCTACCTAACTGAATGGTTGTCAATGTGTGCATTCAACTGACAGAGTTAAACTCACGTGTGGATTCAGCGGTTTGCAAACCCTTTCTGTGCAGAATCCCAAAACCGGTATGTCCAGCCCAATGCCGGCATACATACTAAACAGCAGGAAACTTCGTCTAAGACTCAGGAGAAACGTTTCCTTGAAACTGCTCTGCTGTGCGTTCGTTCACCTAAGAGAGTTGAATCTATGTTGAGATTCAGCGAGACAGAAACACGTTTCTTCTAGGAGCTGCGTTGGGATATTCCCGAGTGAATGGGACCATAGGCTGTACAGAGAAATATCTGCTTCTAAAACCAAAAGTGTGCTATCAAACTGAATGGTTGTCAATGTGTGCATTCAACTGACAGAGTTAAACTCACGTGTGGATTCAGCGGTTTGCAAACCCTTTCTGTGCAGAATCCCAAAACCGGTATTTCCAGCCCAAAGCCGGCATACGTACTAAACAGCAGGAAACTTCGTCTAAGACGGAGGAGAAACGTTTCCGTGAAACTGCTCTGCTGTGCCTTCGTTCACCTAAGAGAGTTGAATCTATGTTGAGATTCAGCGAGTCAGAAACACGTTTCTTCTAGGAGGTGCGTTGGGATATTCCCGAGTGAATGGGACCATAGGCTGTACAGAGAAATATCTGCTTCTAAATCCAAAAGTGTGCTATCAAACTGAATGGTTGTCAATGTGTGCATTCAACTGACAGAGTTAAACTCACGTGTGGATTCAGCGGTTTGCAAACCCTTTCTGTGCAGAATCCCAAAACCGGTATGTCCAGCCCCATGCCGGCATCCGTACTAAACAGCAGGAAACTTCGTCTAAAACTCAGGAGAAACGTTTCCTTGAAACTGCTCTGCTGTGCGTTCGTTCACCTAAGAGAGTTGAATCTATGTTGAGATTCAGCGAGTCAGAAACACGTTTCTTCTAGGAGCTGCGTTGGGATATTCCCGAGTGAATGGGACCATAGGCTGTACAGAGAAATATCTGCTTCTAAAACCAAAAGTGTGCTATCTAACTGAATGGTTGTCAATGTGTGCATTCAACTGACAGAGTTAAATTCACGTGTGGATTCAGCGGTTTGCAAACCCTTTCTGTGCAGAATCCCAAAACCGGTATTTCCAGCCCAATGCCGGCATACGTACTAAACAGCAGGAAACTTCGCCTAAAACTCAGGAGAACCGTTTCCTTGAAACTGCTCTGCTGTGCGTTCGTTCACCTAAGAGAGTTGAATCTATGTTGAGATTCAGCGAGTCAGAAACACGTTTCTTGTAGGAGCTGCGTTGGGATATTCCCGAGTGAATGGGACCATAGGCTGTACAGAGAAATATCTGCTCCTACAACCAAAAGTGTGCTATCAAACTGAATGGTTGTCAATGTGTGCATTCAACTGACAGAGTTAAACTCACGTTTGGATTCAGCGGTTTGCAAACCCGTTCTGTGCAGAATCCCAAAACCGGTATTTCCAGCCCAATGCCGGCATACGTACTAAAGAGCAGGAAACTTCGTCTAAGACTCAGGAGCAACGTTTCCTTGAAACTGCTCTGCTGTGCGTTCGTTCACCTAAGAGAGTTGAATCTATGTTGAGATTCAGCGAGTCAGGAACACGTTTCTTCTAGGAGCTGCGTTGGGATATTCCCGAGTGAATGGGACCATAGGCTGTACAGAGAAATATCTGCTTCTAAAACCAAAAGTGTGCTATCAAACTGAATGGTTGTCAATGTGTGCATTCAACTGACAGAGTTAAACTCACGTGTGGATTCAGCGGTTTGCAAACCCTTTCTGTGCAGAATCCCAAAACCGGTATTTCCAGCCCAATGCCGGCATACGTACTAAACAGCAGGAAACTTCGTCTAAAACTCAGGAGAAACGTTTCCTTGAAACTGCTCTGCTGTGCGTTCGTTCACCTAAGAGAGTTGAATCTATGTTGAGATTCACCGAGTCAGAAACACGTTTCTTCTAGGAGCTGCGTTGGGATATTCCCGAGTGAATGGGACCATAGGCTGTACAGAGAAATATCTGCTTCTAAAACCAAAACGGAGCTATCTAACTGAATGGTTGTCAATGTGTGCATTCAACTGACAGAGTTAAACTCACGTGTGGATTCAGCGGTTTGCAAACCCTTTCTGTGCAGAATCCCAAAACCGGTATTTCCAGCCCAATGCCGGCATACGTACTAAACAGCAGGAAACTTCGTCTAAGACTCAGGAGAAACGTTTCCTTGAAACTGCTCTGCTGTGCGTTCGTTCACCTAAGAGAGTTGAATCTATGTTGAGATTCAGCGAGTCAGAAACACGTTTCTTCTAGGAGCTGCGTTGGGATATTCCCGAGTGAATGGGACCATAGGCTGTACAGAGAAATATCTGCTTCTAAAACCAAAAGTGTGTTATCAAACTGAATGGTTGTCAATGTGTGCATTCAACTGACAGAGTTAAACTCACGTGTGGATTCAGCGGTTTGCACACCATTACTGTGCAGAATCCCAAAATCGGTATTTCCAGCCCAATGCCGGCATCCGTACTAAACAGTAGGAAACTTCGTCTAAAACTCAGGAGAAACGTTTCCTTGAAACTGCTCTGCTGTGCGTTCGTTCACCTAAGAGAGTTGAATCTATGTTGAGATTCAGCGAGTCAGAAACACGTTTCTTCTAGGAGCTGCGTTGGGATATTCCCGAGTGAATGGGACCATAGGCTGTACAGAGAAATATCTGCTTCTAAAACCAAAAGTGTGCTATCAAACTGAATGGTTGTCAATGTGTGCATTCAACTGACAGAGTTAAACTCACGTGTGGATTCAGCGGTTTGCAAACCCTTTCTGTGCAGAATCCCAAAACCGGTATTTCCAGCCCAATGCCGGCATACGTACTAAACAGCAGGAAACTTCGTCTAAGACTCAGGAGAGAGGTTTCCTTGAAACTGCTCTGCTGTGCGTTCGTTCACCTAAGAGAGTTGAATCTATGTTGAGATTCAGCGAGTCAGAAACACGTTTCTTCTAGGAGCTGCGTTGGGATATTCCCGAGGGAATGGGACCATAGGCTGTACAGGGAAATATCTGCTTCTAAAACCAAAACGGAGCTATCTAACTGAATCGTTGTGAATGTGTGCATTCAACTGACAGAGTTAAACTCACGTGTGGATTCAGCGGTTTGCACACCATTTCTGTGCAGAATCCCAAAACCGGTATGTCCAGCCCAATGCCGGCATCCGTACTAAACAGTAGGAAACTTCGTCTAAAACTCAGGAGAAACGTTTCCTTGAAACTGCTCTGCTGTGCGTTCGTTCACCTAAGAGAGTTGAATCTATGTTGAGATTCAGCGAGTCAGAAACACGTTTCTTCTAGGAGCTGCGTTGGGATATTCCCGAGTGAATGGGACCATAGGCTGTACAGAGAAATATCTGCTTCTAAAACCAAAAGTGTGCTATCAAACTGAATGGTTGTCAATGTGTGCATTCAACTGACAGAGTTAAACTCACGTGTGGATTCAGCGGTTTGCAAACCATTTCTGTGCAGAATCCCAAAACCGGTATGTCCAGCCCAATGCCGGCATTCGTACTAAACAGCAGGAAACTTCGTCTAAAACTCAGGAGAAACGTTTCCTTGAAACTGCTCTGCTGTGCGTTCGTTCACCTAAGAGAGTTGAATCTATGTTGAGATTCAGCGAGTCAGAAACACGTTTCTTCTTGGAGCTGCGTTGGGATATTCCCGAGTGAATGGGACCATAGGCTGTACAGAGAAATATCTGCTTCTAAAACCAAAAGTGTGCTATCAAACTGAATGGTTGTCAATGTGTGCATTCAACTGACAGAGTTAAACTCACGTGTGGATTCAGCGGTTTGCAAACCCTTTCTGTGCAGAATCCCAAAACCGGTATTTCCAGCCCAATGCCGGCATACGTACTAAACAGCAGGAAACTTCGTCTAAGACTCAGGAGAGACGTTTCCTTGAAACTGCTCTGCTGTGCGTTCGTTCACCTAAGAGAGTTGAATCTATGTTGAGATTCAGCGAGTCAGAAACACGTTTCTTCTAGGAGCTGCGTTGGGATATTCCCGAGCGAATGGGACCATAGGCTGTACAGAGAAATATCTGCTTCTAAATCCAAAAGTGTGCTATCAAACTGAATGGTTGTCAATGTGTGCATTCAACTGACAGAGTTAAACTCACGTGTGGATTCAGCGGTTTGCAAACCCTTTCTGTGCAGAATCCCAAAACCGGTATGTCCAGCCCAATGCCGGCATATGTACTAAACAGCAGGAAACTTCGTCTAAAACTCAGGAGAAACGTTTCCTTGAAACTGCTCTGCTGTGCGTTCGTTCACCTAAGAGAGTTGAATCTATGTTGAGATTCAGCGAGTCAGAAACACGTTTCTTCTAGGAGCTGCGTTGGGATATTCCCGAGTGAATGGGACCATAGGCTGTACAGAGAAATATCTGCTTCTAAAACCAAAAGTGTGCTCTCAAACTGAATGGTTGTCAATGTGTGCATTCAACTGACAGAGTTAAACTCACGTGTGGATTCAGCGGTTTGCAAACCCTTTCTGTGCAGAATCCCAAAACCGGTATTTCCAGCCCAATGCCGGCATACGTACTAAACAGCAGGAAACTTCGTCTAAAACTCAGGAGAAACGTTTCCTTGAAACTGCTCTGCTGTGCGTTCTTTCACCTAAGAGAGTTGAATCTATGTTGAGATTCAGCGAGTCAGAAACACGTTTCTTCTAGGAGCTGCGTTGGGATATTCCCGAGTGAATGGGACCATAGGCTGTACAGAGAAATATCTGCTTCTAAAACCAAACCGGAGCTATCTAAGTGAATGGTTGTCAATGTGTGCATTCAACTGACAGAGTTAAACTCACGTGTGGATTCAGCGGTTTGCAAACCCTTTCTGTGCAGAATCCCATAACCGGTATTTCCAGCCCAATGCCGGCATACGTACTAAACAGCAGGAAACTTCGTCTAAAACTCAGGAGAAACGTTTCCTTGAAACTGCTCTGCTGTGCGTTCGTTCACCTAAGAGAGTTGAATCTATGTTGAGATTCAGCGAGTCAGAAACACGTTTCTTCTAGGAGCTGCGTTGGGATATTCCCGAGTGAATGGGACCATAGGCTGTACAGAGAAATATCTGCTTCTAAAACCAAAACGGAGCTATCTAACTGAATCGTTGTGAATGTGTGCATTCAACTGACAGAGTTAAACTCACGTGTGGATTCAGCGGTTTGCAAACCCTTTCTGTGCAGAATCCCAAAACCGGTATTTCCAGCCCAATGCCGGCATCCGTACTAAACAGTAGGAAACTTCGTCTAAAACTCAGGAGAAACGTTTCCTTGAAACTGCTCTGCTGTGCGTTCGTTCACCTAAGAGAGTTGAATCTATGTTGAGATTCAGCGAGTCAGAAACACGTTTCTTCTTGGAGCTGCGTTGGGATATTCCCGAGTGAATGGGACCATAGGCTGTACAGAGAAATATCTGCTCCTAAAACCAAAAGGGTGGTATCTAACTGAATGGTTGTCAATGTGTGCATTCAACTGACAGAGTTAAACTCACGTTTGGATTCAGCGATTTACAAACCCTTTCTGTGCAGGATCCCAAAACCGGTAATACCAGCTCAATGCCGGCATCCGTACTAAACAGCAGGAAACTTCGTCTAAAACTCAGGAGAAACGTTTCCTTGAAACTGCTCTGCTGTGCGTTCGTTCACCTAAGAGAGTTGAATCTATGTTGAGATTCAACGAGTCAGAAACACGTTTCTTCTAGGAGGTGCGTTGGGATATTCCCGAGTGAATGGGACCATAGGCTGTACAGAGAAATATCTGCTTCTAAATCCAAAAGTGTGCTATCAAACTGAATGGTTGTCAATGTGTGCATTCAACTGACAGAGTTAAACTCAAGTGTTTATTCAGCGGTTTGCAAACCCTTTCTGTGCAGAATCCCAAAACCGGTATGTCCAGCCCAATGCCGGCATACGTACTAAACAGCAGGAAACTTTTTCTAAAACTCAGGAGAAACGTTTCCTTGAAACTGCTCTGCTGTGCGTTCGTTCACCTAAGAGAGTTGAATCTATGTTGAGATTCAGCGAGTCAGAAACACGTTTCTTCTTGGAGCTGCGTTGGGATATTCCCGAGTGAATGGGACCATAGGCTGTACAGAGAAATATCTGCTTCTAAATCCAAAAGTGTGCTATCAAACTGAATGGTTGTCAATGTGTGCATTCAACTGACAGAGTTAAACTCACGTGTGGATTCAGCGGTTTGCAAACCCTTTCTGTGCAGAATCCCAAAACCGGTATTTCCAGCCCAAAGCCGGCATACGTACTAAACAGCAGGAAACTTCGTCTAAGACGGAGGAGAAACGTTTCCTTGAAACTGCTCTGCTGTGCCTTCGTTCACCTAAGAGAGTTGAATCTATGTTGAGATTCAGCGAGTCAGAAACACGTTTCTTCTAGGAGGTGCGTTGGGATATTCCCGAGTGAATGGGACCATAGGCTGTACAGAGAAATATCTGCTTCTAAAACCAAAACGGAGCTATCTAAGTGAATGGTTGTCAATGTGTGCATTCAACTGACAGAGTTAAACTCACGTGTGGATTCAGCGGTTTGCAAACCCTTTCTGTGCAGAATCCCAAAACCGGTATTTCCAGCCCAATGCCGGCATACGTACTAAACAGCAGGAAACTTCGTCTAAAACTCAGGAGAAACGTTTCCTTGAAACTGCTCTGCTGTGCGTTCGTTCACCTAAGAGAGTTGAATCTATGTTGAGATTCAGCGAGTCAGAAACACGTTTCTTCTAGGAGCTGGTTGGGATATTCCCGAGTGAATGGGACCATAGGCTGTACAGAGAAATATCTGCTTCTAAAACCAAAACGGAGCTATCTAACTGAATCGTTGTGAATGTGTGCATTCAACTGACAGAGTTAAACTCACGTGTGGATTCAGCGGTTTGCAAACCCTTTCTGTGCAGAATCCCAAAACCGGTATTTCCAGCCCAATGCCGGCATACGTACTAAACAGTAGGAAACTTCGTCTAAAACTCAGGAGAAACGTTTCCTTGAAACTGCTCTGCTGTGCGTTCGTTCACCTAAGAGAGTTGAATCTATGTTGAGATTCAGCGAGTCAGAAACACGTTTCTTCTAGGAGCTGCGTTGGGATATTCCCGAGTGAATGGGACCATAGGCTGTACAGAGAAATATCTGCTCCTACAACCAAAAGGGTGGTATCTAACTGAATGGTTGTCAATGTGTGCATTCAACTGACAGAGTTAAACTCACGTTTGGATTCAGCGGTTTTCAAACCCTTTCTGTGCAGGATCCCAAAACCGGTAATACCAGCTCAATGCCGGCATCCGTACTAAACAGCAGGAAACTTCGTCTAAAACTCAGGAGAAACGTTTCCTTGAAACTGCTCTGCTGTGCGTTCGTTCACCTAAGAGAGTTGAATCCATGTTGAGATTCAACGAGTCAGAAACACGTTTCTTCTATTAGGTGCGTTGGGATATTCCCGAGTGAATGGGACCATAGGCTGTGCAGAGAAATATCTGCTTCTAAATCCAAAAGTGTGCTATCAAACTGAATGGTTGTCAATGTGTGCATTCAACTGACAGAGTTAAACTCACGTGTGGATTCAGCGGTTTGCAAACCCTTTCTGTGCAGAATCCCAAAACCGGTATGTCCAGCCCAATGCCGGCATACGTACTAAACAGCAGGAAACTTCGTCTAAAACTCAGGAGAAACGTTTCCTTGAAACTGCTCTGCTGTGCGTTCGTTCACCTAAGAGAGTTGAATCTATGTTGAGATTCAGCGAGTCAGAAACACGTTTCTTCTAGGAGCTGCGTTGGGATATTCCCGAGCGAATGGGACCATAGGCTGTACAGAGAAATATCTGCTTCTAAATCCAAAAGTGTGCTATTAAACTGAATGGTTGTCAATGTGTGCATTCAACTGACAGAGTTAAACTCACGTGTGGATTCAGCGGTTTGCAAACCCTTTCTGTGCAGAATCCCAAAACCGGTATGTCCAGCCCAATGCCGGCATATGTACTAAACAGCAGGAAACTTCGTCTAAAACTCAGGAGAAACGTTTCCTTGAAACTGCTCTGCTGTGCGTTCGTTCACCTAAGAGAGTTGAATCTATGTTGAGATTCAGCGAGTCAGAAACACGTTTCTTCTAGGAGCTGCGTTGGGATATTCCCGAGTGAATGGGACCATAGGCTGTACAGAGAAATATCTGCTTCTAAAACCAAAAGTGTGCTATCAAACTGAATGGTTGTCAATGTGTGCATTCAACTGACAGAGTTAAACTCACGTGTGGATTCAGCGGTTTGCAAACCCTTTCTGTGCAGAATCCCAAAACCGGTATTTCCAACCCAATGCCGGCATACGTACTAAACAGCAGGAAACTTCGTCTAAAACTCAGGAGAAACGTTTCCTTGAAACTGCTCTGCTGTGCGTTCTTTCACCTAAAAGAGTTGAATCTATGTTGAGATTCAGCGAGTCAGAAACACGTTTCTTCTAGGAGCTGCGTTGGGATATTCCCGAGTGAATGGGACCATAGGCTGTACAGAGAAATATCTGCTTCTAAAACCAAAACGGAGCTATCTAAATGAATGGTTGTCAATGTGTGCATTCAACTGACAGAGTTAAACTCACGTGTGGATTCAGCGGTTTGCAAACCCTTTCTGTGCAGAATCCCATAACCGGTATTTCCAGCCCAATGCCGGCATACGTACTAAACAGCAGGAAACTTCGTCTAAAACTCAGGAGAAACGTTTCCTTGAAACTGCTCTGCTGTGCGTTCGTTCACCTAAGAGAGTTGAATCTATGTTGAGATTCAGCGAGTCAGAAACACGTTTCTTCTAGGAGCTGCGTTGGGATATTCCCGAGTGAATGGGACCATAGGCTGTACAGAGAAATATCTGCTTCTAAAACCAAAACGGAGCTATCTAACTGAATCGTTGTGAATGTGTGCATTCAACTGACAGAGTTAAACTCACGTGTGGATTCAGCGGTTTGCAAACCCTTTCTGTGCAGAATCCCAAAACCGGTATTTCCAGCACAATGCCGGCATCCGTACTAAACAGTAGGAAACTTCGTCTAAAACTCAGGAGAAACGTTTCCTTGAAACTGCTCTGCTGTGCGTTCGTTCACCTAAGAGAGTTGAATCTATGTTGAGATTCAGCGAGTCAGAAACACGTTTCTTCTTGGAGCTGCGTTGGGATATTCCCGAGTGAATGGGACCATAGGCTGTACAGAGAAATATCTGCTCCTACAACCAAAAGGGTGGTATCTAACTGAATGGTTGTCAATGTGTGCATTCAACTGACAGAGTTAAACTCACGTTTGGATTCAGCGGTTTACAAACCCTTTCTGTGCAGGATCCCAAAACCGGTAATACCAGCTCAATGCCGGCATCCGTACTAAACAGCAGGAAACTTCGTCTAAAACTCAGGAGAAACGTTTCCTTGAAACTGCTCTGCTGTGCGTTCGTTCACCTAAGAGAGTTGAATCTATGTTGAGATTCAACGAGTCAGAAACACGTTTCTTCTAGGAGGTGCGTTGGGATATTCCCGAGTGAATGGGACCATAGGCTGTACAGAGAAATATCTGCTTCTAAATCCAAAAGTGTGCTATCAAACTGAATGGTTGTCAATGTGTGCATTCAACTGACAGAGTTAAACTCACGTGTGGATTCAGCGGTTTGCAAACCCTTTCTGTGCAGAATCCCAAAACCGGTATGTCCAGCCCAATGCCGGCATACGTACTAAACAGCAGGAAACTTTTTCTAAAACTCAGGAGAAACGTTTCCTTGAAACTGCTCTGCTGTGCGTTCGTTCACCTAAGAGAGTTGAATCTATGTTGAGATTCAGCGAGTCAGAAACACGTTTCTTCTTGGAGCTGCGTTGGGATATTCCCGAGTGAATGGGACCATAGGCTGTACAGAGAAATATCTGCTTCTAAATCCAAAAGTGTGCTATCAAACTGAATGGTTGTCAATGTGTGCATTCAACTGACAGAGTTAAACTCACGTGTGGATTCAGCGGTTTGCAAACCCTTTCTGTGCAGAATCCCAAAACCGGTATTTCCAGCCCAATGCCGGCATACGTACTAAACAGCAGGAAACTTCGTCTAAAACTCAGGAGAAACGTTTCCTTGAAACTGCTCTGCTGTGCGTTCTTTCACCTAAGAGAGTTGAATCTATGTTGAGATTCAGCGAGTCAGAAACACGTTTCTTCTAGGAGCTGCGTTGGGATATTCCCGAGTGAATGGGACCATAGGCTATACAGAGAAATATCTGCTTCTAAAACCAAAACGGAGCTATCTAAGTGAATGGTTGTCAATGTGTGCATGCAACTGACAGAGTTAAACTCACGTGTGGATTCAGCGGTTTGCAAACCCTTTCTGTGCAGAATCCCAAAACCGGTATTTCCAGCCCAATGCCGGCATACGTACTAAACAGCAGGAAACTTCGTCTAAAACTCAGGAGAAACGTTTCCTTGAAACTGCTCTGCTGTGCGTTCGTTCACCTAAGAGAGTTGAATCTATGTTGAGATTCAGCGAGTCAGAAACACGTTTCTTCTAGGAGCTGCGTTGGGATATTCCCGAGTGAATGGGACCATAGGCTGTAGAGAGAAATATCTGCTTCTAAAACCAAAACGGAGCTATCTAACTGAATCGTTGTGAATGTGTGCATTCAACTGACAGAGTTAAACTCACGTGTGGATTCAGCGGTTTGCAAACCCTTTCTGTGCAGAATCCCAAAACCGGTATTTCCAGCCCAATGCCGGCATACGTACTAAACAGTAGGAAACTTCGTCTAAAACTCAGGAGAAACGTTTCCTTGAAACTGCTCTGCTGTGCGTTCGTTCACCTAAGAGAGTTGAATCTATGTTGAGATTCAGCGAGTCAGAAACACGTTTCTTCTAGGAGCTGCGTTGGGATATTCCCGAGTGAATGGGACCATAGGCTGTACAGAGAAATATCTGCTCCTACAACCAAAAGGGTGGTATCTAACTGAATGGTTGTCAATGTGTGCATTCAACTGACAGAGTTAAACTCACGTTTGGATTCAGCGGTTTACAAACCCTTTCTGTGCATAATCCCAAAACCGGTATTTCCAGCTCAATGCCGGCATCCGTACTAAACAGCAGGAAACTTCGTCTAAAACTCAGGAGAAACGTTTCCTTGAAACTGCTCTGCTGTGCGTTCGTTCACCTAAGAGAGTTGAATCTATGTTGAGATTCAACGAGTCAGAAACACGTTTCTTCTACGAGGTGCGTTGGGATATTCCCGAGTGAATGGGACCATAGGCTGTGCAGAGAAATATCTGCTTCTAAATCCAAAAGTGTGCTATCAAACTGAATGGTTGTCAATGTGTGCATTCAACTGACAGAGTTAAACTCACGTGTGGATTCAGCGGTTTGCAAACCCTTTCTGTGCAGAATCCCAAAACCGGTATGTCCAGCCCAATGCCGGCATACGTACTAAACAGCAGGAAACTTCGTCTAAAACTCAGGAGAAACGTTTCCTTGAAACTGCTCTGCTGTGCGTTCGTTCACCTAAGAGAGTTGAATCTATGTTGAGATTCAACGAGTCAGAAACACGTTTCTTCTAGGAGGTGCGTTGGGATATTCCCGAGTGAATGGGACCATAGGCTGTACAGAGAAATATCTGCTTCTAAATCCAAAAGTGTGCTATCAAACTGAATGGTTGTCAATGTGTGCATTCAACTGACAGAGTTAAACTCACGTGTGGATTCAGCGGTTTGCAAACCCTTTCTGTGCAGAATCCCAAAACCGGTATGTCCAGCCCAATGCCGGCATACGTACTAAACAGCAGGAAACTTTTTCTAAAACTCAGGAGAAACGTTTCCTTGAAACTGCTCTGCTGTCCGTTCGTTCACCTAAGAGAGTTGAATCTATGTTGAGATTCAGCGAGTCAGAAACACGTTTCTTCTTGGAGCTGCGTTGGGATATTCCCGAGTGAATGGGACCATAGGCTGTACAGAGAAATATCTGCTTCTAAATCCAAAAGTGTGCTATCAAACTGAATGGTTGTCAATGTGTGCATTCAACTGACAGAGTTAAACTCACGTGTGGATTCAGCGGTTTGCAAACCCTTTCTGTGCAGAATCCCAAAACCGGTATTTCCAGCCCAATGCCGGCATACGTACTAAACAGCAGGAAACTTCGTCTAAAACTCAGGAGAAACGTTTCCTTGAAACTGCTCTGCTGTGCGTTCTTTCACCTAAGAGAGTTGAATCTATGTTGAGATTCAGCGAGTCAGAAACACGTTTCTTCTAGGAGCTGCGTTGGGATATTCCCGAGTGAATGGGACCATAGGCTATACAGAGAAATATCTGCTTCTAAAACCAAAACGGAGCTATCTAAGTGAATGGTTGTCAATGTGTGCATGCAACTGACAGAGTTAAACTCACGTGTGGATTCAGCGGTTTGCAAACCCTTTCTGTGCAGAATCCCAAAACCGGTATTTCCAGCCCAATGCCGGCATACGTACTAAACAGCAGGAAACTTCGTCTAAAACTCAGGAGAAACGTTTCCTTGAAACTGCTCTGCTGTGCGTTCGTTCACCTAAGAGAGTTGAATCTATGTTGAGATTCAGCGAGTCAGAAACACGTTTCTTCTAGGAGCTGCGTTGGGATATTCCCGAGTGAATGGGACCATAGGCTGTACAGAGAAATATCTGCTTCTAAAACCAAAACGGAGCTATCTAACTGAATCGTTGTGAATGTGTGCATTCAACTGACAGAGTTAAACTCACGTGTGGATTCAGCGGTTTGCAAACCCTTTCTGTGCAGAATCCCAAAACCGGTATTTCCAGCCCAATGCCGGCATACGTACTAAACAGTAGGAAACTTCGTCTAAAACTCAGGAGAAACGTTTCCTTGAAACTGCTCTGCTGTGCGTTCGTTCACCTAAGAGAGTTGAATCTATCTTGAGATTCAGCGAGTCAGAAACACGTTTCTTCTAGGAGCTGCGTTGGGATATTCCCGAGTGAATGGGACCATAGGCTGTACAGAGAAATATCTGCTTCTAAAACCAAAACGGAGCTATCTAACTGAATGGTTGTCAATGTGTGCATTCAACTGACAGAGTTAAACTCACGTGTGGATTCAGCGGTTTGCAAACCCTTTCTGTGCATAATCCCAAAACCGGTATTTCCAGCCCAATGCCGGCATCCGTACTAAACAGCAGGAAACTTCGTCTAAAACTCAGGAGAAACGTTTCCTTGAAACTGCTATGCTGCGCGTTCGATCACCTAAGAGAGTTGAATCTATGTTGAGATTCAGCGAGTCAGAAACACGTTTCTTCTAGGAGGTCCGTTGGGATATTCCCGAGTGAATGGGACCATAGGCTGTGCAGAGAAATATCTGCTTCTAAATCCAAAAGTGTGCTATCAAACTGAATGGTTGTCAATGTGTGCATTCAACTGACAGAGTTAAACTCACGTGTGGATTCAGCGGTTTGCAAACCCTTTCTGTGCAGAATCCCAAAACCGGTATGTCCAGCCCAATGCCGGCATACGTACTAAACAGCAGGAAACTTCGTCTAAAACTCAGGAGAAACGTTTCCTTGAAACTGCTCTGCTGTGCGTTCGTTCACCTAAGAGAGTTGAATCTATGTTGAGATTCAGCGAGTCAGAAACACGTTTCTTCTAGGAGCTGCGTTGGGATATTCCCGAGTGAATGGGACCATAGGCTGTACAGAGAAATATCTGCTTCTGAAACCAAAACGGAGCTATCTAACTGAATGGTTGTCAATGTGTGCATTCAACTGACAGAGTTAAACTCACGTGTGGATTCAGCGGTTTGCAAACCCTTTCTGTGCAGAATCCCAAAACCGGTATTTCCAGCCCAATGCCGGCATCCGTACTAAACAGCAGGAAACTTCGTCTAAAACTCAGGAGAAACGTTTCCTTGAAACTGCTCTGCTGTGCGTTCGTTCACCTAAGAGAGTTGAATCTATGTTGAGATTCAGCGAGTCAGAAACACGTTTCTTCTAGGAGCTGCGTTGGGATATTCCCGAGTGAATGGGACCATAGGCTGTACAGAGAAATATCTGCTTCTAAAACCAAAACGGAGCTATCTAAGTGAATGGTTGTCAATGTGTGCATTCAACTGACAGAGTTAAACTCACGTGTGGATTCAGCGGTTTGCAAACCCTTTCTGTGCAGAATCCCATAACCGGTATTTCCAGCCCAATGCCGGCATACGTACTAAACAGCAGGAAACTTCGTCTAAAACTCAGGAGAAACGTTTCCTTGAAACTGCTCTGCTGTGCGTTCGTTCACCTAAGAGAGTTGAATCTATGTTGAGATTCAGCGAGTCAGAAACACGTTTCTTCTAGGAGCTGCGTTGGGATATTCCCGAGTGAATGGGACCATAGGCTGTACAGAGAAATATCTGCTTCTAAAACCAAAACGCAGCTATCTAACTGAATGGTTGTCAATGTGTGCATTCAACTGAGAGAGTTAAACTCACGTGTGGATTCAGCGGTTTGCAAACCCTTTCTGTGCAGAATCCCAAAACCGGTATTTCGAGCCCAATGCCGGCATCCGTACTAAAGAGCAGGAAACGTCGTCTAAAACTCAGGAGAAACGTTTCCTTGAAACTGCTCTGCTGCGCATTCGATCACCTAAGAGAGTTGAATCTATGTTGAGATTCAGCGAGTCAGAAACACGTTTCTTCTTGGAGCTGCGTTGGGATATTCCCGAGTGAATGGGACCATAGGCTGTACAGAGAAATATCTGCTCCTACAACCAAAAGGGTGGTATCTAACTGAATGGTTGTCAATGTGTGCATTCAACTGACAGAGTTAAACTCACGTGTGGATTCAGCGGTTTGCAAACCCTTTCTGTGCAGGATAACAAAACCGGTAATACCAGCTCAATGCCGGCATCCGTACTAAACAGCAGGAAACTTCGTCTAAAACTCAGGAGAAACGTTTCCTTGAAACTGCTCTGCTGTGCGTTCGTTCACCTAAGAGAGTTGAATCTATGTTGAGATTCAGCGAGTCAGAAACACGTTTCTTCTAGGAGCTGCGTTGGGATATACCCGAGTGAATGGGACCATAGGCTGTACAGAGAAATATCTGCTTCTAAATCCAAAAGTGTGCTATCAAACTGAATGGTTGTCAATGTGTGCATTCAACTGACAGAGTTAAACTCACGTGTGGATTCAGCGGTTTGCAAACCCTTTCTGTGCAGAATCCCAAAACCGGTATGTCCAGCCCCATGCCGGCATCCGTACTAAACAGCAGGAAACTTCGTCTAAAACTCAGGAGAAACGTTTCCTTGAAACTGCTCTGCTGTGCGTTCGTTCACCTAAGAGAGTTGAATCTATGTTGAGATTCAGCGAGTCAGAAACACGTTTCTTCTAGGAGCTGCGTTGGGATATTCCCGAGTGAATGGGACCATAGGCTGTACAGAGAAATATCTGCTCCTACAACCAAAAGTGTGCTATCAAACTGAATGGTTGTCAATGTGTGCATTCAACTGACAGAGTAAAACTCACGTTTGGATTCAGCGGTTTGCAAACCCGTTCTGTGCAGAATCCCAAAACCGGTATGTCCAGCCCAATGCCGGCATCCGTACTAAACAGCAGGAAAGGTCGTCTAAAACTCAGGAGAAACGTTTCCTTGAAACTGCTCTGCTGTGCGTTCGTTCACCTAAGAGAGTTGAATCTATGTTGAGATTCAGCGAGTCAGAAACACGTTTCTTCTAGGAGCTGCGTTGGGATATTCCCGAGTGAATGGGACCATAGGCTGTACAGAGAAATATCTGCTTCTAAAACCAAAACGGAGCTACCTAACTGAATGGTTGTCAATGTGTGCATTCAACTGACAGAGTTAAACTCACGTGTGGATTCAGCGGTTTGCAAACCCTTTCTGTGCAGAATCCCAAAACCGGTATTTCCAGCCCAATGCCGGCATACGTACTAAACAGCAGGAAACTTCGTCTAAAACTCAGGAGAAACGTTTCCTTGAAACTGCTCTGCTGTGCGTTCTTTCACCTAAGAGAGTTGAATCTATGTTGAGATTCAGCGAGTCAGAAACACGTTTATGCTAGGAGCTGCGTTAGGATATTCCCGAGTGAATGGGACCATAGGCTGTACAGAGAAATATCTGCTTCTAAAACCAAAACGGAGCTATCTAAGTGAATGGTTGTCAATGTGTGCATTCAACTGAGAGAGTTAAACTCACGTGTGGATTCAGCGGTTTGCAAACCCTTTCTGTGCAGAATCCCAAAACCGGTATTTCCAGCCCAATGCCGGCATCCATACTGAACAGCAGGAAACTTCGTCTAAAACTCAGGAGAAACGTTTCCTTGAAACTGCTCTGCTGTGCGTTCGATCACCTAAGAGAGTTGTATCTATGTTGAGATTCAGCGAGTCAGAAACACGTTTCTTCTAGGAGCTGCGTTGGGATATTCCCGAGTGAATGGGACCATAGGCTGTACAGAGAAATATCTGCTTCTAAAACCAAAACGGAGCTATCTAACTGAATCGTTGTGAATGTGTGCATTCAACTGACAGAGTTAAACTCACGTGTGGATTCAGCGGTTTGCAAACCCTTTCTGTGCAGAATCCCAAAACCGGTATTTCCAGCCCAATGCCGGCATCCGTACTAAACAGTAGGAAACTTCGTCTAAAACTCAGGAGAAACGTTTCCTTGAAACTGCTCTGCTGTGCGTTCGTTCACCTAAGAGAGTTGAATCTATGTTGAGATTCAGCGAGTCAGAAACACGTTTCTTCTTGGAGCTGCGTTGGGATATTCCCGAGTGAATGGGACCATAGGCTGTACAGAGAAATATCTGCTCCTACAACCAAAAGGGTGGTATCTAACTGAATGGTTGTCAATGTGTGCATTCAACTGACAGAGTTAAACTCACGTTTGGATTCAGCGGTTTACAAACCCTTTCTGTGCAGGATCCCAAAACCGGTAATACCAGCTCAATGCCGGCATCCGTACTAAACAGCAGGAAACTTCGTCTAAAACTCAGGAGAAACGTTTCCTTGAAACTGCTCTGCTGTGCGTTCGTTCACCTAAGAGAGTTGAATCTATGTTGAGATTCAACGAGTCAGAAACACGTTTCTTCTAGGAGGTGCGTTGGGATATTCCCGAGTGAATGGGACCATAGGCTGTACAGAGAAATATCTGCTTCTAAATCCAAAAGTGTGCTATCAAACTGAATGGTTGTCAATGTGTGCATTCAACTGACAGAGTTAAACTCACGTGTGGATTCAGCGGTTTGCAAACCCTTTCTGTGCAGAATCCCAAAACCGGTATGTCCAGCCCAATGCCGGCATACGTACTAAACAGCAGGAAACTTCGTCTAAAACTCAGGAGAAACGTTTCCTTGAAACTGCTCTGCTGTGCGTTCGTTCACCTAAGAGAGTTGAATCTATGTTGAGATTCAGCGAGTCAGAAACACGTTTCTTCTAGGAGCTGCGTTGGGATATTCCCGAGTGAATGGGACCATAGGCTGTACAGAGAAATATCTGCTTCTAAAACCAAAAGTGTGCTATCAAACTGAATGGTTGTCAATGTGTGCATTCAACTGACAGAGTTAAACTCACGTGTGGATTCAGCGGTTTACAAACCCTTTCTGTGCAGAATCCCAAAACCGGTATTTCCAGCCCAATGCCGGCATACGTACTAAACAGCAGGAAACTTCGTCTAAAACTCAGGAGAAACGTTTCCTTGAAACTGCTCTGCTGTGCGTTCTTTCACCTAAGAGAGTTGAATCTATGTTGAGATTCAGCGAGTCAGAAACACGTTTCTTCTAGGAGCTGCGTTGGGATATTCCCGAGTGAATGGGACCATAGGCTGTACAGAGAAATATCTGCTTCTAAAACCAAAACGGAGCTATCTAAGTGAATGGTTGTCAATGTGTGCATTCAACTGACAGAGTTAAACTCACGTGTGGATTCAGCGGTTTGCAAACCCTTTCTGTGCAGAATCCCAAAACCGGTATTTCCAGCCCAATGCCGGCATCCGTACTAAACAGCAGGAAACTTCGTCTAAAACTCAGGAGAAACGTTTCCTTGAAACTGCTCTGCTGTGCGTTCGTTCACCTAAGAGAGTTGAATCTATGTTGAGATTCAGCGAGTCAGAAACACGTTTCTTCTAGGAGCTGCGTTGGGATATTCCCGAGTGAATGGGACCATAGGCTGTACAGAGAAATATCTGCTTCTAAAACCAAAACGGAGCAATCTAACTGAATCGTTGTGAATGTGTGCATTCAACTGACAGAGTTAAACTCACGTGTGGATTCAGCGGTTTCCAAACCCTTTCTGTGCAGAATCCCAAAACCGGTATTTCCAGCCCAATGCCGGCATCCGTACTAAACAGTAGGAAACTTCGTCTAAAACTCAGGAGAAACGTTTCCTTGAAACTGCGCTGCTGTGCGTTCGTTCACCTAAGAGAGTTGAATCTATGTTGAGATTCAGCGAGTCAGAAACACGTTTCTTCTAGGAGCTGCGTTGGGATATTCCCGAGTGAATGGGACCATAGGCTGTACAGAGAAATATCAGCTTCTAAAACCAAAACGGAGCTATCTAACTGAATCGTTGTGAATGTGTGCATTCAACTGACAGAGTTAAACTCACGTGTGGATTCAGCGGTTTGCAAACCCTTTCTGTGCAGAATCCCAAAACCGGTATTTCCAGCCCAATGCCGGCATCCGTACTAAACAGCAGGAAACTTCGTCTAAAACTCAGGAGAAACCTTTCCTTGAAACTGCTCTGCTGTGCGTTCGTTCACCTAAGAGAGTTGAATCTATGTTGAGATTCAGCGAGTCAGAAACACGTTTCTTCTAGGAGCTGCGTTGGGATATTCCCGAGTGAATGGGACCATAGGCTATACAGAGAAATATCTGCTTCTAAAACCAAAACGGAGCTATCAAACTGAATCGTTGTGAATGTGTGCATTCAACTGACAGAGTTAAACTCACGTGTGGATTCAGCGGTTTGCAAACCCTTTCTGTGCAGAATCCCAAAACCGGTATTTCCAGCCCAATGCCGGCATCCATACTAAACAGCAGGAAACTTCGTCTAAAACTCAGGAGAAACGTTTCCTTGAAACTGCTCTGCTGTGCGTTCGTTCACCTAAGAGAGTTGAATCTATGTTGAGATTCAGCGAGTCAGAAACACGTTTCTTCTAGGAGCTGCGTTGGGATATTCCCGAGTGAATGGGACCATAGGCTGTACAGAGAAATATCTGCTTCTAAAACCAAAACGGAACTATCTAACTGAATCGTTGTGAATGTGTGCATTCAACTGACAGAGTTAAACTCACGTGTGGATTCAGCGGTTTGCAAACCCTTTCTGTTCAGAATCCCAAACCGGTATTTCCAGCCCAATGCCGGAATCCGTACTAAACAGCAGGAAACTTCGTCTAAAACTCAGGAGAAACGTTTCCTTGAAACTGCTCTGCTGTGCGTTCGATCACCTAAGAGAGTTGAATCTATGTTGAGATTCAGCGAGTCAGAAACACGTTTTTTCTAGGAGGTGCGTTGGGATATTCCCGAGTGAATGGGACCATAGGCTGTACAGAGAAATATCTGCTCCTACAACCAAAAGGGTGGTATCTAACTGAATGGTTGTCAATGTGTGCATTCAACTGACAGAGTTAAACTCACGTTTGGATTCAGCGGTTTACAAACCCTTTCTGTGCAGGATCCCAAAACAGGTAATACCAGCTCAATGCCGGCATCCTTACTAAACAGCAGGAAACTTCGTCTAAAACTCAGGAGAAACGTTTCCTTGAAACTGCTCTGCTGTGCGTTCGTTCACCTAAGAGAGTTGAAACTATGTTGAGATTCAGCGAGTCAGAAACACGTTTATGCTAGGAGCTGCGTTGGGATATTCCCGAGTGAATGGGACCATAGGCTGTACAGAGAAATATCTGCTTCTAAAACCAAAACGGAGCTATCCAACTGAATGGTTGTCAATGTGTGCATTTAACTGACAGTGTTAAACTCACGTGTGGATTCAGCGGTTTGCAAACCCTTTCTGTGCAGAATCCCAAAACCGGTATTTCCAGCCCAATGCCGGCATCCGTACTAAACAGCAGGAAACTTCGTCTAAAACTCAGGAGAAACGTTTCCTTGAAACTGCTCTGCTGTGCGTTCGATCACCAAAGAGAGTTGAATCTATGTTGAGATTCAGCGAGTCAGAAACACGTTTCTTCTAGGAGCTGCGTTGGGATATTCCCGAGTGAATGGGACCATAGGCTGTACAGAGAAATATCTGCTTCTAAAACCAAAACGGAGCTATCTAAGTGAATGGTTGTCAATGTGTGCATTCAACTGACAGAGTTAAACTCACGTGTGGATTCAACGGTTTCCAAACCATTTCTGTGCAGAATCCCAAAACCGGTATGTCAGCCCAATGCCGGCATCCGTACTAAACAGTAGGAAACTTCGTCTAAAACTCAGGAGAAACGTTTCCTTGAAACTGCTCTGCTGTGCGTTCGTTCACCTAAGAGAGTTGAATCTATGTTGAGATTCAGCGAGTCAGAAACACGTTTCTTCTAGGAGCTGCGTTGGGATATTCCCGAGTGAATGGGACCATAGGCTGTACAGAGAAATATCTGCTTCTAAAACCAAAACGGAGCTATCTAACTGAATGGTTGTCAATGTGTGCATTCAACTGACAGAGTTAAACTCACGTGTGGATTCAGCGGTTTGCAAACCCTTTCTGTGCAGAATCCCAAAACCGGTATTTCCAGCCCAATGCCGGCATACGTACTAAACAGCAGGAAACTTCGTCTAAAACTCAGGAGAAACGTTTCCTTGAAACTGCTCTGCTGTGCGTTCGTTCACCTAAGAGAGTTGAATCTATGTTGAGATTCAGCGATTCAGAAACACGTTTCTTCTAGGAGCTGCGTTGGGATATTCCCGAGTGAATGGGACCATAGGCTGTACAGAGAAATATCTGCTTCTAAAACCAAAAGTGTGCTATCAAACTGAATGGTTGTCAATGTGTGCATTCAACTGACAGAGTTAAACTCACGTGTGGATTCAGCGGTTTGCAAACCCTTTCTGTGCAGAATCCCAAAACCGGTATTTCCAGCCCAATGCCGGCATACGTACTAAACAGCAGGAAACTTCGTCTAAGACTCAGGAGAGAGGTTTCCTTGAAACTGCTCTGCTGTGCGTTCGTTCACCTAAGAGAGTTGAATCTATGTTGAGATTCAGCGAGTCAGAAACACGTTTCTTCTAGGAGCTGCGTTGGGATATTCCCGAGTGAATGGGACCATAGGCTGTACAGAGAAATATCTGCTTCTAAAACCAAAAGTGTGCTATCAAACTGAATGGTTGTCAATGTGTGCATTCAACTGACAGAGTTAAACTCACGTGTGGATTCAGCGGTTTGCACACCATTTCTGTGCAGAATCCCAAAACCGGTATGTCCAGCCCAATGCCGGCATCCGTACTAAACAGTAGGAAACTTCGTCTAAAACTCAGGAGAAACGTTTCCTTGAAACTGCTCTGCTGTGCGTTCGTTCACCTAAGAGAGTTGAATCTATGTTGAGATTCAGCGAGTCAGAAACACGTTTCTTCTAGGAGCTGCGTTGGGATATTCCCGAGTGAATGGGACCATAGGCTGTACAGAGAAATATCTGCTTCTAAAACCAAAACGGAGCTATCTAAGTGAATGGTTGTCAATGTGTGCATTCAACTGACAGAGTTAAACTCACGTGTGGATTCAGCGGTTTGCAAACCATTTCTGTGCAGAATCCCAAAACCGGTATGTCCAGCCCAATGCCGGCATTCGTACTAAACAGCAGGAAACTTCGTCTAAAACTCAGGAGAAACGTTTCCTTGAAACTGCTCTGCTGTGCGTTCGTTCACCTAAGAGAGTTGAATCTATGTTGAGATTCAGCGAGTCAGAAACACGTTTCTTCTAGGAGCTGCGTTGGGATATTCCCGAGTGAATGGGACCATAGGCTGTACAGAGAAATATCTGCTTCTAAAACCAAAAGTGTGCTATCAAACTGAATGGTTGTCAATGTGTGCATTCAACTGACAGAGTTAAACTCACGTGTGGATTCAGCGGTTTGCAAACCCTTTCTGTGCAGAATCCCAAAACCGGTATTTCCAGCCCAATGCCGGCATACGTACTAAACAGCAGGAAACTTCGTCTAAGACTCAGGAGAGACGCTTCCTTGAAACTGCTCTGCTGTGCGTTCGTTCACCTAAGAGAGTTGAATCTATGTTGAGATTCAGCGAGTCAGAAACACGTTTCTTCTAGGAGGTGCGTTGGGATATTCCCGAGCGAATGGGGCCATAGGCTGTACAGAGAAATATCTGCTTCTAAATCCAAAAGTGTGCTATCAAACTGAATGGTTGTCAATGTGTGCATTCAACTGACAGAGTTAAACTCACGTGTGGATTCAGCGGTTTGCAAACCCTTTCTGTGCAGAATCCCAAAACCGGTATGTCCAGCCCAATGCCGGCATACGTACTAAACAGCAGGAAACTTCGTCTAAAACTCAGGAGAAACGTTTCCTTGAAACTGCTCTGCTGTGCGTTCGTTCACCTAAGAGAGTTGAATCTATGTTGAGATTCAGCGAGTCAGAAACACGTTTCTTCTAGGAGCTGCGTTGGGATATTCCCGAGTGAATGGGACCATAGGCTGTACAGAGAAATATCTGCTTCTAAAACCAAAAGTGTGCTATCAAACTGAATGGTTGTCAATGTGTGCATTCAACTGACAGAGTTAAACTCACGTGTGGATTCAGCGGTTTGCAAACCCTTTCTGTGCAGAATCCCAAAACCGGTATTTCCAGCCCAATGCCGGCATACGTACTAAACAGCAGGAAACTTCGTCTAAAACTCAGGAGAAACGTTTCCTTGAAACTGCTCTGCTGTGCGTTCTTTCACCTAAGAGAGTTGAATCTATGTTGAGATTCAGCGAGTCAGAAACACGTTTCTTCTAGGAGCTGCGTTGGGATATTCCCGAGTGAATGGGACCATAGGCTGTACAGAGAAATATCTGCTTCTAAAACCAAACCGGAGCTATCTAAGTGAATGGTTGTCAATGTGTGCATTCAACTGACAGAGTTAAACTCACGTGTGGATTCAGCGGTTTGCAAACCCTTTCTGTGCAGAATCCCATAACCGGTATTTCCAGCCCAATGCCGGCATACGTACTAAACAGCAGGAAACTTCGTCTAAAACTCAGGAGAAACGTTTCCTTGAAACTGCTCTGCTGTGCGTTCGTTCACCTAAGAGAGTTGAATCTATGTTGAGATTCAGCGAGTCAGAAACACGTTTCTTCTAGGAGCTGCGTTGGGATATTCCCGAGTGAATGGGACCATAGGCTGTACAGAGAAATATCTGCTTCTAAAACCAAAACGGAGCTATCTAACTGAATCGTTGTGAATGTGTGCATTCAACTGACAGAGTTAAACTCACGTGTGGATTCAGCGGTTTGCAAACCCTTTCTGTGCAGAATCCCAAAACCGGTATTTCCAGCCCAATGCCGGCATCCGTACTAAACAGTAGGAAACTTCGTCTAAAACTCAGGAGAAACGTTTCCTTGAAACTGCTCTGCTGTGCGTTCGTTCACCTAAGAGAGTTGAATCTATGTTGAGATTCAGCGAGTCAGAAACACGTTTCTTCTTGGAGCTGCGTTGGGATATTCCCGAGTGAATGGGACCATAGGCTGTACAGAGAAATATCTGCTCCTACAACCAAAAGGGTGGTATCTAACTGAATGGTTGTCAATGTGTGCATTCAACTGACAGAGTTAAACTCACGTGTGGATTCAGCGGTTTACAAACCCTTTCTGTGCAGGATCCCAAAACCGGTAATACCAGCTCAATGCCGGCATCCGTACTAAACAGCAGGAAACTTCGTCTAAAACTCAGGAGAAACGTTTCCTTGAAACTGCTCTGCTGTGCGTTCGTTCACCTAAGAGAGTTGAATCTATGTTGAGATTCAACGAGTCAGAAACACGTTTCTTCTAGGAGGTGCGTTGGGATATTCCCGAGTGAATGGGACCATAGGCTGTACAGAGAAATATCTGCTTCTAAATCCAAAAGTGTGCTATCAAACTGAATGGTTGTCAATGTGTGCATTCAACTGACAGAGTTAAACTCACGTGTGGATTCAGCGGTTTGCAAACCCTTTCTGTGCAGAATCCCAAAACCGGTATGTCCAGCCCAATGCCGGCATACGTACTAAACAGCAGGAAACTTCGTCTAAAACTCAGGAGAAACGTTTCCTTGAAACTGCTCTGCTGTGCGTTCGTTCACCTAAGAGAGTTGAATCTATGTTGAGATTCAGCGAGTCAGAAACACGTTTCTTCTTGGAGCTGCGTTGGGATATTCCCGAGTGAATGGGACCATAGGCTGTACAGAGAAATATCTGCTTCTAAAACCAAAAGTGTGCTATCAACTGAATGGTTGTCAATGTGTGCATTCAACTGACAGAGTTAAACTCACGTTTGGATTCAGCGGTTTGCAAACCCTTTCTGTGCAGAATCCCAAAACCGGTATTTCCAGCCCAATGCCGGCATCCGTACTAAACAGCAGGAAACTTCGTCTAAAACTCAGGAGAAACGTTTCCTTGAAACTGCTCTGCTGTGCGTTCGATCACCAAAGAGAGTTGAATCTATGTTAAGATTCAGCGAGTCAGAAACACGTTTCTTCTAGGAGCTGCGTTGGGATATTCCCGAGAGAATGGGACCATAGGCTGTACAGAGAAATATCTGCTTCTAAAACCAAAACGGAGCTATCTAAGTGAATGGTTGTCAATGTGTGCATTCAACTGACAGAGTTAAACTCACGTGTGGATTCAACGGTTTCCAAACCATTTCTGTGCAGAATCCCAAAACCGGTATGTCAGCCCAATGCCGGCATCCGTACTAAACAGTAGGAAACTTCGTCTAAAACTCAGGAGAAACGTTTCCTTGAAACTGCTCTGCTGTGCGTTCGTTCACCTAAGAGAGTTGAATCTATGTTGAGATTCAGCGAGTCAGAAACACGTTTCTTCTAGGAGCTGCGTTGGGATATTCCCGAGTGAATGGGACCATAGGCTGTACAGAGAAATATCTGCTTCTAAAACCAAAACGGAGCTATCTAACTGAATGGTTGTCAATGTGTGCATTCAACTGACAGAGTTAAACTCACGTGTGGATTCAGCGGTTTGCAAACCCTTTCTGTGCAGAATCCCAAAACCGGTATTTCCAGCCCAATGCCGGCATACGTACTAAACAGCAGGAAACTTCGTCTAAAACTCAGGAGAAACGTTTCCTTGAAACTGCTCTGCTGTGCGTTCGTTCACCTAAGAGAGTTGAATCTATGTTGAGATTCAGCGATTCAGAAACACGTTTCTTCTAGGAGCTGCGTTGGGATATTCCCGAGTGAATGGGACCATAGGCTGTACAGAGAAATATCTGCTTCTAAAACCAAAAGTGTGCTATCAAACTGAATGGTTGTCAATGTGTGCATTCAACTGACAGAGTTAAACTCACGTGTGGATTCAGCGGTTTGCAAACCCTTTCTGTGCAGAATCCCAAAACCGGTATTTCCAGCCCAATGCCGGCATACGTACTAAACAGCAGGAAACTTCGTCTAAGACTCAGGAGAGAGGTTTCCTTGAAACTGCTCTGCTGTGCGTTCGTTCACCTAAGAGAGTTGAATCTATGTTGAGATTCAGCGAGTCAGAAACACGTTTCTTCTAGGAGCTGCGTTGGGATATTCCCGAGTGAATGGGACCATAGGCTGTACAGAGAAATATCTGCTTCTAAAACCAAAAGTGTGCTATCAAACTGAATGGTTGTCAATGTGTGCATTCAACTGACAGAGTTAAACTCACGTGTGGATTCAGCGGTTTGCACACCATTTCTGTGCAGAATCCCAAAACCGGTATGTCCAGCCCAATGCCGGCATCCGTACTAAACAGTAGGAAACTTCGTCTAAAACTCAGGAGAAACGTTTCCTTGAAACTGCTCTGCTGTGCGTTCGTTCACCTAAGAGAGTTGAATCTATGTTGAGATTCAGCGAGTCAGAAACACGTTTCTTCTAGGAGCTGCGTTGGGATATTCCCGAGTGAATGGGACCATAGGCTGTACAGAGAAATATCTGCTTCTAAAACCAAAACGGAGCTATCTAAGTGAATGGTTGTCAATGTGTGCATTCAACTGACAGAGTTAAACTCACGTGTGGATTCAGCGGTTTGCAAACCATTTCTGTGCAGAATCCCAAAACCGGTATGTCCAGCCCAATGCCGGCATTCGTACTAAACAGCAGGAAACTTCGTCTAAAACTCAGGAGAAACGTTTCCTTGAAACTGCTCTGCTGTGCGTTCGTTCACCTAAGAGAGTTGAATCTATGTTGAGATTCAGCGAGTCAGAAACACGTTTCTTCTAGGAGCTGCGTTGGGATATTCCCGAGTGAATGGGACCATAGGCTGTACAGAGAAATATCTGCTTCTAAAACCAAAAGTGTGCTATCAAACTGAATGGTTGTCAATGTGTGCATTCAACTGACAGAGTTAAACTCACGTGTGGATTCAGCGGTTTGCAAACCCTTTCTGTGCAGAATCCCAAAACCGGTATTTCCAGCCCAATGCCGGCATACGTACTAAACAGCAGGAAACTTCGTCTAAGACTCAGGAGAGACGCTTCCTTGAAACTGCTCTGCTGTGCGTTCGTTCACCTAAGAGAGTTGAATCTATGTTGAGATTCAGCGAGTCAGAAACACGTTTCTTCTAGGAGGTGCGTTGGGATATTCCCGAGCGAATGGGACCATAGGCTGTACAGAGAAATATCTGCTTCTAAATCCAAAAGTGTGCTATCAAACTGAATGGTTGTCAATGTGTGCATTCAACTGACAGAGTTAAACTCACGTGTGGATTCAGCGGTTTGCAAACCCTTTCTGTGCAGAATCCCAAAACCGGTATGTCCAGCCCAATGCCGGCATACGTACTAAACAGCAGGAAACTTCGTCTAAAACTCAGGAGAAACGTTTCCTTGAAACTGCTCTGCTGTGCCTTCGTTCACCTAAGAGAGTTGAATCTATGTTGAGATTCAGCGAGTCAGAAACACGTTTCTTCTAGGAGCTGCGTTGGGATATTCCCGAGTGAATGGGACCATAGGCTGTACAGAGAAATATCTGATTCTAAAACCAAAAGTGTGCTATCAAACTGAATGGTTGTCAATGTGTGCATTCAACTGACAGAGTTAAACTCACGTGTGGATTCAGCGGTTTGCAAACCCTTTCTGTGCAGAATCCCAAAACCGGTATTTCCAGCCCAATGCCGGCATACGTACTAAACAGCAGGAAACTTCGTCTAAAACTCAGGAGAAACGTTTCCTTGAAACTGCTCTGCTGTGCGTTCTTTCACCTAAGAGAGTTGAATCTATGTTGAGATTCATGGAGTCAGAAACACGTTTCTTCTAGGAGCTGCGTTGGGATATTCCCGAGTGAATGGGACCATAGGCTGTACAGAGAAATATCTGCTTCTAAAACCAAAACGGAGCTATCTAAGTGAATGGTTGTCAATGTGTGCATTCAACTGACAGAGTTAAACTCACGTGTGGATTCAGCGGTTTGCAAACCCTTTCTGTGCAGAATCCCATAACCGGTATTTCCAGCCCAATGCCGGCATACGTACTAAACAGCAGGAAACTTCGTCTAAAACTCAGGAGAAACGTTTCCTTGAAACTGCTCTGCTGTGCGTTCGTTCACCTAAGAGAGTTGAATCTATGTTGAGATTCAGCGAGTCAGAAACACGTTTCTTCTAGGAGCTGCGTTGGGATATTCCCGAGTGAATGGGACCATAGGCTGTACAGAGAAATATCTGCTTCTAAAACCAAAACGGAGCTATCTAACTGAATCGTTGTGAATGTGTGCATTCAACTGACAGAGTTAAACTCACGTGTGGATTCAGCGGTTTGCAAACCCTTTCTGTGCAGAATCCCAAAACCGGTATTTCCAGCCCAATGCCGGCATCCGTACTAAACAGTAGGAAACTTCGTCTAAAACTCAGGAGAAACGTTTCCTTGAAACTGCTCTGCTGTGCGTTCGTTCACCTAAGAGAGTTGAATCTATGTTGAGATTCAGCGAGTCAGAAACACGTTTCTTCTTGGAGCTGCGTTGGGATATTCCCGAGTGAATGGGACCATAGGCTGTACAGAGAAATATCTGCTCCTACAACCAAAAGGGTGGTATCTAACTGAATGGTTGTCAATGTGTGCATTCAACTGACAGAGTTAAACTCACGTTTGGATTCAGCGGTTTACAAACCCTTTCTGTGCAGGATCCCAAAACCGGTAATACCAGCTCAATGCCGGCATCCGTACTAAACAGCAGGAAACTTCGTCTAAAACTCAGGAGAAACGTTTCCTTGAAACTGCTCTGCTGTGCGTTCGTTCACCTAAGAGAGTTGAATCTATGTTGAGATTCAACGTGTCAGAAACACGTTTCTTCTAGGAGGTGTGTTGGGATATTCCCGAGTGAATGGGACCATAGGCTGTACAGAGAAATATCTGCTTCTAAATCCAAAAGTGTGCTATCAATCTGAATGGTTGTCAATGTGTGCATTCAACTGACAGAGTTAAACTCACGTGTGGATTCAGCGGTTTGCAAACCCTTTCTGTGCAGAATCCCAAAACCGGTATGTCCAGCCCAATGCCGGCATACGTACTAAACAGCAGGAAACTTCGTCTAAAACTCAGGAGAAACGTTTCCTTGAAACTGCTCTGCTGTGCGTTCGTTCACCTAAGAGAGTTGAATCTATGTTGAGATTCAGCGAGTCAGAAACACGTTTCTTCTTGGAGCTGCGTTGGGATATTCCCGAGTGAATGGGACCATAGGCTGTACAGAGAAATATCTGCTTCTAAAACCAAAAGTGTGCTATCAACTGAATGGTTGTCAATGTGTGCATTCAACTGACAGAGTTAAACTCACGTGTGGATTCAGCGGTTTGCAAACCCTTTCTGTGCAGAATCCCAAAACCGGTATTTCCAGCCCAATGCCGGCATCCGTACTAAACAGCAGGAAACTTCGTCTAAAACTCAGGAGAAACGTTTCCTTGAAACTGCTCTGCTGTGCGTTCGATCACCAAAGAGAGTTGAATCTATGTTAAGATTCAGCGAGTCAGAAACACGTTTCTTCTAGGAGCTGCGTTGGGATATTCCCGAGTGAATGGGACCATAGGCTGTACAGAGAAATATCTGCTTCTAAAACCAAAACGGAGCTATCTAAGTGAATGGTTGTCAATGTGTGCATTCAACTGACAGAGTTAAACTCACGTGTGGATTCAGCGGTTTCCAAACCATTTCTGTGCAGAATCCCAAAACCGGTATGTCAGCCCAATGCCGGCATCCGTACTAAACAGTAGGAAACTTCGTCTAAAACTCAGGAGAAACGTTTCCTTGAAACTGCTCTGCTGTGCGTTCGTTCACCTAAGAGAGTTGAATCTATGTTGAGATTCAGCGAGTCAGAAACACGTTTCTTCTAGGAGCTGCGTTGGGATATTCCCGAGTGAATGGGACCATAGGCTGTACAGAGAAATATCTGCTTCTAAAACCAAAACGGAGCTATCTAACTGAATGGTTGTCAATGTGTGCATTCAACTGACAGAGTTAAACTCACGTGTGGATTCAGCGGTTTGCAAACCCTTTCTGTGCAGAATCCCAAAACCGGTATTTCCAGCCCAATGCCGGCATACGTACTAAACAGCAGGAAACTTCGTCTAAAACTCAGGAGAAACGTTTCCTTGAAACTGCTCTGCTGTGCGTTCGTTCACCTAAGAGAGTTGAATCTATGTTGAGATTCAGCGAGTCAGAAACACGTTTCTTCTAGGAGCTGCGTTGGGATATTCCCGAGTGAATGGGACCATAGGCTGTACAGAGAAATATCTGCTTCTAAAACCAAAAGTGTGCTATCAAACTGAATGGTTGTCAATGTGTGCATTCAACTGACAGAGTTAAACTCACGTGTGGATTCAGCGGTTTGCACACCATTTCTGTGCAGAATCCCAAAACCGGTATTTCCAGCCCAATGCCGGCATCCGTACTATACAGTAGGAAACTTCGTCTAAAACTCAGGAGAAACGTTTCCTTGAAACTGCTCTGCTGTGCGTTCGTTCACCTAAGAGAGTTGAATCTATGTTGAGATTCAGCGAGTCAGAAACACGTTTCTTCTAGGAGCTGCGTTGGGATATTCCCGAGTGAATGGGACCATAGGCTGTACAGAGAAATATCTGCTTCTAAAACCAAAAGTGTGCTATCAAACTGAATGGTTGTCAATGTGTGCATTCAACTGACAGAGTTAAACTCACGTGTGGATTCAGCGGTTTGCAAACCCTTTCTGTGCAGAATCCCAAAACCGGTATTTCCAGCCCAATGCCGGCATACGTACTAAACAGCAGGAAACTTCGTCTAAGACTCAGGAGAGAGGTTTCCTTGAAACTGCTCTGCTGTGCGTTCGTTCACCTAAGAGAGTTGAATCTATGTTGAGATTCAGCGAGTCAGAAACACGTTTCTTCTAGGAGCTGCGTTGGGATATTCCCGAGTGAATGGGACCATAGGCTGTACAGAGAAATATCTGCTTCTAAAACCAAAAGTGTGCTATCAAACTGAATGGTTGTCAATGTGTGCATTCAACTGACAGAGTTAAACTCACGTGTGGATTCAGCGGTTTGCACACCATTTCTGTGCAGAATCCCAAAACCGGTATGTCCAGCCCAATGCCGGCATCCGTACTAAACAGTAGGAAACTTCGTCTACAACTCAGGAGAAACGTTTCCTTGAAACTGCTCGGCTGTGCGTTCGTTCACCTAAGAGAGTTGAATCTATGTTGAGATTCAGCGAGTCAGAAACACGTTTCTTCTAGGAGCTGCGTTGGGATATTCCCGAGTGAATGGGACCATAGGCTGTACAGAGAAATATCTGCTTCTAAAACCAAAACGGAGCTATCTAAGTGAATGGTTGTCAATGTGTGCATTCAACTGACAGAGTTAAACTCACGTGTGGATTCAGCGGTTTGCAAACCATTTCTGTGCAGAATCCCAAAACCGGTATGTCCAGCCCAATGCCGGCATTCGTACTAAACAGCAGGAAACTTCGTCTAAAACTCAGGAGAAACGTTTCCTTGAAACTGCTCTGCTGTGCGTTCGTTCACCTAAGAGAGTTGAATCTATGTTGAGATTCAGCGAGTCAGAAACACGTTTCTTCTAGGAGCTGCGTTGGGATATTCCCGAGTGAATGGGACCATAGGCTGTACAGAGAAATATCTGCTTCTAAAACCAAAAGTGTGCTATCAAACTGAATGGTTGTCAATGTGTGCATTCAACTGACAGAGTTAAACTCACGTGTGGATTCAGCGGTTTGCAAACCCTTTCTGTGCAGAATCCCAAAACCGGTATTTCCAGCCCAATGCCGGCATACGTACTAAACAGCAGGAAACTTCGTCTAAGACTCAGGAGAGACGTTTCCTTGAAACTGCTCTGCTGTGCGTTCGTTCACCTAAGAGAGTTGAATCTATGTTGAGATTCAGCGAGTCAGAAACACGTTTCTTCTAGGAGGTGCGTTGGGATATTCCCGAGCGAATGGGACCATAGGCTGTACAGAGAAATATCTGCTTCTAAATCCAAAAGTGTGCTATCAAACTGAATGGTTGTCAATGTGTGCATTCAACTGACAGAGTTAAACTCACGTGTGGATTCAGCGGTTTGCAAACCCTTTCTGTGCAGAATCCCAAAACCGGTATGTCCAGCCCAATGCCGGCATATGTACTAAACAGCAGGAAACTTCGTCTAAAACTCAGGAGAAACGTTTCCTTGAAACTGCTCTGCTGTGCGTTCGTTCACCTAAGAGAGTTGAATCTATGTTGAGATTCAGCGAGTCAGAAACACGTTTCTTCTAGGAGCTGCGTTGGGATATTCCCGAGTGAATGGGACCATAGGCTGTACAGAGAAATATCTGCTTCTAAAACCAAAAGTGTGCTATCAAACTGAATGGTTGTCAATGTGTGCATTCAACTGACAGAGTTAAACTCACGTGTGGATTCAACGGTTTCCAAACCATTTCTGTGCAGAATCCCAAAACCGGTATGTCAGCCCAATGCCGGCATCCGTACTAAACAGTAGGAAACTTCGTCTAAAACTCAGGAGAAACGTTTCCTTGAAACTGCTCTGCTGTGCGTTCGTTCACCTAAGAGAGTTGAATCTATGTTGAGATTCAGCGAGTCAGAAACACGTTTCTTCTAGGAGCTGCGTTGGGATATTCCCGAGTGAATGGGACCATAGGCTGTACAGAGAAATATCTGCTTCTAAAACCAAAACGGAGCTATCTAACTGAATGGTTGTCAATGTGTGCATTCAACTGACAGAGTTAAACTCACGTGTGGATTCAGCGGTTTGCAAACCCTTTCTGTGCAGAATCCCAAAACCGGTATTTCCAGCCCAATGCCGGCATACGTACTAAACAGCAGGAAACTTCGTCTAAAACTCAGGAGAAACGTTTCCTTGAAACTGCTCTGCTGTGCGTTCGTTCACCTAAGAGAGTTGAATCTATGTTGAGATTCAGCGAGTCAGAAACACGTTTCTTCTAGGAGCTGCGTTGGGATATTCCCGAGTGAATGGGACCATAGGCTGTACAGAGAAATATCTGCTTCTAAAACCAAAAGTGTGCTATCAAACTGAATGGTTGTCAATGTGTGCATTCAACTGACAGAGTTAAACTCACGTGTGGATTCAGCGGTTTGCAAACCCTTTCTGTGCAGAATCCCAAAACCGGTATTTCCAGCCCAATGCCGGCATACGTACTAAACAGCAGGAAACTTCGTCTAAGACTCAGGAGAGAGGTTTCCTTGAAACTGCTCTGCTGTGCGTTCGTTCACCTAAGAGAGTTGAATCTATGTTGAGATTCAGCGAGTCAGAAACACGTTTCTTCTAGGAGCTGCGTTGGGATATTCCCGAGTGAATGGGACCATAGGCTGTACAGAGAAATATCTGCTTCTAAAACCAAAACGGAGCTATCTAAGTGAATGGTTGTCAATGTATGCATTCAACTGACAGAGTTAAACTCACGTGTGGATTCAGCGGTTTGCAAACCATTTCTGTGCAGAATCCCAAAACCGGTATGTCCAGCCCAATGCCGGCATTCGTACTAAACAGCAGGAAACTTCGTCTAAAACTCAGGAGAAACGTTTCCTTGAAACTGCTCTGCTGTGCGTTCGTTCACCTAAGAGAGTTGAATCTATGTTGAGATTCAGCGAGTCAGAAACACGTTTCTTCTTGGAGCTGCGTTGGGATATTCCCGAGTGAATGGGACCATAGGCTGTACAGAGAAATATCTGCTTCTAAAACCAAAAGTGTGCTATCAAACTGAATGGTTGTCAATGTGTGCATTCAACTGACAGAGTTAAACTCACGTGTGGATTCAGCGGTTTGCAAACCCTTTCTGTGCAGAATCCCAAAACCGGTATTTCCAGCCCAATGCCGGCATACGTACTAAACAGCAGGAAACTTCGTCTAAGACTCAGGAGAGACGTTTCCTTGAAACTGCTCTGCTGTGCGTTCGTTCACCTAAGAGAGTTGAATCTATGTTGAGATTCAGCGAGTCAGAAACACGTTTCTTCTAGGAGCTGCGTTGGGATATTCCCGAGCGAATGGGACCATAGGCTGTACAGAGAAATATCTGCTTCTAAATCCAAAAGTGTGCTATCAAACTGAATGGTTGTCAATGTGTGCATTCAACTGACAGAGTTAAACTCACGTGTGGATTCAGCGGTTTGCAAACCCTTTCTGTGCAGAATCCCAAAACCGGTATGTCCAGCCCAATGCCGGCATATGTACTAAACAGCAGGAAACTTCGTCTAAAACTCAGGAGAAACGTTTCCTTGAAACTGCTCTGCTGTGCGTTCGTTCACCTAAGAGAGTTGAATCTATGTTGAGATTCAGCGAGTCAGAAACACGTTTCTTCTAGGAGCTGCGTTGGGATATTCCCGAGTGAATGGGACCATAGGCTGTACAGAGAAATATCTGCTTCTAAAACCAAAAGTGTGCTATCAAACTGAATGGTTGTCAATGTGTGCATTCAACTGACAGAGTTAAACTCACGTGTGGATTCAGCGGTTTGCAAACCCTTTCTGTGCAGAATCCCAAAACCGGTATTTCCAGCCCAATGCCGGCATACGTACTAAACAGCAGGAAACTTCGTCTAAAACTCAGGAGAAACGTTTCCTTGAAACTGCTCTGCTGTGCGTTCTTTCACCTAAGAGAGTTGAATCTATGTTGAGATTCAGCGAGTCAGAAACACGTTTCTTCTAGGAGCTGCGTTGGGATATTCCCGAGTGAATGGGACCATAGGCTGTACAGAGAAATATCTGCTTCTAAAACCAAAACGGAGCTATCTAAGTGAATGGTTGTCAATGTGTGCATTCAACTGACAGAGTTAAACTCACGTGTGGATTCAGCGGTTTGCAAACCCTTTCTGTGCAGAATCCCCAAACCGGTATTTCCAGCCCAATGCCGGCATACGTACTAAACAGCAGGAAACTTCGTCTAAAACTCAGGAGAAACGTTTCCTTGAAACTGCTCTGCTGTGCGTTCGTTCACCTAAGAGAGTTGAATCTATGTTGAGATTCAGCGAGTCAGAAACACGTTTCTTCTAGGAGCTGCGTTGGGATATTCCCGAGTGAATGGGACCATAGGCTGTACAGAGAAATATCTGCTTCTAAAACCAAAACGGAGCTATCTAACTGAATCGTTGTGAATGTGTGCATTCAACTGACAGAGTTAAACTCACGTGTGGATTCAGCGGTTTGCAAACCCTTTCTGTGCAGAATCCCAAAACCGGTATTTCCAGCCCAATGCCGGCATCCGTACTAAACAGTAGGAAACTTCGTCTAAAACTCAGGAGAAACGTTTCCTTGAAACTGCTCTGCTGTGCGTTCGTTCACCTAAGAGAGTTGAATCTATGTTGAGATTCAGCGAGTCAGAAACACGTTTCTTCTTGGAGCTGCGTTGGGATATTCCCGAGTGAATGGGACCATAGGCTGTACAGAGAAATATCTGCTCCTACAACCAAAAGGGTGGTATCTAACTGAATGGTTGTCAATGTGTGCATTCAACTGACAGAGTTAAACTCACGTTTGGATTCAGCGGTTTACAAACCCTTTCTGTGCAGGATCCCAAAACCGGTAATACCAGCTCAATGCCGGCATCCGTACTAAACAGCAGGAAACTTCGTCTAAAACTCAGGAGAAACGTTTCCTTGAAACTGCTCTGCTGTGCGTTCGTTCACCTAAGAGAGTTGAATCTATGTTGAGATTCAACGAGTCAGAAACACGTTTCTTCTAGGAGGTGCGTTGGGATATTCCCGAGTGAATGGGACCATAGGCTGTACAGAGAAATATCTGCTTCTAAATCCAAAAGTGTGCTATCAAACTGAATGGTTGTCAATGTGTGCATTCAACTGACAGAGTTAAACTCACGTGTGGATTCAGCGGTTTGCAAACCCTTTCTGTGCAGAATCCCAAAACCGGTATGTCCAGCCCAATGCCGGCATACGTACTAAACAGCAGGAAACTTCGTCTAAAACTCAGGAGAAACGTTTCCTTGAAACTGCTCTGCTGTGCGTTCGTTCACCTAAGAGAGTTGAATCTATGTTGAGATTCAGCGAGTCAGAAACACGTTTCTTCTTGGAGCTGCGTTGGGATATTCCCGAGTGAATGGGACCATAGGCTGTACAGAGAAATATCTGCTTCTAAAACCAAAAGTGTGCTATCAAACTGAATGGTTGTCAATGTGTGCATTCAACTGACAGAGTTAAACTCACGTGTGGATTCAGCGGTTTGCAAACCCTTTCTGTGCAGAATCCCAAAACCGGTATTTCCAGCCCAATGCCGGCATCCGTACTAAACAGCAGGAAACTTCGTCTAAAACTCAGGAGAAACGTTTCCTTGAAACTGCTCTGCTGTGCGTTCGATCACCAAAGAGAGTTGAATCTATGTTGAGATTCAGCGAGTCAGAAACACGTTTCTTCTAGGAGCTGCGTTGGGATATTCCCGAGTGAATGGGACCATAGGCTGTACAGAGAAATATCTGCTTCTAAAACCAAAACGGAGCTATCTAAGTGAATGGTTGTCAATGTGTGCATTCAACTGACAGAGTTAAACTCACGTGTGGATTCAGCGGTTTCCAAACCATTTCTGTGCAGAATCCCAAAACCGGTATGTCAGCCCAATGCCGGCATCCGTACTAAACAGTAGGAAACTTCGTCTAAAACTCAGGAGAAACGTTTCCTTGAAACTGCTCTGCTGTGCGTTCGTTCACCTAAGAGAGTTGAATCTATGTTGAGATTCAGCGAGTCAGAAACACGTTTCTTCTAGGAGCTGCGTTGGGATATTCCCGAGTGAATGGGACCATAGGCTGTACAGAGAAATATCTGCTTCTAAAACCAAAACGGAGCTATCTAACTGAATGGTTGTCAATGTGTGCATTCAACTGACAGAGTTAAACTCACGTGTGGATTCAGCGGTTTGCAAACCCTTTCTGTGCAGAATCCCAAAACCGGTATTTCCAGCCCAATGCCGGCATACGTACTAAACAGCAGGAAACTTCGTCTAAAACTCAGGAGAAACGTTTCCTTGAAACTGCTCTGCTGTGCGTTCGTTCACCTAAGAGAGTTGAATCTATGTTGAGATTCAGCGAGTCAGAAACACGTTTCTTCTAGGAGCTGCGTTGGGATATTCCCGAGTGAATGGGACCATAGGCTGTACAGAGAAATATCTGCTTCTAAAACCAAAAGTGTGCTATCAAACTGAATGGTTGTCAATGTGTGCATTCAACTGACAGAGTTAAACTCACGTGTGGATTCAGCGGTTTGCACACCATTTCTGTGCAGAATCCCAAAACCGGTATTTCCAGCCCAATGCCGGCATCCGTACTATACAGTAGGAAACTTCGTCTAAAACTCAGGAGAAACGTTTCCTTGAAACTGCTCTGCTGTGCGTTCGTTCACCTAAGAGAGTTGAATCTATGTTGAGATTCAGCGAGTCAGAAACACGTTTCTTCTAGGAGCTGCGTTGGGATATTCCCGAGTGAATGGGACCATAGGCTGTACAGAGAAATATCTGCTTCTAAAACCAAAAGTGTGCTATCAAACTGAATGGTTGTCAATGTGTGCATTCAACTGACAGAGTTAAACTCACGTGTGGATTCAGCGGTTTGCAAACCCTTTCTGTGCAGAATCCCAAAACCGGTATTTCCAGCCCAATGCCGGCATACGTACTAAACAGCAGGAAACTTCGTCTAAGACTCAGGAGAGAGGTTTCCTTGAAACTGCTCTGCTGTGCGTTCGTTCACCTAAGAGAGTTGAATCTATGTTGAGATTCAGCGAGTCAGAAACACGTTTCTTCTAGGAGCTGCGTTGGGATATTCCCGAGTGAATGGGACCATAGGCTGTACAGAGAAATATCTGCTTCTAAAACCAAAAGTGTGCTATCAAACTGAATGGTTGTCAATGTGTGCATTCAACTGACAGAGTTAAACTCACGTGTGGATTCAGCGGTTTGCACACCATTTCTGTGCAGAATCCCAAAACCGGTATGTCCAGCCCAATGCCGGCATCCGTACTAAACAGTAGGAAACTTCGTCTACAACTCAGGAGAAACGTTTCCTTGAAACTGCTCTGCTGTGCGTTCGTTCACCTAAGAGAGTTGAATCTATGTTGAGATTCAGCGAGTCAGAAACACGTTTCTTCTAGGAGCTGCGTTGGGATATTCCCGAGTGAATGGGACCATAGGCTGTACAGAGAAATATCTGCTTCTAAAACCAAAACGGAGCTATCTAAGTGAATGGTTGTCAATGTGTGCATTCAACTGACAGAGTTAAACTCACGTGTGGATTCAGCGGTTTGCAAACCATTTCTGTGCAGAATCTCAAAACCGGTATGTCCAGCCCAATGCCGGCATTCGTACTAAACAGCAGGAAACTTCGTCTAAAACTCAGGAGAAACGTTTCCTTGAAACTGCTCTGCTGTGCGTTCGTTCACCTAAGAGAGTTGAATCTATGTTGAGATTCAGCGAGTCAGAAACACGTTTCTTCTAGGAGCTGCGTTGGGATATTCCCGAGTGAATGGGACCATAGGCTGTACAGAGAAATATCTGCTTCTAAAACCAAAAGTGTGCTATCAAACTGAATGGTTGTCAATGTGTGCATTCAACTGACAGAGTTAAACTCACGTGTGGATTCAGCGGTTTGCAAACCCTTTCTGTGCAGAATCCCAAAACCGGTATTTCCAGCCCAATGCCGGCATATGTACTAAACAGCAGGAAACTTCGTCTAAGACTCAGGAGAGACGTTTCCTTGAAACTGCTCTGCTGTGCGTTCGTTCACCTAAGAGAGTTGAATCTATGTTGAGATTCAGCGAGTCAGAAACACGTTTCTTCTAGGAGGTGCGTTGGGATATTCCCGAGCGAATGGGACCATAGGCTGTACAGAGAAATATCTGCTTCTAAATCCAAAAGTGTGCTATCAAACTGAATGGTTGTCAATGTGTGCATTCAACTGACAGAGTTAAACTCACGTGTGGATTCAGCGGTTTGCAAACCCTTTCTGTGCAGAATCCCAAAACCGGTATGTCCAGCCCAATGCCGGCATATATACTAAACAGCAGGAAACTTCGTCTAAAACTCAGGAGAAACGTTTCCTTGAAACTGCTCTGCTGTGCGTTCGTTCACCTAAGAGAGTTGAATCTATGTTGAGATTCAGCGAGTCAGAAACACGTTTCTTCTAGGAGCTGCGTTGGGATATTCCCGAGTGAATGGGACCATAGGCTGTACAGAGAAATATCTGCTTCTAAAACCAAAAGTGTGCTATCAAACTGAATGGTTGTCAATGTGTGCATTCAACTGACAGAGTTAAACTCACGTGTGGATTCAGCGGTTTGCAAACCCTTTCTGTGCAGAATCCCAAAACCGGTATTTCCAGCCCAATGCCGGCATACGTACTAAACAGCAGGAAACTTCGTCTAAAACTCAGGAGAAACGTTTCCTTGAAACTGCTCTGCTGTGCGTTCTTTCACCTAAGAGAGTTGAATCTATGTTGAGATTCAGCGAGTCAGAAACACGTTTCTTCTAGGAGCTGCGTTGGGATATTCCCGAGTGAATGGGACCATAGGCTGTACAGAGAAATATCTGCTTCTAAAACCAAACCGGAGCTATCTAAGTGAATGGTTGTCAATGTGTGCATTCAACTGACAGAGTTAAACTCACGTGTGGATTCAGCGGTTTGCAAACCCTTTCTGTGCAGAATCCCATAACCGGTATTTCCAGCCCAATGCCGGCATACGTACTAAACAGCAGGAAACTTCGTCTAAAACTCAGGAGAAACGTTTCCTTGAAACTGCTCTGCTGTGCGTTCGTTCACCTAAGAGAGTTGAATCTATGTTGAGATTCAGCGAGTCAGAAACACGTTTCTTCTAGGAGCTGCGTTGGGATATTCCCGAGTGAATGGGACCATAGGCTGTACAGAGAAATATCTGCTTCTAAAACCAAAACGGAGCTATCTAACTGAATCGTTGTGAATGTGTGCATTCAACTGACAGAGTTAAACTCACGTGTGGATTCAGCGGTTTGCAAACCCTTTCTGTGCAGAATCCCAAAACCGGTATTTCCAGCCCAATGCCGGCATCCGTACTAAACAGTAGGAAACTTCGTCTAAAACTCAGGAGAAACGTTTCCTTGAAACTGCTCTGCTGTGCGTTCGTTCACCTAAGAGAGTTGAATCTATGTTGAGATTCAGCGAGTCAGAAACACGTTTCTTCTTGGAGCTGCGTTGGGATATTCCCGAGTGAATGGGACCATAGGCTGTACAGAGAAATATCTGCTCCTACAACCAAAAGGGTGGTATCTAACTGAATGGTTGTCAATGTGTGCATTCAACTGACAGAGTTAAACTCACGTTTGGATTCAGCGGTTTACAAACCCTTTCTGTGCAGGATCCCAAAACCGGTAATACCAGCTCAATGCCGGCATCCGTACTAAACAGCAGGAAACTTCGTCTAAAACTCAGGAGAAACGTTTCCTTGAAACTGCTCTGCTGTGCGTTCGTTCACCTAAGAGAGTTGAATCTATGTTGAGATTCAACGAGTCAGAAACACGTTTCTTCTAGGAGGTGCGTTGGGATATTCCCGAGTGAATGGGACCATAGGCTGTACAGAGAAATATCTGCTTCTAAATCCAAAAGTGTGCTATCAAACTGAATGGTTGTCAATGTGTGCATTCAACTGACAGAGTTAAACTCACGTGTGGATTCAGCGGTTTGCAAACCCTTTCTGTGCAGAATCCCAAAACCGGTATGTCCAGCCCAATGCCGGCATACGTACTAAACAGCAGGAAACTTCGTCTAAAACTCAGGAGAAACGTTTCCTTGAAACTGCTCTGCTGTGCGTTCGTTCACCTAAGAGAGTTGAATCTATGTTGAGATTCAGCGAGTCAGAAACACGTTTCTTCTTGGAGCTGCGTTGGGATATTCCCGAGTGAATGGGACCATAGGCTGTACAGAGAAATATCTGCTTCTAAAACCAAAAGTGTGCTATCAAACTGAATGGTTGTCAATGTGTGCATTCAACTGACAGAGTTAAACTCACGTGTGGATTCAGCGGTTTGCAAACCCTTTCTGTGCAGAATCCCAAAACCGGTATTTCCAGCCCAATGCCGGCATCCGTACTAAACAGCAGGAAACTTCGTCTAAAACTCAGGAGAAACGTTTCCTTGAAACTGCTCTGCTGTGCGTTCTTTCACCTAAGAGAGTTGAATCTATGTTGAGATTCAGCGAGTCAGAAACACGTTTCTTCTAGGAGCTGCGTTGGGATATTCCCGAGTGAATGGGACCATAGGCTGTACAGAGAAATATCTGCTTCTAAAACCAAAACGGAGCTATCTAAGTGAATGGTTGTCAATGTGTGCATTCAACTGACAGAGTTAAACTCACGTGTGGATTCAGCGGTTTGCAAACCCTTTCTGTGCAGAATCCCAAAACCGGTATTTCCAGCCCAATGCCGGCATACGTACTAAACAGCAGGAAACTTCGTCTAAAACTCAGGAGAAACGTTTCCTTGAAACTGCTCTGCTGTGCGTTCGTTCACCTAAGAGAGTTGAATCTTTGTTGAGATTCAGCGAGTCAGAAACACGTTTCTTCTAGGAGCTGCGTTGGGATATTCCCGAGTGAATGGGACCATAGGCTGTACAGAGAAATATCCGCTTCTAAAACCAAAACGGAGCTATCTAACTGAATCGTTGTGAATGTGTGCATTCAACTGACAGAGTTAAACTCACGTGTGGATTCAGCGGTTTGCAAACCCTTTCTGTGCAGAATCCCAAAACCGGTATTTCCAGCCCAATGCCGGCATACGTACTAAACAGTAGGAAACTTCGTCTAAAACTCAGGAGAAACTTTTCCTTGAAACTGCTCTGCTGTGCGTTCGTTCACCTAAGAGAGTTGAATCTATGTTGAGATTCAGCGAGTCAGAAACACGTTTCTTCTAGGAGCTGCGTTGGGATATTCCCGAGTGAATGGGACCATAGGCTGTACAGAGAAATATCTGCTCCTACAACCAAAAGGGTGGTATCTAACTGAATGGTTGTCAATGTGTGCATTCAACTGACAGAGTTAAACTCACGTTTGGATTCAGCGGTTTACAAACCCTTTCTGTGCAGGATCCCAAAACCGGTAATACCAGCTCAATGCCGGCATCCGTACTAAACAGCAGGAAACTTCGTCTAAAACTCAGGAGAAACGTTTCCTTGAAACTGCTCTGCTGTGCGTTCGTTCACCTAAGAGAGTTGAATCTATGTTGAGATTCAACGAGTCAGAAACACGTTTCTTCTAGGAGGTGCGTTGGGATATTCCCGAGTGAATGGGACCATAGGCTGTACAGAGAAATATCTGCTTCTAAATCCAAAAGTGTGCTATCAAACTGAATGGTTGTCAATGTGTGCATTCAACTGACAGAGTTAAACTCACGTGTGGATTCAGCGGTTTGCAAACCCTTTCTGTGCAGAATCCCAAAACCGGTATGTCCAGCCCAATGCCGGCATACGTACTAAACAGCAGGAAACTTCGTCTAAAACTCAGGAGAAACGTTTCCTTGAAACTGCTCTGCTGTGCGTTCGTTCACCTAAGAGAGTTGAATCTATGTTGAGATTCAGCGAGTCAGAAACACGTTTCTTCTAGGAGCTGCGTTGGGATATTCCCGAGTGAATGGGACCATAGGCTGTACAGAGAAATATCTGCTTCTAAAACCAAAAGTGTGCTATCAAACTGAATGGTTGTCAATGTGTGCATTCAACTGACAGAGTTAAACTCACGTGTGGATTCAGCGGTTTGCAAACCCTTTCTGTGCAGAATCCCAAAACCGGTATTTCCAGCCCAATGCCGGCATCCGTACTAAACAGCAGGAAACTTCGTCTAAAACTCAGGAGAAACGTTTCCTTGAAACTGCTCTGCTGTGCGTTCGATCACCAAAGAGAGTTGAATCTATGTTGAGATTCAGCGAGTCAGAAACACGTTTCTTCTAGGAGCTGCGTTGGGATATTCCCGAGTGAATGGGACCATAGGCTGTACAGAGAAATATCTGCTTCTAAAACCAAAACGGAGCTATCTAAGTGAATGGTTGTCAATGTGTGCATTCAACTGACAGAGTTAAACTCACGTGTGGATTCAGCGGTTTGCAAACCCTTTCTGTGCAGAATCCCAAAACCGGTATTTCCAGCCCAATGCCGGCATACGTACTAAACAGCAGGAAACTTCGTCTAAAACTCAGGAGAAACGTTTCCTTGAAACTGCTCTGCTGTGCGTTCGTTCACCTAAGAGAGTTGAATCTATGTTGAGATTCAGCGAGTCAGAAACACGTTTCTTCTAGGAGCTGCGTTGGGATATTCCCGAGTGAATGGGACCATAGGCTGTACAGAGAAATATCTGCTTCTAAAACCAAAACGGAGCTATCTAACTGAATCGTTGTGAATGTGTGCATTCAACTGACAGAGTTAAACTCACGTGTGGATTCAGCGGTTTGCAAACCCTTTCTGTGCAGAATCCCAAAACCGGTATTTCCAGCCCAATGCCGGCATCCGTACTAAACAGTAGGAAACTTCGTCTAAAACTCAGGAGAAACGTTTCCTTGAAACTGCGCTGCTGTGCGTTCGTTCACCTAAGAGAGTTGAATCTATGTTGAGATTCAGCGAGTCAGAAACACGTTTCTTCTAAGAGCTGCGTTGGGATATTCCCGAGTGAATGGGACCATAGGCTGTACAGAGAAATATCTGCTCCTACAACCAAAAGGGTGGTATCTAACTGAATGGTTGTCAATGTGTGCATTCAACTGACAGAGTTAAACTCACGTTTGGATTCAGCGGTTTACAAACCCTTTCTGTGCAGGATCCCAAAACCGGTAATACCAGCTCAATGCCGGCATCCGTAATAAACAGCAGGAAACTTCGTCTAAAACTCAGGAGAAACGTTTCCTTGAAACTGCTCTGCTGTGCGTTCGTTCACCTAAGAGAGTTGAATCTATGTTGAGATTCAGCGAGTCAGAAACACGTTTCTTCTAGGAGCTGCGTTGGGATATTCCCGAGTGAATGGGACCATAGGCTGTACAGAGAAATATCTGCTTCTAAAACCAAAACGGAGCTATCTAAGTGAATGGTTGTCAATGTGTGCATTCAACTGACAGAGTTAAACTCACGTGTGGATTCAGCGGTTTGCAAACCCTTTCTGTGCAGAATCCCAAAACCGGTATTTCCAGCCCAATGCCGGCATACGTACTAAACAGCAGGAATCTTCGTCTAAAACTCAGGAGAAACGTTTCCTTGAAACTGCTTTGCTGTGCGTTCGTTCACCTAAGAGAGTTGAATCTATGTTGAGATTCAGCGAGTCAGAAACACGTTTCTTCTAGGAGCTGCGTTGGGATATTCCCGAGTGAATGGGACCATAGGCTGTACAGAGAAATATCTGCTTCTAAAACCAAAACGGAGCTATCTAACTGAATCGTTGTGAATGTGTGCATTCAACTGACAGAGTTAAACTCACGTGTGGATTCAGCGGTTTGCAAACCCTTTCTGTGCAGAATCCCAAAACCGGTATTTCCAGCCCAATGCCGGCATCCGTACTAAACAGCAGGAAACTTCGTCTAAAACTCAGGAGAAACGTTTCCTTGAAACTGCTCTGCTGTGCGTTCGTTCACCTAAGAGAGTTGAATCTATGTTGAGATTCAGCGAGTCAGAAACACGTTTCTTCTAGGAGCTGCGTTGGGATATTCCCGAGTGAATGAGACCATAGGCTGTACAGAGAAATATCTGCTTCTAAAACCAAAACGGAGCTATCTAACTGAATCGTTGTGAATGTGTGCATTCAACTGACAGAGTTAAACTCACGTGTGGATTCAGCGGTTTGCAAACCCTTTCTGTTCAGAATCCCAAAACCGGTATTTCCAGCCCAATGCCGGCATCCGTACTAAACAGCAGGAAACTTCGTCTAAAACTCAGGAGAAACGTTTCCTTGAAACTGCTCTGCTGTGCGTTCGATCACCTAAGAGAGTTGAATCTATGTTGAGATTCAGCGAGTCAGAAACACATTTTTTCTAGGAGGTGCGTTGGGATATTCCCGAGTGAATGGGACCATAGGCTGTACAGAGAAATATCTGCTCCTACAACCAAAAGGGTGGTATCTAACTGAATGGTTGTCAATGTGTGCATTCAACTGACAGAGTTAAACTCACGTTTGGATTCAGCGGTTTACAAACCCTTTCTGTGCAGGATCCCAAAACCGGTAATACCAGCTCAATGCCGGCATCCTTACTAAACAGGAGGAAACTTCGTCTAAAACTCAGGAGAAACGTTTCCTTGAAACTGCTCTGCTGTGCGTTCGTTCACCTAAGAGAGTTGAAACTATGTTGAGATTCAGCGAGTCAGAAACACGTTTATGCTAGGAGCTGCGTTGGGATATTCCCGAGTGAATGGGACCATAGGCTGTACAGAGAAATATCTGCTTCTAAAACCAAAACGGAGCTATCTAACTGAATGGTTGTCAATGTGTGCATTTAACTGACAGAGTTAAACTCACGTGTGGATTCAGCGGTTTGCAAACCCTTTCTGTGCAGAATCCCAAAACCGGTATTTCCAGCCCAATGCCGGCATCCGTACTAAACAGCAGGAAACTTCGTCTAAAACTCAGGAGAAACGTTTCCTTGAAACTGCTCTGCTGTGCGTTCGATCACCAAAGAGAGTTGAATCTATGTTGAGATTCAGCGAGTCAGAAACACGTTTCTTCTAGGAGCTGCGTTGGGATATTCCCGAGTGAATGGGACCATAGGCTGTACAGAGAAATATCTGCTTCTAAAACCAAAACGGAGCTATCTAAGTGAATGGTTGTCAATGTGTGCATTCAACTGACAGAGTTAAACTCACGTGTGGATTCAGCGGTTTGCAAACCCTTTCTGTGCAGAATCCCAAAACCGGTATTTCCAGCCCAATGCCGGCATACGTACTAAACAGCAGGAAACTTCGTCTAAAACTCAGGAGAAACGTTTCCTTGAAACTGCTCTGCTGTGCGTTCGTTCACCTAAGAGAGTTGAATCTATGTTGAGATTCAGCGAGTCAGAAACACGTTTCTTCTAGGAGCTGCGTTGGGATATTCCCGAGTGAATGGGACCATAGGCTGTACAGAGAAATATCTGCTTCTAAAACCAAAACGGAGCTATCTAACTGAATCGTTGTGAATGTGTGCATTCAACTGACAGAGTTAAACTCACGTGTGGATTCAGCGGTTTGCAAACCCTTTCTGTGCAGAATCCCAAAACCGGTATTTCCAGCCCAATGCCGGCATCCGTACTAAACAGTAGGAAACTTCGTCTAAAACTCAGGAGAAACGTTTCCTTGAAACTGCGCTGCTGTGCGTTCGTTCACCTAAGAGAGTTGAATCTATGTTGAGATTCAGCGAGTCAGAAACACGTTTCTTCTAAGAGCTGCGTTGGGATATTCCCGAGTGAATGGGACCATAGGCTGTACAGAGAAATATCTGCTCCTACAACCAAAAGGGTGGTATCTAACTGAATGGTTGTCAATGTGTGCATTCAACTGACAGAGTTAAACTCACGTTTGGATTCAGCGGTTTACAAACCCTTTCTGTGCAGGATCCCAAAACCGGTAATACCAGCTCAATGCCGGCATCCGTAATAAACAGCAGGAAACTTCGTCTAAAACTCAGGAGAAACGTTTCCTTGAAACTGCTCTGCTGTGCGTTCGTTCACCTAAGAGAGTTGAATCTATGTTGAGATTCAGCGAGTCAGAAACACGTTTCTTCTAGGAGCTGCGTTGGGATATTCCCGAGTGAATGGGACCATAGGCTGTACAGAGAAATATCTGCTTCTAAAACCAAAACGGAGCTATCTAAGTGAATGGTTGTCAATGTGTGCATTCAACTGACAGAGTTAAACTCACGTGTGGATTCAGCGGTTTGCAAACCCTTTCTGTGCAGAATCCCAAAACCGGTATTTCCAGCCCAATGCCGGCATACGTACTAAACAGCAGGAATCTTCGTCTAAAACTCAGGAGAAACGTTTCCTTGAAACTGCTTTGCTGTGCGTTCGTTCACCTAAGAGAGTTGAATCTATGTTGAGATTCAGCGAGTCAGAAACACGTTTCTTCTAGGAGCTGCGTTGGGATATTCCCGAGTGAATGGGACCATAGGCTGTACAGAGAAATATCTGCTTCTAAAACCAAAACGGAGCTATCTAACTGAATCGTTGTGAATGTGTGCATTCAACTGACAGAGTTAAACTCACGTGTGGATTCAGCGGTTTGCAAACCCTTTCTGTGCAGAATCCCAAAACCGGTATTTCCAGCCCAATGCCGGCATCCGTACTAAACAGCAGGAAACTTCGTCTAAAACTCAGGAGAAACGTTTCCTTGAAACTGCTCTGCTGTGCGTTCGTTCACCTAAGAGAGTTGAATCTATGTTGAGATTCAGCGAGTCAGAAACACGTTTCTTCTAGGAGCTGCGTTGGGATATTCCCGAGTGAATGAGACCATAGGCTGTACAGAGAAATATCTGCTTCTAAAACCAAAACGGAGCTATCTAACTGAATCGTTGTGAATGTGTGCATTCAACTGACAGAGTTAAACTCACGTGTGGATTCAGCGGTTTGCAAACCCTTTCTGTTCAGAATCCCAAAACCGGTATTTCCAGCCCAATGCCGGCATCCGTACTAAACAGCAGGAAACTTCGTCTAAAACTCAGGAGAAACGTTTCCTTGAAACTGCTCTGCTGTGCGTTCGATCACCTAAGAGAGTTGAATCTATGTTGAGATTCAGCGAGTCAGAAACACATTTTTTCTAGGAGGTGCGTTGGGATATTCCCGAGTGAATGGGACCATAGGCTGTACAGAGAAATATCTGCTCCTACAACCAAAAGGGTGGTATCTAACTGAATGGTTGTCAATGTGTGCATTCAACTGACAGAGTTAAACTCACGTTTGGATTCAGCGGTTTACAAACCCTTTCTGTGCAGGATCCCAAAACCGGTAATACCAGCTCAATGCCGGCATCCTTACTAAACAGGAGGAAACTTCGTCTAAAACTCAGGAGAAACGTTTCCTTGAAACTGCTCTGCTGTGCGTTCGTTCACCTAAGAGAGTTGAAACTATGTTGAGATTCAGCGAGTCAGAAACACGTTTATGCTAGGAGCTGCGTTGGGATATTCCCGAGTGAATGGGACCATAGGCTGTACAGAGAAATATCTGCTTCTAAAACCAAAACGGAGCTATCTAACTGAATGGTTGTCAATGTGTGCATTTAACTGACAGAGTTAAACTCACGTGTGGATTCAGCGGTTTGCAAACCCTTTCTGTGCAGAATCCCAAAACCGGTATTTCCAGCCCAATGCCGGCATACGTACTAAACAGCAGGAAACTTCGTCTAAAACTCAGGAGAAACGTTTCCTTGAAACTGCTCTGCTGTGCGTTCGATCACCAAAGAGAGTTGAATCTATGTTGAGATTCAGCGAGTCAGAAACACGTTTCTTCTAGGAGCTGCGTTGGGATATTCCCGAGTGAATGGGACCATAGGCTGTACAGAGAAATATCTGCTTCTAAAACCAAAACGGAGCTATCTAAGTGAATGGTTGTCAATGTGTGCATTCAACTGACAGAGTTAAACTCACGTGTGGATTCAGCGGTTTCCAAACCATTTCTGTGCAGAATCCCAAAACCGGTATGTCAGCCCAATGCCGGCATCCGTACTAAACAGTAGGAAACTTCGTCTAAAACTCAGGAGAAACGTTTCCTTGAAACTGCTCTGCTGTGCGTTCGTTCACCTAAGAGAGTTGAATCTATGTTGAGATTCAGCGAGTCAGAAACACGTTTATGCTAGGAGCTGCGTTGGGATATTCCCGAGTGAATGGGACCATAGGCTGTACAGAGAAATATCTGCTCCTACAACCAAAAGTGTGCTATCAAACTGAATGGTTGTCAATGTGTGCATTCAACTGACAGAGTTAAACTCACGTTTGGATTCAGCGGTTTGCAAACCCTTTCTGTGCAGAATCCCAAAACCGGTATTTCCAGCCCAATGCCGGCATACATACTAAAGAGCAGGAAACTTCGTCTAAGACTCAGGAGAAACGTTTCCTTGAAACTGCTCTGCTGTGCGTTCGTTCACCTAAGAGAGTTGAATCTATGTTGAGATTCAGCGAGTCAGAAACACGTTTCTTCTAGGAGCTGCGTTGGGACATTCCCGAGTGAATGGGACCATAGGCTGTACAGAGAAATATCTGCTACTACAAGCAAAAGGGTGGTATCTAACTGAATGGTTGTCAATGTGTGCATTCAACTGACAGAGTTAAACTCACGTTTGGATTCAGCGGTTTACAAACCCTTTCTGTGCAGGATCCCAAAACCGGTAATACCAGCTAAATGCCGGCATCCGTACTAAACAGCAGGAAACTTCGTCTAAAACTCAGGAGAAACGTTTCCTTGAAACTGCTCTGCTGTGCGTTCGTTCACCTAAGAGAGTTGAAACTATGTTGAGATTCAGCGAGTCAGAAACACGTTTCTTCTAGGAGCTGCGTTGGGATATTCCCGAGTGAATGGGACCATAGGCTGTACAGAGAAATATCTGCTTCTAAAACCAAAACGGAGCTATCTAACTGAATGGTTGTCAATGTGTGCATTTAACTGACAGAGTTAAACTCACGTGTGGATTCAGCGGTTTGCAAACCCTTTCTGTGCAGAATCCCAAAACCGGTATTTCCAGCCCAATGCCGGCATCCGTACTAAACAGCAGGAAACTTCGTCTAAGACTCAGGAGAGACGTTTCCTTGAAACTGCTCTGCTGTGCGTTCGTTCACCTAAGAGAGTTGAATCTATGTTGAGATTCAGCGAGTCAGAAACACGTTTCTTCTAGGAGGTGCGTTGGATATTCCCGAGCGAATGGGACCATAGGCTGTACAGAGAAATATCTGCTTCTAAAACCAAAAGTGTGCTATCAAACTGAATGGTTGTCAATGTGTGCATTCAACTGACAGAGTTACACTCACGTGTGGATTCAGCGGTTTGCAAACCCTTTCTGTGCAGAATCCCAAAACCGGTATTTCCAGCCCAATGCCGGCATCCGTACTAAACAGCAGGAAACTTCGTCTAAAACTCAGGAGAAACGTTTCCTTGAAACTGCTCTGCTGTGCGTTCGATCACCAAAGAGAGTTGAATCTATGTTGAGATTCAGCGAGTCAGAAACACGTTTCTTCTAGGAGCTGCGTTGGGATATTCCCGAGTGAATGGGACCATAGGCTGTACAGAGAAATATCTGCTTCTAAAACCAAAACGGAGCTATCTAAGTGAATGGTTGTCAATGTGTGCATTCAACTGACAGAGTTAAACTCACGTGTGGATTCAGCGGTTTCCAAACCATTTCTGTGCAGAATCCCAAAACCGGTATGTCAGCCCAATGCCGGCATCCGTACTAAACAGTAGGAAACTTCGTCTGAAACTCAGGAGAAACTTTTCCTTGAAACTGCTCTGCTGTGCGTTCGTTCACCTAAGAGAGTTGAATCTATGTTGAGATTCAGCGAGTCAGAAACACGTTTCTTCTAGGAGCTGCGTTGGGATATTCCCGAGTGAATGGGACCATAGGCTGTACAGAGAAATATCTGCTTCTAAAACCAAAACGGAGCTATCTAACTGAATGGTTGTCAATGTGTGCATTCAACTGACAGAGTTAAACTCACGTGTGGATTCAGCGGTTTGCAAACCCTTTCTGTGCAGAATCCCAAAACCGGTATTTCCAGCCCAATGCCGGCATACGTACTAAACAGCAGGAAACTTCGTCTAAGACTCAGGAGAAACGTTTCCTTGAAACTGCTCTGCTGTGCGTTCGTTCACCTAAGAGAGTTGAATCTATGTTGAGATTCAGCGAGTCAGAAACACGTTTCTTCTAGGAGCTGCGTTGGGATATTCCCGAGTGAATGGGACCATAGGCTGTACAGAGAAATATCTGCTTCTAAAACCAAAAGTGTGCTATCAAACTGAATGGTTGTCAATGTGTGCATTCAACTGACAGAGTTAAACTCACGTGTGGATTCAGCGGTTTGCAAACCCTTTCTGTGTAGAATCACAAAACCGGTATTTCCAGCCCAATGCCGGCATCCGTACTAAACAGCAGGAAACTTCGTCTAAAACTCAGGAGAAACGTTTCCTTTAAACTGCTCTGCTGTGCGTTCGTTCACCTAAGAGAGTTGAAACTATGTTGAGATTCAGCGAGTCAGAAACACGTTTCTTCTAGGAGCTGCGTTGGGATATTCCCGAGTGAATGGGACCATAGGCTGTACAGAGAAATATCTGCTCCTACAACCAAAAGTGTGCTATCAAACTGAATGGTTGTCAATGTGTGCATTCAACTGACAGAGTTAAACTCACGTTTGGATTCAGCGGTTTGCAAACCCTTTCTGTGCAGAATCCCAAAACCGGTATTTCCAGCCCAATGCCGGCATACGTACTAAAGAGCAGGAAACTTCGTCTAAGACTCAGGAGAAACGTTTCCTTGAAACTGCTCTGCTGTGCGTTCGTTCACCTAAGAGAGTTGAAACTATGTTGAGATTCAGCGAGTCAGAAACACGTTTCTTCTAGGAGCTGCGTTGGGATATTCCCGAGTGAATGGGACCATAGGCTGTACAGAGAAATATCTGCTTCTAAAACCAAAACGGAGCTATCTAACTGAATGGTTGTCATTGTGTGCATTTAACTGACAGAGTTAAACTCACGTGTGGATTCAGCGGTTTGCAAACCCTTTCTGTGCAGAATCCCAAAACCGGTATTTCCAGCCCAATGCCGGCATCCGTACTAAACAGCAGGAAACTTCGTCTAAAACTCAGGAGAAACGTTTCCTTGAAACTGCTCTGCTGTGCGTTCGATCACCTAAGAGAGTTGAATCTATGTTGAGATTCAGCGAGTCAGAAACACGTTTCTTCTAGGAGGTGCGTTGGGATATTCCCGAGTGAATGGGACCATAGGCTGTACAGAGAAATATCTGCTTCTAAAACCAAAACGGAGCCATCTAAGTGAATGGTTGTCAATGTGTGCATTCAACTGACAGAGTTAAACTCACGTGTGGATTCAGCGGTTTGCAAACCATTTCTGTGCAGAATCCCATAACCGGTATGTATAGCCCAATGCCGGCATCCGTACTAAACAGTAGGAAACTTCGTCTAAAACTCAGGAGAAACGATTCCTTGAAACTGCTCTGCTGTGCGTTCGTTCACCTAAGAGAGTTGAATCTATGTTGAGATTCAGCGAGTCAGAAACACGTTTCTTCTAGGAGCTGCGTTGGGATATTCCCGAGTGAATGGGACCATAGGCTGTACAGAGAAATATCTGCTTCTAAAACCAAAAGTGTGCTATCAAACTGAATGGTTGTCAATGTGTGCATTCAACTGACAGAGTTAAACTCACGTGTGGATTCAGCGGTTTGCAAACCATTTCTGTGCAGAATCACAAAACCGGTATGTCCAGCCCAATGCCGGCATCCGTACTAAACAGTAGGAAACTTCGTCTAAAACTCAGGAGAAACGTTTCCTTGAAACTGCTCTGCTGTGCGTTCGATCACCTAAGAGAGTTGAATCTATGTTGAGATTCAGCGAGTCAGAAACACGTTTCTTCTAGGAGCTGCGTTGGGATATTCCCGAGTGAATGGGACCATAGGCTGTACAGAGAAATATCTGCTTCTAAAACCAAAAGTGTGCTATCAAACTGAATGGTTGTCAATGTGTGCATTCAACTGACAGAGTTAAACTCACGTGTGGATTCAGCGGTTTGCAAACCCTTTCTGTGCAGAATCCCAAAACCGGTATGTCCAGCCCCATGCCGGCATACGTACTAAACAGCAGGAAACTTCGTCTAAGACTCAGGAGAGACGTTTCCTTGAAACTGCTCTGCTGTGCGTTCCTTCACCTAAGAGAGTTGAATCTATGTTGAGATTCAGCGAGTCAGAAACACGTTTCTTCTAGGAGGTGCGTTGGGATATTCCCGAGCGAATGGGACCATAGGCTGTACAGAGAAATATCTGCTTCTAAATCCAAAAGTGTGCTATCAAACTGAATGGTTGTCAATGTGTGCATTCAACTGACAGAGTTAAACTCACGTGTGGATTCAGCGGTTTGCAAACCCTTTCTGTGCAGAATCCCAAAACCGGTATGTCCAGCCCAATGCCGGCATACGTACTAAACAGCAGGAAACTTCGTCTAAAACTCAGGAGAAACGTTTCCTTGAAACTGCTCTGCTGTGCACTCGTTCACCTAAGAGAGTTGAATCTATGTTGAGATTCAGCGAGTCAGAAACACGTTTCTTCTAGGAGGTGCGTTGGGATATTCCCGAGTGAATGGGACCATAGGCTGTACAGAGAAATATCTGCTTCTAAATCCAAAAGTGTGCTATCAAACTGAATGGTTGTCAATGTGTGCATTCAACTGACAGAGTTAAACTCACGTGTGGATTCAGCGGTTTGCAAACCCTTTCTGTGCAGAATCCCAAAACCGGTATGTCCAGCCCCATGCCGGCATCCGTACTAAACAGCAGGAAACTTCGTCTAAAACTCAGGAGAAACGTTTCCTTGGAACTGCTCTGCTGTGCGTTCGTTCACCTAAGAGAGTTGAATCTATGTTGAGATTCAGCGAGTCAGAAACACGTTTCTTCTAGGAGCTGCGTTGGGATATTCCCGAGTGAATGGGACCATAGGCTGTACAGAGAAATATCTGCTTCTAAAACCAAAAGTGTGCTATCTAACTGAATGGTTGTCAATGTGTGCATTCAACTGACAGAGTTAAATTCACGTGTGGATTCAGCGGTTTGCAAATCCTTTCTGTGCAGAATCCCAAAACCGGTATTTCCAGCCCAATGCCGGCATACGTACGAAACAGCAGGAAACTTCGTCTAAAACTCAGGAGAAACGTTTCCTTGAAACTGCTCTGCTGTGCGTTCGTTCACCTAAGAGAGTTGAATCTATGTTGAGATTCAGCGAGTCAGAAACACGTTTCTTCTAGGAGCTGCGTTGGGATATTCCCGAGCGAATGGGACCATAGGCTGTACAGAGAAATATCTGCTTCTAAATCCAAAAGTGTGCTATCAAACTGAATGGTTGTCAATGTGTGCATTCAACTGACAGAGTTAAACTCACGTGTGGATTCAGCGGTTTGCAAACCCTTTCTGTGCAGAATCCCAAAACCGGTATGTCCAGCCCAATGCCGGCATATGTACTAAACAGCAGGAAACTTCGTCTAAAACTCAGGAGAAACGTTTCCTTGAAACTGCTCTGCTGTGCGTTCGTTCACCTAAGAGAGTTGAATCTATGTTGAGATTCAGCGAGTCAGATACACGTTTATGCTAGGAGCTGCGTTGGGATATTCCCGAGTGAATGGGACCATAGGCTGTACAGAGAAATATCTGCTTCTAAATCCAAAAGTGTGCTATCAAACTGAATGGTTGTCAATGTGTGCATTCAACTGACAGAGTTAAACTCACGTGTGGATTCAGCGGTTTGCAAACCCTTTCTGTGCAGAATCCCAAAACCGGTATGTCCAGTCCCATGCCGGCATCCGTACTAAACAGCAGGAAACTTCGTCTAAAACTCAGGAGAAACGTTTCCTTGGAAGTGCTCTGCTGTGCGTTCGTTCACCTAAGAGAGTTGAATCTATGTTGAGATTCAGCGAGTCAGAAACACGTTTCTTCTAGGAGCTGCGTTGGGATATTCCCGAGTGAATGGGACCATACGCTGTACAGAGAAATATCTGCTTCTAAAACCAAAAGTGTGCTATCTAACTGAATGGTTGTCAATGTGTGCATTCCACTGACAGAGTTAAATTCACGTGTGGATTCAGCGGTTTGCAAACCCTTTCTGTGTAGAATCCCAAAACCGGTATTTCCAGCCCAATGCCGGCATACGTACGAAACAGCAGGAAACTTCGTCTAAAACTCAGGAGAAACGTTTCCTTGAAACTGCTCTGCTGTGCGTTCGTTCACCTAAGAGAGTTGAATCTATGTTGAGATTCAGCGAGTCAGAAACACGTTTCTTCTAGGAGCTGCGTTGGGATATTCCCGAGTGAATGGGACCATAGGCTGTACAGAGAAATATCTGCTTCTAAAACCAAAAGTGTGCTATCAAACTGAATGGTTGTCAATGTGTACATTCAACTGACAGAGTTAAACTCACGTGTGGATTCAGCGGTTTGCAAACCATTTCTGTGCAGAATCACAAAACCGGTATGTCCAGCCCAATGCCGGCATCCGTACTAAACAGTAGGAAACTTCGTCTAAAACTCAGGAGAAACGTTTCCTTGAAACTGCTCTGCTGTGCGTTCGATCACCTAAGAGAGTTGAATCTATGTTGAGATTCAGCGAGTCAGAAACACGTTTCTTCTAGGAGCTGCGTTGGGATATTCCCGAGTGAATGGGACCATAGGCTGTACAGAGAAATATCTGCTTCTAAAACCAAAAGTGTGCTATCAAACTGAATGGTTGTCAATGTGTGCATTCAACTGACAGAGTTAAACTCACGTGTGGATTCAGCGGTTTGCAAACCCTTTCTGTGCAGAATCCCAAAACCTGTATTTCCAGCCCAATGCCGGCATACGTACTAAACAGCAGGAAACTTCGTCTAAGACTCAGGAGAGACGTTTCCTTGAAACTGCTCTGCTGTGCGTTCGTTCACCTAAGAGAGTTGAATCTATATTGAGATTCAGCGAGTCAGAGACACGTTTCTTCTAGGAGGTGCGTTGGGATATTCCCGAGCGAATGGGACCATAGGCTGTACAGAGAAATATCTGCTTCTAAATCCAAAAGTGTGCTATCAAACTGAATGGTTGTCAATGTGTGCATTCAACTGACAGAGTTAAACTCACGTGTGGATTCAGCGGTTTGCAAACCCTTTCTGTGCAGAATCCCAAAACCGGTATTTCCAGCCCAATGCCGGCATACGTACTAAAGAGCAGGAAACTTCGTCTAAGACTCAGGAGAGACGTTTCCTTGAAACTGCTCTGCTGTGCGTTCGTTCACCTAAGAGAGTTGAATCTATGTTGAGATTCAGCGAGTCAGAAACACGTTTCTTCTAGGAGGTGCGTTGGGATATTCCCGAGCGAATGGGACCTTAGGCTGTACAGAGAAATATCTGCTTCTAAATCCAAAAGTGTGCTATCAAACTGAATGGTTGTCAATGTGTGCATTCAACTGACAGAGTTAAACTCACGTGTGGATTCAGCGGTTTGCAAACCCTTTCTGTGCAGAATCCCAAAACCGGTATTTCCAGCCCAATGCCGGCATACGTACTAAACAGCAGGAAACTTCGTCTAAAACTCAGGAGAAACGTTTCCTTGAAACTGTTCTGCTGTGCGTTCTTTCACCTAAGAGAGTTGAATCTATGTTGAGATTCAGCGAGTCAGAAACACGTTTCTTCTAGGAGCTGCGTTGGGATATTCCCGAGTGAATGGGACCATAGGCTGTACAGAGAAATATCTGCTTCTAAAACCAAAACGGAGCTATCTAAGTGAATGGTTGTCAATGTGTGCATTCAACTGACAGAGTTAAACTCACGTGTGGATTCAGCGGTTTGCAAACCCTTTCTGTGCAGAATCCCATAACCGGTATTTCCAGCCCAATGCCGGCATCCGTACTAAACAGCAGGAAACTTCGTCTAAAACTCAGGAGAAACGTTTCCTTGAAACTGCTCTGCTGTGCGTTCGTTCACCTAAGAGAGTTGAATCTATGTTGAGATTCAGCGAGTCAGAAACACGTTTCTTCTAGGAGCTGCGTTGGGATATTCCCGAGTGAATGGGACCATAGGCTGTACAGAGAAATATCTGCTTCTAAAACCAAAACGGAGCTATCTAACTGAATCGTTGTGAATGTGTGCATTCAACTGACAGAGTTAAACTCACGTGTGGATTCAGCGGTTTGCAAACCCTTTCTGTGCAGAATCCCAAAACCGGTATTTCCAGCCCAATGCCGGCATCCGTACTAAACAGTAGGAAACTTCGTCTAAAACTCAGGAGAAACGTTTCCTTGAAACTGCTCTGCTGTGCGTTCGTTCACCTAAGAGAGTTGAATCTATGTTGAGATTCAGCGAGTCAGAAACACGTTTCTTCTTGGAGCTGCGTTGGGATATTCCCGAGTGAATGGGACCATATGCTGTACAGAGAAATATCTGCTCCTACAACCAAAAGGGTGGTATCTAACTGAATGGTTGTCAATGTGTGCATTCAACTGACAGAGTTAAACTCACGTTTGGATTCAGCGGTTTACAAACCCTTTCTGTGCAGGATCCCAAAACCGGTAATACCAGCTCAATGCCGGCATCCGTACTAAACAGCAGGAAACTTCGTCTAAAACTCAGGAGAAACGTTTCCTTGAAACTGCTCTGCTGTGCGTTCGTTCACCTAAGAGAGTTGAATCTATGTTGAGATTCAACGAGTCAGAAACACGTTTCTTCTAGGAGGTGCGTTGGGATATTCCCGAGTGAATGGGACCATAGGCTGTACAGAGAAATATCTGCTTCTAAATCCAAAAGTGTGCTATCAAACTGAATGGTTGTCAATGTGTGCATTCAACTGACAGAGTTAAACTCACGTGTGGATTCAGCGGTTTGCAAACCCTTTCTGTGCAGAATCCCAAAACCGGTATTTCCAGCCCAATGCCGGCATACGTACTAAACAGCAGGAAACTTCGTCTAAAACTCAGGAGAAACGTTTCCTTGAAACTGCTCTGCTGTGCGTTCGTTCACCTAAGAGAGTTGAATCTATGTTGAGATTCAGCGAGTCAGAAACACGTTTCTTCTTGGAGCTGCGTTGGGATATTCCCGAGTGAATGGGACCATAGGCTGTACAGAGAAATATCTGCTTCTAAAACCAAAAGTGTGCTATCAAACTGAATGGTTGTCAATGTGTGCATTCAACTGACAGAGTTAAACTCACGTGTGGATTCAGCGGTTTGCAAACCCTTTCTGTGCAGAATCCCAAAACCGGTATTTCCAGCCCAATGCCGGCATCCGTACTAAACAGCAGGAAACTTCGTCTAAAACTCAGGAGAAACGTTTCCTTGAAACTGCTCTGCTGTGCGTTCTTTCACCTAAGAGAGTTGAATCTATGTTGAGATTCAGCGAGTCAGAAACACGTTTCTTCTAGGAGCTGCGTTGGGATATTCCCGAGTGAATGGGACCATAGGCTGTACAGAGAAATATCTGCTTCTAAAACCAAAACGGAGCTATCTAAGTGAATGGTTGTCAATGTGTGCATTCAACTGACAGAGTTAAACTCACGTGTGGATTCAGCGGTTTGCAAACCCTTTCTGTGCAGAATCCCGAAACCGGTATTTCCAGCCCAATGCCGGCATACGTACTAAACAGCAGGAAACTTCGTCTAAAACTCAGGAGAAACGTTTCCTTGAAACTGCTCTGCTGTGCGTTCGTTCACCTAAGAGAGTTGAATCTATGTTGAGATTCAGCGAGTCAGAAACACGTTTCTTCTAGGAGCTGCGTTGGGATATTCCCGAGTGAATGGGACCATAGGCTGTACAGAGAAATATCTGCTTCTAAAACCAAAACGGAGCTATCTAACTGAATGGTTGTCAATGTGTGCATTCAACTGACAGAGTTAAACTCACGTGTGGATTCAGCGGTTTGCAAACCCTTTCTGTGCAGAATCCCAAAACCGGTATTTCCAGCCCAATGCCGGCATACGTACTAAACAGTAGGAAACTTCGTCTAAAACTCAGGAGAAACGTTTCCTTGAAACTGCTCTGCTGTGCGTTCGTTCACCTAAGAGAGTTGAATCTATGTTGAGATTCAGCGAGTCAGAAACACGTTTCTTCTAGGAGCTGCGTTGGGATATTCCCGAGTGAATGGGACCATAGGCTGTACAGAGAAATATCTGCTCCTACAACCAAAAGGGTGGTATCTAACTGAATGGTTGTCAATGTGTGCATTCAACTGACAGAGTTAAACTCACGTTTGGATTCAGCGGTTTACAAACCCTTTCTGTGCAGGATCCCAAAACCGGTAATACCAGCTCAATGCCGGCATCCGTACTAAACAGCAGGAAACTTCGTCTAAAACTCAGGAGAAACGTTTCCTTGAAACTGCTCTGCTGTGCGTTCGTTCACCTAAGAGAGTTGAATCTATGTTGAGATTCAACGAGTCAGAAACACGTTTCTTCTAGGAGGTGCGTTGGGATATTCCCGAGTGAATGGGACCATAGGCTGTACAGAGAAATATCTGCTTCTAAATCCAAAAGTGTGCTATCTAACTGAATGGTTGTCAATGTGTGCATTCAACTGACAGAGTTAAACTCAAGTGTGGATTCAGCGGTTTGCAAACCCTTTCTGTGCAGAATCCCAAAACCGGTATGTCCAGCCCAATGCCGGCATACGTACTAAACAGCAGGAAACTTCGTCTAAAACTCAGGAGAAACGTTTCCTTGAAACTGCTCTGCTGTGCGTTCGTTCACCTAAGAGAGTTGAATCTATGTTGAGATTCAGCGAGTCAGAAACACGTTTCTTCTAGGAGCTGCGTTGGGATATTCCCGAGTGAATGGGACCATAGGCTGTACAGAGAAATATCTGCTTCTAAAACCAAAAGTGTGCTATCAAACTGAATGGTTGTCAATGTCTGCATTCAACTGACAGAGTTAAACTCACGTGTGGATTCAGCGGTTTACAAACCCTTTCTGTGCAGAATCCCAAAACCGGTATTTCCAGCCCAATGCCGGCATACGTACTAAACAGCAGGAAACTTCGTCTAAAACTCAGGAGAAACGTTTCCTTGAAACTGCTCTGCTGTGCGTTCGTTCACCTAAGAGAGTTGAATCTATGTTGAGATTCAGCGAGTCAGAAACACGTTTCTTCTAGGAGCTGCGCTGGGATAATCCCGAGTGAATGGGACCATAGGCTGTACAGAGAAATATCTGCTTCTAAAACCAAAACGGAGCTTTCTAACTGAATCGTTGTGAATGTGTGCATTCAACTGACAGAGTTAAACTCACGTGTGGATTCAGCGGTTTGCAAACCCTTTCTGTGCAGAATCCCAAAACCGGTATTTCCAGCCCAATGCCGGCATCCGTACTAAACAGTAGGAAACTTCGTCTAAAACTCAGGAGAAACGTTTCCTTGAAACTGCGCTGCTGTGCGTTCGTTCACCTAAGAGAGTTGAATCTATGTTGAGATTCAGCGAGTCAGAAACACGTTTCTTCTAGGAGCTGCGTTGGGATATTCCCGAGTGAATGGGACCATAGGCTGTACAGAGAAATATCTGCTTCTAAAACCAAAAGTGTGCTATCAAACTGAATGGTTGTCAATGTGTGCATTCAACTGACAGAGTTACACTCACGTGTGGATTCAGCGGTTTGCAAACCCTTTCTGTGCAGAATCCCAAAACCGGTATTTCCAGCCCAATGCCGGCATCCGTACTAAACAGCAGGAAACTTCGTCTAAAACTCAGGAGAAACGTTTCCTTGAAACTGCTCTGCTGTGCGTTCGATCACCAAAGAGAGTTGAATCTATGTTGAGATTCAGCGAGTCAGAAACACGTTTCTTCTAGGAGCTGCGTTGGGATATTCCCGAGTGAATGGGACCATAGGCTGTACAGAGAAATATCTGCTTCTAAAACCAAAACGGAGCTATCTAAGTGAATGGTTGTCAAAGTGTGCATTCAACTGACAGAGTTAAACTCACGTGTGGATTCAGCGGTTTCCAAACCATTTCTGTGCAGAATCCCAAAACCGGTATGTCAGCCCAATGCCGGCATCCGTACTAAACAGTAGGAAACTTCGTCTAAAACTCAGGAGAAACTTTTCCTTGAAACTGCTCTGCTGTGCGTTCGTTCACCTAAGAGAGTTGAATCTATGTTGAGATTCAGCGAGTCAGAAACACGTTTCTTCTAGGAGCTGCGTTGGGATATTCCCGAGTGAATGGGACCATAGGCTGTACAGAGAAATATCTGCTTCTAAAACCAAAACGGAGCTATCTAACTGAATGGTTGTCAATGTGTGCATTCAACTGACAGAGTTAAACTCACGTGTGGATTCAGCGGTTTGCAAACCCTTTCTGTGCAGAATCCCAAAACCGGTATTTCCAGCCCAATGCCGGCATACGTACTAAACAGCAGGAAACTTCGTCTAAGACTCAGGAGAAACGTTTCCTTGAAACTGCTCTGCTGTGCGTTCGTTCACCTAAGAGAGTTGAATCTATGTTGAGATTCAGCGAGTCAGAAACACGTTTCTTCTAGGAGCTGCGTTGGGATATTCCCGAGTGAATGGGACCATAGGCTGTACAGAGAAATATCTGCTTCTAAAACCAAAAGTGTGCTATCAAACTGAATGGTTGTCAATGTGTGCATTCAACTGACAGAGTTAAACTCACGTGTGGATTCAGCGGTTTGCAAACCCTTTCTGTGTAGAATCACAAAACCGGTATTTCCAGCCCAATGCCGGCATCCGTACTAAACAGCAGGAAACTTCGTCTAAAACTCAGGAGAAACGTTTCCTTTAAACTGCTCTGCTGTGCGTTCGTTCACCTAAGAGAGTTGAAACTATGTTGAGATTCAGCGAGTCAGAAACACGTTTCTTCTAGGAGCTGCGTTGGGATATTCCCGAGTGAATGGGACCATAGGCTGTACAGAGAAATATCTGCTCCTACAACCAAAAGTGTGCTATCAAACTGAATGGTTGTCAATGTGTGCATTCAACTGACAGAGTTAAACTCACGTTTGGATTCAGCGGTTTGCAAACCCTTTCTGTGCAGAATCCCAAAACCGGTATTTCCAGCCCAATGCCGGCATACGTACTAAAGAGCAGGAAACTTCGTCTAAGACTCAGGAGAAACGTTTCCTTGAAACTGCTCTGCTGTGCGTTCTTTCACCTAAGAGAGTTGAAACTATGTTGAGATTCAGCGAGTCAGAAACACGTTTCTTCTAGGAGCTGCGTTGGGATATTCCCGAGTGAATGGGACCATAGGCTGTACAGAGAAATATCTGCTTCTAAAACCAAAACGGAGCTATCTAACTGAATGGTTGTCATTGTGTGCATTTAACTGACAGAGTTAAACTCACGTGTGGATTCAGCGGTTTGCAAACCCTTTCTGTGCAGAATCCCAAAACCGGTATTTCCAGCCCAATGCCGGCATCCGTACTAAACAGCAGGAAACTTCGTCTAAAACTCAGGAGAAACGTTTCCTTGAAACTGCTCTGCTGTGCGTTCGATCACCTAAGAGAGTTGAATCTATGTTGAGATTCAGCGAGTCAGAAACACGTTTCTTCTAGGAGCTGCGTTGGGATATTCCCGAGTGAATGGGACCATAGGCTGTACAGAGAAATATCTGCTTCTAAAACCAAAACGGAGCCATCTAAGTGAATGGTTGTCAATGTGTGCATTCAACTGACAGAGTTAAACTCACGTGTGGATTCAGCGGTTTGCAAACCATTTCTGTGCAGAATCCCATAACCGGTATGTATAGCCCAATGCCGGCATCCGTACTAAACAGTAGGAAACTTCGTCTAAAACTCAGGAGAAACGTTTCCTTGAAACTGCTCTGCTGTGCGTTCGTTCACCTAAGAGAGTTGAATCTATGTTGAGATTCAGCGAGTCAGAAACACGTTTCTTCTAGGAGCTGCGTTGGGATATTCCCGAGTGAATGGGACCATAGGCTGTACAGAGAAATATCTGCTTCTAAAACCAAAAGTGTGCTATCAAACTGAATGGTTGTCAATGTGTGCATTCAACTGACAGAGTTAAACTCACGTGTGGATTCAGCGGTTTGCAAACCATTTCTGTGCAGAATCACAAAACCGGTATGTCCAGCCCAATGCCGGCATCCGTACTAAACAGTAGGAAACTTCGTCTAAAACTCAGGAGAAACGTTTCCTTGAAACTGCTCTGCTGTGCGTTCGATCACCTAAGAGAGTTGAATCTATGTTGAGATTCAGCGAGTCAGAAACACGTTTCTTCTAGGAGCTGCGTTGGGATATTCCCGAGTGAATGGGACCATAGGCTGTACAGAGAAATATCTGCTTCTAAAACCAAAAGTGTGCTATCAAACTGAATGGTTGTCAATGTGTGCATTCAACTGACAGAGTTAAACTCACGTGTGGATTCAGCGGTTTGCAAACCCTTTCTGTGCAGAATCCCAAAACCGGTATGTCCAACCCCATGCCGGCATACGTACTAAACAGCAGGAAACTTCGTCTAAGACTCAGGAGAGACGTTTCCTTGAAACTGCTCTGCTGTGCGTTCCTTCACCTAAGAGAGTTGAATCTATGTTGAGATTCAGCGAGTCAGAAACACGTTTCTTCTAGGAGGTGCGTTGGGATATTCCCGAGCGAATGGGACCATAGGCTGTACAGAGAAATATCTGCTTCTAAATCCAAAAGTGTGCTATCAAACTGAATGGTTGTCAATGTGTGCATTCAACTGACAGAGTTAAACTCACGTGTGGATTCAGCGGTTTGCAAACCCTTTCTGTGCAGAATCCCAAAACCGGTATGTCCAGCCCAATGCCGGCATACGTACTAAACAGCAGGAAACTTCGTCTAAAACTCAGGAGAAACGTTTCCTTGAAACTGCTCTGCTGTGCGCTCGTTCACCTAAGAGAGTTGAATCTATGTTGAGATTCAGCGAGTCAGAAACACGTTTCTTCTAGGAGGTGCGTTGGGATATTCCCGAGTGAATGGGACCATAGGCTGTACAGAGAAATATCTGCTTCTAAATCCAAAAGTGTGCTATCAAACTGAATGGTTGTCAATGTGTGCATTCAACTGACAGAGTTAAACTCACGTGTGGATTCAGCGGTTTGCAAACCCTTTCTGTGCAGAATCCCAAAACCGGTATGTCCAGCCCCATGCCGGCATCCGTACTAAACAGCAGGAAACTTCGTCTAAAACTCAGGAGAAACGTTTCCTTGGAACTGCTCTGCTGTGCGTTCGTTCACCTAAGAGAGTTGAATCTATGTTGAGATTCAGCGAGTCAGAAACACGTTTCTTCTAGGAGCTGCGTTGGGATATTCCCGAGTGAATGGGACCATAGGCTGTACAGAGAAATATCTGCTTCTAAAACCAAAAGTGTGCTATCTAACTGAATGATTGTCAATGTGTGCATTCAACTGACAGAGTTAAATTCACGTGTGGATTCAGCGGTTTGCAAATCCTTTCTGTGCAGAATCCCAAAACCGGTATTTCCAGCCCAATGCCGGCATACGTACTAAACAGCAGGAAACTTCGTCTAAAACTCAGGAGAAACGTTTCCTTGGAACTGCTCTGCTGTGCGTTCGTTCACCTAAGAGAGTTGAATCTATGTTGAGATTCAGCGAGTCAGAAACACGTTTCTTCTAGGAGCTGCGTTGGGATATTCCCGAGTGAATGGGACCATAGGCTGTACAGAGAAATATCTGCTTCTAAATCCAAAAGTGTGCTATCAAACTGAATGGTTGTCAATGTGTGCATTCAACTGACAGAGTTAAACTCACGTGTGGATTCAGCGGTTTGCAAACCCTTTCTGTGCAGAATCCCAAAACCGGTATGTCCAGCCCAATGCCGGCATATGTACTAAACAGCAGGAAACTTCGTCTAAAACTCAGGAGAAACGTTTCCTTGAAACTGCTCTGCTGTGCGTTCGTTCACCTAAGAGAGTTGAATCTATGTTGAGATTCAGCGAGTCAGAAACACGTTTATGCTAGGAGCTGCGTTGGGATATTCCCGAGTGAATGGGACCATAGGCTGTACAGAGAAATATCTGCTTCTAAATCCAAAAGTGTGCTATCAAACTGAATGGTTGTCAATGTGTGCATTCAACTGACAGAGTTAAACTCACGTGTGGATTCAGCGGTTTGCAAACCCTTTCTGTGCAGAATCCCAAAACCGGTATGTCCAGCCCAATGCCGGCATCCGTACTAAACAGTAGGAAACTTCGTCTAAAACTCAGGAGAAACGTTTCCTTGAAACTGCTCTGCTGTGCGTTCGTTCACCTAAGAGAGTTGAATCTATGTTGAGATTCAGCGAGTCAGAAACACGTTTCTTCTAGGAGCTGCGTTGGGATATTCCCGAGTGAATGGGACCATAGGCTGTACAGAGAAATATCTGCTTCTAAAACCAAAAGTGTGCTATCAAACTGAATGGTTGTCAATGTGTGCATTCAACTGACAGAGTTAAACTCACGTGTGGATTCAGCGGTTTGCAAACCATTTCTGTGCAGAATCACAAAACCGGTATGTCCAGCCCAATGCCGGCATCCGTACTAAACAGTAGGAAACTTCGTCTAAAACTCAGGAGAAACGTTTCCTTGAAACTGCTCTGCTGTGCGTTCGATCACCTAAGAGAGTTGAATCTATGTTGAGATTCAGCGAGTCAGAAACACGTTTCTTCTAGGAGCTGCGTTGGGATATTCCCGAGTGAATGGGACCATAGGCTGTACAGAGAAATATCTGCTTCTAAAACCAAAAGTGTGCTATCAAACTGAATGGTTGTCAATGTGTGCATTCAACTGACAGAGTTAAACTCACGTGTGGATTCAGCGGTTTGCAAACCCTTTCTGTGCAGAATCCCAAAACCTGTATTTCCAGCCCAATGCCGGCATACGTACTAAACAGCAGGAAACTTCGTCTAAGACTCAGGAGAGACGTTTCCTTGAAACTGCTCTGCTGTGCGTTCGTTCACCTAAGAGAGTTGAATCTATGTTGAGATTCAGCGAGTCAGAGACACGTTTCTTCTAGGAGCTGCGTTGGGATATTCCCGAGCGAATGGGACCATAGGCTGTACAGAGAAATATCTGCTTCTAAATCCAAAAGTGTGCTATCAAACTGAATGGTTGTCAATGTGTGCATTCAACTGACAGAGTTAAACTCACGTGTGGATTCAGCGGTTTGCAAACCCTTTCTGTGCAGAATCCCAAAACCGGTATGTCCAGCCCAATGCCGGCATACGTACTAAACAGCAGGAAAATTCGTCTAAAACTCAGGAGAAACGTTTCCTTGAAACTGCTCTGCTGTGCGTTCGTTCACCTAAGAGAGTTGAATCTATGTTGAGATTCAGCGAGTCAGAAACACGTTTCTTCTAGGAGGTGCGTTGGGATATTCCCGAGCGAATGGGACCTTAGGCTGTACAGAGAAATATCTGCTTCTAAATCCAAAAGTGTGCTATCAAACTGAATGGTTGTCAATGTGTGCATTCAACTGACAGAGTTAAACTCACGTGTGGATTCAGCGGTTTGCAAACCATTTCTGTGCAGAATCCCAAAACCGGTATGTCCAGCCCAATGCCGGCATACGTACTAAACGGCAGGAAACTTCGTCTAAAACTCAGGAGAAACGTTTCCTTGAAACTGCTCTGCTGTGCGTTCGTTCACCTAAGAGAGTTGAATCTATGTTGAGATTCAGCGAGTCAGAAACACGTTTCTTCTTGGAGCTGCGTTGGGATATTCCCGAGTGAATGGGACCATAGGCTGTACAGAGAAATATCTGCTCCTACAACCAAAAGGGTGGTATCTAACTGAATGGTTGTCAATGTGTGCATTCAATTGACAGAGTTAAACTCACGTTTGGATTCAGCGGTTTACAAACCCTTTCTGTGCAGGATCCCAAAACCGGTAATACCAGCTCAATGCCGGCATCCGTACTAAACAGCAGGAAACTTCGTCTAAAACTCAGGAGAAACGTTTCCTTGAAACTGCTCTGCTGTGCGTTCGTTCACCTAAGAGAGTTGAATCTATGTTGAGATTCAACGAGTCAGAAACACGTTTCTTCTAGGAGGTGCGTTGGGATATTCCCGAGTGAATGGGACCATAGGCTGTACAGAGAAATATCTGCTTCTAAATCCAAAAGTGTGCTATCAAACTGAATGGTTGTCAATGTGTGCATTCAACTGACAGAGTTAAACTCACGTGTGGATTCAGCGGTTTGCAAACCCTTTCTGTGCAGAATCCCAAAACCGGTATGTCCAGCCCAATGCCGGCATACGTACTAAACAGCAGGAAACTTCGTCTAAAACTCAGGAGAAACGTTTCCTTGAAACTGCTCTGCTGTGCGTTCGTTCACCTAAGAGAGTTGAATCTATGTTGAGATTCAGCGAGTCAGAAACACGTTTCTTCTTGGAGCTGCGTTGGGATATTCCCGAGTGAATGGGACCATAGGCTGTACAGAGAAATATCTGCTTCTAAAACCAAAAGTGTGCTATCAAACTGAATGGTTGTCAATGTGTGCATTCAACTGACAGAGTTAAACTCACGTGTGGATTCAGCGGTTTGCAAACCCTTTCTGTGCAGAATCCCAAAACCGGTATTTCCAGCCCAATGCCGGCATCCGTACTAAACAGCAGGAAACTTCGTCTAAAACTCAGGAGAAACGTTTCCGTGAAACTGCTCTGCTGTGCGTTCTTTCACCTAAGAGAGTTGAATCTATGTTGAGATTCAGCGAGTCAGAAACACGTTTCTTCTAGGAGCTGCGTTGGGATATTCCCGAGTGAATGGGACCATAGGCTGTACAGAGAAATATCTGCTTCTAAAACCAAAACGGAGCTATCTAAGTGAATGGTTGTCAATGTGTGCATTCAACTGACAGAGTTAAACTCACGTGTGGATTCAGCGGTTTGCAAACCCTTTCTGTGCAGAATCCCCAAACCGGTATTTCCAGCCCAATGCCGGCATACGTACTAAACAGCAGGAAACTTCGTCTAAAACTCAGGAGAAACGTTTCCTTGAAACTGCTCTGCTGTGCGTTCGTTCACCTAAGAGAGTTGAATCTATGTTGAGATTCAGCGAGTCAGATACACGTTTCTTCTAGGAGCTGCGTTGGGATATTCCCGAGTGAATGGGACCATAGGCTGTACAGAGAAATATCTGCTTCTAAAACCAAAACGGAGCTATCTAACTGAATGGTTGTCAATGTGTGCATTCAACTGACAGAGTTAAACTCACGTGTGGATTCAGCGGTTTGCAAACCCTTTCTGTGCAGAATCCCAAAACCGGTATTTCCAGCCCAATGCCGGCATACGTACTAAACAGTAGGAAACTTCGTCTAAAACTCAGGAGAAACGTTTCCTTGAAACTGCTCTGCTGTGCGTTCGTTCACCTAAGAGAGTTGAATCTATGTTGAGATTCAGCGAGTCAGAAACACGTTTCTTCTAGGAGCTGCGTTGGGATATTCCCGAGTGAATGGGACCATAGGCTGTACAGAGAAATATCTGCTCCTACAACCAAAAGGGTGGTATCTAACTGAATGGTTGTCAATGTGTGCATTCAACTGACAGAGTTAAACTCACGTTTGGATTCAGCGGTTTACAAACCCTTTCTGTGCAGGATCCCAAAACCGGTAATACCAGCTCAATGCCGGCATCCGTACTAAACAGCAGGAAACTTCGTCTAAAACTCAGGAGAAACGTTTCCTTGAAACTGCTCTGCTGTGCGTTCGTTCACCTAAGAGAGTTGAATCTATGTTGAGATTCAACGAGTCAGAAACACGTTTCTTCTAGGAGGTGCGTTGGGATATTCCCGAGTGAATGGGACCATAGGCTGTACAGAGAAATATCTGCTTCTAAATCCAAAAGTGTGCTATCTAACTGAATGGTTGTCAATGTGTGCATTCAACTGACAGAGTTAAACTCACGTGTGGATTCAGCGGTTTGCAAACCCTTTCTGTGCAGAATCCCAAAACCGGTATGTCCAGCCCAATGCCGGCATACGTACTAAACAGCAGGAAACTTCGTCTAAAACTCAGGAGAAACGTTTCCTTGAAACTGCTCTGCTGTGCGTTCGTTCACCTAAGAGAGTTGAATCTATGTTGAGATTCAGCGAGTCAGAAACACGTTTCTTCTAGGAGCTGCGTTGGGATATTCCCGAGTGAATGGGACCATAGGCTGTACAGAGAAATATCTGCTTCTAAAACCAAAAGTGTGCTATCAAACTGAATGGTTGTCAATGTCTGCATTCAACTGACAGAGTTAAACTCACGTGTGGATTCAGCGGTTTACAAACCCTTTCTGTGCAGAATCCCAAAACCGGTATTTCCAGCCCAATGCCGGCATACGTACTAAACAGCAGGAAACTTCGTCTAAAACTCAGGAGAAACGTTTCCTTGAAACTGCTCTGCTGTGCGTTCGTTCACCTAAGAGAGTTGAATCTATGTTGAGATTCAGCGAGTCAGAAACACGTTTCTTCTAGGAGCTGCGTTGGGATAATCCCGAGTGAATGGGACCATAGGCTGTACAGAGAAATATCTGCTTCTAAAACCAAAACGGAGCTTTCTAACTGAATCGTTGTGAATGTGTGCATTCAACTGACAGAGTTAAACTCACGTGTGGATTCAGCGGTTTGCAAACCCTTTCTGTGCAGAATCCCAAAACCGGTATTTCCAGCCCAATGCCGGCATCCGTACTAAACAGTAGGAAACTTCGTCTAAAACTCAGGAGAAACGTTTCCTTGAAACTGCGCTGCTGTGCGTTCGTTCACCTAAGAGAGTTGAATCTATGTTGAGATTCAGCGAGTCAGAAACACGTTTCTTCTAGGAGCTGCGTTGGGATATTCCCGAGTGAATGGGACCATAGGCTGTACAGAGAAATATCTGCTCCTACAACCAAAAGGGTGGTATCTAACTGAATGGTTGTCAATGTGTGCATTCAACTGACAGAGTTAAACTCACGTTTGGATTCAGCGGTTTACAAACCCTTTCTGTGCAGGATCCCAAAACCGGTAATACCAGTTCAATGCCGGCATCCGTAATAAACAGCAGGAAACTTCGTCTAAAACTCAGGAGAAACGTTTCCTTGAAACTGCTCTGCTGTGCGTTCGTTCACCTAAGAGAGTTGAATCTATGTTGAGATTCAGCGAGTCAGAAACACGTTTCTTCTAGGAGCTGCGTTGGGATATTCCCGAGTGAATGGGACCATAGGCTGTACAGAGAAATATCTGCTTCTAAAACCAAAACGGAGCTATCTAACTGAATGGTTGTCAATGTGTGCATTCAACTGACAGAGTTAAACTCACGTGTGGATTCAGCGGTTTGCAAACCCTTTCTGTGCAGAATCCCAAAACCGGTATTTCCAGCCCAATGCCGGCATACGTACTAAACAGCAGGAAACTTCGTCTAAAACTCAGGAGAAACGTTTCCTTGAAACTGCTCTGCTGTGCGTTCGTTCACCTAAGAGAGTTGAATCTATGTTGAGATTCAGCGAGTCAGAAACACGTTTCTTCTAGGAGCTGCGTTGGGATATTCCCGAGTGAATGGGACCATAGGCTGTACAGAGAAATATCTGCTTCTAAAACCAAAACGGAGCTATCTAACTGAATCGTTGTGAATGTGTGCATTCAACTGACAGAGTTAAACTCACGTGTGGATTCAGCGGTTTGCAAACCCTTTCTGTGCAGAATCCCAAAACCGGTATTTCCAGCCCAATGCCGGCATCCGTACTAAACAGCAGGAAACTTCGTCTAAAACTCAGGAGAAACGTTTCCTTGAAACTGCTCTGCTGTGCGTTCGTTCACCTAAGAGAGTTGAATCTATGTTGAGATTCAGCGAGTCAGAAACACGTTTCTTCTAGGAGCTGCGTTGGGATATTCCCGAGTGAATGGGACCATAGGCTGTACAGAGAAATATCTGCTTCTAAAAACAAAAGTGTGCTATCAAACTGAATGGTTGTCAATGTGTGCATTCAACTGACAGAGTTAAACTCACGTGTGGATTCAGCGGTTTGCAAACCCTTTCTGTGCAGAATCCCAAAACCGGTATTTCCAGCCCAATGCCGGCATACGTACTAAACAGGAGGAAACTTCGTCTAAGACTCAGGAGAGAGGATTCCTTGAAACTGCTCTGCTGTGCGTTCGTTCACCTAAGAGAGTTGAATCTATGTTGAGATTCAGCGAGTCAGAAACACGTTTCTTCTAGGAGCTGCGTTGGGATATTCCCGAGTGAATGGGACCATAGGCTGTACAGAGAAATATCTGCTTCTAAAACCAAAAGTGTGCTATCAAACTGAATGGTTGTCAATGTGTGCATTCAACTGACAGAGTTAAACTCACGTGTGGATTCAGCGGTTTGCACACCATTTCTGTGCAGAATCCCAAAACCGGTATGTCCAGCCCAATGCCGGCATCCGTACTAAACAGTAGGAAACTTCGTCTAAAACTCAGGAGAAACGTTTCCTTGAAACTGCTCTGCTGTGCGTTCGTTCACCTAAGAGAGTTGAATCTATGTTGAGATTCAGCGAGTCAGAAACACGTTTCTTCTAGGAGCTGCGTTGGGATATTCCCGAGTGAATGGGACCATAGGCTGTACAGAGAAATATCTGCTCCTACAACCAAAAGTGTGCTATCAAACTGAATGGTTGTCAATGTGTGCATTCAACTGACAGAGTTAAACTCACGTGTGGATTCAGCGGTTTGCAAACCATTTCTGTGCAGAATCCCAAAACCGGTATGTCCAGCCCAATGCCGGCATTCGTACTAAACAGCAGGAAACTTCGTCTAAAACTCAGGAGAAACGTTTCCTTGAAACTGCTCTGCTGTGCGTTCGTTCACCTAAGAGAGTTGAATCTATGTTGAGATTCAGCGAGTCAGAAACACGTTTCTTCTTGGAGCTGCGTTGGGATATTCCCGAGTGAATGGGACCATAGGCTGTACAGAGAAATATCTGCTTCTAAAACCAAAAGTGTGCTATCAAACTGAATGGTTGTCAATGTGTGCATTCAACTGACAGAGTTAAACTCACGTGTGGATTCAGCGGTTTGCAAACCCTTTCTGTGCAGAATCCCAAAACCGGTATTTCCAGCCCAATGCCGGCATACGTACTAAACAGCAGGAAACTTCGTCTAAGACTCAGGAGAGACGTTTCCTTGAAACTGCTCTGCTGTGCGTTCGTTCACCTAAGAGAGTTGAATCTATGTTGAGATTCAGCGAGTCAGAAACACGTTTCTTCTAGGAGCTGCGTTGGGATATTCCCGAGTGAATGGGACCATAGGCTGTACAGAGAAATATCTGCTTCTAAAACCAAAACGGAGCTATCTAAGTGAATGGTTGTCAATGTGTGCATTCAACTGACAGAGTTAAACTCACGTGTGGATTCAGCGGTTTGCAAACCCTTTCTGTGCAGAATCCCATAACCGGTATTTCCAGCCCAATGCCGGCATACGTACTAAACAGCAGGAAACTTCGTCTAAAACTCAGGAGAGACGTTTCCTTGAAACTGCTCTGCTGTGCGTTCGTTCACCTAAGAGAGTTGAATCTATGTTGAGATTCAGCGAGTCAGAAACACGTTTCTTCTAGGAGCTGCGTTGGGATATTCCCGAGTGAATGGGACCATAGGCTGTACAGAGAAATATCTGCTTCTAAAACCAAAACGGAGCTATCTAAGTGAATGGTTGTCAATGTGTGCATTCAACTGACAGAGTTAAACTCACGTGTGGATTCAGCGGTTTGCAAACCCTTTCTGTGCAGAATCCCATAACCGGTATTTCCAGCCCAATGCCGGCATACGTACTAAACAGCAGGAAACTTCGTCTAAAACTCAGGAGAAACGTTTCCTTGAAACTGCTCTGCTGTGCGTTCGTTCACCTAAGAGAGTTGAATCTATGTTGAGATTCAGCGAGTCAGAAACACGTTTCTTCTAGGAGCTGCGTTGGGATATTCCCGAGTGAATGGGACCATAGGCTGTACAGAGAAATATCTGCTTCTAAAACCAAAACGGAGCTATCTAACTGAATCGTTGTGAATGTGTGCATTCAACTGACAGAGTTAAACTCACGTGTGGATTCAGCGGTTTGCAAACCCTTTCTGTGCAGAATCCCAAAACCGGTATTTCCAGCCCAATGCCGGCATCCGTACTAAACAGTAGGAAACTTCGTCTAAAACTCAGGAGAAACGTTTCCTTGAAACTGCTCTGCTGTGCGTTCGTTCACCTAAGAGAGTTGAATCTATGTTGAGATTCAGCGAGTCAGAAACACGTTTCTTCTTGGAGCTGCGTTGGGATATTCCCGAGTGAATGGGACCATAGGCTGTACAGAGAAATATCTGCTCCTACAACCAAAAGGGTGGTATCTAACTGAATGGTTGTCAATGTGTGCATTCAACTGACAGAGTTAAACTCACGTTTGGATTCAGCGGTTTACAAACCCTTTCTGTGCAGGATCCCAAAACCGGTAATACCAGCTCAATGCCGGCATCCGTACTAAACACCAGGAAACTTCGTCTAAAACTCAGGAGAAACGTTTCCTTGAAACTGCTCTGCTGTGCGTTCGTTCACCTAAGAGAGTTGAATCTATGTTGATATTCAACGAGTCAGAAACACGTTTCTTCTAGGAGGTGCGTTGGGATATTCCCGAGTGAATGGGACCATAGGCTGTACAGAGAAATATCTGCTTCTAAATCCAAAAGTGTGCTATCAAACTGAATGGTTGTCAATGTGTGCATTCAACTGACAGAGTTAAACTCACGTGTGGATTCAGCGGTTTGCAAACCCTTTCTGTGCAGAATCCCAAAACCGGTATGTCCAGCCCAATGCCGGCATATGTACTAAACAGCAGGAAACTTCGTCTAAAACTCAGGAGAAACGTTTCCTTGAAACTGCTCTGCTGTGCGTTCGTTCACCTAAGAGAGTTGAATCTATGTTGAGATTCAGCGAGTCAGAAACACGTTTCTTCTAGGAGCTGCGTTGGGATATTCCCGAGTGAATGGGACCATAGGCTGTACAGAGAAATATCTGCTTCTAAAACCAAAAGTGTGCTATCAAACTGAATGGTTGTCAATGTGTGCATTCAGCTGACAGAGTTAAACTTACGTGTGGATTCAGCGGTTTGCAAACCCTTTCTGTGCAGAATCCCAAAACCGGTATTTCCAGCCCAATGCCGGCATCCGTACTAAACAGCAGGAAACTTCGTCTAAAACTCAGGAGAAACGTTTCCTTGAAACTGCTCTGCTGTGCGTTCTTTCACCTAAGAGAGTTGAATCTATGTTGAGATTCAGCGAGTCAGAAACACGTTTCTTCTAGGAGCTGCGTTGGGATATTCCGGAGTGAATGGGACCATAGGCTGTACAGAGAAATATCTGCTTCTAAAACCAAAACGGAGCTATCTAAGTGAATGGTTGTCAATGTGTGCATTCAACTGACAGAGTTAAACTCACGTGTGGATTCAGCGGTTTGCAAACCCTTTCTGTGCAGAATCCCAAAACTGGTATTTCCAGCCCAATGCCGGCATACGTACTAAACAGCAGGAAACTTCGTCTAAAACTCAGGAGAAACGTTTCCTTGAAACTGCTCTGCTGTGCGTTCGTTCACCTAAGAGAGTTGAATCTATGTTGAGATTCAGCGAGTCAGAAACACGTTTCTTCTAGGAGCTGCGTTGGGATATTCCCGAGTGAATGGGACCATAGGCTGTACAGAGAAATATCCGCTTCTAAAACCAAAACGGAGCTATCTAACTGAATCGTTGTGAATGTGTGCATTCAACTGACAGAGTTAAACTCACGTGTGGATTCAGCGGTTTGCAAACCCTTTCTGTGCAGAATCCCAAAACCGGTATTTCCAGCCCAATGCCGGCATACGTACTAAACAGTAGGAAACTTCGTCTAAAACTCAGGAGAAACGTTTCCTTGAAACTGCTCTGCTGTGCGTTCGTTCACCTAAGAGAGTTGAATCTATGTTGAGATTCAGCGAGTCAGAAACACGTTTCTTCTAGGAGCTGCGTTGGGATATTCCCGAGTGAATGGGACCATAGGCTGTACAGAGAAATATCTGCTTCTAAAACCAAAACGGAGCTATCTAAGTGAATGGTTGTCAATGTGTGCATTCAACTGACAGAGTTAAACTCACGTGTGGATTCAGCGGTTTGCAAACCCTTTCTGTGCAGAATCCCAAAACCGGTATTTCCAGCCCAATGCCGGCATACGTACTAAACAGCAGGAAACTTCGTCTAAAACTCAGGAGAAACGTTTCCTTGAAACTGCTCTGCTGTGCGTTCGTTCACCTAAGAGAGTTGAATCCATGTTGAGATTCAGCGAGTCAGAAACACGTTTCTTCTAGGAGCTGCGTTGGGATATTCCCGAGTGAATGGGACCATAGGCTCTACAGAGAAATATCTGCTTCTAAAACCAAAACGGAGCTATCTAACTGAATCGTTGTGAATGTGTGCATTCAACTGACAGAGTTAAACTCACGTGTGGATTCAGCGGTTTGCAAACCCTTTCTGTGCAGAATCCCAAAACCGGTATTTCCAGCCCAATGCCGGCATACGTACTAAACAGTAGGAAACTTCGTCTAAAACTCAGGAGAAACGTTTCCTTGAAACTGCTCTGCTGTGCGTTCGTTCACCTAAGAGAGTTGAATCTATGTTGAGATTCAGCGAGTCAGAAACACGTTTCTTCTAGGAGCTGCGTTGGGATATTCCCGAGTGAATGGGACCATAGGCTGTACAGAGAAATATCTGCTTCTAAAACCAAAACGGAGCTATCTAAGTGAATGGTTGTCAATGTGTGCATTCAACTGACAGAGTTAAACTCACGTGTGGATTCAGCGGTTTGCAAACCCTTTCTGTGCAGAATCCCAAAACCGGTATTTCCAGCCCAATGCCGGCATACGTACTAAACAGCAGGAAACTTCGTCTAAAACTCAGGAGAAACGTTTCCTTGAAACTGCTCTGCTGTGCGTTCGTTCACCTAAGAGAGTTGAATCTATGTTGAGATTCAGCGAGTCAGAAACACGTTTCTTCTAGGAGCTGCGTTGGGATATTCCCGAGTGAATGGGACCATAGGCTCTACAGAGAAATATCTGCTTCTAAAACCAAAACGGAGCTATCTAACTGAATCGTTGTGAATGTGTGCATTCAACTGACAGAGTTAAACTCACGTGTGGATTCAGCGGTTTGCAAACCCTTTCTGTGCAGAATCCCAAAACCGGTATTTCCAGCCCAATGCCGGCATCCGTACTAAACAGTAGGAAACTTCGTCTAAAACTCAGGAGAAACGTTTCCTTGAAACTGCGCTGCTGTGCGTTCGTTCACCTAAGAGAGTTGAATCTATGTTGAGATTCAGCGAGTCAGAAACACGTTTCTTCTAGGAGCTGCGTTGGGATATTCCCGAGTGAATGGGACCATAGGCTGTACAGAGAAATATCTGCTCCTACAACCAAAAGGGTGGTATCTAACTGAATGGTTGTCAATGTGTGCATTCAACTGACAGAGTTAAACTCACGTTTGGATTCAGCGGTTTACAAACCCTTTCTGTGCAGGATCCCAAAACCGGTAATACCAGCTCAATGCCGGCATCCGTAATAAACAGCAGGAAACTTCGTCTAAAACTCAGGAGAAACGTTTCCTTGAAACTGCTCTGCTGTGCGTTCGTTCACCTAAGAGAGTTGAATCTATGTTGAGATTCAGCGAGTCAGAAACACGTTTCTTCTAGGAGCTGCGTTGGGATATTCCCGAGTGAATGGGACCATAGGCTGTACAGAGAAATATGTGCTTCTAAAACCAAAACGGAGCTATCTAAGTGAATGGTTGTCAATGTGTGCATTCAACTGACAGAGTTAAACTCACGTGTGGATTCAGCGGTTTGCAAACCCTTTCTGTGCAGAATCCCAAAACCGGTATTTCCAGCCCAATGCCGGCATACGTACTAAACAGCAGGTAACTTCGTCTAAAACTCAGGAGAAACGTTTCCTTGAAACTGCTCTGCTGTGCGTTCGTTCACCTAAGAGAGTTGAATCTATGTTGAGATTCAGCGAGTCAGAAACACGTTTCTTCTAGGAGCTGCGTTGGGATATTCCCGAGTGAATGGGACCATAGGCTGTACAGAGAAATATCTGCTTCTAAAACCAAAACGGAGCTATCTAACTGAATCGTTGTGAATGTGTGCATTCAACTGACAGAGTTAAACTCACGTGTGGATTCAGCGGTTTGCAAACCCTTTCTGTGCAGAATCCCAAAACCGGTATTTCCAGCCCAATGCCGGCATCCGTACTAAACAGCAGGAAACTTCGTCTAAAACTCAGGAGAAACGTTTCCTTGAAACTGCTCTGCTGTGCGTTCGATCACCAAAGAGAGTTGAATCTATGTTGAGATTCAGCGAGTCAGAAACACGTTTCTTCTAGGAGCTGCGTTGGGATATTCCCGAGTGAATGGGACCATAGGCTGTACAGAGAAATATCTGCTTCTAAAACCAAAACGGAGCTATCTAAGTGAATGGTTGTCAATGTGTGCATTCAAGTGACAGAGTTAAACTCACGTGTGGATTCAGCGGTTTCCAAACCATTTCTGTGCAGAATCCCAAAACCGGTATGTCAGCCCAATGCCGGCATCCGTACTAAACAGTAGGAAACTTCGTCTAAAACTCAGGAGAAACGTTTCCTTGAAACTGCTCTGCTGTGCGTTCGTTCACCTAAGAGAGTTGAATCTATGTTGAGATTCAGCGAGTCAGAAACACGTTTCTTCTAGGAGCTGCGTTGGGATATTCCCGAGTGAATGGGACCATAGGCTGTACAGAGAAATATCTGCTTCTAAAACCAAAACGGAGCTATCTAACTGAATGGTTGTCAATGTGTGCATTCAACTGACAGAGATAAACTCACGTGTGGATTCAGGGGTTTGCAAACCCTTTCTGTGCAGAATCCCAAAACCGGTATTTCCAGCCCAATGCCGGCATACGTACTAAACAGCAGGAAACTTCGTCTAAGACTCAGGAGAAACGTTTCCTTGAAACTGCTCTGCTGTGCGTTCGTTCACCTAAGAGAGTTGAATCTATGTTGAGATTCAGCGAGTCAGAAACACGTTTCTTCTAGGAGCTGCGTTGGGATATTCCCGAGTGAATGGGACCATAGGCTGTACAGAGAAATATCTGCTTCTAAAACCAAAAGTGTGCTATCAAACAGAATGGTTGTCAATGTGTGCATTCAACTGACAGAGTTAAACTCACGTGTGGATTCAGCGGTTTGCAAACCCTTTCTGTGTAGAATCACAAAACCGGTATTTCCAGCCCAATGCCGGCATCCGTACTAAACAGCAGGAAACTTCGTCTAAAACTCAGGAGAAACGTTTCCTTTAAACTGCTCTGCTGTGCGTTCGTTCACCTAAGAGAGTTGAATCTATGTTGAGATTCAGCGAGTCAGAAACACGTTTATGCTAGGAGCTGCGTTGGGATATTCCCGAGTGAATGGGACCATAGGCTGTACAGAGAAATATCTGCTCCTACAACCAAAAGTGTGCTATCAAACTGAATGGTTGTCAATGTGTGCATTCAACTGACAGAGTTAAACTCACGTTTGGATTCAGCGGTTTGCAAACCCTTTCTGTGCAGAATCCCAAAACCGGTATTTCCAGCCCAATGCCGGCATACGTACTAAAGAGCAGGAAACTTCGTCTAAGACACAGGAGAAACGTTTCCTTGAAACTGCTCTGCTGTGCGTTCGTTCACCTAAGAGAGTTGAATCTATGTTGAGATTCAGCGAGTCAGAAACACGTTTCTTCTAGGAGCTGCGTTGGGATATTCCCGAGTGAATGGGACCATAGGCTGTACAGAGAAATATCTGCTACTACAAGCAAAAGGGTGGTATCTAACTGAATGGTTGTCAATGTGTGCATTCAACTGACAGAGTTAAACTCACGTTTGGATTCAGCGGTTTACAAACCCTTTCTGTGCAGGATCCCAAAACCGGTAATACCAGCTAAATGCCGGCATCCGTACTAAACAGCAGGAAACTTCGTCTAAAACTCAGGAGAAACGTTTCCTTGAAACTGCTCTGCTGTGCGTTCGTTCACCTAAGAGAGTTGAAACTATGTTGAGATTCAGCGAGTCAGAAACACGTTTCTTCTAGGAGCTGCGTTGGGATATTCCCGAGTGAATGGGACCATAGGCTGTACAGAGAAATATCTGCTTCTAAAACCAAAACGGAGCTATCTAACTGAATGGTTGTCAATGTGTGCATTTAACTGACAGAGTTAAACTCACGTGTGGATTCAGCGGTTTGCAAACCCTTTCTGTGCAGAATCCCAAAACCGGTATTTCCAGCCCAATGCCGGCATCCGTACTAAACAGCAGGAAACTTCGTCTAAAACTCAGGAGAAACGTTTCCTTGAAACTGCTCTGCTGTGCGTTCGATCACCTAAGAGAGTTGAATCTATGTTGAGATTCAGCGAGTCAGAAACACGTTTCTTCTAGGAGCTGCGTTGGGATATTCCCGAGTGAATGGGACCATAGGCTGTACAGAGAAATATCTGCTTCTAAAACCAAAACGGAGCCATCTAAGTGAATGGTTGTCAATGTGTGCATTCAACTGACAGAGTTAAACTCACGTGTGGATTCAGCGGTTTGCAAACCATTTCTGTGCAGAATCCCAAAACCGGTATGTCCAGCCCAATGCCGGCATCCGTACTAAACAGTAGGAAACTTCGTCTAAAACTCAGGAGAAACGTTTCCTTGAAACTGCTCTGCTGTGCGTTCGTTCACCTAAGAGGGTTGAATCTATGTTGAGATTCAGCGAGTCAGAAACACGTTTATTCTAGGAGCTGCGTTGGGATATTCCCGAGTGAATGGGACCATAGGCTGTACAGAGAAATATCTGCTCCTACAACCAAAAGGGTGGTATCTAACTGAATGGTTGTCAATGTGTGCATTCAACTGACAGAGTTAAACTCACGTTTGGATTCAGCGGTTTACAAACCCTTTCTGTGCAGGATCCCAAAACCGGTAATACCAGCTCAATGCCGGCATCCGTACTAAGCAGGAGGAAACTTCGTCTAAAACTCAGGAGAAACGTTTCCTTGAAACTGCTCTGCTGTGCGTTCGTTCACCTAAGAGAGTTGAATCTATGTTGAGATTCAACGAGTCAGAAACACGTTTCTTCTAGGAGGTTCGTTGGGATATTCCCGAGTGAATGGGACCATAGGCTGTACAGAGAAATATCTGCTTCTAAATCCAAAAGTGTGCTATCAAACTGAATGGTTGTCAATGTGTGCATTCAACTGACAGAGTTAAACTCACGTGTGGATTCAGCGGTTTACAAACCCTTTCTGTGCAGAATCCCAAAACCGGTATTTCCAGCCCAATGCCGGCATACGTACTAAACAGCAGGAAACTTCGTCTAAAACTCAGGAGAAACGTTTCCTTGAAACTGCTCTGCTGTGCGTTCTTTCACCTAAGAGAGTTGAATCTATGTTGAGATTCAGCGAGTCAGAAACACGTTTCTTCTAGGAGCTGCGTTGGGATATTCCCGAGTGAATGGGACCATAGGCTGTACAGAGAAATATCTGCTCCTACAACCAAAAGTGTGCTATCAAACTGAATGGTTGTCAATGTGTGCATTCAACTGACAGAGTTAAACTCACGTTTGGATTCAGCGGTTTGCAAACCCTTTCTGTGCAGAATCCCAAAACCGGTATTTCCAGCCCAATGCCGGCATACGTACTAAAGAGCAGGAAACTTCGTCTAAGACTCAGGAGAAACGTTTCCTTGAAACTGCTCTGCTGTGCGTTCGTTCACCTAAGAGAGTTGAATCTATGTTGAGATTCAGCGAGTCAGAAACACGTTTCTTCTAGGAGCTGCGTTGGGATATTCCCGAGTGAATGGGACCATAGGCTGTACAGAGAAATATCTGCTTCTAAAACCAAAACGGAGCTATCTAACTGAATGGTTGTCAATGTGTGCATTTAACTGACAGAGTTAAACTCACGTGTGGATTCAGCGGTTTGCAAACCCTTTCTGTGCAGAATCCCAAAACCGGTATTTCCAGCCCAATGCCGGCATACGTACTAAAGAGCAGGAAACTTCGTCTAAGACACAGGAGAAACGTTTCCTTGAAACTGCTCTGCTGTGCGTTCGTTCACCTAAGAGAGTTGAATCTATGTTGAGATTCAGCGAGTCAGAAACACGTTTCTTCTAGGAGCTGCGTTGGGATATTCCCGAGTGAATGGGACCATAGGCTGTACAGAGAAATATCTGCTACTACAAGCAAAAGGGTGGTATCTAACTGAATGGTTGTCAATGTGTGCATTCAACTGACAGAGTTAAACTCACGTTTGGATTCAGCGGTTTACAAACCCTTTCTGTGCAGGATCCCAAAACCGGTAATACCAGCTAAATGCCGGCATCCGTACTAAACAGCAGGAAACTTCGTCTAAAACTCAGGAGAAACGTTTCCTTGAAACTGCTCTGCTGTGCGTTCGTTCACCTAAGAGAGTTGAAACTATGTTGAGATTCAGCGAGTCAGAAACACGTTTCTTCTAGGAGCTGCGTTGGGATATTCCCGAGTGAATGGGACCATAGGCTGTACAGAGAAATATCTGCTTCTAAAACCAAAACGGAGCTATCTAACTGAATGGTTGTCAATGTGTGCATTTAACTGACAGAGTTAAACTCACGTGTGGATTCAGCGGTTTGCAAACCCTTTCTGTGCAGAATCCCAAAACCGGTGTTTCCAGCCCAATGCCGGCATCCGTACTAAACAGCAGGAAACTTCGTCTAAAACTCAGGAGAAACGTTTCCTTGAAACTGCTCTGCTGTGCGTTCGATCACCTAAGAGAGTTGAATCTATGTTGAGATTCAGCGAGTCAGAAACACGTTTCTTCTAGGAGCTGCGTTGGGATATTCCCGAGTGAATGGGACCATAGGCTGTACAGAGAAATATCTGCTTCTAAAACCAAAACGGAGCCATCTAAGTGAATGGTTGTCAAAGTGTGCATTCAACTGACAGAGTTAAACTCACGTGTGGATTCAGCGGTTTGCAAACCATTTCTGTGCAGAATCCCAAAACCGGTATGTCCAGCCCAATGCCGGCATCCGTACTAAACAGTAGGAAACTTCGTCTAAAACTCAGGAGAAACGTTTCCTTGAAACTGCTCTGCTGTGCGTTCGTTCACCTAAGAGAGTTGAATCTATGTTGAGATTCAGCGAGTCAGAAACACGTTTATTCTAGGAGCTGCGTTGGGATATTCCCGAGTGAATGGGACCATAGGCTGTACAGAGAAATATCTGCTCCTACAACCAAAAGGGTGGTATCTAACTGAATGGTTGTCAATGTGTGCATTCAACTGACAGAGTTAAACTCACGTTTGGATTCAGCGGTTTACAAACCCTTTCTGTGCAGGATCCCAAAACCGGTAATACCAGCTCAATGCCGGCATCCGTACTAAGCAGGAGGAAACTTCGTCTAAAACTCAGGAGAAACGTTTCCTTGAAACTGCTCTGCTGTGCGTTCGTTCACCTAAGAGAGTTGAATCTATGTTGAGATTCAACGAGTCAGAAACACGTTTCTTCTAGGAGGTTCGTTGGGATATTCCCGAGTGAATGGGACCATAGGCTGTACAGAGAAATATCTGCTTCTAAATCCAAAAGTGTACTATCAAACTGAATGGTTGTCAATGTGTGCATTCAACTGACAGAGTTAAACTCACGTGTGGATTCAGCGGTTTGCAAACCCTTTCTGTGCAGAATCCCAAAACCGGTATGTCCAGCCCAATGCCGGCATACGTACTAAACAGCAGGAAACTTCGTCTAAAACTCAGGAGAAACGTTTCCTTGAAACTGCTCTGCTGTGCGTTCGTTCACCTAAGAGAGTTGAACCTATGTTGAGATTCAGCGAGTCAGAAACACGTTTCTTCTAGGAGCTGCGTTGGGATATTCCCGAGTGAATGGGACCATAGGCTGTACAGAGAAATATCTGCTTCTAAAACCAAAAGTGTGCTATCAAACTGAATGGTTGTCAATGTGTGCATTCAACTGACAGAGTTAAACTCACGTGTGGATTCAGCGGTTTGCAAACCCTTTCTGTGCAGAATCCCAAAACCGGTATTTCCAGCCCAATGCCGGCATACGTACTAAACAGCAGGAAACTTCGTCTAAAACTCAGGAGAAACGTTTCCTTGAAACTGCTCTGCTGTGCGTTCTTTCACCTAAGAGAGTTGAATCTATGTTGAGATTCAGCGAGTCAGAAACACGTTTCTTCTAGGAGCTGCGTTGGGATATTCCCGAGTGAATGGGACCATAGGCTGTACAGAGAAATATCTGCTCCTACAACCAAAAGTGTGCTATCAAACTGAATGGTTGTCAATGTGTGCATTCAACTGACAGAGTTAAACTCACGTTTGGATTCAGCGGTTTGCAAACCCTTTCTGTGCAGAATCCCAAAACCGGTATTTCCAGCCCAATGCCGGCATACGTACTAAAGAGCAGGAAACTTCGTCTAAGACTCAGGAGAAACGTTTCCTTGAAACTGCTCTGCTGTGCGTTCGTTCACCTAAGAGAGTTGAATCTATGTTGAGATTCAGCGAGTCAGAAACACGTTTCTTCTAGGAGCTGCGTTGGGATATTCCCGAGTGAATGGGACCATAGGCTGTACAGAGAAATATCTGCTACTACAAGCAAAAGGGTGGTATCTAACTGAATGGTTGTCAGTGTGTGCATTCAACTGACAGAGTTAAACTCACGTTTGGATTCAGCGGTTTACAAACCCTTTCTGTGCAGGATCCCAAAACCGGTAATACCAGCTAAATGCCGGCATCCGTACTAAACAGCAGGAAACTTCGTCTAAAACTCAGGAGAAACGTTTCCTTGAAACTGCTCTGCTGTGCGTTCGTTCACCTAAGAGAGTTGAAACTATGTTGAGATTCAGCGAGTCAGAAACACGTTTCTTCTAGGAGCTGCGTTGGGATATTCCCGAGTGAATGGGACCATAGGCTGTACAGAGAAATATCTGCTTCTAAAACCAAAACGGAGCTATCTAACTGAATGGTTGTCAATGTGTGCATTTAACTGACAGAGTTAAACTCACGTGTGGATTCAGCGGTTTGCAAACCCTTTCTGTGCAGAATCCCAAAACCGGTATTTCCAGCCCAATGCCGGCATCCGTACTAAACAGCAGGAAACTTCGTCTAAAACTCAGGAGAAACGTTTCCTTGAAACTGCTCTGCTGTGCGTTCGATCACCTAAGAGAGTTGAATCTATGTTGAGATTCAGCGAGTCAGAAACACGTTTCTTCTAGGAGCTGCGTTGGGATATTCCCGAGTGAATGGGACCATAGGCTGTACAGAGAAATATCTGCTTCTAAAACCAAAACGGAGCCATCTAAGTGAATGGTTGTCAATGTGTGCATTCAACTGACAGAGTTAAACTCACGTGTGGATTCAGCGGTTTGCAAACCATTTCTGTGCAGAATCCCAAAACCGGTATGTCCAGCCCAATGCCGGCATCCGTACTAAACAGTAGGAAACTTCGTCTAAAACTCAGGAGAAACGTTTCCTTGAAACTGCTCTGCTGTGCGTTCGTTCACCTAAGAGAGTTGAATCTATGTTGAGATTCAGCGAGTCAGAAACACGTTTCTTCTAGGAGCTGCGTTGGGATATTCCCGAGTGAATGGGACCATAGGCTGTACAGAGAAATATCTGCTCCTACAACCAAAAGGGTGGTATCTAACTGAATGGTTGTCAATGTGTGCATTCAACTGACAGAGTTAAACTCACGTTTGGATTCAGCGGTTTACAAACCCTTTCTGTGCAGGATCCCAAAACCGGTAATACCAGCTCAATGCCGGCATCCGTACTAAGCAGGAGGAAACTTCGTCTAAAACTCAGGAGAAACGTTTCCTTGAAACTGCTCTGCTGTGCGTTCGTTCACCTAAGAGAGTTGAATCTATGTTGAGATTCAACGAGTCAGAAACACGTTTCTTCTAGGAGGTTCGTTGGGATATTCCCGAGTGAATGGGACCATAGGCTGTACAGAGAAATATCTGCTTCTAAATCCAAAAGTGTGCTATCAAACTGAATGGTTGTCAATGTGTGCATTCAACTGACAGAGTTAAACTCACGTGTGGATTCAGCGGTTTGCAAACCCTTTCTGTGCAGAATCCCAAAACCGGTATGTCCAGCCCAATGCCGGCATACGTACTAAACAGCAGGAAACTTCGTCTAAAACTCAGGAGAAACGTTTCCTTGAAACTGCTCTGCTGTGCGTTCGTTCACCTAAGAGAGTTGAACCTGTGTTGAGATTCAGCGAGTCAGAAACACGTTTCTTCTAGGAGCTGCGTTGGGATATTCCCGAGTGAATGGGACCATAGGCTGTACAGAGAAATATCTGCTTCTAAAACCAAAAGTGTGCTATCAAACTGAATGGTTGTCAATGTGTGCATTCAACTGACAGAGTTAAACTCACGTGTGGATTCAGCGGTTTGCAAACCCTTTCTGTGCAGAATCCCAAAACCGGTATTTCCAGCCCAATGCCGGCATACGTACTAAACAGCAGGAAACTTCGTCTAAAACTCAGGAGAAACGTTTCCTTGAAACTGCTCTGCTGTGCGTTCTTTCACCTAAGAGAGTTGAATCTATGTTGAGATTCAGCGAGTCAGAAACACGTTTCTTCTAGGAGCTGCGTTGGGATATTCCCGAGTGAATGGGACCATAGGCTGTACAGAGAAATATCTGCTTCTAAAACCAAAACGGAGCTATCTAAGTGAATGGTTGTCAATGTGTGCATTCAACTGACAGAGTTAAACTCACGTGTGGATTCAGCGGTTTGCAAACCCTTTCTGTGCAGAATCCCAAAACCGGTATTTCCAGCCCAATGCCGGCATACGTACTAAACAGCAGGAAACTTCGTCTAAAACTCAGGAGAAACGTTTCCTTGAAACTGCTCTGCTGTGCGTTCGTTCACCTAAGAGAGTTGAATTTATGTTGAGATTCAGCTAGTCAGAAACACGTTTCTTCTAGGAGCTGCGTTGGGATATTCCCGAGTGAATGGGACCATAGGCTGTACAGAGAAATATCTGCTTCTAAAACCAAAACGGAGCTATCTAACTGAATCGTTGTGAATGTGTGCATTCAACTGACAGAGTTAAACTCACGTGTGGATTCAGCGGTTTGCAAACCCTTTCTGTGCAGAATCCCAAAACCGGTATTTCCAGCCCAATGCCGGCATCCGTACTAAACAGTAGGAAACTTCGTCTAAAACTCAGGAGAAACGTTTCCTTGAAACTGCTCTGCTGTGCGTTCGTTCACCTAAGAGAGTTGAATCTATGTTGAGATTCAGCGAGTCAGAAACACGTTTCTTCTAGGAGCTGCGTTGGGATATTCCCGAGTGAATGGGACCATAGGCTGTACAGAGAAATATCTGCTCCTACAACCAAAAGGGTGCTATCTAACTGAATGGTTGTCAATGTGTGCATTCAACTGACAGAGTTAAACTCACGTTTGGATTCAGCGGTTTACAAACCCTTTCTGTGCAGGATCCCAAAACCGGTAATACCAGCTCAATGCCGGCATCCGTACTAAACAGCAGGAAACTTCGTCTAAAACTCAGGAGAAACGTTTCCTTGAAACTGCTCTGCTGTGCGTTCGTTCACCTAAGAGAGTTGAATCTATGTTGAGTTTCAACGAGTCAGAAACACGTTTCTTCTAGGAGGTGCGTTGGGATATTCCCGAGTGAATGGGACCATAGGCTGTACAGAGAAATATCTGCTTCTAAATCCAAAAGTGTGCTATCAAACTGAATGGTTGTCAATGTGTGCATTCAACTGACAGAGTTAAACTCACGTGTGGATTCAGCTGTTTGCAAACCCTTTCTGTGCAGAATCCCAAAACCGGTATGTCCAGCCCAATGCCGGCATACGTAATAAACAGCAGGAAACATCGTCTAAAACTCAGGAGAAACGTTTCCTTGAAACTGCTCTGCTGTGCGTTCGTTCACCTAAGAGAGTTGAATCTATGTTGAGATTCAGCGAGTCAGAAACACGTTTATGCTAGCAGCTGCGTTGGGATATTCCCGAGTGAATGGGACCATAGGCTGTACAGAGAAATATCTGCTTCTAAAACCAAAAGTGTGCTATCAAACTGAATGGTTGTCAATGTGTGCATTCAACTGACAGAGTTAAACTCACGTGTGGATTCAGCGGTTTGCAAACCCTTTCTGTGCAGAATCCCAAAACCGGTATTTCCAGCCCAATGCCGGCATACGTACGAAACAGCAGGAAACTTCGTCTAAAACTCAGGAGAAACGTTTCCTTGAAACTGCTCTGCTGTGCGTTCGTTCACCTAAGAGAGTTGAATCTATGTTGAGATTCAGCGAGTCAGAAACACGTTTCTTCTAGGAGCTGCATTGGGATATTCCCGAGTGAATGGGACCATAGGCTGTACAGAGAAATATCTGCTTCTAAAACCAAAAGTGTGCTATCAAACTGAATGGTTGTCAATGTGTGCATTCAACTGACAGAGTTAAACTCACGTGTGGATTCAGCGGTTTGCAAACCCTTTCTGTGCAGAATCCCAAAACCGGTATTTCCAGCCCAATGCCGGCATACGTACTAAACAGCAGGAAACTTCGTCTAAAACTCAGGAGAAACGTTTCCTTGAAACTGCTCTGCTGTGCGTTCTTTCACCTAAGAGAGTTGAATCTATGTTGAGATTCAGCGAGTCAGAAACACGTTTCTTCTAGGAGCTGCGTTGGGATATTCCCGAGTGAATGGGACCATAGGCTGTACAGAGAAATATCTGCTTCTAAAACCAAAACGGAGCTATCTAAGTGAATGGTTGTCAATGTGTGCATTCAACTGACAGAGTTAAACTCACGTGTGGATTCAGCGGTTTGCAAACCCTTTCTGTGCAGAATCCCATAACCGGTATTTCCAGCCCAATGCCGGCATACGTACTAAACAGCAGGAAACTTCGTCTAAAACTCAGGAGAAACGTTTCCTTGAAACTGCTCTGCTGTGCGTTCGTTCACCTAAGAGAGTTGAATCTATGTTGAGATTCAGCGAGTCAGAAACACGTTTCTTCTAGGAGCTGCGTTGGGATATTCCCGAGTGAATGGGACCATAGGCTGTACAGAGAAATATCTGCTTCTAAAACCAAAACGGAGCTATCTAACTGAATCGTTGTGAATGTGTGCATTCAACTGACAGAGTTAAACTCACGTGTGGATTCAGCGGTTTGCAAACCCTTTCTGTGCAGAATCCCAAAACCGGTATTTCCAGCCCAATGCCGGCATACGTACTAAACAGTAGGAAACTTCGTCTAAAACTCAGGAGAAACGTTTCCTTGAAACTGCTCTGCTGTGCGTTCGTTCACCTAAGAGAGTTGAATCTATGTTGAGATTCAGCGAGTCAGAAACACGTTTCTTCTTGGAGCTGCGTTGGGATATTCCCGAGTGAATGGGACCATAGGCTGTACAGAGAAATATCTGCTCCTACAACCAAAAGGGTGGTATCTAACTGAATGGTTGTCAATGTGTGCATTCAACTGACAGAGTTAAACTCACGTTTGGATTCAGCGGTTTACAAACCCTTTCTGTGCAGGATCCCAAAACCGGTAATACCAGCTCAATGCCGGCATCCGTACTAAACAGCAGGAAACTTCGTCTAAAACTCAGGAGAAACGTTTCCTTGAAACTGCTCTGCTGTGCGTTCGTTCACCTAAGAGAGTTGAATCTATGTTGAGATTCAACGAGTCAGAAACACGTTTCTTCTAGGAGGTGCGTTGGGATATTCCCGAGTGAATGGGACCATAGGCTGTACAGAGAAATATCTGCTTCTAAATCCAAAAGTGTGCTATCAAACTGAATGGTTGTCAATGTGAGCATTCAACTGACAGAGTTAAACTCACGTGTGGATTCAGCGGTTTGCAAACCCTTTCTGTGCAGAATCCCAAAACCGGTATGTCCAGCCCAATGCCGGCATACGTACTAAACAGCAGGAAACTTCGTCTAAAACTCAGGAGAAACGTTTCCTTGAAACTGCTCTGCTGTGCGTTCGTTCACCTAAGAGAGTTGAATCTATGTTGAGATTCAGCGAGTCAGAAACACGTTTCTTCTTGGAGCTGCGTTGGGATATTCCCGAGTGAATGGGACCATAGGCTGTACAGAGAAATATCTGCTTCTAAAACCAAAAGTGTGCTATCAAACTGAATGGTTGTCAATGTGTGCATTCAACTGACAGAGTTAAACTCACGTGTGGATTCAGCGGTTTGCAAACCCTTTCTGTGCAGAATCCCAAAACCGGTATTTCCAGCCCAATGCCGGCATCCGTACTAAACAGCAGGAAACTTCGTCTAAAACTCAGGAGAAACGTTTCCTTGAAACTGCTCTGCTGTGCGTTCTTTCACCTAAGAGAGTTGAATCTATGTTGAGATTCAGCGAGTCAGAAACACGTTTCTTCTAGGAGCTGCGTTGGGATATTCCCGAGTGAATGGGACCATAGGCTGTACAGAGAAATATCTGCTTCTAAAACCAAAACGGAGCTATCTAAGTGAATGGTTGTCAATGTGTGCATTCAACTGACAGAGTTAAACTCACGTGTGGATTCAGCGGTTTGCAAACCCTTTCTGTGCAGAATCCCAAAACCGGTATTTCCAGCCCAATGCCGGCATACGTACTAAACAGCAGGAAACTTCGTCTAAAACTCAGGAGAAACGTTTCCTTGAAACTGCTCTGCTGTGCGTTCGTTCACCTAAGAGAGTTGAATCTATGTTGAGATTCAGCGAGTCAGAAACACGTTTCTTCTAGGAGCTGCGTTGGGATATTCCCGAGTGAATGGGACCATAGGCTGTACAGAGAAATATCCGCTTCTAAAACCAAAACGGAGCTATCTAACTGAATCGTTGTGAATGTGTGCATTCAACTGACAGAGTTAAACTCACGTGTGGATTCAGCGGTTTGCAAACCCTTTCTGTGCAGAATCCCAAAACCGGTATTACCAGCCCAATGCCGGCATACGTACTAAACAGTAGGAAACTTCGTCTAAAACTCAGGAGAAACGTTTCCTTGAAACTGCTCTGCTGTGCGTTCGTTCACCTAAGAGAGTTGAATCTATGTTGAGATTCAGCGAGTCAGAAACACGTTTCTTCTAGGAGCTGCGTTGGGATATTCCCGAGTGAATGGGACCATAGGCTGTACAGAGAAATATCTGCTTCTAAAACCAAAAGTGTGCTACCAAACTGAATGGTTGTCAATGTGTGCATTCAACTGACAGAGTTAAACTCACGTGTGGATTCAGCGGTTTGCAAACCCTTTCTGTGTAGAATCACAAAACCGGTATTTCCAGCCCAATGCCGGCATCCGTACTAAACAGCAGGAAACTTCGTCTAAAACTCAGGAGAAACGTTTCCTTTAAACTGCTCTGCTGTGCGTTCGTTCACCTAAGAGAGTTGAAACTATGTTGAGATTCAGCGAGTCAGAAACACGTTTATGCTAGGAGCTGCGTTGGGATATTCCCGAGTGAATGGGACCATAGGCTGTACAGAGAAATATCTGCTCCTACAACCAAAAGTGTGCTATCAAACTGAATGGTTGTCAATGTGTGCATTCAACTGACAGAGTTAAACTCACGTTTGGATTCAGCGGTTTGCAAACCCTTTCTGTGCAGAATCCCAAAACCGGTATTTCCAGCCCAATGCCGGCATACGTACTAAAGAGCAGGAAACTTCGTCTAAGACTCAGGAGAAACGTTTCCTTGAAACTGCTCTGCTGTGCGTTCGTTCACCTAAGAGAGTTGAATCTATGTTGAGATTCAGCGAGTCAGAAACACGTTTCTTCTAGGAGCTGCGTTGGGATATTCCCGAGTGAATGGGACCATAGGCTGTACAGAGAAATATCTGCTACTACAAGCTAAAGGGTGGTATCTAACTGAATGGTTGTCAATGTGTGCATTCAACTGACAGAGTTAAACTCACGTTTGGATTCAGCGGATTACAAACCCTTTCTGTGCAGGATCCCAAAACCGGTAATTCCAGCTAAATGCCGGCATCCGTACTAAACAGCAGGAAACTTCGTCTAAAACTCAGGAGAAACGTTTCCTTGAAACTGCTCTGCTGTGCGTTCGTTCACCTAAGAGAGTTGAAACTATGTTGAGATTCAGCGAGTCAGAAACACGTTTCTTCTAGGAGCTGCGTTGGGATATTCCCGAGTGAATGGGACCATAGGCTGTACAGAGAAATATCTGCTTCTAAAACCAAAACGGAGCTATCTAACTGAATGGTTGTCAATGTTTGCATTTAACTGACAGAGTTAAACTCACGTGTGGATTCAGCGGTTTGCAAACCCTTTCTGTGCAGAATCCCAAAACCGGTATTTCCAGCCCAATGCCGGCATCCGTACTAAACAGCAGGAAACTTCGTCTAAGACTCAGGAGAGACGTTTCCTTGAAACTGCTCTGCTGTGCGTTCGTTCACCTAAGAGAGTTGAATCTATGTTGAGATTCAGCGAGTCAGAAACACGTTTCTTCTAGGAGGTGCGTTGGATATTCCCGAGCGAATGGGACCATAGGCTGTACAGAGAAATATCTGCTTCTAAATCCAAAAGTGTGCTATCAAACTGAATGGTTGTCAATGTGTGCATTCAACTGACAGAGTTAAACTCACGTGTGGATTCAGCGGTTTGCAAACCCTTTCTGTGCTGAATCCCAAAACCGGTATGTCCAGCCCAATGCCGGCATACGTACTAAACAGCAGGAAACTTCGTCTAAAAGTGAGGAGAAACGTTTCCTTGAAACTGCTCTGCTGTGCGTTACTTCACCTAAGAGAGTTGAATCTATGTTGAGATTCAGCGAGTCAGAAACACGTTTCTTCTAGGAGCTGCGTTGGGATATTCCCGAGTGAATGGGACCATAGGCTGTACAGAGAAATATCTGCTTCTAAAACCAAAAGTGTGCTATCAAACTGAATGGTTGTCAATGTGTGCATTCAACTGACAGAGTTAAACTCACGTGTGGATTCAGCGGTTTGCAAACCCTTTCTGTGCAGAATCCCAAAACCGGTATTTCCAGCCCAATGCCGGCATCCGTACTAAACAGCAGGAAACTTCGTCTAAAACTCAGGAGAAACGTTTCCTTGAAACTGCTCTGCTGTGCGTTCGATCACCAAAGAGAGTTGAATCTATGTTGAGATTCAGCGAGTCAGAAACACGTTTCTTCTAGGAGCTGCGTTGGGATATTCCCGAGTGAATGGGACCATAGGCTGTACAGAGAAATATCTGCTTCTAAAACCAAAACGGAGCTATCTAAGTGAATGGTTGTCAATGTGTGCATTCAACTGACAGAGTTAAACTCACGTGTGGATTCAGCGGTTTCCAAACCATTTCTGTTCAGAATCCCAAAACCGGTATGTCAGCCCAATGCCGGCATCCGTACTAAACAGTAGGAAACTTCGTCTAAAACTCAGGAGAAACTTTTCCTTGAAACTGCTCTGCTGTGCGTTCGTTCACCTAAGAGAGTTGAATCTATGTTGAGATTCAGCGAGTCAGAAACACGTTTCTTCTAGGAGCTGCGTTGGGATATTCCCGAGTGAATGGGACCATAGGCTGTACAGAGAAATATCTGCTTCTAAAACCAAAACGGAGCTATCTAACTGAATGGTTGTCAATGTGTGCATTCAACTGACAGAGTTAAACTCACGTGTGGATTCAGCGGTTTGCAAACCCTTTCTGTGCAGAATCCCAAAACCGGTATTTCCAGCCCAATGCCGGCATACGTACTAAACAGCAGGAAACTTCGTCTAAGACTCAGGAGAAACGTTTCCTTGAAACTGCTCTGCTGTGCGTTCGTTCACCTAAGAGAGTTGAATCTATGTTGAGATTCAGCGAGTCAGAAACACGTTTCTTCTAGGAGCTGCGTTGGGATATTCCCGAGTGAATGGGACCATAGGCTGTACAGAGAAATATCTGCTTCTAAAACCAAAAGTGTGCTATCAAACTGAATGGTTGTCAATGTGTGCATTCAACTGACATAGTTAAACTCACGTGTGGATTCAGCGGTTTGCAAACCCTTTCTGTGTAGAATCACAAAACCGGTATTTCCAGCCCAATGCCGGCATCCGTACTAAACAGCAGGAAACTTCGTCTAAGACTCAGGAGAAACGTTTCCTTGAAACTGCTCTGCTGTGCGTTCGTTCACCTAAGAGAGTTGAATCTATGTTGAGATTCAGCGAGTCAGAAACACGTTTCTTCTAGGAGCTGCGTTGGGATATTCCCGAGTGAATGGGACCATAGGCTGTACAGAGAAATATCTGCTTCTAAAACCAAAAGTGTGCTATCAAACTGAATGGTTGTCAATGTGTGCATTCAACTGACATAGTTAAACTCACGTGTGGATTCAGCGGTTTGCAAACCCTTTCTGTGTAGAATCACAAAACCGGTATTTTCAGCCCAATGCCGGCATCCGTACTAAACAGCAGGAAACTTCGTCTAAAACTCAGGAGAAACGTTTCCTTTAAACTGCTCTGCTGTGCGTTCGTTCACCTAAGAGAGTTGAAACTATGTTGAGATTCAGCGAGTCAGAAACACGTTTCTTCTAGGAGCTGCGTTGGGATATTCCCGAGTGAATGGGACCATAGGCTGTACAGAGAAATATCTGCTCCTACAACCAAAAGTGTGCTATCAAACTGAATGGTTGTCAATGTGTGCATTCAACTGACAGAGTTAAACTCACGTTTGGATTCAGCGGTTTGCAAACCATTTCTGTGCAGAATCCCAAAACCGGTATTTCCAGCCCAATGCCGGCATACGTACTAAAGAGCAGGAAACTTCGTCTAAGACTCAGGAGAAACGTTTCCTTGAAACTGCTCTGCTGTGCGTTCGTTCACCTAAGAGAGTTGAAACTATGTTGAGATTCAGCGAGTCAGAAACACGTTTCTTCTAGGAGCTGCGTTGGGATATTCCCGAGTGAATGGGACCATAGGCTGTACAGAGAAATATCTGCTTCTAAAACCAAAACGGAGCTATCTAACTGAATGGTTGTCATTGTGTGCATTTAACTGACAGAGTTAAACTCACGTGTGGATTCAGCGGTTTGCAAACCCTTTCTGTGCAGAATCCCAAAACCGGTATTTCCAGCCCAATGCCGGCATCTGTACTAAACAGCAGGAAACTTCGTCTAAAACTCAGGAGAAACGTTTCCTTGAAACTGCTCTGCTGTGCGTTCGATCACCTAAGAGAGTTGAATCTATGTTGAGATTCAGCGAGTCAGAAACACGTTTCTTCTAGGAGCTGCGTTGGGATATTCCCGAGTGAATGGGACCATAGGCTGTACAGAGAAATATCTGCTTCTAAAACCAAAACGGAGCCATCTAAGTGAATGGTTGTCAATGTGTGCATTGAACTGACAGAGTTAAACTCACGTGTGGATTCAGCGGTTTGCAAACCATTTCTGTGCAGAATCCCAAAACCGGTATGTCCAGCCCAATGCCGGCATCCGTACTAAACAGTAGGAAACTTCGTCTAAAACTCAGGAGAAACGTTTCCTTGAAACTGCTCTGCTGTGCGTTCGTTCACCTAAGAGAGTTGAATCTATGTTGAGATTCAGCGAGTCAGAAACACGTTTCTTCTAGGAGCTGCGTTGGGATATTCCCGAGTGAATGGGACCATAGGCTGTACAGAGAAATATCTGCTTCTAAAACCAAAACGGAGCTATCTAACTGAATGGTTGTCAATGTGTGCATTCAACTGACAGAGTTAAACTCACGTGTGGATTCAGCGGTTTGCAAACCATTTCTGTGCAGAATCACAAAACCGGTATGTCCAGCCCAATGCCGGCATCCGTACTAAACAGTAGGAAACTTCGTCTAAAACTCAGGAGAAACGTTTCCTTGAAACTGCTCTGCTGTGCGTTCGATCACCTAAGAGAGTTGAATCTATGTTGAGATTCAGCGAGTCAGAAACACGTTTCTTCTAGGAGCTGCGTTGGGATATTCCCGAGTGAATGGGACCATAGGCTGTACAGAGAAATATCTGCTTCTAAAACCAAAAGTGTGCTATCAAACTGAATGGTTGTCAATGTGTGCATTCAACTGACAGAGTTAAACTCACGTGTGGATTCAGCGGTTTGCAAACCCTTTCTGTGCAGAATCCCACAACCGGTATGTCCAGCCCCATGCCGGCATACGTACTAAACAGCAGGAAACTTCGTCTAAGACTCAAGAGAGACGTTTCCTTGAAACTGCTCTGCTGTGCGTTCGTTCACCTAAGAGAGTTGAATCTATGTTGAGATTCAGCGAGTCAGAAACACGTTTCTTCTAGGAGGTGCGTTGGGATATTCCCGAGCGAATGGGACCATAGGCTGTACAGAGAAATATCTGCTTCTAAATCCAAAAGTGTGCTATCAAACTGAATGGTTGTCAATGTGTGCATTCAACTGACAGATTTAAACTCACGTGTGGATTCAGCGGTTTGCAAACCCTTTCTGTGCAGAATCCCAAAACCGGTATGTCCAGCCCAATGCCGGCATACGTACTAAACAGCAGGAAACTTCGTCTAAAACTCAGGAGAAACGTTTCCTTGAAACTGCTCTGCTGTGCGTTCGTTCACCTAAGAGAGTTGAATCTATGTTGAGATTCAGCGAGTCAGAAACACGTTTCTTCTAGGAGGTGCGTTGGGATATTCCCGAGTGAATGGGACCATAGGCTGTACAGAGAAATATCTGCTTATAAATCCAAAAGTGTGCTATCAAACTGAATGGTTGTCAATGTGTGCATTCAACTGACAGAGTTAAACTCACGTGTGGATTCAGCGGTTTGCAAACCCTTTCTGTGCAGAATCCCAAAACCGGTATGTCCAGCCCCATGCCGGCATCCGTACTAAACAGCAGGAAACTTCGTCTAAAACTCAGGAGAAACGTTTCCTTGGAACTGCTCTGCTGTGCGTTCGTTCACCTAAGAGAGTTGAATCTATGTTGAGATTCAGCGAGTCAGAAACACGTTTCTTCTAGGAGCTGCGTTGGGATATTCCCGAGTGAATGGGACCATAGGCTGTACAGAGAAATATCTGCTTCTAAAACCAAAAGTGTGCTATCTAACTGAATGGTTGTCAATGTGTGCATTCAACTGACAGAGTTAAATTCACGTGTGGATTCAGCGGTTTGCAAATCCTTTCTGTGCAGAATCCCAAAACCGGTATTTCCAGCCCAATGCCGGCATACGTACGAAACAGCAGGAAACTTCGTCTAAAACTCAGGAGAAACGTTTCCTTGAAACTGCTCTGCTGTGCGTTCGTTCACCTAAGAGAGTTGAATCTATGTTGAGATTCAGCGAGTCAGAAACACGTTTCTTCTAGGAGGTGCGTTGGGATATTCCCGAGCGAATGGGACCATAGGCTGTACAGAGAAATATCTGCTTCTAAATCCAAAAGTGTGCTATCAAACTGAATGGTTGTCAATGTGTGCATTCAACTGACAGATTTAAACTCACGTGTGGATTCAGCGTTTTGCAAACACTTTCTGTGCAGAATCCCAAAACCGGTATGTCCAGCCCAATGCCGGCATACGTACTAAACAGCAGGAAACTTCGTCTAAAACTCAGGAGAAACGTTTCCTTGAAACTGCTCTGCTGTGCGTTCGTTCACCTAAGAGAGTTGAATCTATGTTGAGATTCAGCGAGTCAGAAACACGTTTCTTCTAGGAGGTGCGTTGGGATATTCCCGAGTGAATGGGACCATAGGCTGTACAGAGAAATATCTGCTTCTAAATCCAAAAGTGTGCTATCAAACTGAATGGTTGTCAATGTGTGTATTCAACTGACAGAGTTAAACTCACGTGTGGATTCAGCGGTTTGCAAACCCTTTCTGTGCAGAATCCCAAAACCGGTATGTCCAGCCCAATGCCGGCATACGTACTAAACAGCAGGAAACTTCGTCTAAAACTCAGGAGAAACGTTTCCTTGAAACTGCTCTGCTGTGCGTTCGTTCACCTAAGAGAGTTGAATCTATGTTGAGATTCAGCGAGTCAGAAACACGTTTCTTCTTGGAGCTGCGTTGGGATATTCCCGAGTGAATGGGACCATAGGCTGTACAGAGAAATATCTGCTTCTAAAACCAAAAGTGTGCTATCAAACTGAATGGTTGTCAATGTGTGCATTCAACTGACAGAGTTAAACTCACGTGTGGATTCAGCGGTTTGCAAACCCTTTCTGTGCAGAATCCCAAAACCGGTATTTCCAGCCCAATGCCGGCATCCGTACTAAACAGCAGGAAACTTCGTCTAAAACTCAGGAGAAACGTTTCCTTGAAACTGCTCTGCTGTGCGTTCTTTCACCTAAGAGAGTTGAATCTATGTTGAGATTCAGCGAGTCAGAAACACGTTTCTTCTAGGAGCTGCGTTGGGATATTCCCGAGTGAATGGGACCATAGGCTGTACAGAGAAATATCTGCTTCTAAAACCAAAACGGAGCTATCTAAGTGAATGGTTGTCAATGTGTGCATTCAACTGACAGAGTTAAACTCACGTGTGGATTCAGCGGTTTGCAAACCCTTTCTGTGCAGAATCCCCAAACCGGTATTTCCAGCCCAATGCCGGCATACGTACTAAACAGCAGGAAACTTCGTCTAAAACTCAGGAGAAACGTTTCCTTGAAACTGCTCTGCTGTGCGTTCGTTCACCTAAGAGAGTTGAATCTATGTTGAGATTCAGCGAGTCAGAAACACGTTTCTTCTAGGAGCTGCGTTGGGATATTCCCGAGTGAATGGGACCATAGGCTGTACAGAGAAATATCTGCTTCTAAAACCAAAACGGAGCTATCTAACTGAATCGTTGTGAATGTGTGCATTCAACTGACAGAGTTAAACTCACGTGTGGATTCAGCGGTTTGCAAACCCTTTCTGTGCAGAATCCCAAAACCGGTATTTCCAGCCCAATGCCGGCATACGTACTAAACAGTAGGAAACTTCGTCTAAAACTCAGGAGAAACGTTTCCTTGAAACTGCTCTGCTGTGCGTTCGTTCACCTAAGAGAGTTGAATCTATGTTGAGATTCAGCGAGTCAGAAACACGTTTCTTCTAGGAGCTGCGTTGGGATATTCCCGAGTGAATGGGACCATAGGCTGTACAGAGAAATATCTGCTCCTACAACCAAAAGGGTGGTATCTAACTGAATGGTTGTCAATGTGTGCATTCAACTGACAGAGTTAAACTCACGTTTGGATTCAGCGGTTTACAAACCCTTTCTGTGCAGAATCCCAAAACCGGTATTTCCAGCCCAATGCCGGCATCCGTACTAAACAGCAGGAAACTTCGTCTAAAACTCAGGAGAAACGTTTCCTTGAAACTGCTCTGCTGTGCATTCGTTCACCTAAGAGAGTTGAATCTATGTTGAGATTCAACGAGTCAGAAACACGTTTCTTCTAGGAGGTGCGTTGGGATATTCCCGAGTGAATGGGACCATAGGCTGTACAGAGAAATATCTGCTTCTAAATCCAAAAGTGTGCTATCAAACTGAATGGTTGTCAATGTGTGCATTCAACTGACAGAGTTAAACTCACGTGTGGATTCAGCGGTTTGCAAACCCTTTCTGTGCAGAATCCCAAAACCGGTATGTCCAGCCCAATGCCGGCATACGTACTAAACAGCAGGAAACTTCGTCTAAAACTCAGGAGAAACGTTTCCTTGAAACTGCTCTGCTGTGCGTTCGTTCACCTAAGAGAGTTGAATCTATGTTGAGATTCAGCGAGTCAGAAACACGTTTCTTCTAGGAGCTGCGTTGGGATATTCCCGAGTGAATGGGACCATAGGCTGTACAGAGAAATATCTGCTTCTAAAACCAAAAGTGTGCTATCAAACTGAATGGTTGTCAATGTCTGCATTCAACTGACAGAGTTAAACTCACGTGTGGATTCAGCGGTTTACAAACCCTTTCTGTGCAGAATCCCAAAACCGGTATTTCCAGCCCAATGCCGGCATACGTACTAAACAGCAGGAAACTTCGTCTAAAACTCAGGAGAAACGTTTCCTTGAAACTGCTCTGCTGTGCGTTCGTTCACCTAAGAGAGTTGAATCTATGTTGAGATTCAGCGAGTCAGAAACACGTTTCTTCTAGGAGCTGCGTTGGGATAATCCCGAGTGAATGGGACCATAGGCTGTATAGAGAAATATCTGCTTCTAAAACCAAAACGGAGCTTTCTAACTGAATCGTTGTGAATGTGTGCATTCAACTGACAGAGTTAAACTCACGTGTGGATTCAGCGGTTTGCAAACCCTTTCTGTGCAGAATCCCAAAACCGGTATTTCCAGCCCAATGCCGGCATCCGTACTAAACAGTAGGAAACTTCGTCTAAAACTCAGGAGAAACGTTTCCTTGAAACTGCGCTGCTGTGCGTTCGTTCACCTAAGAGAGTTGAATCTATGTTGAGATTCAGCGAGTCAGAAACACGTTTCTTCTAGGAGCTGCGTTGGGATATTCCCGAGTGAATGGGACCATAGGCTGTACAGAGAAATATCTGCTCCTACAACCAAAAGGGTGGTATCTAACTGAATGGTTGTCAATGTGTGCATTCAACTGACAGAGTTAAACTCACGTTTGGATTCAGCGGTTTACAAACCCTTTCTGTGCAGGATCCCAAAACCGGTAATACCAGTTCAATGCCGGCATCCGTAATAAACAGCAGGAAACTTCGTCTAAAACTCAGGAGAAACGTTTCCTTGAAACTGCTCTGCTGTGCGTTCGTTCACCTAAGAGAGTTGAATCTATGTTGAGATTCAGCGACTCAGAAACACGTTTCTTCTAGGAGCTGCGTTGGGATATTCCCGAGTGAATGGGACCATAGGCTGTACAGAGAAATATCTGCTTCTAAAACCAAAACGGAGCTATCTAACTGAATGGTTGTCAATGTGTGCATTCAACTGACAGAGTTAAACTCACGTGTGGATTCAGCGGTTTGCAAACCCTTTCTGTGCAGAATCCCAAAACCGGTATTTCCAGCCCAATGCCGGCATACGTACTAAACAGCAGGAAACTTCGTCTAAAACTCAGGAGAAACGTTTCCTTGAAACTGCTCTGCTGTGCGTTCGTTCACCTAAGAGAGTTGAATCTATGTTGAGATTCAGCGAGTCAGAAACACGTTTCTTCTAGGAGCTGCGTTGGGATATTCCCGAGTGAATGGGACCATAGGCTGTACAGAGAAATATCTGCTTCTAAAACCAAAACGGAGCTATCTAACTGAATCGTTGTGAATGTGTGCATTCAACTGACAGAGTTAAACTCACGTGTGGATTCAGCGGTTTGCAAACCCTTTCTGTGCAGAATCCCAAAACCGGTATTTCCAGCCCAATGCCGGCATCCGTACTAAACAGCAGGAAACTTCGTCTAAAACTCAGGAGAAACGTTTCCTTGAAACTGCTCTGCTGTGCGTTCGTTCACCTAAGAGAGTTGAATCTATGTTGAGATTCAGCGAGTCAGAAACACGTTTCGTCTAGGAGCTGCGTTGGGATATTCCCGAGTGAATGGGACCATAGGCTGTACAGAGAAATATCTGCTTCTAAAACCAAAACGGAGCTATCTAACTGAATCGTTGTGAATGTGTGCATTCAACTGACAGAGTTAAACTCACGTGTGGGTTCAGCGGTTTGCAAACCCTTTCTGTGCAGAATCCCAAAACCGGTATTTCCAGCCCAATGCCGGCATCCGTACTAAACAGCAGGAAACTTCGTCTAAAACTCAGGAGAAACGTTTCCTTGAAACTGCTCTGCTGTGCGTTCGATCACCTAAGAGAGTTGAATCTATGTTGAGATTCAGCGAGTCAGAAACACGTTTTTTCTAGGAGGTTCGTTGGGATATGCCCGAGTGAATGGGACCATAGGCTGTACAGAGAAATATCTGCTCCTACAACCAAAAGGGTGGTATCTAACTGAATGGTTGTCAATGTGTGCATTCAGCTGACAGAGTTAAACTCACGTTTGGATTCAGCGGTTTACAAACCCTTTCTGTGCAGGATCCCAAAACCGGTAATACCAGCTCAATGCCGGCATCCTTACTAAACAGCAGGAAACTTCGTCTAAAACTCAGGAGAAACGTTTCCTTGAAACTGCTCTGCTGTGCGTTCGTTCACCTAAGAGAGTTGAAACTATGTTGAGATTCAGCGAGTCAGAAACACGTTTATGCTAGGAGCTCCGTTGGGATATTCCCGAGTGAATGGGTCCATAGGCTGTACAGAGAAATATCTGCTTCTAAAACCAAAACGGAGCTATCTAACTGAATGGTTGTCAATGTGTGCATTTAACTGACAGAGTTAAACTCACGTGTGGATTCAGCGGTTTGCAAACCCTTTCTGTGCAGAATCCCAAAACCGGTATTTCCAGCCCAATGCCGGCATCCGTACTAAACAGCAGGAAACTTCGTCTAAAACTCAGGAGAAACGTTTCCTTGAAACTGCTCTGCTGTGCGTTCGATCACCAAAGAGAGTTGAATCTATGTTGAGATTCAGCGAGTCAGAAACACGTTTCTTCTAGGAGCTGCGTTGGGATATTCCCGAGTGAATGGGACCATAGGCTGTACAGAGAAATATCTGCTTCTAAAACCAAAACGGAGCTATCTAAGTGAATGGTTGTCAATGTGTGCATTCAACTGACAGAGTTAAACTCACGTGTGGATTCAGCGGTTTCCAAACCATTTCTGTGCAGAATCCCAAAACCGGTATGTCAGCCCAATGCCGGCATCCGTACTAAACAGTAGGAAACTTCGTCTAAAACTCAGGAGAAACGTTTCCTTGAAACTGCTCTGCTGTGCGTTCGTTCACCTAAGAGAGTTGAATCTATGTTGAGATTCAGCGAGTCAGAAACACGTTTCTTCTAGGAGCTGCGTTGGGATATTCCCGAGTGAATGGGACCATAGGCTGTACAGAGAAATATCTGCTTCTAAAACCAAAACGGAGCTATCTAACTGAATGGTTGTCAATGTGTGCATTCAACTGACAGAGTTAAACTCACGTGTGGATTCAGCGGTTTGCAAACCCTTTCTGTGCAGAATCCCAAAACCGGTATTTCCAGCCCAATGCCGGCATACGTACTAAACAGCAGGAAACTTCGTCTAAGACTCAGGAGAAACGTTTCCTTGAAACTGCTCTGCTGTGCGTTCGTTCACCTAAGAGAGTTGAATCTATGTTGAGATTCAGCGAGTCAGAAACACGTTTCTTCTAGGAGCTGCGTTGGGATATTCCCGAGTGAATGGGACCATAGGCTGTACAGAGAAATATCTGCTTCTAAAACCAAAAGTGTGCTATCAAACTGAATGGTTGTCAATGTGTGCATTCAACTGACAGAGTTAAACTCACGTGTGGATTCAGCGGTTTGCACACCATTTCTGTGCAGAATCCCAAAACCGGTATTTCCAGCCCAATGCCGGCATCCGTACTAAACAGTAGGAAACTTCGTCTAAAACTCAGGAGAAACGTTTCCTTGAAACTGCTCTGCTGTGCGTTCGTTCACCTAAGAGAGTTGAATCTATGTTGAGATTCAGCGAGTCAGAAACACGTTTCTTCTAGGAGCTGCGTTGGGATATTCCCGAGTGAATGGGACCATAGGCTGTACAGAGAAATATCTGCTTCTGAAACCAAAAGTGTGCTATCAAACTGAATGGTTGTCAATGTGTGCATTCAACTGACAGAGTTAAACTCACGTGTGGATTCAGCGGTTTGCAAACCCTTTCTGTGCAGAATCCCAAAACCGGTATTTCCAGCCCAATGCCGGCATACGTACTAAACAGCAGGAAACTTCGTCTAAGACTCAGGAGAGAGGTTTCCTTGAAACTGCTCTGCTGTGCGTTCGTTCACCTAAGAGAGTTGAATCTATGTTGAGATTCAGCGAGTCAGAAACACGTTTCTTCTAGGAGCTGCGTTGGGATATTCCCGAGTGAATGGGACCATAGGCTGTACAGAGAAATATCTGCTTCTAAAACCAAAAGTGTGCTATCAAACTGAATGGTTGTCAATGTGTGCATTCAACTGACAGAGTTAAACTCACGTGTGGATTCAGCGGTTTGCACACCATTTCTGTGCAGAATCCCAAAACCGGTATGTCCAGCCCAATGCCGGCATCCGTACTAAACAGTAGGAAACTTCGTCTAAAACTCAGGAGAAACGTTTCCTTGAAACTGCTCTGCTGTGCGTTCGTTCACCTAAGAGAGTTGAATCTATGTTGAGATTCACCGAGTCAGAAACACGTTTCTTCTAGGAGCTGCGTTGGGATATTCCCGAGTGAATGGGACCATAGGCTGTACAGAGAAATATCTGCTTCTAAAACCAAAACGGAGCTATCTAAGTGAATGGTTGTCAATGTGTGCATTCAACTGACAGAGTTAAACTCACGTGTGGATTCAGCGGTTTGCAAACCATTTCTGTGCAGAATCCCAAAACCGGTATGTCCAGCCCAATGCCGGCATTCGTACTAAACAGCAGGAAACTTCGTCTAAAACTCAGGAGAAACGTTTCCTTGAAACTGCTCTGCTGTGCGTTCGTTCACCTAAGAGAGTTGAATCTATGTTGAGATTCATCGAGTCAGAAACACGTTTCTTCTTGGAGCTGCGTTGGGATATTCCCGTGTGAATGGGACCATAGGCTGTACAGAGAAATATCTGCTTCTAAAACCAAAAGTGTGCTATCAAACTGAATGGTTGTCAATGTGTGCATTCAACTGACAGAGTTAAACTCACGTGTGGATTCAGCGGTTTGCAAACCCTTTCTGTGCAGAATCCCAAAACCGGTATTTCCAGCCCAATGCCGGCATACGTAATAAACAGCAGGAAACTTCGTCTAAAACTCAGGAGAAACGTTTCCTTGAAACTGCTCTGCTGTGCGTTCGTTCACCTAAGAGAGTTGAATCTATGTTGAGATTCAGCGAGTCAGAAACACGTTTCTTCTAGGAGCTGCGTTGGGATATTCCCGAGTGAATGGGACCATAGGCTGTACAGAGAAATATCTGCTTCTAAAACCAAAACGGAGCTATCTAACTGAATCGTTGTGAATGTGTGCATTCAACTGACAGAGTTAAACTCACGTGTGGATTCAGCGGTTTGCAAACCCTTTCTGTGCAGAATCCCAAAACCGGTATTTCCAGCCCAATGCCGGCATCCGTACTAAACAGCAGGAAACTTCGTCTAAAACTCAGGAGAAACGTTTCCTTGAAACTGCTCTGCTGTGCGTTCGTTCACCTAAGAGAGTTGAATCTATGTTGAGATTCAGCGAGTCAGAAACACGTTTCTTCTAGGAGCTGCGTTGGGATATTCCCGAGTGAATGGGACCATAGGCTGTACAGAGAAATATCTGCTTCTAAAACCAAAACGGAGCTATCTAACTGAATCGTTGTGAATGTGTGCATTCAACTGACAGAGTTAAACTCACGTGTGGATTCAGCGGTTTGCAAACCCTTTCTGTGCAGAATCCCAAAACCGGTATTTCCAGCCCAATGCCGGCATCCGTACTAAACAGCAGGAAACTTCGTCTAAAACTCAGGAGAAACGTTTCCTTGAAACTGCTCTGCTGTGCGTTCGATCACCTAAGAGAGTTGAATCTATGTTGAGATTCAGCGAGTCAGAAACACGTTTTTTCTAGGAGGTGCGTTGGGATATGCCCGAGTGAATGGGACCATAGGCTGTACAGAGAAATATCTGCTCCTACAACCAAAAGGGTGGTATCTAACTGAATGGTTGTCAATGTGTGCATTCAGCTGACAGAGTTAAACTCACGTTTGGATTCAGCGGTTTACAAACCCTTTCTGTGCAGGATCCCAAAACCGGTAATACCAGCTCAATGCCGGCATCCTTACTAAACAGCAGGAAACTTCGTCTAAAACTCAGGAGAAACGTTTCCTTGAAACTGCTCTGCTGTGCGTTCGTTCACCTAAGAGAGTTGAAACTATGTTGAGATTCAGCGAGTCAGAAACACGTTTATGCTAGGAGCTGCGTTGGGATATTCCCGAGTGAATGGGACCATAGGCTGTACAGAGAAATATCTGCTTCTAAAACCAAAACGGAGCTATCTAACTGAATGGTTGTCAATGTGTGCATTTAACTGACAGAGTTAAACTCACGTGTGGATTCAGCGGTTTGCAAACCCTTTCTGTGCAGAATCCCAAAACCGGTATTTCCAGCCCAATGCCGGCATCCGTACTAAACAGCAGGAAACTTCGTCTAAAACTCAGGAGAAACGTTTCCTTGAAACTGCTCTGCTGTGCGTTCGATCACCAAAGAGAGTTGAATCTATGTTGAGATTCAGCGAGTCAGAAACACGTTTCTTCTAGGAGCTGCGTTGGGATATTCCCGAGTGAATGGGACCATAGGCTGTACAGAGAAATATCTGCTTCTAAAACCAAAACGGAGCTATCTAAGTGAATGGTTGTCAATGTGTGCATTCAACTGACAGAGTTAAACTCACGTGTGGATTCAGCGGTTTCCAAACCATTTCTGTGCAGAATCCCAAAACCGGTATGTCAGCCCAATGCCGGCATCCGTACTAAACAGTAGGAAACTTCGTCTAAAACTCAGGAGAAACGTTTCCTTGAAACTGCTCTGCTGTGCGTTCGTTCACCTAAGAGAGTTGAATCTATGTTGAGATTCAGCGAGTCAGAAACACGTTTCTTCTAGGAGCTGCGTTGGGATATTCCCGAGTGAATGGGACCATAGGCTGTACAGAGAAATATCTGCTTCTAAAACCAAAACGGAGCTATCTAACTGAATGGTTGTCAATGTGTGCATTCAACTGACAGAGTTAAACTCACGTGTGGATTCAGCGGTTTGCAAACCCTTTCTGTGCAGAATCCCAAAACCGGTATTTCCAGCCCAATGCCGGCATACGTACTAAACAGCAGGAAACTTCGTCTAAGACTCAGGAGAAACGTTTCCTTGAAACTGCTCTGCTGTGCGTTCGTTCACCTAAGAGAGTTGAATCTATGTTGAGATTCAGCGAGTCAGAAACACGTTTCTTCTAGGAGCTGCGTTGGGATATTCCCGAGTGAATGGGACCATAGGCTGTACAGAGAAATATCTGCTTCTAAAACCAAAAGTGTGCTATCAAACTGAATGGTTGTCAATGTGTGCATTCAACTGACAGAGTTAAACTCACGTGTGGATTCAGCGGTTTGCACACCATTTCTGTGCAGAATCCCAAAACCGGTATTTCCAGCCCAATGCCGGCATCCGTACTAAACAGTAGGAAACTTCGTCTAAAACTCAGGAGAAACGTTTCCTTGAAACTGCTCTGCTGTGCGTTCGTTCACCTAAGAGAGTTGAATCTATGTTGAGATTCAGCGAGTCAGAAACACGTTTCTTCTAGGAGCTGCGTTGGGATATTCCCGAGTGAATGGGACCATAGGCTGTACAGAGAAATATCTGCTTCTGAAACCAAAAGTGTGCTATCAAACTGAATGGTTGTCAATGTGTGCATTCAACTGACAGAGTTAAACTCACGTGTGGATTCAGCGGTTTGCAAACCCTTTCTGTGCAGAATCCCAAAACCGGTATTTCCAGCCCAATGCCGGCATACGTACTAAACAGCAGGAAACTTCGTCTAAGACTCAGGAGAGAGGTTTCCTTGAAACTGCTCTGCTGTGCGTTCGTTCACCTAAGAGAGTTGAATCTATGTTGAGATTCAGCGAGTCAGAAACACGTTTCTTCTAGGAGCTGCGTTGGGATATTCCCGAGTGAATGGGACCATAGGCTGTACAGAGAAATATCTGCTTCTAAAACCAAAAGTGTGCTATCAAACTGAATGGTTGTCAATGTGTGCATTCAACTGACAGAGTTAAACTCACGTGTGGATTCAGCGGTTTGCACACCATTTCTGTGCAGAATCCCAAAACCGGTATGTCCAGCCCAATGCCGGCATCCGTACTAAACAGTAGGAAACTTCGTCTAAAACTCAGGAGAAACGTTTCCTTGAAACTGCTCTGCTGTGCGTTCGTTCACCTAAGAGAGTTGAATCTATGTTGAGATTCACCGAGTCAGAAACACGTTTCTTCTAGGAGCTGCGTTGGGATATTCCCGAGTGAATGGGACCATAGGCTGTACAGAGAAATATCTGCTTCTAAAACCAAAACGGAGCTATCTAAGTGAATGGTTGTCAATGTGTGCATTCAACTGACAGAGTTAAACTCACGTGTGGATTCAGCGGTTTGCAAACCATTTCTGTGCAGAATCCCAAAACCGGTATGTCCAGCCCAATGCCGGCATTCGTACTAAACAGCAGGAAACTTCGTCTAAAACTCAGGAGAAACGTTTCCTTGAAACTGCTCTGCTGTGCGTTCGTTCACCTAAGAGAGTTGAATCTATGTTGAGATTCAGCGAGTCAGAAACACGTTTCTTCTTGGAGCTGCGTTGGGATATTCCCGTGTGAATGGGACCATAGGCTGTACAGAGAAATATCTGCTTCTAAAACCAAAAGTGTGCTATCAAACTGAATGGTTGTCAATGTGTGCATTCAACTGACAGAGTTAAACTCACGTGTGGATTCAGCGGTTTGCAAACCCTTTCTGTGCAGAATCCCAAAACCGGTATTTCCAGCCCAATGCCGGCATACGTACTAAACAGCAGGAAACTTCGTCTAAAACTCAGGAGAAACGTTTCCTTGAAACTGCTCTGCTGTGCGTTCGTTCACCTAAGAGAGTTGAATCTATGTTGAGATTCAGCGAGTCAGAAACACGTTTCTTCTAGGAGCTGCGTTGGGATATTCCCGAGTGAATGGGACCATAGGCTGTACAGAGAAATATCTGCTTCTAAAACCAAAACGGAGCTATCTAACTGAATCGTTGTGAATGTGTGCATTCAACTGACAGAGTTAAACTCACGTGTGGATTCAGCGGTTTGCAAACCCTTTCTGTGCAGAATCCCAAAACCGGTATTTCCAGCCCAATGCCGGCATCCGTACTAAACAGCAGGAAACTTCGTCTAAAACTCAGGAGAAACGTTTCCTTGAAACTGCTCTGCTGTGCGTTCGTTCACCTAAGAGAGTTGAATCTATGTTGAGATTCAGCGAGTCAGAAACACGTTTCTTCTAGGAGCTGCGTTGGGATATTCCCGAGTGAATGGGACCATAGGCTGTACAGAGAAATATCTGCTTCTAAAACCAAAACGGAGCTATCTAACTGAATCGTTGTGAATGTGTGCATTCAACTGACAGAGTTAAACTCACGTGTGGATTCAGCGGTTTGCAAACCCTTTCTGTGCAGAATCCCAAAACCGGTATTTCCAGCCCAATGCCGGCATCCGTACTAAACAGCAGGAAACTTCGTCTAAAACTCAGGAGAAACGTTTCCTTGAAACTGCTCTGCTGTGCGTTCGATCACCTAAGAGAGTTGAATCTATGTTGAGATTCAGCGAGTCAGAAACACGTTTTTTCTAGGAGGTGCGTTGGGATATGCCCGAGTGAATGGGACCATAGGCTGTACAGAGAAATATCTGCTCCTACAACCAAAAGGGTGGTATCTAACTGAATGGTTGTCAATGTGTGCATTCAGCTGACAGAGTTAAACTCACGTTTGGATTCAGCGGTTTACAAACCCTTTCTGTGCAGGATCCCAAAACCGGTAATACCAGCTCAATGCCGGCATCCTTACTAAACAGCAGGAAACTTCGTCTAAAACTCAGGAGAAACGTTTCCTTGAAACTGCTCTGCTGTGCGTTCGTTCACCTAAGAGAGTTGAAACTATGTTGAGATTCAGCGAGTCAGAAACACGTTTATGCTAGGAGCTGCGTTGGGATATTCCCGAGTGAATGGGACCATAGGCTGTACAGAGAAATATCTGCTTCTAAAACCAAAACGGAGCTATCTAACTGAATGGTTGTCAATGTGTGCATTTAACTGACAGAGTTAAACTCACGTGTGGATTCAGCGGTTTGCAAACCCTTTCTGTGCAGAATCCCAAAACCGGTATTTCCAGCCCAATGCCGGCATCCGTACTAAACAGCAGGAAACTTCGTCTAAAACTCAGGAGAAACGTTTCCTTGAAACTGCTCTGCTGTGCGTTCGATCACCAAAGAGAGTTGAATCTATGTTGAGATTCAGCGAGTCAGAAACACGTTTCTTCTAGGAGCTGCGTTGGGATATTCCCGAGTGAATGGGACCATAGGCTGTACAGAGAAATATCTGCTTCTAAAACCAAAACGGAGCTATCTAAGTGAATGGTTGTCAATGTGTGCATTCAACTGACAGAGTTAAACTCACGTGTGGATTCAGCGGTTTCCAAACCATTTCTGTGCAGAATCCCAAAACCGGTATGTCAGCCCAATGCCGGCATCCGTACTAAACAGTAGGAAACTTCGTCTAAAACTCAGGAGAAACGTTTCCTTGAAACTGCTCTGCTGTGCGTTCGTTCACCTAAGAGAGTTGAATCTATGTTGAGATTCAGCGAGTCAGAAACACGTTTCTTCTAGGAGCTGCGTTGGGATATTCCCGAGTGAATGGGACCATAGGCTGTACAGAGAAATATCTGCTTCTAAAACCAAAACGGAGCTATCTAACTGAATGGTTGTCAATGTGTGCATTCAACTGACAGAGTTAAACTCACGTGTGGATTCAGCGGTTTGCAAACCCTTTCTGTGCAGAATCCCAAAACCGGTATTTCCAGCCCAATGCCGGCATACGTACTAAACAGCAGGAAACTTCGTCTAAGACTCAGGAGAAACGTTTCCTTGAAACTGCTCTGCTGTGCGTTCGTTCACCTAAGAGAGTTGAATCTATGTTGAGATTCAGCGAGTCAGAAACACGTTTCTTCTAGGAGCTGCGTTGGGATATTCCCGAGTGAATGGGACCATAGGCTGTACAGAGAAATATCTGCTTCTAAAACCAAAAGTGTGCTATCAAACTGAATGGTTGTCAATGTGTGCATTCAACTGACAGAGTTAAACTCACGTGTGGATTCAGCGGTTTGCACACCATTTCTGTGCAGAATCCCAAAACCGGTATTTCCAGCCCAATGCCGGCATCCGTACTAAACAGTAGGAAACTTCGTCTAAAACTCAGGAGAAACGTTTCCTTGAAACTGCTCTGCTGTGCGTTCGTTCACCTAAGAGAGTTGAATCTATGTTGAGATTCAGCGAGTCAGAAACACGTTTCTTCTAGGAGCTGCGTTGGGATATTCCCGAGTGAATGGGACCATAGGCTGTACAGAGAAATATCTGCTTCTGAAACCAAAAGTGTGCTATCAAACTGAATGGTTGTCAATGTGTGCATTCAACTGACAGAGTTAAACTCACGTGTGGATTCAGCGGTTTGCAAACCCTTTCTGTGCAGAATCCCAAAACCGGTATTTCCAGCCCAATGCCGGCATACGTACTAAACAGCAGGAAACTTCGTCTAAGACTCAGGAGAGAGGTTTCCTTGAAACTGCTCTGCTGTGCGTTCGTTCACCTAAGAGAGTTGAATCTATGTTGAGATTCAGCGAGTCAGAAACACGTTTCTTCTAGGAGCTGCGTTGGGATATTCCCGAGTGAATGGGACCATAGGCTGTACAGAGAAATATCTGCTTCTAAAACCAAAAGTGTGCTATCAAACTGAATGGTTGTCAATGTGTGCATTCAACTGACAGAGTTAAACTCACGTGTGGATTCAGCGGTTTGCACACCATTTCTGTGCAGAATCCCAAAACCGGTATGTCCAGCCCAATGCCGGCATCCGTACTAAACAGTAGGAAACTTCGTCTAAAACTCAGGAGAAACGTTTCCTTGAAACTGCTCTGCTGTGCGTTCGTTCACCTAAGAGAGTTGAATCTATGTTGAGATTCACCGAGTCAGAAACACGTTTCTTCTAGGAGCTGCGTTGGGATATTCCCGAGTGAATGGGACCATAGGCTGTACAGAGAAATATCTGCTTCTAAAACCAAAACGGAGCTATCTAAGTGAATGGTTGTCAATGTGTGCATTCAACTGACAGAGTTAAACTCACGTGTGGATTCAGCGGTTTGCAAACCATTTCTGTGCAGAATCCCAAAACCGGTATGTCCAGCCCAATGCCGGCATTCGTACTAAACAGCAGGAAACTTCGTCTAAAACTCAGGAGAAACGTTTCCTTGAAACTGCTCTGCTGTGCGTTCGTTCACCTAAGAGAGTTGAATCTATGTTGAGATTCAGCGAGTCAGAAACACGTTTCTTCTTGGAGCTGCGTTGGGATATTCCCGTGTGAATGGGACCATAGGCTGTACAGAGAAATATCTGCTTCTAAAACCAAAAGTGTGCTATCAAACTGAATGGTTGTCAATGTGTGCATTCAACTGACAGAGTTAAACTCACGTGTGGATTCAGCGGTTTGCAAACCCTTTCTGTGCAGAATCCCAAAACCGGTATTTCCAGCCCAATGCCGGCATACGTACTAAACAGCAGGAAACTTCGTCTAAAACTCAGGAGAAACGTTTCCTTGAAACTGCTCTGCTGTGCGTTCGTTCACCTAAGAGAGTTGAATCTATGTTGAGATTCAGCGAGTCAGAAACACGTTTCTTCTAGGAGCTGCGTTGGGATATTCCCGAGTGAATGGGACCATAGGCTGTACAGAGAAATATCTGCTTCTAAAACCAAAACGGAGCTATCTAACTGAATCGTTGTGAATGTGTGCATTCAACTGACAGAGTTAAACTCACGTGTGGATTCAGCGGTTTGCAAACCCTTTCTGTGCAGAATCCCAAAACCGGTATTTCCAGCCCAATGCCGGCATCCGTACTAAACAGCAGGAAACTTCGTCTAAAACTCAGGAGAAACGTTTCCTTGAAACTGCTCTGCTGTGCGTTCGTTCACCTAAGAGAGTTGAATCTATGTTGAGATTCAGCGAGTCAGAAACACGTTTCTTCTAGGAGCTGCGTTGGGATATTCCCGAGTGAATGGGACCATAGGCTGTACAGAGAAATATCTGCTTCTAAAACCAAAACGGAGCTATCTAACTGAATCGTTGTGAATGTGTGCATTCAACTGACAGAGTTAAACTCACGTGTGGATTCAGCGGTTTGCAAACCCTTTCTGTGCAGAATCCCAAAACCGGTATTTCCAGCCCAATGCCGGCATCCGTACTAAACAGCAGGAAACTTCGTCTAAAACTCAGGAGAAACGTTTCCTTGAAACTGCTCTGCTGTGCGTTCGATCACCTAAGAGAGTTGAATCTATGTTGAGATTCAGCGAGTCAGAAACACGTTTTTTCTAGGAGGTGCGTTGGGATATGCCCGAGTGAATGGGACCATAGGCTGTACAGAGAAATATCTGCTCCTACAACCAAAAGGGTGGTATCTAACTGAATGGTTGTCAATGTGTGCATTCAGCTGACAGAGTTAAACTCACGTTTGGATTCAGCGGTTTACAAACCCTTTCTGTGCAGGATCCCAAAACCGGTAATACCAGCTCAATGCCGGCATCCTTACTAAACAGCAGGAAACTTCGTCTAAAACTCAGGAGAAACGTTTCCTTGAAACTGCTCTGCTGTGCGTTCGTTCACCTAAGAGAGTTGAAACTATGTTGAGATTCAGCGAGTCAGAAACACGTTTATGCTAGGAGCTGCGTTGGGATATTCCCGAGTGAATGGGACCATAGGCTGTACAGAGAAATATCTGCTTCTAAAACCAAAACGGAGCTATCTAAGTGAATGGTTGTCAATGTGTGCATTCAACTGACAGAGTTAAACTCACGTGTGGATTCAGCGGTTTCCAAACCATTTCTGTGCAGAATCCCAAAACCGGTATGTCAGCCCAATGCCGGCATCCGTACTAAACAGTAGGAAACTTCGTCTAAAACTCAGGAGAAACGTTTCCTTGAAACTGCTCTGCTGTGCGTTCGTTCACCTAAGAGAGTTGAATCTATGTTGAGATTCAGCGAGTCAGAAACACGTTTCTTCTAGGAGCTGCGTTGGGATATTCCCGAGTGAATGGGACCATAGGCTGTACAGAGAAATATCTGCTTCTAAAACCAAAACGGAGCTATCTAACTGAATGGTTGTCAATGTGTGCATTCAACTGACAGAGTTAAACTCACGTGTGGATTCAGCGGTTTGCAAACCCTTTCTGTGCAGAATCCCAAAACCGGTATTTCCAGCCCAATGCCGGCATACGTACTAAACAGCAGGAAACTTCGTCTAAGACTCAGGAGAAACGTTTCCTTGAAACTGCTCTGCTGTGCGTTCGTTCACCTAAGAGAGTTGAATCTATGTTGAGATTCAGCGAGTCAGAAACACGTTTCTTCTAGGAGCTGCGTTGGGATATTCCCGAGTGAATGGGACCATAGGCTGTACAGAGAAATATCTGCTTCTAAAACCAAAAGTGTGCTATCAAACTGAATGGTTGTCAATGTGTGCATTCAACTGACAGAGTTAAACTCACGTGTGGATTCAGCGGTTTGCACACCATTTCTGTGCAGAATCCCAAAACCGGTATTTCCAGCCCAATGCCGGCATCCGTACTAAACAGTAGGAAACTTCGTCTAAAACTCAGGAGAAACGTTTCCTTGAAACTGCTCTGCTGTGCGTTCGTTCACCTAAGAGAGTTGAATCTATGTTGAGATTCAGCGAGTCAGAAACACGTTTCTTCTAGGAGCTGCGTTGGGATATTCCCGAGTGAATGGGACCATAGGCCGTACAGAGAAATATCTGCTTCTGAAACCAAAAGTGTGCTATCAAACTGAATGGTTGTCAATGTGTGCATTCAACTGACAGAGTTAAACTCACGTGTGGATTCAGCGGTTTGCAAACCCTTTCTGTGCAGAATCCCAAAACCGGTATTTCCAGCCCAATGCCGGCATACGTACTAAACAGCAGGAAACTTCGTCTAAGACTCAGGAGAGAGGTTTCCTTGAAACTGCTCTGCTGTGCGTTCGTTCACCTAAGAGAGTTGAATCTATGTTGAGATTCAGCGAGTCAGAAACACGTTTCTTCTAGGAGCTGCGTTGGGATATTCCCGAGTGAATGGGACCATAGGCTGTACAGAGAAATATCTGCTTCTAAAACCAAAAGTGTGCTATCAAACTGAATGGTTGTCAATGTGTGCATTCAACTGACAGAGTTAAACTCACGTGTGGATTCAGCGGTTTGCACACCATTTCTGTGCAGAATCCCAAAACCGGTATGTCCAGCCCAATGCCGGCATCCGTACTAAACAGTAGGAAACTTCGTCTAAAACTCAGGAGAAACGTTTCCTTGAAACTGCTCTGCTGTGCGTTCGTTCACCTAAGAGAGTTGAATCTATGTTGAGATTCACCGAGTCAGAAACACGTTTCTTCTAGGAGCTGCGTTGGGATATTCCCGAGTGAATGGGACCATAGGCTGTACAGAGAAATATCTGCTTCTAAAACCAAAACGGAGCTATCTAAGTGAATGGTTGTCAATGTGTGCATTCAACTGACAGAGTTAAACTCACGTGTGGATTCAGCGGTTTGCAAACCATTTCTGTGCAGAATCCCAAAACCGGTATGTCCAGCCCAATGCCGGCATTCGTACTAAACAGCAGGAAACTTCGTCTAAAACTCAGGAGAAACGTTTCCTTGAAACTGCTCTGTTGTGCGTTCGTTCACCTAAGAGAGTTGAATCTATGTTGAGATTCAGCGAGTCAGAAACACGTTTCTTCTTGGAGCTGCGTTGGGATATTCCCGTGTGAATGGGACCATAGGCTGTACAGAGAAATATCTGCTTCTAAAACCAAAAGTGTGCTATCAAACTGAATGGTTGTCAATGTGTGCATTCAACTGACAGAGTTAAACTCACGTGTGGATTCAGCGGTTTGCAAACCCTTTCTGTGCAGAATCCCAAAACCGGTATTTCCAGCCCAATGCCGGCATACGTACTAAACAGCAGGAAACTTCGTCTAAAGCTCAGGAGAAACGTTTCCTTGAAACTGCTCTGCTGTGCGTTCGTTCACCTAAGAGAGTTGAATCTATGTTGAGATTCAGCGAGTCAGAAACACGTTTCTTCTAGGAGCTGCGTTGGGATATTCCCGAGTGAATGGGACCATAGGCTGTACAGAGAAATATCTGCTTCTAAAACCAAAACGGAGCTATCTAACTGAATCGTTGTGAATGTGTGCATTCAACTGACAGAGTTAAACTCACGTGTGGATTCAGCGGTTTGCAAACCCTTTCTGTGCAGAATCCCAAAACCGGTATTTCCAGCCCAATGCCGGCATCCGTACTAAACAGCAGGAAACTTCGTCTAAAACTCAGGAGAAACGTTTCCTTGAAACTGCTCTGCTGTGCGTTCGTTCACCTAAGAGAGTTGAATCTATGTTGAGATTCAGCGAGTCAGAAACACGTTTCTTCTAGGAGCTGCGTTGGGATATTCCCGAGTGAATGGGACCATAGGCTGTACAGAGAAATATCTGCTTCTAAAACCAAAACGGAGCTATCTAACTGAATCGTTGTGAATGTGTGCATTCAACTGACAGAGTTAAACTCACGTGTGGATTCAGCGGTTTGCAAACCCTTTCTGTGCAGAATCCCAAAACCGGTATTTCCAGCCCAATGCCGGCATCCGTACTAAACAGCAGGAAACTTCGTCTAAAACTCAGGAGAAACGTTTCCTTGAAACTGCTCTGCTGTGCGTTCGATCACCTAAGAGAGTTGAATCTATGTTGAGATTCAGCGAGTCAGAAACACGTTTTTTCTAGGAGGTGCGTTGGGATATGCCCGAGTGAATGGGACCATAGGCTGTACAGAGAAATATCTGCTCCTACAACCAAAAGGGTGGTATCTAACTGAATGGTTGTCAATGTGTGCATTCAGCTGACAGAGTTAAACTCACGTTTGGATTCAGCGGTTTACAAACCCTTTCTGTGCAGGATCCCAAAACCGGTAATACCAGCTCAATGCCGGCATCCTTACTAAACAGCAGGAAACTTCGTCTAAAACTCAGGAGAAACGTTTCCTTGAAACTGCTCTGCTGTGCGTTCGTTCACCTAAGAGAGTTGAAACTATGTTGAGATTCAGCGAGTCAGAAACACGTTTATGCTAGGAGCTGCGTTGGGATATTCCCGAGTGAATGGGACCATAGGCTGTACAGAGAAATATCTGCTTCTAAAACCAAAACGGAGCTATCTAACTGAATGGTTGTCAATGTGTGCATTTAACTGACAGAGTTAAACTCACGTGTGGATTCAGCGGTTTGCAAACCCTTTCTGTGCAGAATCCCAAAACCGGTATTTCCAGCCCAATGCCGGCATCCGTACTAAACAGCAGGAAACTTCGTCTAAAACTCAGGAGAAACGTTTCCTTGAAACTGCTCTGCTGTGCGTTCGATCACCAAAGAGAGTTGAATCTATGTTGAGATTCAGCGAGTCAGAAACACGTTTCTTCTAGGAGCTGCGTTGGGATATTCCCGAGTGAATGGGACCATAGGCTGTACAGAGAAATATCTGCTTCTAAAACCAAAACGGAGCTATCTAAGTGAATGGTTGTCAATGTGTGCATTCAACTGACAGAGTTAAACTCACGTGTGGATTCAGCGGTTTCCAAACCATTTCTGTGCAGAATCCCAAAACCGGTATGTCAGCCCAATGCCGGCATCCGTACTAAACAGTAGGAAACTTCGTCTAAAACTCAGGAGAAACGTTTCCTTGAAACTGCTCTGCTGTGCGTTCGTTCACCTAAGAGAGTTGAATCTATGTTGAGATTCAGCGAGTCAGAAACACGTTTCTTCTAGGAGCTGCGTTGGGATATTCCCGAGTGAATGGGACCATAGGCTGTACAGAGAAATATCTGCTTCTAAAACCAAAACGGAGCTATCTAACTGAATGGTTGTCAATGTGTGCATTCAACTGACAGAGTTAAACTCACGTGTGGATTCAGCGGTGTGCAAACCCTTTCTGTGCAGAATCCCAAAACCGGTATTTCCAGCCCAATGCCGGCATACGTACTAAACAGCAGGAAACTTTATCTAAGACTCAGGAGAAACGTTTCCTTGAAACTGCTCTGCTGTGCGTTCGTTCACCTAAGAGAGTTGAATCTATGTTGAGATTCAGCGAGTCAGAAACACGTTTCTTCTAGGAGCTGCGTTGGGATATTCCCGAGTGAATGGGACCATAGGCTGTACAGAGAAATATCTGCTTCTAAAACCAAAAGTGTGCTATCAAACTGAATGGTTGTCAATGTGTGCATTCAACTGACAGAGTTAAACTCACGTGTGGATTCAGCGGTTTGCACACCATTTCTGTGCAGAATCCCAAAACCGGTATTTCCAGCCCAATGCCGGCATCCGTACTAAACAGTAGGAAACTTCGTCTAAAACTCAGGAGAAACGTTTCCTTGAAACTGCTCTGCTGTGCGTTCGTTCACCTAAGAGAGTTGAATCTATGTTGAGATTCAGCGAGTCAGAAACACGTTTCTTCTAGGAGCTGCGTTGGGATATTCCCGAGTGAATGGGACCATAGGCTGTACAGAGAAATATCTGCTTCTGAAACCAAAAGTGTGCTATCAAACTGAATGGTTGTCAATGTGTGCATTCAACTGACAGAGTTAAACTCACGTGTGGATTCAGCGGTTTGCAAACCCTTTCTGTGCAGAATCCCAAAACCGGTATTTCCAGCCCAATGCCGGCATACGTACTAAACAGCAGGAAACTTCGTCTAAGACTCAGGAGAGAGGTTTCCTTGAAACTGCTCTGCTGTGCGTTCGTTCACCTAAGAGAGTTGAATCTATGTTGAGATTCAGCGAGTCAGAAACACGTTTCTTCTAGGAGCTGCGTTGGGATATTCCCGAGTGAATGGGACCATAGGCTGTACAGAGAAATATCTGCTTCTAAAACCAAAAGTGTGCTATCAAACTGAATGGTTGTCAATGTGTGCATTCAACTGACAGAGTTAAACTCACGTGTGGATTCAGCGGTTTGCACACCATTTCTGTGCAGAATCCCAAAACCGGTATGTCCAGCCCAATGCCGGCATCCGTACTAAACAGTAGGAAACTTCGTCTAAAACTCAGGAGAAACGTTTCCTTGAAACTGCTCTGCTGTGCGTTCGTTCACCTAAGAGAGTTGAATCTATGTTGAGATTCAGCGAGTCAGAAACACGTTTCTTCTAGGAGCTGCGTTGGGATATTCCCGAGTGAATGGGACCATAGGCTGTACAGAGAAATATCTGCTTCTAAAACCAAAACGGAGCTATCTAAGTGAATGGTTGTCAATGTGTGCATTCAACTGACAGAGTTAAACTCACGTGTGGATTCAGCGGTTTGCAAACCATTTCTGTGCAGAATCCCAAAACCGGTATGTCCAGCCCAATGCCGGCATTCGTACTAAACAGCAGGAAACTTCGTCTAAAACTCAGGAGAAACGTTTCCTTGAAACTGCTCTGCTGTGCGTTCGTTCACCTAAGAGAGTTGAATCTATGTTGAGATTCAGCGAGTCAGAAACACGTTTCTTCTTGGAGCTGCGTTGGGATATTCCCGTGTGAATGGGACCATAGGCTGTACAGAGAAATATCTGCTTCTAAAACCAAAAGTGTGCTATCAAACTGAATGGTTGTCAATGTGTGCATTCAACTGACAGAGTTAAACTCACGTGTGGATTCAGCGGTTTGCAAACCCTTTCTGTGCAGAATCCCAAAACCGGTATTTCCAGCCCAATGCCGGCATACGTACTAAACAGCAGGAAACTTCGTCTAAGACTCAGGAGAGACGTTTCCTTGAAACTGCTCTGCTGTGCGTTCGTTCACCTAAGAGAGTTGAATCTATGTTGAGATTCAGCGAGTCAGAAACACGTTTCTTCTAGGAGGTGCGTTGGGATATTCTCGAGCGAATGGGACCATAGGCTGTACAGAGAAATATCTGCTTCTAAATCCAAAAGTGTGCTATCAAACTGAATGGTTGTCAATGTGTGCATTCAACTGACAGAGTTAAACTCACGTGTGGATTCAGCGGTTTGCAAACCCTTTCTGTGCAGAATCCCAAAACCGGTATTTCCAGCCCAATGCCGGCATACGTACTAAACAGCAGGAAACTTCGTCTAAAACTCAGGAGAAACGTTTCCTTGAAACTGCTCTGCTGTGCGTTCGTTCACCTAAGAGAGTTGAATCTATGTTGAGATTCAGCGAGTCAGAAACACGTTTCTTCTAGGAGCTGCGTTGGGATATTCCCGAGTGAATGGGACCATAGGCTGTACAGAGAAATATCTGCTTCTAAAACCAAAAGTGTGCTATCAAACTGAATGGTTGTCAATGTGTGCATTCAACTGACAGAGTTAAACTCACGTGTGGATTCAGCGGTTTGCAAACCCTTTCTGTGCAGAATCCCAAAACCGGTATTTCCAGCCCAATGCCGGCATACGTACTAAACAGCAGGAAACTTCGTCTAAAACTCAGGAGAAACGTTTCCTTGAAACTGCTCTGCTGTGCGTTCGTTCACCTAAGAGAGTTGAATCTATGTTGAGATTCAGCGAGTCAGAAACACGTTTCTTCTAGGAGCTGCGTTGGGATATTCCCGAGTGAATGGGACCATAGGCTGTACAGAGAAATATCTGCTCCTACAACCAAAAGGGTGGTATCTAACTGAATGGTTGTCAATGTGTGCATTCAACTGACAGAGTTAAACTCACGTTTGGATAAAGCGGTTTACAAACCCTTTCTGTGCAGGATCCCAAAACCGGTAATACCAGTTCAATGCCGGCATCCGTACTAAACACCAGGAAACTTCGTCTAAAACTCAGGAGAAACGTTTCCTTGAAACTGCTCTGCTGTGCGTTCGTTCACCTAAGAGAGTTGAATCTATGTTGAGATTCAACGAGTCAGAAACACGTTTCTTCTAGGAGGTGCGTTGGGATATTCCCGAGTGAATGGGACCATAGGCTGTACAGAGAAATATCTGCTTCTAAATCCAAAAGTGTGCTATCAAACTGAATGGTTGTCAATGTGTGCATTCAACTGACAGAGTTAAACTCACGTGTGGATTCAGCGGTTTGCAAACCCTTTCTGTGCAGAATCCCAAAACCGGTATGTCCAGCCCAATGCCGGCATACGTACTAAACAGCAGGAAACTTCGTCTAAAACTCAGGAGAAACGTTTCCTTGAAACTGCTCTGCTGTGCGTTCGTTCACCTAAGAGAGTTGAATCTATGTTGAGATTCAGCGAGTCAGAAACACGTTTCTTCTTGGAGCTGCGTTGGGATATTCCCGAGTGAATGGGACCATAGGCTGTACAGAGAAATATCTGCTTCTAAAACCAAAAGTGTGCTATCAAACTGAATGGTTGTCAATGTGTGCATTCAGCTGACAGAGTTAAACTTACGTGTGGATTCAGCGGTTTGCAAACCCTTTCTGTGCAGAATCCCAAAACCGGTATTTCCAGCCCAATGCCGGCATCCGTACTAAGCAGCAGGAAACTTCGTCTAAAACTCAGGAGAAACGTTTCCTTGAAACTGCTCTGCTGTGCGTTCTTTCACCTAAGAGAGTTGAATCTATGTTGAGATTCAGTGAGTCAGAAACACGTTTCTTCTAGGAGCTGCGTTGGGATATTCCCGAGAGAATGGGACCATCGGCTGTACAGAGAAATATCTGCTTCTAAAACCAAAACGGAGCTATCTAAGTGAATGGTTGTCAATGTGTGCATTCAACTGACAGAGTTAAACTCACGTGTGGATTCAGCGGTTTGCAAACCCTTTCTGTGCAGAATCCCAAAACTGGTATTTCCAGCCCAATGCCGGCATACGTACTAAACAGCAGGAAACTTCGTCTAAAACTCAGGAGAAACGTTTCCTTGAAACTGCTCTGCTGTGCGTTCGTTCACCTAAGAGAGTTGAATCTATGTTGAGATTCAGCGAGTCAGAAACACGTTTCTTCTAGGAGCTGCGTTGGGATATTCCCGAGTGAATGGGACCATAGGCTGTACAGAGAAATATCCGCTTCTAAAACCAAAACGGAGCTATCTAACTGAATCGTTGTGAATGTGTGCATTCAACTGACAGAGTTAAACTCACGTGTGGATTCAGCGGTTTGCAAACCCTTTCTGTGCAGAATCCCAAAACCGGTATGTCCAGCCCAATGCCGGCATACGTACTAAACAGCAGGAAACTTCGTCTAAAACTCAGGAGAAACGTTTCCTTGAAACTGCTCTGCTGTGCGTTCGTTCACCTAAGAGAGTTGAATCTATGTTGAGATTCAGCGAGTCAGAAACACGTTTATGCTAGCAGCTGCGTTGGGATATTCCCGAGTGAATGGGACCATAGGCTGTACAGAGAAATATCTGCTTCTAAAACCAAAAGTGTGCTATCAAACTGAATGGTTGTCAATGTGTGCATTCAACTGACAGAGTTAAACTCACATGTGGATTCAGCGGTTTGCAAACCCTTTCTGTGCAGAATCCCAAAACCGGTATTTCCAGCCCAATGCCGGCATACGTACGAAACAGCAGGAAACTTCGTCTGAAACTCAGGAGAAACGTTTCCTTGAAACTGCTCTGCTGTGCGTTCTTTCACCTAAGAGAGTTGAATCTATGTTGAGATTCAGCGAGTCAGAAACACGTTTCTTCTAGGAGCTGCGTTGGGATATTCCCGAGTGAATGGGACCATAGGCTGTACAGAGAAATATCTGCTTCTAAAACCAAAACGGAGCTATCTAAGTGAATGGTTGTCAATGTGTGCATTCAACTGACAGAGTTAAACTCACGTGTGGATTCAGCGGTTTACAAACCCTTTCTGTGCAGGATCCCAAAACCGGTAATACCAGCTCAATGCCGGCATCCGTACTAAACAGCAGGAAACTTCGTCTAAAACTCAGGAGAAACGTTTCCTTGAAACTGCTCTGCTGTGCGTTCGTTCACCTAAGAGAGTTGAATCTATGTTGAGATTCAGCGAGTCAGAAACACGTTTCTTCTAGGAGGTGCGTTGGGATATTCCCGAGTGAATGGGACCATAGGCTGTACAGAGAAATATCTGCTTCTAAATCCAAAAGTGTGCTATCAAACTGAATGGTTGTCAATGTGTGCATTCAACTGACAGAGTTAAACTCACGTGTGGATTCAGCGGTTTGCAAACCCTTTCTGTGCAGAATCCCAAAACCGGTATGTCCAGCCCAATGCCGGCATACGTACTAAACAGCAGGAAACTTCGTCTAAAACTCAGGAGAAACGTTTCCTTGAAACTGCTCTGCTGTGCGTTCGTTCACCTAAGAGAGTTGAATCTATGTTGAGATTCAGCGAGTCAGAAACACGTTTCTTCTTGGAGCTGCGTTGGGATATTCCCGAGTGAATGGGACCATAGGCTGTACAGAGAAATATCTGCTTCTAAAACCAAAAGTGTGCTATCAAACTGAATGGTTGTCAATGTGTGCATTCAACTGACAGAGTTAAACTTACGTGTGGATTCAGCGGTTTGCAAACCCTTTCTGTGCAGAATCCCAAAACCGGTATTTCCAGCCCAATGCCGGCATCCGTACTAAACAGCAGGAAACTTCGTCTAAAACTCAGGAGAAACGTTTCCTTGAAACTGCTCTGCTGTGCGTTCTTTCACCTAAGAGAGTTGAATCTATGTTGAGATTCAGCGAGTCAGAAACACGTTTCTTCTAGGAGCTGCGTTGGGATATTCCCGAGTGAATGGGACCATAGGCTGTACAGAGAAATATCTGCTTCTAAAACCAAAACGGAGCTATCTAAGTGAAAGGTTGTCAATGTGTGCATTCAACTGACAGAGTTAAACTCACGTGTGGATTCAGCGGTTTGCAAACCCTTTCTGTGCAGAATCCCAAAACCGGTATTTCCAGCCCAATGCCGGCATACGTACTAAACAGCAGGAAACTTCGTCTAAAACTCAGGAGAAACGTTTCCTTGAAACTGCTCTGCTGTGCGTTCGTTCACCTAAGAGAGTTGAATCTATGTTGAGATTCAGCGAGTCAGAAACACGTTTCTTCTAGGAGCTGCGTTGGGATATTCCCGAGTGAATGGGACCATAGGCTGTACAGAGAAATATCCGCTTCTAAAACCAAAACGGAGCTATCTAACTGAATCGTTGTGAATGTGTGCATTCAACTGACAGAGTTAAACTCACGTGTGGATTCAGCGGTTTGCAAACCCTTTCTGTGCAGAATCCCAAAACCGGTATTTCCAGCCCAATGCCGGCATACGTACTAAACAGTAGGAAACTTCGTCTAAAACTCAGGAGAAACGTTTCCTTGAAACTGCTCTGCTGTGCGTTCGTTCACCTAAGAGAGTTGAATCTATGTTGAGATTCAGCGAGTCAGAAACACGTTTCTTCTAGGAGCTGCGTTGGGATATTCCCGAGTGAATGGGACCATAGGCTGTACAGAGAAATATCTGCTCCTACAACCAAAAGGGTGGTATCTAACTGAATGGTTGTCAATGTGTGCATTCAACTGACAGAGTTAAACTCACGTTTGGATTCAGCGGTTTACAAACCCTTTCTGTGCAGGATCCCAAAACCGGTAATACCAGCTCAATGCCGGCATCCGTACTAAACAGCAGGAAACTTCGTCTAAAACTCAGGAGAAACGTTTCCTTGAAACTGCTCTGCTGTGCGTTCGTTCACCTAAGAGAGTTGAATCTATGTTGAGATTCAACGAGTCAGAAACACGTTTCTTCTAGGAGGTGCGTTGGGATATTCCCGAGTGAATGGGACCATAGGCTGTACAGAGAAATATCTGCTTCTAAATCAAAAAGTGTGCTATCAAACTGAATGGTTGTCAATGTGTGCATTCAACTGACAGAGTTAAACTCACGTGTGGATTCAGCGGTTTGCAAACCCTTTCTGTGCAGAATCCCAAAACCGGTATGTCCAGCCCAATGCCGGCATACGTACTAAACAGCAGGAAACTTCGTCTAAAACTCAGGAGAAACGTTTCCTTGAAACTGCTCTGCTGTGCGTTCGTTCACCTAAGAGAGTTGAATCTATGTTGAGATTCAGCGAGTCAGAAACACGTTTCTTCTTGGAGCTGCGTTGGGATATTCCCGAGTGAATGGGACCATAGGCTGTACAGAGAAATATCTGCTTCTAAAACCAAAACGGAGCTATCTAACTGAATCGTTGTGAATGTGTGCATTCGACTGACAGAGTTAAACTCACGTGTGGATTCAGCGGTTTGCAAACCCTTTCTGTGCAGAATCCCAAAACCGGTATTTCCAGCCCAATGCCGGCATCCGTACTAAACAGTAGGAAACTTCGTCTAAAACTCAGGAGAAACGTTTCCTTGAAACTGCGCTGCTGTGCGTTCGTTCACCTAAGAGAGTTGAATCTATGTTGAGATTCAGCGAGTCAGAAACACGTTTCTTCTAAGAGCTGCGTTGGGATATTCCCGAGTGAATGGGAACATAGGCTGTACAGAGAAATATCTGCTCCTACAACCAAAAGGGTGGTATCTAACTGAATGGTTGTCAATGTGTGCATTCAACTGACAGAGTTAAACTCACGTTTGGATTCAGCGGTTTACAAACCCTTTCTGTGCAGGATCCCAAAACCGGTAATACCAGCTCAATGCCGGCATCCGTAATAAACAGCAGGTAACTTCGTCTAAAACTCAGGAGAAACGTTTCCTTGAAACTGCTCTGCTGTGCGTTCGTTCACCTAAGAGAGTTGAATCTATGTTGAGATTCAGCGAGTCAGAAACACGTTTCTTCTAGGAGCTGCGTTGGGATATTCCCGAGTGAATGGGACCATAGGCTGTACAGAGAAATATCTGCTTCTAAAACCAAAACGGAGCTATCTAACTGAATGGTTGTGAATGTGTGCATTCAACTGACAGAGTTAAACTCACGTGTGGATTCAGCGGTTTGCAATCCCTTTCTGTGCAGAATCCCAAAACCGGTATTTCCAGCCCAATGCCGGCATCCGTACTAAACAGCAGGAAACTTCGTCTAAAACTCAGGAGAAACGTTTCCTTGAAACTGCTCTGCTGTGCGTTCGTTCACCTAAGAGAGTTGAATCTATGTTGAGATTCAGCGAGTCAGAAACACGTTTCTTCTAGGAGCTGCGTTGGGATATTCCCGAGTGAATGGGACCATAGGCTGTACAGAGAAATATCTGCTTCTAAAACCAAAACGGAGCCATCTAAGTGAATGGTTGTCAATGTGTGCATTCAACTGACAGAGTTAAACTCACGTGTGGATTCAGCGGTTTGCAAACCATTTCTGTGCAGAATCCCAAAACCGGTATGTCCAGCCCAATGCCGGCATCCGTACTAAACAGTAGGAAACTTCGTCTAAAACTCAGGAGAAACGTTTCCTTGAAACTGCTCTGCTGTGCGTTCGTTCACCTAAGAGAGTTGAATCTATGTTGAGATTCAGCGAGTCAGAAACACGTTTCTTCTAGGAGCTTCGTTGGGATATTCCCGAGTGAATGGGACCATAGGCTGTACAGAGAAATATCTGCTCCTACAACCAAAAGGGTGGTATCTAACTGAATGGTTGTCAATGTGTGCATTCAACTGACAGAGTTAAACTCACGTTTGGATTCAGCGGTTTACAAACCCTTTCTGTGCAGGATCCCAAAACCGGTAATACCAGCTCAATGCCGGCATCCGTACTAAACAGGAGGAAACTTCGTCTAAAACTCAGGAGAAACGTTTCCTTGAAACTGCTCTGCTGTGCGTTCGTTCACCTAAGAGAGTTGAATCTATGTTGAGATTCAACGAGTCAGAAACACGTTTCTTCTAGGAGGTGCGTTGGGATATTCCCGAGTGAATGGGACCATAGGCTGTACAGAGAAATATCTGCTTCTAAATCCAAAAGTGTGCTATCAAACTGAATGGTTGTCAATGTGTGCATTCAACTGACAGAGTTAAACTCACGTGTGGATTCAGCGGTTTGCAAACCCTTTCTGTGCAGAATCCCAAAACCGGTATGTCCAGCCCAATGCCGGCATACGTACTAAACAGCATGAAACTTCGTCTAAAACTCAGGAGAAACGTTTCCTTGAAACTGCTCTGCTGTGCGTTCGTTCACCTAAGAGAGTTGAACCTATGTTGAGATTCAGCGAGTCAGAAACACGTTTCTTCTAGGAGCTGCGTTGGGATATTCCCGAGTGAATGGGACCATAGGCTGTACAGAGAAATATCTGCTTCTAAAACCAAAAGTGTGCTATCAAACTGAATGGTTGTCAATGTGTGCATTCAACTGACAGAGTTAAACTCACGTGTGGATTCAGCGGTTTGCAAACCCTTTCTGTGCAGAATCCCAAATCCGGTATTTCCAGCCCAATGCCGGCATACGTACTAAACAGCAGGAAACTTCGTCTAAAACTCAGGAGAAACGTTTCCTTGAAACTGCTCTGCTGTGCGTTCTTTCACCTAAGAGAGTTGAATCTATGTTGAGATTCAGCGAGTCAGAAACACGTTTCTTCTAGGAGCTGCGTTGGGATATTCCCGAGTGAATGGGACCATAGGCTGTACAGAGAAATATCTGCTTCTAAAACCAAAACGGAGCTATCTAAGTGAATGGTTGTCAATGTGTGCATTCAACTGACAGAGTTAAACTCACGTGTGGATTCAGCGGTTTGCAAACCCTTTCTGTGCAGAATCCCAAAACCGGTATTTCCAGCCCAATGCCGGCATACGTACTAAACAGCAGGAAACTTCGTCTAAAACTCAGGAGAAACGTTTCCTTGAAACTGCTCTGCTGTGCGTTCGTTCACCTAAGAGAGTTGAATTTATGTTGAGATTCAGCTAGTCAGAAACACGTTTCTTCTAGGAGCTGCGTTGGGATATTCCCGAGTGAATGGGACCATAGGCTGTACAGAGAAATATCTGCTTCTAAAACCAAAACGGAGCTATCTAACTGAATCGTTGTGAATGTGTGCATTCAACTGACAGAGTTAAACTCACGTGTGGATTCAGCGGTTTGCAAACCCTTTCTGTGCAGAATCCCAAAACCGGTATTTCCAGCCCAATGCCGGCATCCGTACTAAACAGTAGGAAACTTCGTCTAAAACTCAGGAGAAACGTTTCCTTGAAACTGCTCTGCTGTGCGTTCGTTCACCTAAGAGAGTTGAATCTATGTTGAGATTCAGCGAGTCAGAAACACGTTTCTTCTAGGAGCTGCGTTGGGATATTCCCGAGTGAATGGGACCATAGGCTGTACAGAGAAATATCTGCTTCTAAAACCAAAACGGAGCTATCTAAGTGAATGGTTGTCAATGTGTGCATTCAACTGACAGAGTTAAACTCACGTGTGGATTCAGCGGTTTGCAAACCCTTTCTGTGCAGAATCCCAAAACCGGTATTTCTAGCCCAATGCCGGCATACGTACTAAACAGCAGGAAACTTCGTCTAAAACTCAGGAGAAACGTTTCGTTGGAACTGCTCTGCTGTGCGTTCGTTCACCTAAGAGAGTTGAATTTATGTTGAGATTCAGCTAGTCAGAAACACGTTTCTTCTAGGAGCTGCGTTGGGATATTCCCGAGTGAATGGGACCATAGGCTGTACAGAGAAATATCTGCTTCTAAAACCAAAACGGAGCTATCTAACTGAATCGTTGTGAATGTGTGCATTCAACTGACAGAGTTAAACTCACGTGTGGATTCAGCGGTTTGCAAACCCTTTCTGTGCAGAATCCCAAAACCGGTATTTCCAACCCAATGCCGGCATCCGTACTAAACAGTAGGAAACTTCGTCTAAAACTCAGGAGAAACGTTTCCTTGAAACTGCTCTGCTGTGCGTTCGTTCACCTAAGAGAGTTGAATCTATGTTGAGATTCAGCGAGTCAGAAACACGTTTCTTCTAGGAGCTGCGTTGGGATATTCCCGAGTGAATGGGACCATAGGCTGTACAGAGAAATATCTGCTCCTACAACCAAAAGGGTGGTATCTAACTGAATGGTTGTCAATGTGTGCATTCAACTGACAGAGTTAAACTCACGTTTGGATTCAGCGGTTTACAAACCCTTTCTGTGCAGGATCCCAAAACCGGTAATACCAGCTCAATGCCGGCATCCGTACTAAACAGCAGGAAACTTCGTCTAAAACTCAGGAGAAACGTTTCCTTGAAACTGCTCTGCTGTGCGTTCGATCACCTAAGAGAGTTGAATCTATGTTGAGATTCAGCGAGTCAGAAACACGTTTCTTCTAGGAGCTGCGTTGGGATATTCCCGAGTGAATGGGACCATAGGCTGTACAGAGAAATATCTGCTTCTAAAACCAAAACGGAGCCATCTAAGTGAATGGTTGTCAATGTGTGCATTCAACTGACAGAGTTAAACTCACGTGTGGATTCAGCGGTTTGCAAACCATTTCTGTGCAGAATCCCAAAACCGGTATGTCCAGCCCAATGCCGGCATCCGTACTAAACAGTAGGAAACTTCGTCTAAAACTCAGGAGAAACGTTTCCTTGAAACTGCTCTGCTGTGCGTTCGTTCACCTAAGAGAGTTGAATCTATGTTGAGATTCAGCGAGTCAGAAACACGTTTCTTCTAGGAGCTGCGTTGGGATATTCCCGAGTGAATGGGACCATAGGCTGTACAGAGGAATATCTGCTCCTACAACCAAAAGGGTGGTATCTAACTGAATGGTTGTCAATGTGTGCATTCAACTGACAGAGTTAAACTCACGTTTGGATTCAGCGGTTTACAAACCCTTTCTGTGCAGGATCCCAAAACCGGTAATACCAGCTCAATGCCGGCATCCGTACTAAACAGGAGGAAACTTCGTCTAAAACTCAGGAGAAACGTTTCCTTGAAACTGCTCTGCTGTGCGTTCGTTCACCTAAGAGAGTTGAATCTATGTTGAGATTCAACGAGTCAGAAACACGTTTCTTCTAGGAGGTGCGTTGGGATATTCCCGAGTGAATGGGACCATAGGCTGTACAGAGAAATATCTGCTTCTAAATCCAAAAGTGTGCTATCAAACTGAATGGTTGTCAATGTGTGCATTCAACTGACAGAGTTAAACTCACGTGTGGATTCAGCGGTTTGCAAACCCTTTCTGTGCAGAATCCCAAAACCGGTATTTCCAGCCCAATGCCGGCATACGTACGAAACAGCAGGAAACTTCGTCTAAAACTCAGGAGAAACGTTTCCTTGAAACTGCTCTGCTGTGCGTTCTTTCACCTAAGAGAGTTGAATCTATGTTGAGATTCAGCGAGTCAGAAACACGTTTCTTCTAGGAGCTGCGTTGGGATATTCCCGAGTGAATGGGACCATAGGCTGTACAGAGAAATATCTGCTTCTAAAACCAAAACGGAGCTATCTAAGTGAATGGTTGTCAATGTGTGCATTCAACTGACAGAGTTAAACTCACGTGTGGATTCAGCGGTTTGCAAACCCTTTCTGTGCAGAATCCCAAAACCGGTATTTCCAGCCCAATGCCGGCATCCGTACTGAACAGCAGGAAACTTCGTCTAAAACTCAGGAGAAACGTTTCCTTGAAACTGCTCTGCTGTGCGTTCTTTCACCTAAGAGAGTTGAATCTATGTTGAGATTCAGCGAGTCAGAAACACGTTTCTTCTAGGAGCTGCGTTGGGATATTCCCGAGTGAATGGGACCATAGGCTGTACAGAGAAATATCTGCTTCTAAAACCAAAACGGAGCTATCTAACTGAATCGTTGTGAATGTGTGCATTCAACTGACAGAGTTAAACTCACGTGTGGATTCAGCGGTTTGCAAACCCTTTCTGTGCAGAATCCCAAAACCGGTATTTCCAGCCCAATGCCGGCATACGTACTAAACAGCAGGAAACTTCGTATAAAACTCAGCAGAAACGTTTCCTTGAAACTGCTCTGCTGTGCGTTCGTTCACCTAAGAGAGTTGAATCTATGTTGAGATTCAGCGAGTCAGAAACACGTTTCTTCTAGGAGCTGCGTTGGGATATTCCCGAGTGAATGGGACCATAGGCTGTACAGAGAAATATCTGCTTCTAAAACCAAAACGGAGCTATCTAACTGAATCGTTGTGAATGTGTGCATTCAACTGACAGAGTTAAACTCACGTGTGGATTCAGCGGTTTGCAAACCCTTTCTGTGCAGAATCCCAAAACCGGTATTTCCAGCCCAATGCCGGCATACGTACTAAACAGTAGGAAACTTCGTCTAAAACTCAGGAGAAACGTTTCCTTGAAACTGCTCTGCTGTGCGTTCGTTCACCTAAGAGAGTTGAATCTATGTTGAGATTCAGCGAGTCAGAAACACGTTTCTTCTAGGAGCTGCGTTGGGATATTCCCGAGTGAATGGGGCCATAGGCTGTACAGAGAAATATCTGCTCCTACAACCAAAAGGGTGGTATCTAACTGAATGGTTGTCAATGTGTGCATTCAACTGACAGAGTTAAACTCACGTTTGGATTCAGCGGTTTACAAACCCTTTCTGTGCAGGATCCCAAAACCGGTAATACCAGCTCAATGCCGGCATCCGTACTAAACAGCAGGAAACTTCGTCTAAAACTCAGGAGAAACGTTTCCTTGAAACTGCTCTACTGTGCGTTCGTTCACCTAAGAGAGTTGAAACTATGTTGAGATTCATCGAGTCAGAAACACGTTTATGCTAGGAGCTGCGTTGGGATATTCCCGAGTGAATGGGACCATAGGCTGTACAGAGAAATATCTGCTTCTAAAACCAAAACGGAGCTATCTAACTGAATGGTTGTCAATGTGTGCATTTAACTGACAGAGTTAAACTCACGTGTGGATTCAGCGGTTTGCAAACCCTTTCTGTGCAGAATCACAAAACCGGTATTTCCAGCCCAATGCCGGCATCCGTACTAAACAGCAGGAAACTTCGTCTAAAACTCAGGAGAAACGATTCCTTGAAACTGCTCTGCTGTGCGTTCGATCACCAAAGAGAGTTGAATCTATGTTGAGATTCAGCGAGTCAGAAACACGTTTCTTCTAGGAGCTGCGTTGGGATATTCCCGAGTGAATGGGACCATAGGCTGTACAGAGAAATATCTGCTCCTACAACCAAAAGGGTGGTATCTAACTGAATGGTTGTCAATGTGTGCATTCAACTGACAGAGTTAAACTCACGTTTGGATTCAGCGGTTTACAAACCCTTTCTGTGCAGGATCCCAAAACCGGTAATACCAGCTCAATGCCGGCATCCGTACTAAACAGCAGGAAACTTCGTCTAAAACTCAGGAGAAACGTTTCCTTGAAACTGCTCTACTGTGCGTTCGTTCACCTAAGAGAGTTGAAACTATGTTGAGATTCATCGAGTCAGAAACACGTTTATGCTAGGAGCTGCGTTGGGATATTCCCGAGTGAATGGGACCATAGGCTGTACAGAGAAATATCTGCTTCTAAAACCAAAACGGAGCTATCTAACTGAATGGTTGTCAATGTGTGCATTTAACTGACAGAGTTAAACTCACGTGTGGATTCAGCGGTTTGCAAACCCTTTCTGTGCAGAATCACAAAACCGGTATTTCCAGCCCAATGCCGGCATCCGTACTAAACAGCAGGAAACTTCGTCTAAAACTCAGGAGAAACGATTCCTTGAAACTGCTCTGCTGTGCGTTCGATCACCAAAGAGAGTTGAATCTATGTTGAGATTCAGCGAGTCAGAAACACGTTTCTTCTAGGAGCTGCGTTGGGATATTCCCGAGTGAATGGGACCATAGGCTGTACAGAGAAATATCTGCTCCTACAACCAAAAGGGTGGTATCTAACTGAATGGTTGTCAATGTGTGCATTCAACTGACAGAGTTAAACTCACGTTTGGATTCAGCGGTTTACAAACCCTTTCTGTGCAGGATCCCAAAACCGGTAATACCAGCTCAATGCCGGCATCCGTACTAAACAGCAGGAAACTTCGTCTAAAACTCAGGAGAAACGTTTCCTTGAAACTGCTCTGCTGTGCGTTCGTTCACCTAAGAGAGTTGAATCTATGTTGAGATTCAACGAGTCAGAAACACGTTTCTTCTAGGAGGTGCGTTGGGATATTCCCGAGTGAATGGGACCATAGGCTGTACAGAGAAATATCTGCTTCTAAATCCAAAAGTGTGCTATCAAACTGAATGGTTGTCAATGTGTGCATTCAACTGACAGAGTTAAACTCACGTGTGGATTCAGCGGTTTGCAAACCCTTTCTGTGCAGAATCCCAAAACCGGTATGTCCAGCCCAATGCCGGCATACGTACTAAACAGCAGGAAACTTCGTCTAAAACTCAGGAGAAACGTTTCCTTGAAACTGCTCTGCTGTGCGTTCGTTCACCTAAGAGAGTTGAATCTATGTTGAGATTCAGCGAGTCAGAAACACGTTTCTTCTTGGAGCTGCGTTGGGATATTCCCGAGTGAATGGGACCATAGGCTGTACAGAGAAATATCTGCTTCTAAAACCAAAACGGAGCTATCTAACTGAATCGTTGTGAATGTGTGCATTCAACTGACAGAGTTAAACTCACGTGTGGATTCAGCGGTTTGCAAACCCTTTCTGTGCAGAATCCCAAAACCGGTATTTCCAGCCCAATGCCGGCATCCGTACTAAACAGTAGGAAACTTCGTCTAAAACTCAGGAGAAACGTTTCCTTGAAACTGCGCTGCTGTGCGTTCGTTCACCTAAGAGAGTTGAATCTATGTTGAGATTCAGCGAGTCAGAAACACGTTTCTTCTAAGAGCTGCGTTGGGATATTCCCGAGTGAATGGGACCATAGGCTGTACAGAGAAATATCTGCTCCTACAACCAAAAGGGTGGTATCTAACTGAATGGTTGTCAATGTGTGCATTCAACTGACAGAGTTAAACTCACGTTTGGATTCAGCGGTTTACAAACCCTTTCTGTGCAGGATCCCAAAACCGGTAATACCAGCTCAATGCCGGCATCCGTAATAAACAGCAGGTAACTTCGTCTAAAACTCAGGAGAAACGTTTCCTTGAAACTGCTCTGCTGTGCGTTCGTTCACCTAAGAGAGTTGAATCTATGTTGAGATTCAGCGAGTCAGAAACACGTTTCTTCTAGGAGCTGCGTTGGGATATTCCCGAGTGAATGGGACCATAGGCTGTACAGAGAAATATCTGCTTCTAAAACCAAAACGGAGCTATCTAACTGAATGGTTGTGAATGTGTGCATTCAACTGACAGAGTTAAACTCACGTGTGGATTCAGCGGTTTGCAAACCCTTTCTGTGCAGAATCCCAAAACCGGTATTTCCAGCCCAATGCCGGCATACGTACTAAACAGCAGGAAACTTCGTCTAAAACTCAGGAGAAACGTTTCCTTGAAACTGCTCTGCTGTGCGTTCGTTCACCTAAGAGAGTTGAATCTATGTTGAGATTCAGCGAGTCAGAAACACGTTTCTTCTAGGAGCTGCGTTGGGATATTCCCGAGGGAATGGGACCATAGGCTGTACAGAGAAATATCTGCTTCTAAAACCAAAACGGAGCTATCTAACTGAATCGTTGTGAATGTGTGCATTCAACTGACAGAGTTAAACTCACGTGTGGATTCAGCGGTTTGCAAACCCTTTCTGTTCAGAATCCCAAAACCGGTATTTCCAGCCCAATGCCGGCATCCGTACTAAACAGCAGGAAACTTCGTCTAAAACTCAGGAGAAACGTTTCCTTGAAACTGCTCTGCTGTGCGTTCGATCACCTAAGAGAGTTGAATCTATGTTGAGATTCAGCGAGTCAGAAACACGTTTTTTCTAGGAGGTGCGTTGGGATATTCCCGAGTGAATGGGACCATATGCTGTACAGAGAAATATCTGGTCCTACAACCAAAAGGGTGGTATCTAACTGAATGGTTGTCAATGTGTGCATTCAACTGACAGAGTTAAACTCACGTTTGGATTCAGCGGTTTACAAAACCTTTCTGTGCAGGATCCCAAAACCGGTAATACCAGCTCAATGCCGGCATCCTTACTAAACAGCAGGAAACTTCGTCTAAAACTCAGGAGAAACGTTTCCTTGAAACTGCTCTGCTGTGCGTTCGTTCACCTAAGAGAGTTGAAACTATGTTGAGATTCAGCGAGTCAGAAACACGTTTATGCTAGGAGCTGCGTTGGGATATTCCCGAGTGAATGGGACCATAGGCTGTACAGAGAAATATCTGCTTCTAAAACCAAAACGGAGCTATCTAACTGAATGGTTGTCAATGTGTGCATTTAACTGACAGAGTTAAACTCACGTGTGGATTCAGCGGTTTGCAAACCCTTTCTGTGCAGAATCCCAAAACCGGTATTTCCAGCCCAATGCCGGCATCCGTACTAAACAGCAGGAAACTTCGTCTAAAACTCAGGAGAAACGTTTCCTTGAAACTGCTCTGCTGTGCGTTCGATCACCAAAGAGAGTTGAATCTATGTTGAGATTCAGCGAGTCAGAAACACGTTTCTTCTAGGAGCTGCGTTGGGATATTCCCGAGTGAATGGGACCATAGGCTGTACAGAGAAATATCTGCTTCTAAAACCAAAACGGAGCTATCTAAGTGAATGGTTGTCAATGTGTGCATTCAAGTGACAGAGTTAAACTCACGTGTGGATTCAGCGGTTTCCAAACCATTTCTGTGCAGAATCCCAAAACCGGTATGCCAGCCCAATGCCGGCATCCGTACTAAACAGTAGGAAACTTCGTCTAAAACTCAGGAGAAACGTTTCCTTGAAACTGCTCTGCTGTGCGTTCGTTCACCTAAGAGAGTTGAATCTATGTTGAGATTCAGCGAGTCAGAAACACGTTTCTTCTAGGAGCTGCGTTGGGATATTCCCGAGTGAATGGGACCATAGGCTGTACAGAGAAATATCTGCTTCTAAAACCAAAACGGAGCTATCTAACTGAATGGTTGTCAATGTGTGCATTCAACTGACAGAGTTAAACTCACGTGTGGATTCAGCGGTTTGCAAACCCTTTCTGTGCAGAATCCCAAAACCGGTATTTCCAGCCCAATGCCGGCATACGTACTAAATAGCAGGATACTTCGTCTAAGACTCAGGAGAAACGTTTCCTTGAAACTGCTCTGCTGTGCGTTCGTTCACCTAAGAGAGTTGAATCTATGTTGAGATTCAGCGAGTCAGAAACACATTTCTTCTAGGAGCTGCGTTGGGATATTCCCGAGTGAATGGGACCATAGACTGTACAGAGAAATATCTGCTTCTAAAACCAAAAGTGTGCTATCAAACTGAATGGTTGTCAATGTGTGCATTCAACTGACAGAGTTAAACTCACGTGTGGATTCAGCGGTTTGCAAACCCTTTCTGTGTAGAATCACAAAACCGGTATTTCCAGCCCAATGCCGGCATCCGTACTAAACAGCAGGAAACTTCGTCTAAAACTCAGGAGAAACGTTTCCTTTAAACTGCTCTGCTGTGCGTTCGTTCACCTAAGAGAGTTGAAACTATGTTGAGATTCAGCGAGTCAGAAACACGTTTATGCTAGGAGCTGCGTTGGGATATTCCCGAGTGAATGGGACCATAGGCTGTACAGAGAAATATCTGCTCCTACAACCAAAAGTGTGCTATCAAACTGAATGGTTGTCAATGTGTGCATTCAACTGACAGAGTTAAACTCACGTTTGGATTCAGCGGTTTGCAAACCCTTTCTGTGCAGAATCCCAAAACCGGGATTTCCAGCCCAATGCCGGCATACGTACTAAACAGCAGGAAACTTCGTCTAAGACTCAGGAGAAACGTTTCCTTGAAACTGCTCTGCTGTGCGTTCGTTCACCTAAGAGAGTTGAATCTATGTTGAGATTCAGCGAGTCAGAAACACGTTTCTTCTAGGAGCTGCGTTGGGATATTCCCGAGTGAATGGGACCATAGGCTGTACAGAGAAATATCTGATACTACAAGCAAAAGGGTGGTATCTAACTGAATGGTTGTCAATGTGTGCATTCAACTGACAGAGTTAAACTCACGTTTGGATTCAGCGGTTTACAAACCCTTTCTGTGCAGGATCCCAAAACCGGTAATACCAGCTAAATGCCGGCATCCGTACTAAACAGCAGGAAACTTCGTCTAAAACTCAGGAGAAACGTTTCCTTGAAACTGCTCTGCTGTGCGTTCGTTCACCTAAGAGAGTTGAAACTATGTTGAGATTCAGCGAGTCAGAAACACGTTTCTTCTAGGAGCTGCGTTGGGATATTCCCGAGTGAATGGGACCATAGGCTGTACAGAGAAATATCTGCTTCTAAAACCAAAACGGAGCTATCTAACTGAATGGTTGTCAATGTGTGCATTTAACTGACAGAGTTAAACTCACGTGTGGATTCAGCGGTTTGCAAACCCTTTCTGTGCAGAATCCCAAAACCGGTATTTCCAGCCCAATGCCGGCATCCGTACTAAACAGCAGGAAACTTCGTCTAAAACTCAGGAGAAACGTTTCCTTGAAACTGCTCTGCTGTGCGTTCGTTCACCTAAGAGAGTTGAATCTATGTTGAGATTCAGCGAGTCAGAAACACGTTTCTTCTAGGAGCTGCGTTGGGATATTCCCGAGTGAATGGGACCATAGGCTGTACAGAGAAATATCTGCTTCTAAAACCAAAACGGAGCCATCTAAGTGAATGGTTGTCAATGTGTGCATTCAACTGACAGAGTTAAACTCACGTGTGGATTCAGCGGTTTGCAAACCATTTCTGTGCAGAATCCCAAAACCGGTATGTCCAGCCCAATGCCGGCATCCGTACTAAACAGTAGGAAACTTCGTCTAAAACTCAGGAGAAACGTTTCCTTGAAACTGCTCTGCTGTGCGTTCGTTCACCTAAGAGAGTTGAATCTATGTTGAGATTCAGCGAGTCAGAAACACGTTTCTTCTAGGAGCTGCGTTGGGATATTCCCGAGTGAATGGGACCATAGGCTGTACAGAGAAATATCTGCTCCTACAACCAAAAGGGTGGTATCTAACTGAATGGTTGTCAATGTGTGCATTCAACTGACAGAGTTAAACTCACGTTTGGATTCAGCGGTTTACAAACCCTTTCTGTGCAGGATCCCAAAACCGGTAATACCAGCTCAATGCCGGCATCCGTACTAAACAGGAGGAAACTTCGTCTAAAACTCAGGAGAAACGTTTCCTTGAAACTGCTCTGCTGTGCGTTCGTTCACCTAAGAGAGTTGAATCTATGTTGAGATTCAACGAGTCAGAAACACGTTTCTTCTAGGAGGTGCGTTGGGATATTCCCGAGTGAATGGGACCATAGGCTGTACAGAGAAATATCTGCTTCTAAATCCAAAAGTGTGCTATCAAACTGAATGGTTGTCAATGTGTGCATTCAACTGACAGAGTTAAACTCACGTGTGGATTCAGCGGTTTGCAAACCCTTTCTGTGCAGAATCCCAAAACCGGTATGTCCAGCCCAATGCCGGCATACGTACTAAACAGCATGAAACTTCGTCTAAAACTCAGGAGAAACGTTTCCTTGAAACTGCTCTGCTGTGCGTTCGTTCACCTAAGAGAGTTGAACCTATGTTGAGATTCAGCGAGTCAGAAACACGTTTCTTCTAGGAGCTGCGTTGGGATATTCCCGAGTGAATGGGACCATAGGCTGTACAGAGAAATATCTGCTTCTAAAACCAAAAGTGTGCTATCAAACTGAATGGTTGTCAATGTGTGCATTCAACTGACAGAGTTAAACTCACGTGTGGATTCAGCGGTTTGCAAACCCTTTCTGTGCAGAATCCCAAAACCGGTATGTCCAGCCCAATGCCGGCATACGTACTAAACAGCAGGAAACTTCGTCTAAAACTCAGGAGAAACGTTTCCTTGAAACTGCTCTGCTGTGCGTTCGTTCACCTAAGAGAGTTGAATCTATGTTGAGATTCAGCGAGTCAGAAACACGTTTCTTCTTGGAGCTGCGTTGGGATATTCCCGAGTGAATGGGACCATAGGCTGTACAGAGAAATATCTGCTTCTAAAACCAAAACGGAGCTATCTAACTGAATCGTTGTGAATGTGTGCATTCAACTGACAGAGTTAAACTCACGTGTGGATTCAGCGGTTTGCAAACCCTTTCTGTGCAGAATCCCAAAACCGGTATTTCCAGCCCAATGCCGGCATCCGTACTAAACAGTAGGAAACTTCGTCTAAAACTCAGGAGAAACGTTTCCTTGAAACTGCGCTGCTGTGCGTTCGTTCACCTAAGAGAGTTGAATCTATGTTGAGATTCAGCGAGTCAGAAACACGTTTCTTCTAAGAGCTGCGTTGGGATATTCCCGAGTGAATGGGACCATAGGCTGTACAGAGAAATATCTGCTCCTACAACCAAAAGGGTGGTATCTAACTGAATGGTTGTCAATGTGTGCATTCAACTGACAGAGTTAAACTCACGTTTGGATTCAGCGGTTTACAAACCCTTTCTGTGCAGGATCCCAAAACCGGTAATACCAGCTCAATGCCGGCATCCGTAATAAACAGCAGGTAACTTCGTCTAAAACTCAGGAGAAACGTTTCCTTGAAACTGCTCTGCTGTGCGTTCGTTCACCTAAGAGAGTTGAATCTATGTTGAGATTCAGCGAGTCAGAAACACGTTTCTTCTAGGAGCTGCGTTGGGATATTCCCGAGTGAATGGGACCATAGGCTGTACAGAGAAATATCTGCTTCTAAAACCAAAACGGAGCTATCTAACTGAATGGTTGTGAATGTGTGCATTCAACTGACAGAGTTAAACTCACGTGTGGATTCAGCGGTTTGCAAACCCTTTCTGTGCAGAATCCCAAAACCGGTATTTCCAGCCCAATGCCGGCATACGTACTAAACAGCAGGAAACTTCGTCTAAAACTCAGGAGAAACGTTTCCTTGAAACTGCTCTGCTGTGCGTTCGTTCACCTAAGAGAGTTGAATCTCTGTTGAGATTCAGCGAGTCAGAAACACGTTTCTTCTAGGAGCTGCGTTGGGATATTCCCGAGGGAATGGGACCATAGGCTGTACAGAGAAATATCTGCTTCTAAAACCAAAACGGAGCCATCTAAGTGAATGGTTGTCAATGTGTGCATTCAACTGACAGAGTTAAACTCACGTGTGGATTCAGCGGTTTGCAAACCATTTCTGTGCAGAATCCCAAAACCGGTATGTCCAGCCCAATGCCGGCATCCGTACTAAACAGTAGGAAACTTCGTCTAAAACTCAGGAGAAACGTTTCCTTGAAACTGCTCTGCTGTGCGTTCGTTCACCTAAGAGAGTTGAATCTATGTTGAGATTCAGCGAGTCAGAAACACGTTTCTTCTAGGAGCTGCGTTGGGATATTCCCGAGTGAATGGGACCATAGGCTGTACAGAGAAATATCTGCTCCTACAACCAAAAGGGTGGTATCTAACTGAATGGTTGTCAATGTGTGCATTCAACTGACAGAGTTAAACTCACGTTTGGATTCAGCGGTTTACAAACCCTTTCTGTGCAGGATCCCAAAACCGGTAATACCAGCTCAATGCCGGCATCCGTACTAAACAGGAGGAAACTTCGTCTAAAACTCAGGAGAAACGTTTCCTTGAAACTGCTCTGCTGTGCGTTCGTTCACCTAAGAGAGTTGAATCTATGTTGAGATTCAACGAGTCAGAAACACGTTTCTTCTAGGAGGTGCGTTGGGATATTCCCGAGTGAATGGGACCATAGGCTGTACAGAGAAATATCTGCTTCTAAATCCAAAAGTGTGCTATCAAACTGAATGGTTGTCAATGTGTGCATTCAACTGACAGAGTTAAACTCACGTGTGGATTCAGCGGTTTGCAAACCCTTTCTGTGCAGAATCCCAAAACCGGTATGTCCAGCCCAATGCCGGCATACGTACTAAACAGCATGAAACTTCGTCTAAAACTCAGGAGAAACGTTTCCTTGAAACTGCTCTGCTGTGCGTTCGTTCACCTAAGAGAGTTGAACCTATGTTGAGATTCAGCGAGTCAGAAACACGTTTCTTCTAGGAGCTGCGTTGGGATATTCCCGAGTGAATGGGACCATAGGCTGTACAGAGAAATATCTGCTTCTAAAACCAAAAGTGTGCTATCAAACTGAATGGTTGTCAATGTGTGCATTCAACTGACAGAGTTAAACTCACGTGTGGATTCAGCGGTTTGCAAACCCTTTCTGTGCAGAATCCCAAAACCGGTATGTCCAGCCCAATGCCGGCATACGTACTAAACAGCAGGAAACTTCGTCTAAAACTCAGGAGAAACGTTTCCTTGAAACTGCTCTGCTGTGCGTTCGTTCACCTAAGAGAGTTGAATCTATGTTGAGATTCAGCGAGTCAGAAACACGTTTCTTCTTGGAGCTGCGTTGGGATATTCCCGAGTGAATGGGACCATAGGCTGTACAGAGAAATATCTGCTTCTAAAACCAAAACGGAGCTATCTAACTGAATCGTTGTGAATGTGTGCATTCAACTGACAGAGTTAAACTCACGTGTGGATTCAGCGGTTTGCAAACCCTTTCTGTGCAGAATCCCAAAACCGGTATTTCCAGCCCAATGCCGGCATCCGTACTAAACAGTAGGAAACTTCGTCTAAAACTCAGGAGAAACGTTTCCTTGAAACTGCGCTGCTGTGCGTTCGTTCACCTAAGAGAGTTGAATCTATGTTGAGATTCAGCGAGTCAGAAACACGTTTCTTCTAAGAGCTGCGTTGGGATATTCCCGAGTGAATGGGACCATAGGCTGTACAGAGAAATATCTGCTCCTACAACCAAAAGGGTGGTATCTAACTGAATGGTTGTCAATGTGTGCATTCAACTGACAGAGTTAAACTCACGTTTGGATTCAGCGGTTTACAAACCCTTTCTGTGCAGGATCCCAAAACCGGTAATACCAGCTCAATGCCGGCATCCGTAATAAACAGCAGGTAACTTCGTCTAAAACTCAGGAGAAACGTTTCCTTGAAACTGCTCTGCTGTGCGTTCGTTCACCTAAGAGAGTTGAATCTATGTTGAGATTCAGCGAGTCAGAAACACGTTTCTTCTAGGAGCTGCGTTGGGATATTCCCGAGTGAATGGGACCATAGGCTGTACAGAGAAATATCTGCTTCTAAAACCAAAACGGAGCTATCTAACTGAATGGTTGTGAATGTGTGCATTCAACTGACAGAGTTAAACTCACGTGTGGATTCAGCGGTTTGCAAACCCTTTCTGTGCAGAATCCCAAAACCGGTATTTCCAGCCCAATGCCGGCATACGTACTAAACAGCAGGAAACTTCGTCTAAAACTCAGGAGAAACGTTTCCTTGAAACTGCTCTGCTGTGCGTTCGTTCACCTAAGAGAGTTGAATCTCTGTTGAGATTCAGCGAGTCAGAAACACGTTTCTTCTAGGAGCTGCGTTGGGATATTCCCGAGGGAATGGGACCATAGGCTGTACAGAGAAATATCTGCTTCTAAAACCAAAACGGAGCTATCTAACTGAATCGTTGTGAATGTGTGCATTCAACTGACAGAGTTAAACTCACGTGTGGATTCAGCGGTTTGCAAACCCTTTCTGTTCAGAATCCCAAAACCGGTATTTCCAGCCCAATGCCGGCATCCGTACTAAACAGCAGGAAACTTCGTCTAAAACTCAGGAGAAACGTTTCCTTGAAACTGCTCTGCTGTGCGTTCGATCACCTAAGAGAGTTGAATCTATGTTGAGATTCAGCGAGTCAGAAACACGTTTTTTCTAGGAGGTGCGTTGGGATATTCCCGAGTGAATGGGACCATATGCTGTACAGAGAAATATCTGGTCCTACAACCAAAAGGGTGGTATCTAACTGAATGGTTGTCAATGTGTGCATTCAACTGACAGAGTTAAACTCACGTTTGGATTCAGCGGTTTACAAAACCTTTCTGTGCAGGATCCCAAAACCGGTAATACCAGCTCAATGCCGGCATCCTTACTAAACAGCAGGAAACTTCGTCTAAAACTCAGGAGAAACGTTTCCTTGAAACTGCTCTGCTGTGCGTTCGTTCACCTAAGAGAGTTGAAACTATGTTGAGATTCAGCGAGTCAGAAACACGTTTATGCTAGGAGCTGCGTTGGGATATTCCCGAGTGAATGGGACCATAGGCTGTACAGAGAAATATCTGCTTCTAAAACCAAAACGGAGCTATCTAACTGAATGGTTGTCAATGTGTGCATTTAACTGACAGAGTTAAACTCACGTGTGGATTCAGCGGTTTGCAAACCCTTTCTGTGCAGAATCCCAAAACCGGTATTTCCAGCCCAATGCCGGCATCCGTACTAAACAGCAGGAAACTTCGTCTAAAACTCAGGAGAAACGTTTCCTTGAAACTGCTCTGCTGTGCGTTCGATCACCAAAGAGAGTTGAATCTATGTTGAGATTCAGCGAGTCAGAAACACGTTTCTTCTAGGAGCTGCGTTGGGATATTCCCGAGTGAATGGGACCATAGGCTGTACAGAGAAATATCTGCTTCTAAAACCAAAACGGAGCTATCTAAGTGAATGGTTGTCAATGTGTGCATTCAAGTGACAGAGTTAAACTCACGTGTGGATTCAGCGGTTTCCAAACCATTTCTGTGCAGAATCCCAAAACCGGTATGTCAGCCCAATGCCGGCATCCGTACTAAACAGTAGGAAACTTCGTCTAAAACTCAGGAGAAACGTTTCCTTGAAACTGCTCTGCTGTGCGTTCGTTCACCTAAGAGAGTTGAATCTATGTTGAGATTCAACGAGTCAGAAACACGTTTCTTCTAGGAGGTGCGTTGGGATATTCCCGAGTGAATGGGACCATAGGCTGTACAGAGAAATATCTGCTTCTAAATCAAAAAGTGTGCTATCAAACTGAATGGTTGTCAATGTGTGCATTCAACTGACAGAGTTAAACTCACGTGTGGATTCAGCGGTTTGCAAACCCTTTCTGTGCAGAATCCCAAAACCGGTATGTCCAGCCCAATGCCGGCATACGTACTAAACAGCAGGAAACTTCGTCTAAAACTCAGGAGAAACGTTTCCTTGAAACTGCTCTGCTGTGCGTTCGTTCACCTAAGAGAGTTGAATCTATGTTGAGATTCAGCGAGTCAGAAACACGTTTCTTCTTGGAGCTGCGTTGGGATATTCCCGAGTGAATGGGACCATAGGCTGTACAGAGAAATATCTGCTTCTAAAACCAAAACGGAGCTATCTAACTGAATCGTTGTGAATGTGTGCATTCAACTGACAGAGTTAAACTCACGTGTGGATTCAGCGGTTTGCAAACCCTTTCTGTGCAGAATCCCAAAACCGGTATTTCCAGCCCAATGCCGGCATCCGTACTAAACAGTAGGAAACTTCGTCTAAAACTCAGGAGAAACGTTTCCTTGAAACTGCGCTGCTGTGCGTTCGTTCACCTAAGAGAGTTGAATCTATGTTGAGATTCAGCGAGTCAGAAACACGTTTCTTCTAAGAGCTGCGTTGGGATATTCCCGAGTGAATGGGACCATAGGCTGTACAGAGAAATATCTGCTCCTACAACCAAAAGGGTGGTATCTAACTGAATGGTTGTCAATGTGTGCATTCAACTGACAGAGTTAAACTCACGTTTGGATTCAGCGGTTTACAAACCCTTTCTGTGCAGGATCCCAAAACCGGTAATACCAGCTCAATGCCGGCATCCGTAATAAACAGCAGGTAACTTCGTCTAAAACTCAGGAGAAACGTTTCCTTGAAACTGCTCTGCTGTGCGTTCGTTCACCTAAGAGAGTTGAATCTATGTTGAGATTCAGCGAGTCAGAAACACGTTTCTTCTAGGAGCTGCGTTGGGATATTCCCGAGTGAATGGGACCATAGGCTGTACAGAGAAATATCTGCTTCTAAAACCAAAACGGAGCTATCTAACTGAATGGTTGTGAATGTGTGCATTCAACTGACAGAGTTAAACTCACGTGTGGATTCAGCGGTTTGCAAACCCTTTCTGTGCAGAATCCCAAAACCGGTATTTCCAGCCCAATGCCGGCATACGTACTAAACAGCAGGAAACTTCGTCTAAAACTCAGGAGAAACGTTTCCTTGAAACTGCTCTGCTGTGCGTTCGTTCACCTAAGAGAGTTGAATCTATGTTGAGATTCAGCGAGTCAGAAACACGTTTCTTCTAGGAGCTGCGTTGGGATATTCCCGAGGGAATGGGACCATAGGCTGTACAGAGAAATATCTGCTTCTAAAACCAAAACGGAGCTATCTAACTGAATCGTTGTGAATGTGTGCATTCAACTGACAGAGTTAAACTCACGTGTGGATTCAGCGGTTTGCAAACCCTTTCTGTTCAGAATCCCAAAACCGGTATTTCCAGCCCAATGCCGGCATCCGTACTAAACAGCAGGAAACTTCGTCTAAAACTCAGGAGAAACGTTTCCTTGAAACTGCTCTGCTGTGCGTTCGATCACCTAAGAGAGTTGAATCTATGTTGAGATTCAGCGAGTCAGAAACACGTTTTTTCTAGGAGGTGCGTTGGGATATTCCCGAGTGAATGGGACCATATGCTGTACAGAGAAATATCTGGTCCTACAACCAAAAGGGTGGTATCTAACTGAATGGTTGTCAATGTGTGCATTCAACTGACAGAGTTAAACTCACGTGTGGATTCAGCGGTTTGCAAACCCTTTCTGTGCAGAATCCCAAAACCGGTATTTCCAGCCCAATGCCGGCATCCGTACTAAACAGCAGGAAACTTCGTCTAAAACTCAGGAGAAACGTTTCCTTGAAACTGCTCTGCTGTGCGTTCGATCACCAAAGAGAGTTGAATTTATGTTGAGATTCAGCGAGTCAGAAACACGTTTCTTCTAGGAGCTGCGTTGGGATATTCCCGAGTGAATGGGACCATAGGCTGTACAGAGAAATATCTGCTTCTAAAACCAAAACGGAGCTATCTAAGTGAATGGTTGTCAATGTGTGCATTCAAGTGACAGAGTTAAACTCACGTGTGGATTCAGCGGTTTCCAAACCATTTCTGTGCAGAATCCCAAAACCGGTATGTCAGCCCAATGCCGGCATCCGTACTAAACAGTAGGAAACTTCGTCTAAAACTCAGGAGAAACGTTTCCTTGAAACTGCTCTGCTGTGCGTTCGTTCACCTAAGAGAGTTGAATCTATGTTGAGATTCAGCGAGTCAGAAACACGTTTCTTCTAGGAGCTGCGTTGGGATATTCCCGAGTGAATGGGACCATAGGCTGTACAGAGAAATATCTGCTTCTAAAACCAAAACGGAGCTATCTAACTGAATGGTTGTCAATGTGTGCATTCAACTGACAGAGTTAAACTCACGTGTGGATTCAGCGGTTTGCAAACCCTTTCTGTGCAGAATCCCAAAACCGGTATTTCCAGCCCAATGCCGGCATACGTACTAAATAGCAGGATACTTCGTCTAAGACTCAGGAGAAACGTTTCCTTGAAACTGCTCTGCTGTGCGTTCGTTCACCTAAGAGAGTTGAATCTATGTTGAGATTCAGCGAGTCAGAAACACATTTCTTCTAGGAGCTGCGTTGGGATATTCCCGAGTGAATGGGACCATAGGCTGTACAGAGAAATATCTGCTTCTAAAACCAAAAGTGTGCTATCAAACTGAATGGTTGTGAATGTGTGCATTCAACTGACAGAGTTAAACTCACGTGTGGATTCAGCGGTTTGCAAACCCTTTCTGTGTAGAATCACAAAACCGGTATTTCCAGCCCAATGCCGGCATCCGTACTAAACAGCAGGAAACTTCGTCTAAAACTCAGGAGAAACGTTTCCTTTAAACTGCTCTGCTGTGCGTTCGTTCACCTAAGAGAGTTGAAACTATGTTGAGATTCAGCGAGTCAGAAACACGTTTATGCTAGGAGCTGCGTTGGGATATTCCCGAGTGAATGGGACCATAGGCTGTACAGAGAAATATCTGCTCCTACAACCAAAAGTGTGCTATCAAACTGAATGGTTGTCAATGTGTGCATTCAACTGACAGAGTTAAACTCACGTTTGGATTCAGCGGTTTGCAAACCCTTTCTGTGCAGAATCCCAAAACCGGGATTTCCAGCCCAATGCCGGCATACGTACTAAACAGCAGGAAACTTCGTCTAAGACTCAGGAGAAACGTTTCCTTGAAACTGCTCTGCTGTGCGTTCGTTCACCTAAGAGAGTTGAATCTATGTTGAGATTCAGCGAGTCAGAAACACGTTTCTTCTAGGAGCTGCGTTGGGATATTCCCGAGTGAATGGGACCATAGGCTGTACAGAGAAATATCTGATACTACAAGCAAAAGGGTGGTATCTAACTGAATGGTTGTCAATGTGTGCATTCAACTGACAGAGTTAAACTCACGTTTGGATTCAGCGGTTTACAAACCCTTTCTGTGCAGGATCCCAAAACCGGTAATACCAGCTAAATGCCGGCATCCGTACTAAACAGCAGGAAACTTCGTCTAAAACTCAGGAGAAACGTTTCCTTGAAACTGCTCTGCTGTGCGTTCGTTCACCTAAGAGAGTTGAAACTATGTTGAGATTCAGCGAGTCAGAAACACGTTTCTTCTAGGAGCTGCGTTGGGATATTCCCGAGTGAATGGGACCATAGGCTGTACAGAGAAATATCTGCTTCTAAAACCAAAACGGAGCTATCTAACTGAATGGTTTTCAATGTGTGCATTTAACTGACAGAGTTAAACTCACGTGTGGATTCAGCGGTTTGCAAACCCTTTCTGTGCAGAATCCCAAAACCGGTATTTCCAGCCCAATGCCGGCATCCGTACTAAACAGCAGGAAACTTCGTCTAAAACTCAGGAGAAACGTTTCCTTGAAACTGCTCTGCTGTGCGTTCGTTCACCTAAGAGAGTTGAATCTATGTTGAGATTCAGCGAGTCAGAAACACGTTTCTTCTAGGAGCTGCGTTGGGATATTCCCGAGTGAATGGGACCATAGGCTGTACAGAGAAATATCTGCTTCTAAAACCAAAACGGAGCCATCTAAGTGAATGGTTGTCAATGTGTGCATTCAACTGACAGAGTTAAACTCACGTGTGGATTCAGCGGTTTGCAAACCATTTCTGTGCAGAATCCCAAAACCGGTATGTCCAGCCCAATGCCGGCATCCGTACTAAACAGTAGGAAACTTCGTCTAAAACTCAGGAGAAACGTTTCCTTGAAACTGCTCTGCTGTGCGTTCGTTCACCTAAGAGAGTTGAATCTATGTTGAGATTCAGCGAGTCAGAAACACGTTTCTTCTAGGAGCTGCGTTGGGATATTCCCGAGTGAATGGGACCATAGGCTGTACAGAGAAATATCTGCTCCTACAACCAAAAGGGTGGTATCTAACTGAATGGTTGTCAATGTGTGCATTCAACTGACAGAGTTAAACTCACGTTTGGATTCAGCGGTTTACAAACCCTTTCTGTGCAGGATCCCAAAACCGGTAATACCAGCTCAATGCCGGCATCCGTACTAAACAGGAGGAAACTTCGTCTAAAACTCAGGAGAAACGTTTCCTTGAAACTGCTCTGCTGTGCGTTCGTTCACCTAAGAGAGTTGAATCTATGTTGAGATTCAACGAGTCAGAAACACGTTTCTTCTAGGAGGTGCGTTGGGATATTCCCGAGTGAATGGGACCATAGGCTGTACAGAGAAATATCTGCTTCTAAATCCAAAAGTGTGCTATCAAACTGAATGGTTGTCAATGTGTGCATTCAACTGACAGAGTTAAACTCACGTGTGGATTCAGCGGTTTGCAAACCCTTTCTGTGCAGAATCCCAAAACCGGTATGTCCAGCCCAATGCCGGCATACGTACTAAACAGCATGAAACTTCGTCTAAAACTCAGGAGAAACGTTTCCTTGAAACTGCTCTGCTGTGCGTTCGTTCACCTAAGAGAGTTGAACCTATGTTGAGATTCAGCGAGTCAGAAACACGTTTCTTCTAGGAGCTGCGTTGGGATATTCCCGAGTGAATGGGACCATAGGCTGTACAGAGAAATATCTGCTTCTAAAACCAAAAGTGTGCTATCAAACTGAATGGTTGTCAATGTGTGCATTCAACTGACAGAGTTAAACTCACGTGTGGATTCAGCGGTTTGCAAACCCTTTCTGTGCAGAATCCCAAAACCGGTATGTCCAGCCCAATGCCGGCATACGTACTAAACAGCAGGAAACTTCGTCTAAAACTCAGGAGAAACGTTTCCTTGAAACTGCTCTGCTGTGCGTTCGTTCACCTAAGAGAGTTGAATCTATGTTGAGATTCAGCGAGTCAGAAACACGTTTCTTCTTGGAGCTGCGTTGGGATATTCCCGAGTGAATGGGACCATAGGCTGTACAGAGAAATATCTGCTTCTAAAACCAAAACGGAGCTATCTAACTGAATCGTTGTGAATGTGTGCATTCAACTGACAGAGTTAAACTCACGTGTGGATTCAGCGGTTTGCAAACCCTTTCTGTGCAGAATCCCAAAACCGGTATTTCCAGCCCAATGCCGGCATCCGTACTAAACAGTAGGAAACTTCGTCTAAAACTCAGGAGAAACGTTTCCTTGAAACTGCGCTGCTGTGCGTTCGTTCACCTAAGAGAGTTGAATCTATGTTGAGATTCAGCGAGTCAGAAACACGTTTCTTCTAAGAGCTGCGTTGGGATATTCCCGAGTGAATGGGACCATAGGCTGTACAGAGAAATATCTGCTCCTACAACCAAAAGGGTGGTATCTAACTGAATGGTTGTCAATGTGTGCATTCAACTGACAGAGTTAAACTCACGTTTGGATTCAGCGGTTTACAAACCCTTTCTGTGCAGGATCCCAAAACCGGTAATACCAGCTCAATGCCGGCATCCGTAATAAACAGCAGGTAACTTCGTCTAAAACTCAGGAGAAACGTTTCCTTGAAACTGCTCTGCTGTGCGTTCGTTCACCTAAGAGAGTTGAATCTATGTTGAGATTCAGCGAGTCAGAAACACGTTTCTTCTAGGAGCTGCGTTGGGATATTCCCGAGTGAATGGGACCATAGGCTGTACAGAGAAATATCTGCTTCTAAAACCAAAACGGAGCTATCTAACTGAATGGTTGTGAATGTGTGCATTCAACTGACAGAGTTAAACTCACGTGTGGATTCAGCGGTTTGCAAACCCTTTCTGTGCAGAATCCCAAAACCGGTATTTCCAGCCCAATGCCGGCATACGTACTAAACAGCAGGAAACTTCGTCTAAAACTCAGGAGAAACGTTTCCTTGAAACTGCTCTGCTGTGCGTTCGTTCACCTAAGAGAGTTGAATCTATGTTGAGATTCAGCGAGTCAGAAACACGTTTCTTCTAGGAGCTGCGTTGGGATATTCCCGAGGGAATGGGACCATAGGCTGTACAGAGAAATATCTGCTTCTAAAACCAAAACGGAGCTATCTAACTGAATCGTTGTGAATGTGTGCATTCAACTGACAGAGTTAAACTCACGTGTGGATTCAGCGGTTTGCAAACCCTTTCTGTTCAGAATCCCAAAACCGGTATTTCCAGCCCAATGCCGGCATCCGTACTAAACAGCAGGAAACTTCGTCTAAAACTCAGGAGAAACGTTTCCTTGAAACTGCTCTGCTGTGCGTTCGATCACCTAAGAGAGTTGAATCTATGTTGAGATTCAGCGAGTCAGAAACACGTTTTTTCTAGGAGGTGCGTTGGGATATTCCCGAGTGAATGGGACCATATGCTGTACAGAGAAATATCTGGTCCTACAACCAAAAGGGTGGTATCTAACTGAATGGTTGTCAATGTGTGCATTCAACTGACAGAGTTAAACTCACGTTTGGATTCAGCGGTTTACAAAACCTTTCTGTGCAGGATCCCAAAACCGGTAATACCAGCTCAATGCCGGCATCCTTACTAAACAGCAGGAAACTTCGTCTAAAACTCAGGAGAAACGTTTCCTTGAAACTGCTCTGCTGTGCGTTCGTTCACCTAAGAGAGTTGAAACTATGTTGAGATTCAGCGAGTCAGAAACACGTTTATGCTAGGAGCTGCGTTGGGATATTCCCGAGTGAATGGGACCATAGGCTGTACAGAGAAATATCTGCTTCTAAAACCAAAACGGAGCTATCTAACTGAATGGTTGTCAATGTGTGCATTTAACTGACAGAGTTAAACTCACGTGTGGATTCAGCGGTTTGCAAACCCTTTCTGTGCAGAATCCCAAAACCGGTATTTCCAGCCCAATGCCGGCATCCGTACTAAACAGCAGGAAACTTCGTCTAAAACTCAGGAGAAACGTTTCCTTGAAACTGCTCTGCTGTGCGTTCGATCACCAAAGAGAGTTGAATCTATGTTGAGATTCAGCGAGTCAGAAACACGTTTCTTCTAGGAGCTGCGTTGGGATATTCCCGAGTGAATGGGACCATAGGCTGTACAGAGAAATATCTGCTTCTAAAACCAAAACGGAGCTATCTAAGTGAATGGTTGTCAATGTGTGCATTCAAGTGACAGAGTTAAACTCACGTGTGGATTCAGCGGTTTCCAAACCATTTCTGTGCAGAATCCCAAAACCGGTATGTCAGCCCAATGCCGGCATCCGTACTAAACAGTAGGAAACTTCGTCTAAAACTCAGGAGAAACGTTTCCTTGAAACTGCTCTGCTGTGCGTTCGTTCACCTAAGAGAGTTGAATCTATGTTGAGATTCAGCGAGTCAGAAACACGTTTCTTCTAGGAGCTGCGTTGGGATATTCCCGAGTGAATGGGACCATAGGCTGTACAGAGAAATATCTGCTTCTAAAACCAAAACGGAGCTATCTAACTGAATGGTTGTCAATGTGTGCATTCAACTGACAGAGTTAAACTCACGTGTGGATTCAGCGGTTTGCAAACCCTTTCTGTGCAGAATCCCAAAACCGGTATTTCCAGCCCAATGCCGGCATACGTACTAAATAGCAGGATACTTCGTCTAAGACTCAGGAGAAACGTTTCCTTGAAACTGCTCTGCTGTGCGTTCGTTCACCTAAGAGAGTTGAATCTATGTTGAGATTCAGCGAGTCAGAAACACATTTCTTCTAGGAGCTGCGTTGGGATATTCCCGAGTGAATGGGACCATAGGCTGTACAGAGAAATATCTGCTTCTAAAACCAAAAGTGTGCTATCAAACTGAATGGTTGTCAATGTGTGCATTCAACTGACAGAGTTAAACTCACGTGTGGATTCAGCGGTTTGCAAACCCTTTCTGTGTAGAATCACAAAACCGGTATTTCCAGCCCAATGCCGGCATCCGTACTAAACAGCAGGAAACTTCGTCTAAAACTCAGGAGAAACGTTTCCTTTAAACTGCTCTGCTGTGCGTTCGTTCACCTAAGAGAGTTGAAACTATGTTGAGATTCAGCGAGTCAGAAACACGTTTATGCTAGGAGCTGCGTTGGGATATTCCCGAGTGAATGGGACCATAGGCTGTACAGAGAAATATCTGCTCCTACAACCAAAAGTGTGCTATCAAACTGAATGGTTGTCAATGTGTGCATTCAACTGACAGAGTTAAACTCACGTTTGGATTCAGCGGTTTGCAAACCCTTTCTGTGCAGAATCCCAAAACCGGGATTTCCAGCCCAATGCCGGCATACGTACTAAACAGCAGGAAACTTCGTCTAAGACTCAGGAGAAACGTTTCCTTGAAACTGCTCTGCTGTGCGTTCGTTCACCTAAGAGAGTTGAATCTATGTTGAGATTCAGCGAGTCAGAAACACGTTTCTTCTAGGAGCTGCGTTGGGATATTCCCGAGTGAATGGGACCATAGGCTGTACAGAGAAATATCTGATACTACAAGCAAAAGGGTGGTATCTAACTGAATGGTTGTCAATGTGTGCATTCAACTGACAGAGTTAAACTCACGTTTGGATTCAGCGGTTTACAAACCCTTTCTGTGCAGGATCCCAAAACCGGTAATACCAGCTAAATGCCGGCATCCGTACTAAACAGCAGGAAACTTCGTCTAAAACTCAGGAGAAACGTTTCCTTGAAACTGCTCTGCTGTGCGTTCGTTCACCTAAGAGAGTTGAAACTATGTTGAGATTCAGCGAGTCAGAAACACGTTTCTTCTAGGAGCTGCGTTGGGATATTCCCGAGTGAATGGGACCATAGGCTGTACAGAGAAATATCTGCTTCTAAAACCAAAACGGAGCTATCTAACTGAATGGTTGTCAATGTGTGCATTTAACTGACAGAGTTAAACTCACGTGTGGATTCAGCGGTTTGCAAACCCTTTCTGTGCAGAATCCCAAAACCGGTATTTCCAGCCCAATGCCGGCATCCGTACTAAACAGCAGGAAACTTCGTCTAAAACTCAGGAGAAACGTTTCCTTGAAACTGCTCTGCTGTGCGTTCGTTCACCTAAGAGAGTTGAATCTATGTTGAGATTCAGCGAGTCAGAAACACGTTTCTTCTAGGAGCTGCGTTGGGATATTCCCGAGTGAATGGGACCATAGGCTGTACAGAGAAATATCTGCTTCTAAAACCAAAACGGAGCCATCTAAGTGAATGGTTGTCAATGTGTGCATTCAACTGACAGAGTTAAACTCACGTGTGGATTCAGCGGTTTGCAAACCATTTCTGTGCAGAATCCCAAAACCGGTATGTCCAGCCCAATGCCGGCATCCGTACTAAACAGTAGGAAACTTCGTCTAAAACTCAGGAGAAACGTTTCCTTGAAACTGCTCTGCTGTGCGTTCGTTCACCTAAGAGAGTTGAATCTATGTTGAGATTCAGCGAGTCAGAAACACGTTTCTTCTAGGAGCTGCGTTGGGATATTCCCGAGTGAATGGGACCATAGGCTGTACAGAGAAATATCTGCTCCTACAACCAAAAGGGTGGTATCTAACTGAATGGTTGTCAATGTGTGCATTCAACTGACAGAGTTAAACTCACGTTTGGATTCAGCGGTTTACAAACCCTTTCTGTGCAGGATCCCAAAACCGGTAATACCAGCTCAATGCCGGCATCCGTACTAAACAGGAGGAAACTTCGTCTAAAACTCAGGAGAAACGTTTCCTTGAAACTGCTCTGCTGTGCGTTCGTTCACCTAAGAGAGTTGAATCTATGTTGAGATTCAACGAGTCAGAAACACGTTTCTTCTAGGAGGTGCGTTGGGATATTCCCGAGTGAATGGGACCATAGGCTGTACAGAGAAATATCTGCTTCTAAATCCAAAAGTGTGCTATCAAACTGAATGGTTGTCAATGTGTGCATTCAACTGACAGAGTTAAACTCACGTGTGGATTCAGCGGTTTGCAAACCCTTTCTGTGCAGAATCCCAAAACCGGTATGTCCAGCCCAATGCCGGCATACGTACTAAACAGCATGAAACTTCGTCTAAAACTCAGGAGAAACGTTTCCTTGAAACTGCTCTGCTGTGCGTTCGTTCACCTAAGAGAGTTGAACCTATGTTGAGATTCAGCGAGTCAGAAACACGTTTCTTCTAGGAGCTGCGTTGGGATATTCCCGAGTGAATGGGACCATAGGCTGTACAGAGAAATATCTGCTTCTAAAACCAAAAGTGTGCTATCAAACTGAATGGTTGTCAATGTGTGCATTCAACTGACAGAGTTAAACTCACGTGTGGATTCAGCGGTTTGCAAACCCTTTCTGTGCAGAATCCCAAAACCGGTATTTCCAGCCCAATGCCGGCATACGTACTAAACAGCAGGAAACTTCGTCTAAAACTCAGGAGAAACGTTTCCTTGAAACTGCTCTGCTGTGCGTTCTTTCACCTAAGAGAGTTGAATCTATGTTGAGATTCAGCGAGTCAGAAACACGTTTCTTCTAGGAGCTGCGTTGGGATATTCCCGAGTGAATGGGACCATAGGCTGTACAGAGAAATATCTGCTTCTAAAACCAAAACGGAGCTATCTAAGTGAATGGTTGTCAATGCGTGCATTCAACTGACAGAGTTAAACTCACGTGTGGATTCAGCGGTTTGCAAACCCTTTCTGTGCAGAATCCCAAAACCGGTATTTCCAGCCCAATGCCGGCATACGTACTAAACAGCAGGAAACTTCGTCTAAAACTCAGGAGAAACGTTTCCTTGAAACTGCTCTGCTGTGCGTTCGTTCACCTAAGAGAGTTGAATTTATGTTGAGATTCAGCTAGTCAGAAACACGTTTCTTCTAGGAGCTGCGTTGGGATATTCCCGAGTGAATGGGACCATAGGCTGTACAGAGAAATATCTGCTTCTAAAACCAAAACGGAGCTATCTAACTGAATCGTTGTGAATGTGTGCATTCAACTGACAGAGTTAAACTCACGTGTGGATTCAGCGGTTTGCAAACCCTTTCTGTGCAGAATCCCAAAACCGGTATTTCCAGCCCAATGCCGGCATCCGTACTAAACAGTAGGAAACTTCGTCTAAAACTCAGGAGAAACGTTTCCTTGAAACTGCTCTGCTGTGCGTTCGTTCACCTAAGAGAGTTGAATCTATGTTGAGATTCAGCGAGTCAGAAACACGTTTCTTCTAGGAGCTGCGTTGGGATATTCCCGAGTGAATGGGACCATAGGCTGTACAGAGAAATATCTGCTTCTAAAACCAAAACGGAGCTATCTAAGTGAATGGTTGTCAATGTGTGCATTCAACTGACAGAGTTAAACTCACCTGTGGATTCAGCGGTTTGCAAACCCTTTCTGTGCAGAATCCCAAAACCGGTATTTCCAGCCCAATGCCGGCATACGTACTAAACAGCAGGAAACTTCGTCTAAAACTCAGGAGAAACGTTTCTTTGGAACTGCTCTGCTGTGCGTTCGTTCACCTAAGAGAGTTGAATTTATGTTGAGATTCAGCTAGTCAGAAACACGTTTCTTCTAGGAGCTGCGTTGGGATATTCCCGAGTGAATGGGACCATAGGCTGTACAGAGAAATATCTGCTTCTAAAACCAAAACGGAGCTATCTAACTGAATCGTTGTGAATGTGTGCATTCAACTGACAGAGTTAAACTCACGTGTGGATTCAGCGGTTTGCAAACCCTTTCTGTGCAGAATCCCAAAACCGGTATTTCCAACCCAATGCCGGCATCCGTACTAAACAGTAGGAAACTTCGTCTAAAACTCAGGAGAAACGTTTCCTTGAAACTGCTCTGCTGTGCGTTCGTTCACCTAAGAGAGTTGAATCTATGTTGAGATTCAGCGAGTCAGAAACACGTTTCTTCTAGGAGCTGCGTTGGGATATTCCCGAGTGAATGGGACCATAGGCTGTACAGAGAAATATCTGCTCCTACAACCAAAAGGGTGGTATCTAACTGAATGGTTGTCAATGTGTGCATTCAACTGACAGAGTTAAACTCACGTTTGGATTCAGCGGTTTACAAACCCTTTCTGTGCAGGATCCCAAAACCGGTAATACCAGCTCAATGCCGGCATCCGTACTAAACAGCAGGAAACTTCGTCTAAAACTCAGGAGAAACGTTTCCTTGAAACTGCTCTGCTGTGCGTTCGATCACCTAAGAGAGTTGAATCTATGTTGAGATTCAGCGAGTCAGAAACACGTTTCTTCTAGGAGCTGCGTTGGGATATTCCCGAGTGAATGGGACCATAGGCTGTACAGAGAAATATCTGCTTCTAAAACCAAAACGGAGCCATCTAAGTGAATGGTTGTCAATGTGTGCATTCAACTGACAGAGTTAAACTCACGTGTGGATTCAGCGGTTTGCAAACCATTTCTGTGCAGAATCCCAAAACCGGTATGTCCAGCCCAATGCCGGCATCCGTACTAAACAGTAGGAAACTTCGTCTAAAACTCAGGAGAAACGTTTCCTTGAAACTGCTCTGCTGTGCGTTCGTTCACCTAAGAGAGTTGAATCTATGTTGAGATTCAGCGAGTCAGAAACACGTTTCTTCTAGGAGCTGCGTTGGGATATTCCCGAGTGAATGGGACCATAGGCTGTACAGAGGAATATCTGCTCCTACAACCAAAAGGGTGGTATCTAACTGAATGGTTGTCAATGTGTGCATTCAACTGACAGAGTTAAACTCACGTTTGGATTCAGCGGTTTACAAACCCTTTCTGTGCAGGATCCCAAAACCGGTAATACCAGCTCAATGCCGGCATCCGTACTAAACAGGAGGAAACTTCGTCTAAAACTCAGGAGAAACGTTTCCTTGAAACTGCTCTGCTGTGCGTTCGTTCACCTAAGAGAGTTGAATCTATGTTGAGATTCAACGAGTCAGAAACACGTTTCTTCTAGGAGGTGCGTTGGGATATTCCCGAGTGAATGGGACCATAGGCTGTACAGAGAAATATCTGCTTCTAAATCCAAAAGTGTGCTATCAAACTGAATGGTTGTCAATGTGTGCATTCAACTGACAGAGTTAAACTCACGTGTGGATTCAGCGGTTTGCAAACCCTTTCTGTGCAGAATCCCAAAACCGGTATGTCCAGCCCAATGCCGGCATACGTACTAAACAGCAGGAAACTTCGTCTAAAACTCAGGAGAAACGTTTCCTTGAAACTGCTCTGCTGTGCGTTCGTTCACCTAAGAGAGTTGAACCTATGTTGAGATTCAGCGAGTCAGAAACACGTTTCTTCTAGGAGCTGCGTTGGGATATTCCCGAGTGAATGGGACCATAGGCTGTACAGAGAAATATCTGCTTCTAAAACCAAAAGTGTGCTATCAAACTGAATGGTTGTCAATGTGTGCATTCAACTGACAGAGTTAAACTCACGTGTGGATTCAGCGGTTTGCAAACCCTTTCTGTGCAGAATCCCAAAACCGGTATTTCCATCCCAATGCCGGCATACGTACTAAACAGCAGGAAACTTCGTCTAAAACTCAGGAGAAACGTTTCCTTGAAACTGCTCTGCTGTGCGTTCTTTCACCTAAGAGAGTTGAATCTATGTTGAGATTCAGCGAGTCAGAAACACGTTTCTTCTAGGAGCTGCGTTGGGATATTCCCGAGTGAATGGGACCATAGGCTGTACAGAGAAATATCTGCTTCTAAAACCAAAACGGAGCTATCTAAGTGAATGGTTGCCAATGTGTGCATTCAACTGACAGAGTTAAACTCACGTGTGGATTCAGCGGTTTGCAAACCCTTTCTGTGCAGAATCCCAAAACCGGTATTTCCAGCCCAATGCCGGCATACGTACTAAACAGCAGGAAACTTCGTCTAAAACTCAGGAGAAACGTTTCCTTGAAACTGCTCTGCTGTGCGTTCGTTCACCTAAGAGAGTTGAATTTATGTTGAGATTCAGCTAGTCAGAAACACGTTTCTTCTAGGAGCTGCGTTGGGATATTCCCGAGTGAATGGGACCATAGGCTGTACAGAGAAATATCTGCTTCTAAAACCAAAACGGAGCTATCTAACTGAATCGTTGTGAATGTGTGCATTCAACTGACAGAGTTAAACTCACGTGTGGATTCAGCGGTTTGCAAACCCTTTCTGTGCAGAATCCCAAAACCGGTATGTCCAGCCCAATGCCGGCATCCGTACTAAACAGTAGGAAACTTCGTCTAAAACTCAGGAGAAACGTTTCCTTGAAACTGCTCTGCTGTGCGTTCGTTCACCTAAGAGAGTTGAATCTATGTTGAGATTCAGCGAGTCAGAAACACGTTTCTTCTAGGAGCTGCGTTGGGATATTCCCGAGTGAATGGGACCATAGGCTGTACAGAGAAATATCTGCTCCTACAACCAAAAGGGTGGTATCTAACTGAATGGTTGTCAATGTGTGCATTCAACTGACAGAGTTAAACTCACGTTTGGATTCAGCGGTTTACAAACCCTTTCTGTGCAGGATCCCAAAACCGGTAATACCAGCTCAATGCCGGCATCCGTACTAAACAGCAGGAAACTTCGTCTAAAACTCAGGAGAAACGTTTCCTTGAAACTGCTCTGCTGTGCGTTCGTTCACCTAAGAGAGTTGAATCTATGTTGAGATTCAACGAGTCAGAAACACGTTTCTTCTAGGAGGTGCGTTGGGATATTCCCGAGTGAATGGGACCATAGGCTGTACAGAGAAATATCTGCTTCTAAATCCAAAAGTGTCCTATCAAACTGAATGGTTGTCAATGTGTGCATTCAACTGACAGAGTTAAACTCACGTGTGGATTCAGCGGTTTGCAAACCCTTTCTGTGCAGAATCCCAAAACCGGTATGTCCAGCCCAATGCCGGCATACGTACTAAACAGCAGGAAACTTCGTCTAAAACTCAGGAGAAACGTTTCCTTGAAACTGCTCTGCTGTGCGTTCGTTCACCTAAGAGAGTTGAATCTATGTTGAGATTCAGCGAGTCAGAAACACGTTTATGCTAGCAGCTGCGATGGGATATTCCCGAGTGAATGGGACCATAGGCTGTACAGAGAAATATCTGCTTCTAAAACCAAAAGTGTGCTATCAAACTGAATGGTTGTCAATGTGTGCATTCAACTGACAGAGTTAAACTCACGTGTGGATTCAGCGGTTTGCAAACCCTTTCTGTGCAGAATCCCAAAACCGGTATTTCCAGCCCAATGCCGGCATACGTACGAAACAGCAGGAAACTTCGTCTAAAACTCAGGAGAAACGTTTCCTTGAAACTGCTCTGCTGTGCGTTCTTTCACCTAAGAGAGTTGAATCTATGTTGAGATTCAGCGAGTCAGAAACACGTTTCTTCTAGGAGCTGCGTTGGGATATTCCCGAGTGAATGGGACCATAGGCTGTACAGAGAAATATCTGCTTCTAAAACCAAAACGGAGCTATCTAAGTGAATGGTTGTCAATGTGTGCATTCAACTGACAGAGTTAAACTCACGTGTGGATTCAGCGGTTTGCAAACCCTTTCTGTGCAGAATCCCAAAACCGGTATTTCCAGCCCAATGCCGGCATACGTACTAAACAGCAGGAAACTTCGTCTAAAACTCAGGAGAAACGTTTCCTTGAAACTGCTCTGCTGTGCGTTCGTTCACCTAAGAGAGTTGAATTTATGTTGAGATTCAGCTAGTCAGAAACACGTTTCTTCTAGGAGCTGCGTTGGGATATTCCCGAGTGAATGGGACCATAGGCTGTACAGAGAAATATCTGCTTCTAAAACCAAAACGGAGCTATCTAACTGAATCGTTGTGAATGTGTGCATTCAACTGACAGAGTTAAACTCACGTGTGGATTCAGCGGTTTGCAAACCCTTTCTGTGCAGAATCCCAAAACCGGTATGTCCAGCCCAATGCCGGCATCCGTACTAAACAGTAGGAAACTTCGTCTAAAACTCAGGAGAAACGTTTCCTTGAAACTGCTCTGCTGTGCGTTCGTTCACCTAAGAGAGTTGAATCTATGTTGAGATTCAGCGAGTCAGAAACACGTTTCTTCTAGGAGCTGCGTTGGGATATTCCCGAGTGAATGGGACCATAGGCTGTACAGAGAAATATCTGCTCCTACAACCAAAAGGGTGGTATCTAACTGAATGGTTGTCAATGTGTGCATTCAACTGACAGAGTTAAACTCACGTTTGGATTCAGCGGTTTACAAACCCTTTCTGTGCAGGATCCCAAAACCGGTAATACCAGCTCAATGCCGGCATCCGTACTAAACAGCAGGATACTTCGTCTAAAACTCAGGAGAAACGTTTCCTTGAAACTGCTCTGCTGTGCGTTCGTTCACCTAAGAGAGTTGAAACTATGTTGAGATTCAACGAGTCAGAAACACGTTTCTTCTAGGAGGTGCGTTGGGATATTCCCGAGTGAATGGGACCATAGGCTGTACAGAGAAATATCTGCTTCTAAATCCAAAAGTGTGCTATCAAACTGAATGGTTGTCAATGTGTGCATTCAACTGACAGAGTTAAACTCACGTGTGGATTCAGCGGTTTGCAAACCCTTTCTGTGCAGAATCCCAAAACCGGTATGTCCAGCCCAATGCCGGCATACGTAATAAACAGCATGAAACTTCGTCTAAAACTCAGGAGAAACGTTTCCTTGAAACTGCTCTGCTGTGCGTTCGTTCACCTAAGAGAGTTGAATCTATGTTGAGATTCAGCGAGTCAGAAACACGTTTCTTCTAGGAGCTGCATTGGGATATTCCCGAGTGAATGGGACCATAGGCTGTACAGAGAAATATCTGCTTCTAAAACCAAAAGTGTGCTATCAAACTGAATGGTTGTCAATGTGTGCATTCAACTGACAGAGTTAAACTCACGTGTGGATTCAGCGGTTTGCAAACCCTTTCTGTGCAGAATCCCAAAACCGGTATTTCCAGCCCAATGCCGGCATACGTACGAAACAGCAGGAAACTTCGTCTAAAACTCAGGAGAAACGTTTCCTTGAAACTGCTCTGCTGTGCGTTCTTTCACCTAAGAGAGTTGAATCTATGTTGAGATTCAGCGAGTCAGAAACACGTTTCTTCTAGGAGCTGCGTTGGGATATTCCCGAGTGAATGGGACCATAGGCTGTACAGAGAAATATCTGCTCCTACAACCAAAAGGGTGGTATCTAACTGAATGGTTGTCAATGTGTGCATTCAACTGACAGAGTTAAACTCACGTTTGGATTCAGCGGTTTACAAACCCTTTCTGTGCAGGATCCCAAAACCGGTAATACCAGCTCAATGCCGGCATCCGTACTAAACAGCAGGAAACTTCGTCTAAAACTCAGGAGAAACGTTTCCTTGAAACTGCTCTACTGTGCGTTCGTTCACCTAAGAGAGTTGAAACTATGTTGAGATTCATCGAGTCAGAAACACGTTTATGCTAGGAGCTGCGTTGGGATATTCCCGAGTGAATGGGACCATAGGCTGTACAGAGAAATATCTGCTTCTAAAACCAAAACGGAGCTATCTAACTGAATGGTTGTCAATGTGTGCATTTAACTGACAGAGTTAAACTCACGTGTGGATTCAGCGGTTTGCAAACCCTTTCTGTGCAGAATCACAAAACCGGTATTTCCAGCCCAATGCCGGCATCCGTACTAAACAGCAGGAAACTTCGTCTAAAACTCAGGAGAAACGATTCCTTGAAACTGCTCTGCTGTGCGTTCGATCACCAAAGAGAGTTGAATCTATGTTGAGATTCAGCGAGTCAGAAACACGTTTCTTCTAGGAGCTGCGTTGGGATATTCCCGAGTGAATGGGACCATAGGCTGTACAGAGAAATATCTGCTTCTAAAACCAAAACGGAGCTATCTAAGTGAATGGTTGTCAATGTGTGCATTCAACTGACAGAGTTAAACTCACGTGTGGATTCAGCGGTTTGCAAACCCTTTCTGTGCAGAATCCCAAAACCGGTATTTCCAGCCCAATGCCGGCATACGTACTAAACAGCAGGAAACTTCGTCTAAAACTCAGCAGAAACGTTTCCTTGAAACTGCTCTGCTGTGCGTTCGTTCACCTAAGAGAGTTGAATCTATGTTGAGATTCAGCGAGTCAGAAACACGTTTCTTCTAGGAGCTGCGTTGGGATATTCCCGAGTGAATGGGACCATAGGCTGTACAGAGAAATATCTGCTTCTAAAACCAAAACGGAGCTATCTAACTGAATCGTTGTGAATGTGTGCATTCAACTGACAGAGTTAAACTCACGTGTGGATTCAGCGGTTTGCAAACCCTTTCTGTGCAGAATCCCAAAACCGGTATTTCCAGCCCAATGCCGGCATACGTACTAAACAGTAGGAAACTTCGTCTAAAACTCAGGAGAAACGTTTCCTTGAAACTGCTCTGCTGTGCGTTCGTTCACCTAAGAGAGTTGAATCTATGTTGAGATTCAGCGAGTCAGAAACACGTTTCTTCTAGGAGCTGCGTTGGGATATTCCCGAGTGAATGGGGCCATAGGCTGTACAGAGAAATATCTGCTCCTACAACCAAAAGGGTGGTATCTAACTGAATGGTTGTCAATGTGTGCATTCAACTGACAGAGTTAAACTCACGTTTGGATTCAGCGGTTTACAAACCCTTTCTGTGCAGGATCCCAAAACCGGTAATACCAGCTCAATGCCGGCATCCGTACTAAACAGCAGGAAACTTCGTCTAAAACTCAGGAGAAACGTTTCCTTGAAACTGCTCTACTGTGCGTTCGTTCACCTAAGAGAGTTGAAACTATGTTGAGATTCATCGAGTCAGAAACACGTTTATGCTAGGAGCTGCGTTGGGATATTCCCGAGTGAATGGGACCATAGGCTGTACAGAGAAATATCTGCTTCTAAAACCAAAACGGAGCTATCTAACTGAATGGTTGTCAATGTGTGCATTTAACTGACAGAGTTAAACTCACGTGTGGATTCAGCGGTTTGCAAACCCTTTCTGTGCAGAATCACAAAACCGGTATTTCCAGCCCAATGCCGGCATCCGTACTAAACAGCAGGAAACTTCGTCTAAAACTCAGGAGAAACGATTCCTTGAAACTGCTCTGCTGTGCGTTCGATCACCAAAGAGAGTTGAATCTATGTTGAGATTCAGCGAGTCAGAAACACGTTTCTTCTAGGAGCTGCGTTGGGATATTCCCGAGTGAATGGGACCATAGGCTGTACAGAGAAATATCTGCTTCTAAAACCAAAACGGAGCTATCTAAGTGAATGGTTGTCAATGTGTGCATTCAACTGACAGAGTTAAACTCACGTGTGGATTCAGCGGTTTGCAAACCCTTTCTGTGCAGAATCCCAAAACCGGTATTTCCAGCCCAATGCCGGCATACGTACTAAACAGCAGGAAACTTCGTCTAAAACTCAGCAGAAACGTTTCCTTGAAACTGCTCTGCTGTGCGTTCGTTCACCTAAGAGAGTTGAATCTATGTTGAGATTCAGCGAGTCAGAAACACGTTTCTTCTAGGAGCTGCGTTGGGATATTCCCGAGTGAATGGGACCATAGGCTGTACAGAGAAATATCTGCTTCTAAAACCAAAACGGAGCTATCTAACTGAATCGTTGTGAATGTGTGCATTCAACTGACAGAGTTAAACTCACGTGTGGTTTCAGCGGTTTGCAAACCCTTTCTGTGCAGAATCCCAAAACCGGTATTTCCAGCCCAATGCCGGCATACGTACTAAACAGTAGGAAACTTCGTCTAAAACTAAGGAGAAACGTTTCCTTGAAACTGCTCTGCTGTGCGTTCGTTCACCTAAGAGAGTTGAATCTATGTTGAGATTCAGCGAGTCAGAAACACGTTTCTTCTAGGAGCTGCGTTGGGATATTCCCGAGTGAATGGGGCCATAGGCTGTACAGAGAAATATCTGCTCCTACAACCAAAAGGGTGGTATCTAACTGAATGGTTGTCAATGTGTGCATTCAACTGACAGAGTTAAACTCACGTTTGGATTCAGCGGTTTACAAACCCTTTCTGTGCAGGATCCCAAAACCGGTAATACCAGATCAATGCCGGCATCCGTACTAAACAGCAGGAAACTTCGTCTAAAACTCAGGAGAAACGTTTCCTTGAAACTGCTCTACTGTGCGTTCGTTCACCTAAGAGAGTAGAAACTATGTTGAGATTCATCGAGTCAGAAACACGTTTATGCTAGGAGCTGCGTTGGGATATTCCCGAGTGAATGGGACCATAGGCTGTACAGAGAAATATCTGCTTCTAAAACCAAAACGGAGCTATCTAACTGAATGGTTGTCAATGTGTGCATTTAACTGACAGAGTTAAACTCACGTGTGGATTCAGCGGTTTGCAAACCCTTTCTGTGCAGAATCACAAAACCGGTATTTCCAGCCCAATGCCGGCATCCGTACTAAACAGCAGGAAACTTCGTCTAAAACTCAGGAGAAACGATTCCTTGAAACTGCTCTGCTGTGCGTTCGATCACCAAAGAGAGTTGAATCTATGTTGAGATTCAGCGAGTCAGAAACACGTTTCTTCTAGGAGCTGCGTTGGGATATTCCCGAGTGAATGGGACCATAGGCTGTACAGAGAAATATCTGCTTCTAAAACCAAAACGGAGCTATCTAAGTGAATGGTTGTCAATGTGTGCATTCAACTGACAGAGTTAAACTCACGTGTGGATTCAGCGGTTTCCAAACCATTTCTGTGCAGAATCCCAAAACCGGTATGTCAGCCCAATGCCGACATACGTACTAAACAGCAGGAAACTTCGTCTAAGACTCAGGAGAAACGTTTCCTTGAAACTGCTCTGCTGTGCGTTCGTTCACCTAAGAGAGTTGAATCTATGTTGAGATTCAGCGAGTCAGAAACACGTTTCTTCTAGGAGCTGCGTTGGGATATTCCCGAGTGAATGGGACCATAGGCTGTACAGAGAAATATCTGCTTCTAAAACCAAAAGTGTGCTATCAAACTGAATGGTTGTCAATGTGTGCATTCAACTGACAGAGTTAAACTCACGTGTGGATTCAGCGGTTTGCAAACCCTTTCTGTGTAGAATGACAAAACCGGTATTTCCAGCCCAATGCCGGCATCCGTACTAAACAGCAGGAAACTTCGTCTAAAACTCAGGAGAAACGTTTCCTTGAAACTGCTCTGCTGTGCGTTCGTTCACCTAAGAGAGTTGAAACTATGTTGAGATTCAGCGAGTCAGAAACACGTTTATGCTAGGAGCTGCGTTGGGATATTCCCGAGTGAATGGGACCATAGGCTGTACAGAGAAATATCTGCTCCTACAACCAAAAGTGTGCTATCAAACTGAATGGTTGTCAATGTGTGCATTCAACTGACAGAGTTAAACTCACGTGTGGATTCAGCGGTTTGCAAACCCTTTCTGTGCAGAATCCCAAAACCGGTATTTCCAGCCCAATGCCGGCATACGTACTAAACAGCAGGAAACTTCGTCTAAGACTCAGGAGAAACGTTTCCTTGAAACTGCTCTGCTGTGCGTTCGTTCACCTAAGAGAGTTGAATCTATGTTGAGATTCAGCGAGTCAGAAACACGTTTCTTCTAGGAGCTGCGTTGGGATATTCCCGAGTGAATGGGACCATAGGCTGTACAGAGAAATATCTGCTACTACAAGCAAAAGGGTGGTATCTAACTGAATGGTTGTCAATGTGTGCATTCAACTGACAGAGTTAAACTCACGTTTGGATTCAGCGGTTTACAAACCCTTTCTGTGCAGGATCCCAAAACCGGTAATACCAGCCCAATGCCGGCATCCGTACTAAACAGCAGGAAACTTCGTCTAAAACTCAGGAGAAACGTTTCCTTGAAACTGCTCTGCTGTGCGTTCGTTCACCTAAGAGAGTTGAAACTATGTTGAGATTCAGCGAGGCAGAAACACGTTTCTTCTAGGAGCTGCGTTGGGATATTCCCGAGTGAATGGGACCATAGGCTGTACAGAGAAATATCTGCTTCTAAAACCAAAACGGAGCTATCTAACTGAATGGTTGTCAATGTGTGCATTCAACTGACAGAGTTAAACTCACGTGTGGATTCAGCGGTTTGCAAACCCTTTCTGTGCAGAATCCCAAAACCGGTATTTCCAGCCCAATGCCGGCATCCGTACTAAACAGCAGGAAACTTCGTCTAAAACTCAGGAGAAACGTTTCCTTGAAACTGCTCTGCTGTGCGTTCGTTCACCTAAGAGAGTTGAATCTATGTTGAGATTCAGCGAGTCAGAAACACGTTTATGCTAGCAGCTGCGTTGGGATATTCCCGAGTGAATGGGACCATAGGCTGTACAGAGAAATATCTGCTTCTAAAACCAAAACGGAGCCATCTAAGTGAATGGTTGTCAATGTGTGCATTCACCTGACAGAGTTAAACTCACGTGTGGATTCAGCGGTTTGCAAAACCTTTCTGTGCAGAATCCCAAACCCGGTATTTCCAGCCCAATGCCGGCATACGTACTAAAGAGCAGGAAACTTCGTCTAAGACTCAGGAGCAACGTTTCCTTGAAACTGCTCTGCTGTGCGTTCGTTCACCTAAGAGAGTTGAATCTATGTTGAGATTCAGCGAGTCAGAAACACGTTTCTTCTAGGAGCTGCGTTGGGATATTCCCGAGTGAATGGGACCATAGGCTGTACAGAGAAATATCTGCTTCTAAAAGCAAAAGTGTGCTATCAAACTGAATGGTTGTCAATGTGTGCATTCAACTGACAGAGTTAAACTCACGTGTGGATTCAGCGGTTTGCAAACCATTTCTGTGCAGAATCCCAAAACCGGTATTTCCAGCCCAATGCCGGCATCCGTACTAAACAGCAGGAAACTTCGTCTAAAACTCAGGAGAAACGTTTCCTTGAAACTGCTCTGCTGTGCGTTCGTTCACCTAAGAGAGTTGAATCTATGTTGAGATTCAGCGATTCAGAAACACGTTTCTTCTAGGAGGTGCGTTGGGATATTCCCGAGTGAATGGGACCATAGGCTGTACAGAGAAATATCTGCTTCTAAAACCAAAAGTGTGCTATCAAACTGAATGGTTGTCAATGTGTGCATTCAACTGACAGAGTTAAACTCACGTGTGGATTCAGCGGTTTGCAAACCCTTTCTGTGCAGAATCCCAAAACCGGTATTTCCAGCCCAATGCCGGCATACGTACTAAACAGCAGGAAACTTCGTCTAAGACTCAGGAGAAACGTTTCCTTGAAACTGCTCTGCTGTGCCTTCGTTCACCTAAGAGAGTTGAATCTATGTTGAGATTCAGCGAGTCAGAAACACGTTTCTTCTAGGAGGTGCGTTGGGATATTCCCGAGTGAATGGGACCATAGGCTCTACAGAGAAATATCTGCTTCTAAAACCAAAACGGAGCTATCTAACTGAATGGTTGTCAATGTGTGCATTCAATTGACAGAGTTAAACTCACGTGTGGATTCAGCGGTTTGCAAACCCTTTCTGTGCAGAATCCCAAAATCGGTATTTCCAGCCCAATGCCGGCATCCGTACTAAACAGCAGGAAACTTCGTCTAAAACTCAGGAGAAACGTTTCCTTGAAACTGCTCTGCTGTGCGTTCGTTCACCTAAGAGAGTTGAATCTATGTTGAGATTCAGCGAGTCAGAAACACGTTTCTTCTAGGAGCTGCGTTGGGATATTCCCGAGTGAATGGGACCATAGGCTGTACAGAGAAATATCTGCTTCTAAAACCAAAACGGAGCTATCTAACTGAATCGTTGTGAATGTGTGCATTCAACTGACAGAGTTAAACTCACGTGTGGATTCAGCGGTTTGCAAACCCTTTCTGTGCAGGATCCCAAAACCGGTATTTCCAGCCCAATGCCGGCATCCGTACTAAACAGCAGGAAACTTCGTCTGAAACTCAGGAGAAACGTTTCCTTGAAACTGCTCTGCTGTGCGTTCGATCACCTAAGAGAGTTGAATCTATGTTGAGATTCAGCGAGTCAGAAACACGTTTATGCTAGGAGCTGCGTTGGGATATTCCCGAGTGAATGGGACCATAGGCTGTACAGAGAAATATCTGCTTCTAAAACCAAAACGGAGCTATCTAACTGAATGGTTGTCAATGTGTGCATTTAACTGACAGAGTTAAACTCACGTGTGGATTCAGCGGTTTGCAAACCCTTTCTGTGCAGAATCCCAAAACCGGTATTTCCAGCCCAATGCCGGCATACGTACTAAACAGCAGGAAACTTCGTCTAAAACTCAGGAGAAACGTTTCCTTGAAACTGCTCTGCTGTGCGTTCGTTCACCTAAGAGAGTTGAATCTATGTTGAGATTCAGCGAGTCAGAAACACGTTTCTTCTAGGAGCTGCGTTGGGATATTCCCGAGTGAATGGGACCATAGGCTGTACAGAGAAATATCTGCTTCTAAAACCAAAACGGAGCTATCTAAGTGTATGGTTGTCAATGTGTGCATTCAACTGACAGAGTTAAACTCACGTGTGGATTCAGCGGTTTGCAAACCCTTTCTGTGCAGAATCCCAAAACCGGTATTTCCAGCCCAATGCCGGCATCCGTACTTAACAGCAGGAAACTTCGTCTAAAACTCAGGAGAAACGATTCCTTGAAACTGCTCTGCTGTGCGTTCGATCACCAAAGAGAGTTGAATCTATGTTGAGATTCAGCGAGTCAGAAACACGTTTCTTCTAGGAGCTGCATTGGGATATTCCCGAGTGAATGGGACCATAGGCTGTACAGAGAAATATCTGCTTCTAAAACCAAAACGGAGCTATCTAAGTGAATGGTTGTCAATGTGTGCATTCAACTGACAGAGTTAAACTCACGTGTGGATTCAGCGGTTTGCAAACCCTTTCTGTGCAGAATCCCAAAACCGGTATTTCCAGCCCAATGCCGGCATACGTACTAAACAGCAGGAAACTTCGTCTAAAACTCAGCAGAAACGTTTCCTTGAAACTGCTCTGCTGTGCGTTCGTTCACCTAAGAGAGTTGAATCTATGTTGAGATTCAGCGAGTCAGAAACACGTTTCTTCTAGGAGCTGCGTTGGGATATTCCCGAGTGAATGGGGCCATAGGCTGTACAGAGAAATATCTGCTCCTACAACCAAAAGTGTGCTATCAAACTGAATGGTTGTCAATGTGTGCATTCAACTGACAGAGTTAAACTCACGTGTGGATTCAGCGGTTTGCAAACCCTTTCTGTGTAGAATGACAAAACCGGTATTTCCAGCCCAATGCCGGCATCCGTACTAAACAGCAGGAAACTTCGTCTAAAACTCAGGAGAAACGTTTCCTTGAAACTGCTCTGCTGTGCGTTCGTTCACCTAAGAGAGTTGAAACTATGTTGAGATTCAGCGAGTCAGAAACACGTTTATGCTAGGAGCTGCGTTGGGATATTCCCGAGTGAATGGGACCATAGGCTGTACAGAGAAATATCTGCTCCTACAACCAAAAGTGTGCTATCAAACTGAATGGTTGTCAATGTGTGCATTCAACTGACAGAGTTAAACTCACGTGTGGATTCAGCGGTTTGCAAACCCTTTCTGTGCAGAATCCCAAAACCGGTATTTCCAGCCCAATGCCGGCATACGTACTAAACAGCAGGAAACTTCGTCTAAGACTCAGGAGAAACGTTTCCTTGAAACTGCTCTGCTGTGCGTTCGTTCACCTAAAAGAGTTGAATCTATGTTGAGATTCAGCGAGTCAGAAACACGTTTCTTCTAGGAGCTGCGTTGGGATATTCCCGAGTGAATGGGACCATAGGCTGTACAGAGAAATATCTGCTACTACAAGCAAAAGGGTGGTATCTAACTGAATGGTTGTCAATGTGTGCATTCAACTGACAGAGTTAAACTCACGTTTGGATTCAGCGGTTTACAAACCCTTTCTGTGCAGGATCCCAAAACCGGTAATACCAGCCCAATGCCGGCATCCGTACTAAACAGCAGGAAACTTCGTCTAAAACTCAGGAGAAACGTTTCCTTGAAACTGCTCTGCTGTGCGTTCGTTCACCTAAGAGAGTTGAAACTATGTTGAGATTCAGCGAGTCAGAAACACGTTTCTTCTAGGAGCTGCGTTGGGATATTCCCGAGTGAATGGGACCATAGGCTGTACAGAGAAATATCTGCTTCTAAAACCAAAACGGAGCCATCTAAGTGAATGGTTGTCAATGTGTGCATTCACCTGACAGAGTTAAACTCACGTGTGGATTCAGCGGTTTGCAAACCCTTTCTGTGCAGAATCCCAAAACCGGGATTTCCAGCCCAATGCCGGCATACGTACTAAACAGTAGGAAACTTCGTCTAAAACTCAGGAGAAACGTTTCCTTGAAACTGCTCTGCTGTGCGTTCGTTCACCTAAGAGAGTTGAATCTATGTTGAGATTCAGCGAGTCAGAAACACGTTTCTTCTAGGAGCTGCGTTGGGATATTCCCGAGTGAATGGGACCATAGGCTGTACAGAGAAATATCTGCTCCTACAACCAAAAGGGTGCTATCTAACTGAATGGTTGTCAATGTGTGCATTCAACTGACAGAGTTAAACTCACGTTTGGATTCAGCGGTTTACAAACCCTTTCTGTGCAGGATCCCAAAACCGGTAATACCAGCTCAATGCCGGCATCCGTACTAAACAGCAGGAAACTTCGTCTAAAACTCAGGAGAAACGTTTCCTTGAAACTGCTCTGCTGTGCGTTCGTTCACCTAAGAGAGTTGAATCTATGTTGAGATTCAACGAGTCAGAAACACGTTTCTTCTAGGAGGTGCGTTGGGATATTCCCGAGTGAATGGGACCATAGGCTGTACAGAGAAATATCTGCTTCTAAATCCAAAAGTGTGCTATCAAACTGAATGGTTGTCAATGTGTGCATTCAACTGACAGAGTTAAACTCACGTGTGGATTCAGCGGTTTGCAAACCTTTCTGTGCAGAATCCCAAAACCGGTATTTCCAGCCCAATGCCGGCATCCGTACTAAACAGCAGGAAACTTCGTCTAAAACTCAGGAGAAACGTTTCCTTTAAACTGCTCTGCTGTGCGTTCGTTCACCTAAGAGAGTTGAAACTATGTTGAGATTCAGCGAGTCAGAAACACGTTTATGCTAGGAGCTGCGTTGGGATATTCCCGAGTGAATGGGACCATAGGCTGTATAGAGAAATATCTGCTCCTACAAACAAAAGTGTGCTATCAAACTGAATGGTTGTCAATGAGTGCATTCAACTGACAGAGTTAAACTCACGTTTCGATTCAGCGGTTTGCAAAACCTTTCTGTGCAGAATCCCAAACCCGGTATTTCCAGCCCAATGCCGGCATACGTACTAAAGAGCAGGAAACTTCGTCTAAGACTCAGGAGCAACGTTTCCTTGAAACTGCTCTGCTGTGCGTTCGTTCACCTAAGAGAGTTGAATCTATGTTGAGATTCAGCGAGTCAGAAACACGTTTCTTCTAGGAGCTGCGTTGGGATATTCCCGAGTGAATGGGACCATAGGCTGTACAGAGAAATATCTGCTTCTAAAAGCAAAAGTGTGCTATCAAACTGAATGGTTGTCAATGTGTGCATTCAACTGACAGAGTTAAACTCACGTGTGGATTCAGCGGTTTGCAAACCATTTCTGTGCAGAATCCCAAAACCGGTATTTCCAGCCCAATGCCGGCATCCGTACTAAACAGCAGGAAACTTCGTCTAAAACTCAGGAGAAACGTTTCCTTGAAACTGCTCTGCTGTGCGTTCGTTCACCTAAGAGAATTGAAACTATGTAGAGATTCAGCGAGTCAGAAACACGTTTCTTCTAGGAGCTGCGTTCGGATATTCCCGAGTGAATGGGACCATAGGCTGCACAGAGAAATATCTGCTTCTAAAACCAAAAGTGTGCTATCAAACTGAATGGTTGTCAATGTGTGCATTCAACTGACAGAGTTAAACTCAAGTGTGGATTTAGCGGTTTGCAAACCCTTTCTGTGCAGAATCCCAAAACCGGTATTTTCAGCCCAATGCCGGCATACGTACTAAAGAGCAGGAAACTTCGTCTAAAACTCAGGAGCAACGTTTCCTTGAAACTGCTCTGCTGTGCGTTCGTTCACCTAAGAGAGTTGAATCTATGTTGAGATTCAGCGAGTCAGAAACACGTTTCTTCTACGAGCTGCTTTGGGATATTCCCGAGTGAATGGGACCATAGGCTGTACAGAGAAATATCTGCTTCTAAAACCAAAACGGAGCTATCTAACTGAATGGTTGTCAATGTGTGCATTCAACTGACAGAGTTAAACTCACGTGTGGATTCAGCGGTTTGCAAACCCTTTCTGTGCAGAATCCCAAAACCGGTATTTCCAGCCCAATGCCGGCATCCGTACTGAACAGCAGGAAACTTCGGCTAAAACTCAGGAGAAACGTTTCCTTGAAACTGCTCTGCTGTGCGTTCGATCACCTAAGAGAGTTGAATCTATGTTGAGATTCAGCGAGTCAGAAACACGTTTCTTCTAGGAGCTGTGTTGGGATATTCCCGAGTGAATGGGACCATAGGCTGTACAGAGAAATATCTGCTTCTAAAACCAAAAGTGTGCTATCAAACTGAATGGTTGTCAATGTGTGCATTCAACTGACAGAGTTAAAATCACGTGTGGATTCAGCGGTTTGCAAACCCTTTCTGTGCAGAATCCCAAAACCGGTATTTCCAGCCCAATGCCGGCATCCGTACTGAACAGCAGGAAACTTCGGCTAAAACTCAGGAGAAACGTTTCCTTGAAACTGCTCTGCTGTGCGTTCGATCACCTAAGAGAGTTGAATCTATGTTGAGATTCAGCGAGTCAGAAACACGTTTTTTCTAGGAGGTGCGTTGGAATATTCCCGAGTGAATGGGACCATAGGCTGTACAGAGAAATATCTGCTCCTACAACCAAAAGGGTGGTATCTAACTGAATGGTTGTCAATGTGTGCATTCAATTGACAGAGTTAAACTCACGTGCGGATTCAGCGGTTTGCAAACCCTTTCTGTGCAGAATCCCAAAACCGGTATGTCCAGCCCCATGCCGGCATCCGTACTAAACAGCAGGAAACTTCGTCTAAAACTCAGGAGAAACGTTTCCTTGAAACTGCTCTGCTGTGCGTTCGTTCACCTAAGAGAGTTGAATCTATGTTGAGATTCAGCGAGTCAGAAACACGTTTCTTCTAGGAGCTGCGTTGGGATATTCCCGAGTGAATGGGACCATAGGCTGTACAGAGAAATATCTGCTTCTAAAACCAAAACGGAGCTATCTAACTGAATCGTTGTGAATGTGTGCATTCAACTGACAGAGTTAAACTCACGTGTGGATTCAGCGGTTTGCAAACCCTTTCTGTGCAGAATCCCAAAACCGGTATTTCCAGCCCAATGCCGGCATACGTACTAAACAGCAGGAAACTTCGTCTAAAACTCAGGAGAAACGTTTCCTTGAAACTGCTCTGCTGTGCGTTCGATCACCTAAGAGAGTTGAATCTATGTTGAGATTCAGCGAGTCAGAAACACGTTTTTTCTAGGAGGTGCGTTGGGATATTCCCGAGTGAATGGGACCATAGGCTGTACAGAGAAATATCTGCTCCTACAACCAAAAGGGTGGTATCTAACTGAATGGTTGTCAATGTGTGCATTCAACTGACAGAGTTAAACTCACGTTTGGATTCAGCGATTTACAAACCCTTTCTGTGCAGGATCCCAAAACCGGTAATACCAGCTCAATGCCGGCATCCGTACTAAACAGCAGGAAACTTCGTCTAAAACTCAGGAGAAACGTTTCCTTGAAACTGCTCTGCTGTGCGTTCGTTCACCTAAGAGAGTTGAATCTATGTTGAGATTCAGCGAGTCAGAAACACGTTTATGCTAGGAGCTGCGTTGGGATATTCCCGAGTGAATGGGACCATAGGCTGTACAGAGAAATATCTGCTTCTAAAACCAAAACGGAGCTATCTAACTGAATGGTTGTCAATGTGTGCATTTAACTGACAGAGTTAAACTCACGTGTGGATTCAGCGGTTTGCAAACCCTTTCTGTGCAGAATCCCAAAACCGGTATTTCCAGCCCAATGCCGGCATACGTACTAAACAGCAGGAAACTTCGTCTAAAACTCAGGAGAAACGTTTCCTTGAAACTGCTCTGCTGTGCGTTCTTTCACCTAAGAGAGTTGAATCTATGTTGAGATTCAGCGAGTCAGAAACACGTTTCTTCTAGGAGCTGCGTTGGGATATTCCCGAGTGAATGGGACCATAGGCTGTACAGAGAAATATCTGCTTCTAAAACCAAAACGGAGCTATCTAAGTGAATGGTTGTCAATGTGTGCATTCAACTGACAGAGTTAAACTCACGTGTGGATTCAGCAGTTTGCAAACCTTTTCTGTGCAGAATCCCAAAACCGGCATATCCAGCCCAATGCCGGCATACGTACGAAACAGCAGTGAACGTCGTCTAAAACTCAGGAGAAACATTTCCTTGAAACTCCTCTGCTGTGCGTTCGTTCACCTAAGAGAGTTGAATCTATGTTGAGATTCAGCGAGTCAGAAACACGTTTCTTCTAGGAGCTGCGTTGGGATATTCCCGAGTGAATGGGACCATAGTCTGTACAGAAACATATCTGCTTCTAAAACCAAAGCGGAGCTATCTAACTGAATGGTTGTCAATGTGCGCATTCAACTGACAGAGTTAAAATCACGTGTGGATTCAGCGGTTTGCAAACCCTTTCTGTGCAGAATCCCAAAACTGGCATTTCCAGCCGAATGCCGGCATACGTGCGAAAGGGCAGTAAACTTCGTCTAAATCTCAGGAGAAACCTTTCCTTGAAACTGCTCTGCTGTGCGTTCGTTCACCTAAGAGAGTTGAATCTATGTTGAGATTCAGCGAGTCAGAAACACGTTTCTTCTAGGAGCTGCGTTTGGATATTCCCGCCTTAATGGGACCATAGGATGTACAGAGAAATATCTGCTTCTAAAACGAAAACGGAGCTATCTAACTGAATGGTTGTCAATGTGCTCATTCAACTGAGAGAGTAAAACTCACGAGTGGATTCAGCGGTTTGCAAATCGTTTCTGTTCAGAATCCCAAAGCCGTTTTTTTCCAGCCCAATGCCGGCTTACGTACGAAACAGCTGTAAACTTAGTCTAAATCTCAGGAGAAACGTTGCCTTCAAGCTGCTCTGCTGTGCGTTCGTTCACCTAAGAGAGTTGAATCTATGTTGAGATTCAGCGAGTCACAAACACGTTTCTTCTAGGAGCTGCATTGGGATATTCCCGACAGAATGAGAGCATACACTGTACAGAGAAATATATGCTTTTAAAACCAAAACGAAGCTATCTAACAGAATGCTTTTCAATGTGAGCATTCAATTGACAGAGTTAAACTCACACGTGGATTCAGCGGTTTCTAAACCCTTTCTGTGCAGAATCCCAATTCCGGCATTTCCAGCCCAATGCCGGCATACGTACGAAACAGTAGTAAACTTCGTCTAAAACTCAGGAGAAACCTTTCCTTGAAACTGCTGTGCTGTACGTTCGTTCACCTAAGAGAGTTGAATCTATGTTGAGATACAGCGAGTCACAAACACGTTTCTTCAAGGAGCTGCGTTGGTATATTCCCGAGTAAATGGGACCTAGGCTGTACAGAGAAATATCTACTGCTAAAACCAAAACGGAGCTATCTAACTGAATGTTTGTAAACGGGTGCATTCAACTGACAGAGTTAAACTCACGTGTGGATTCAGTGGTTTGCAAACCCTTTCTGTGCAGAATCCCAAAACCGGCATTTCCAGCCCAATGCCGGGATACGTACGAAAACAGCAGTAAACTTATTATAATACTCAGGAGAAACGTTTCCTAGAAACTGCTCTGCTGTGCGTTCGTTCACCTAAGAGAGTTGAATCTATGTTGAGAATCAGCAAGTCAGAAGCACGTTTCTTCTAGGAGCTGCGTTGGGATATTCCCGAGTGAATGGGACCATAGGCTGTTCAGAGAAATATCTACTTGTAAAACTAAAACAGAGCTGTCTAACTGAATGGTTATCAATGTGAGCATTTAACTGAGAGAGTTAAACTCCCATGTGGATTCAGCGGCCTGTAAACCCTTTCTGTGCAGAATCCCAAAACCGGCATTTCCAGCCCAATGACGGCATACGTACGAAACAGCAGTAAACTTCTTCTAAATCTCAGGAGAAACGTTTCCCTGAAACTGCTCTGCTGTGCGTTCGTTCACCTAAAAGAGTTGAATCTATGTTGAGATTCAGAGAGTCAGAATCACGTTTCTTCTAGGTGCTGCGTTGGGATATTCCTGAGTGAATGGGACCATAGACTGTACAGAGAAATATCTGCTTCTAAAACCAAAACGGAGCTATCTAACTGAATGGTTGTCAATGTGTGCATTCAACTGATGGAGATAAACTCACGTGTGGATTCAGAGGTTTGCAAACATTTCTGTGCTGAATTCCAAAACTGGCATTACCAGCCCAATGCTGGCATACGTACGAAACAGCAGTATGACTTCTTCTAAAACTCAGGGGAATCGTTTCCTTGAAACTGCTCTGCTGTGCGTTCGTTCACCTAAGACAGCTGAATCTATGTTGAGATTCAGCTAATCAAAAACACGTTTCTTCTATTGGCTGCGTTGGGATATTCCCGAGTGAATGGGACCATAGGCTGTACAGAGAAATATCTACTTCTAAAACCAAAACGGAGCTATCTAACTGAATGGTTGTCAATATGTGCATTCAAGTGATAGAGTTAAACTCACGTGTGGATTCAGTGGTTTGCAAACCCTTTCTGTGCAGAATCCCAAAACCGGCATTTCCAGCCCAATGCCGGCATACGGACCATAACAGCAATAAACTTCGTTTAAAACTCAGGAGAAACGTTTCCTAGAAACTGCTCTGCTGTGCGTTCGTTCATCTAAGAGAGTTGAATCTATGTTGAGATTCAGCGAATCAGAAACACGTTTCTTCTAGGAGCTGCGTTGGGATATTCCCGAGTGAATGGGACCATAGTCTTTACAGAGAAATATCTACTTCTAAAACCAAAATTGAGCTATCTAACTGAATGGTTGTCAAAGATAGCATTCAACTTACAGAGTAAAACTCACATGTGGATTCACCGGCTTGTAAACCCTTTCTGTGCAGAATCCCAAAAACGGCATTTCCAGCCTAATGACAGCAAACGGAGGAAAGAGCAGTAAACTTCGTCTAAAACTCAGGAGAAACGTTTCCTTGAAACTGCTCTGCTGTGCGTTCGTTCAGCTAAAAGAGTTGAACCTATGTTGAGATTCAGCGAGTCAGAAACACGTTTCTTTTAGGAGACGCGTTGGGATATTCCCGAGTGAATGGGACCATTTGCTGTACAAAGAAATAACTGCTTCTAAAACCAAAACGGAGCTATCTAACTGAATGGTTGTCAATGGGTGCATTCAACTGACAGAGATAAACTCACGTGTGGATTGAGTGGTTTGCAAACCCTTTCTGTGCAGAATCCCAAAACCGGAATTTCCGGCCCAATGCCGGCATACGTACGAAAACAGCAGTAATCTTCGCTTAAAACTCAGGAGAAACGTTTCCTAGAAACTGCTCTGCTGTGCGATCATTCACCTAAGAGAGTTGAATCTATGTTGAGATTCAGCGAGTCAGAAACACGTTTCTAGGAGCTGCGTTGGGATATTCCCGAGTGAATGGGACCATAGGCTGTACAGAGAAATATCTGCTTCTAAAACCAAAACGGAGCTATCTAACAGAATGGTTGCCAATTTGAGCATTCAACTGAGAATTTAACTCACATGTGGATTCAGCGGCTTGTTAACCCGTTCTGTGCAGAATCCCAAAACCGGCATTTCCAGCCCAATGACAGCATACGTAGGAAACAGCAGTAAACTTCGTCTAAAACTCAGGAGAAACCTTTCCTTGAAAGTGCTCTGCTGTGCGTTCGTTCACCTAAAAGAGTTGAATCTATGTTGAGATACAGCGGGTCAGAATCACGTTTCTTCTAGGAGCTGTGTTGGGATATTCCCGAGTGAATGGGACCATAGGCTGTAGAGAGAAATATCTGCTTCTAAAACCAAAACGGAGCTAACTAACTGAATGGTTGTCAATGTGTGCATTCAACTGACGGAGTTAAACTCACGAGTGGATTCAGCGGTCTGCAAAACTTTCTGTGCAGAATCCCAAAACCGGCATTTGCAGCCCAATGCTAGCATACGTACGAAACAGCAGTATGACTTCGTCTAAAACTCAGGGGAAACGTTTCCTTGAAACTGCTCTGCTGTTCGTTCGTTCACCTAAGAGAGTTGAATCTATATTGAGATTCAGCGAGTCAGAAACACGGTTCTTCTAGGAGCTGCATTGGGATATTCCCGAGTGAATGCGACCATAGTCTGTACAGAGAAATATGTACTTCTAAAACCAAAACGGAGCTATCTAACTGAATGGTTGTCAATGGGTGCATTCAACTGACAGAGGTAAACTCACGTGTGGATTCAGCGGTTTGCAAACCCTTTCTGTGCAGAATCTCAAAACCGGCATTTCCAGTCCAATGCCGGCATACGTACGAAAACAGCAGTAAACTTCGTATAAAACTAAGGAGAAACGTTTCCTAGAAACTGCCCTGCTGTGCGTTCGTTCAACTAAGACAGTTGAATCTATGTTTAGAATCAGCGAGTCAGAAACACGTTTCTTCTAGGAGCTACATTGGGATATTCCCGAACGAACGGGACCGTAGGCTGTACAAAGAAATATCTGCTTCTAAAACCAAAACGGAGCTCTCTAACTGAATGGTTGTCTATGGGTGCATTCAACTGACAGAGTTAAACTCACGTGTGGATTCAACAGCTTGCAAACCTTTCTGTGCAGAATTATAAAACTGGAATTTCCAGGCCAATGTTGGCATACGTACGAGACAGCAGTATGACTGCGTCTAAATCTCACGGGAAACGTTTCCTTGAAACTGCTCTGCTGTGCGTTCGTTCACCTAAGAGAGTTGAATCTATGTTGAGGTTCAGCGTATTAGAAACCCATTTCTTCTAGGAGCTGCGTTGGGATTTTCCCGAGTGAATGGGACTATAGGCTGTACAGAGAATTATCTGCTTCTAAAACCAAAACGGAGCTATCCAACTGCATGGTTGTCAATGGGTGCATTCAACTGACGGAGTTAAACTCACGTGTGGATTCAGCGGTTTGTAAACCCTTTCTGTGCAGAATCCCAAATCCGGCATTTCCAGCCCAGTGCCGGCATACGTACGAAACAGCTGTAAACTTCGTCTAAAATTCAGGAGAAACGAATCCTTCAAACTACTCTGCTGTGCACTCGTTCACCGAAGAGAGATGAATCTATGTTGAGATTCAGCGAGTCAGAAACACGCTTCTTCAAGCAGCTGCGTTGGGATATTCCCGAGTGAACGGGACCATAGTCTGTACAGAGAAATATCTGCTTCTAAAACCAAAACGGAGCTATCTAACTAAATGGTTGCACATGGGTGCATTCAACCGACAGAGTTAAACTCACGTGTGGATTCAGCGGTTTGCAAAACCTCTCTGTGCATAATCCCAAAACCGGCATTTCCAGCCCAATGACTGCATACGTATGATAACAGCAGTAAAATTCGTATAAAACTCAGGAGAAACGTTTCCTAGATTCTATTCTGCTGTGCGTTCGTTCACCTAAGAGTGTTGAATCTATGTTGAGATTCAGCGAGTCAGAAACACGTTTCTTCTAGGAGCTGTGTTGTGATATTCCCGAGTGAATGGGACCATAGTCTGTGCAGGGAAATATCTACTTCTAAAACCAAAACGGAGCTATCAAACTGAATGGTTGTCAATGTGAGCATTCAACTGACAGAGTTAAACTCACATGTGGATTCAGCAGCTTGTAAACCCTTTCTGTGCAGAATCACAAAATCGGCATTTCCAACCCAATGACGTCATACGTACGAAACAGCAGTAAACTTCGTCTAAAACTCTGGAGAAATGTTTCCTTGAAACTGCTCTGCTGTCCGTTCGTTCACCTAAAAGAGTTGAATCTATGTTGAGATTCAGCGAGTCAGAAACACGTTTCTTCTAGGAGCTGTGTTGGGATATTCCCGAGTGAACGGGACCATAGTCTGTACAGAGAAATATCTGCTTCTAAAACCAAAATGGAGCTATCTAACAGAATGGTTGTCAATGTCTGCATTCAACTGACAGAGTTAAACTCACGTGTGGATTCAGCGGTTTGCAAACCCTTTCTGTGCAGAATCCCAAAACCGCCTTTTCCTGCCCAATGCCGGCATACGTACGAAACAGCAGTAAACTTCGTCTAAAACTCAGGAGATACGTTTCTTTGAACCTGCTCTGCTGTGCTTTCGTTCACCTAAGAGAGTTGAATCTATCTTGAGATTCAGCGAGTCAGAAACACGTTTCTTCTAGGAGCTGCGTTGGGATATTCCCGAGTGAATGGGACCATAGGCTGTACAGAGAAATATCTGCTCCTACAACCAAAAGGGTGGTATCTAACTGAATGGTTGTCAATGTGTGCATTCAACTGACAGAGTTAAACTCACGTTTGGATTCAGCGGTTTACAAACACTTTCTGTGCAGGATCCCAAAACCGGTAATACCAGCTCAATGCCGGCATCCGTACTAAACAGCAGGAAACTTCGTCTAAAACTCAGGAGAAACGTTTCCTTGAAACTGCTCTGCTGTGCGTTCGTTCACCTAAGAGAGTTGAAACTATGTTGAGATTCAGCGAGTCAGAAACACGTTTATGCTAGCAGCTACGTTGGGATATTCCCGAGTGAATGGGACCATAGGCTGTACAGAGAAATATCTGCTTCTAAAACCAAAACAGAGCTATCTAACTGAATGGTTGTCAATGTGTGCATTTAACTGACAGAGTTAAACTCACGTGTGGATTCAGCGGTTTGCAAACCCTTTCTGTGCAGAATCCCAAAACCGGTATTTCCAGCCCAATGCCGGCATACGTACTAAACAGCAGGAAACTTCGTCTAAAACTCAGGAGAAACGTTTCCTTGAAACTGCTCTGCTGTGCGTTCTTTCACCTAAGAGAGTTGAATCTATGTTGAGATTCAGCGAGTCAGAAACACGTTTATGCTAGGAGCTGCGTTGGGATATTCCCGAGTGAATGGGACCATAGGCTCTACAGAGAAATATCTGCTTCTAAAACCAAAACGGAGCTATCTAACTGAATGGTTGTCAATGTGTGCATTCAACTGACAGAGTTAAACTCACGTGTGGATTCAGCGGTTTGCAAACCCTTTCTGTGCAGAATCCCAAAACCGGTATTTCCAGCCCAATGCCGGCATACGTACTAAACAGCAGGAAACTTCGTCTAAAACTCAGGAGAAACGTTTCCTTGAAACTGCTCTGCTGTGCGTTCGTTCACCTAAGAGAGTTGAATCTATGTTGAGATTCAGCGAGTCAGAAACACGTTTCTTCTAGGAGCTGCGTTGGGATATTCCCGAGTGAATGGGACCATAGGCTGTACAGAGAAATATCTGCTTCTAAAACCAAAACGGAGCTATCTAAGTGAATGGTTGTCAATGTGTGCATTCAACTGACAGAGTTAAACTCACGTGTGGATTCAGCGGTTTGCAAACCCTTTCTGTGCAGAATCCCAAAACCGGTATTTCCAGCCCAATGCCGGCATCCGTACTAAACAGCAGGAAACTTCGTCTGAAACTCAGGAGAAACGTTTCCTTGAAACTGCTCTGCTGTGCGTTCGATCACCTAAGAGAGTTGAATCTATGTTGAGATTCAGCGAGTCAGAAACACGTTTTTTCTAGGCGGTGCGTTGGGATATTCCCGAGTGAATGGGACCATAGGCTGTACAGAGAAATATCTGCTCCTAGAACCAAAAGGGTGGTATCTAACTGAATGGTTGTCAATGTGTGCATTCAACTGACAGAGTTAAACTCACGTGTGGATTCAGCGGTTTGCAAACCCTTTCTGTGCAGAATCCCAAAACCGGTATTTCCAGCCCAATGCCGGCATACGTACTAAACAGCAGGAAACTTCGTCTAAAACTCAGGAGAAACGTTTCCTTGAAACTGCTCTGCTGTGCGTTCGTTCACCTAAGAGAGTTGAATCTATGTTGAGATTCAGCGAGTCAGAAACACGTTTCTTCTAGGAGCTGCGTTGGGATATTCCCGAGTGAATGGGACCATAGGCTGTACAGAGAAATATCTGCTTCTAAAACCAAAACGGAGCTATCTAAGTGAATGGTTGTCAATGTGTGCATTCAACTGACAGAGTTAAACTCACGTGTGGATTCAGCGGTTTGCAAACCCTTTCTGTGCAGAATCCCAAAACCGGTATTTCCAGCCCAATGCCGGCATCCGTACTAAACAGCAGGAAACTTCGTCTAAAACTCAGGAGAAACGTTTCCTTGAAACTGCTCTGCTGTGCGTTCTTTCACCTAAGAGAGTTGAATCTATGTTGAGATTCAGCGAGTCAGAAACACGTTTCTTCTAGGAGCTGCGTTGGGATATTCCCGAGTGAATTGGACCATAGGCTGTACAGAGAAATATCTGCTTCTAAAACCAAAACAGAGCTATCTAACTGAATGGTTGTCAATGTGTGCATTTAACTGACAGAGTTAAACTCACGTGTGGATTCAGCGGTTTGCAAACCCTTTCTGTGCAGAATCCCAAAACCGGTATTTCCAGCCCAATGCCGGCATCCGTACTGAACAGCAGGAAACTTCGGCTAAAACTCAGGAGAAACGTTTCCTTGAAACTGCTCTGCTGTGCGTTCGATCACCTAAGAGAGTTGAATCTATGTTGAGATTCAGCGAGTCAGAAACACGTTTCTTCTAGGAGCTGTGTTGGGATATTCCCGAGTGAATGGGACCATAGGCTGTACAGAGAAATATCTGCTTCTAAAACCAAAAGTGTGCTATCAAACTGAATGGTTGTCAATGTGTGCATTCAACTGACAGAGTTAAAATCACGTGTGGATTCAGCGGTTTGCAAACCCTTTCTGTGCAGAATCCCAAAACCGGTATTTCCAGCCCAATGCCGGCATCCGTACTGAACAGCAGGAAACTTCGGCTAAAACTCAGGAGAAACGTTTCCTTGAAACTGCTCTGCTGTGCGTTCGATCACCTAAGAGAGTTGAATCTATGTTGAGATTCAGCGAGTCAGAAACACGTTTTTTCTAGGAGGTGCGTTGGAATATTCCCGAGTGAATGGGACCATAGGCTGTACAGAGAAATATCTGCTCCTACAACCAAAAGGGTGGTATCTAACTGAATGGTTGTCAATGTGTGCATTCAACTGGCAGAGTTAAACTCACGTTTGGATTCAGCGGTTTACAAACCCTTTCTGTGCAGGATCCCAAAACCGGTAATACCAGCTCAATGCCGGCATCCGTACTAAACAGCAGGAAACTTCGTCTAAAACTCAGGAGAAACGTTTCCTTGAAACTGCTCTGCTGTGCGTTCGTTCACCTAAGAGAGTTGAAACTATGTTGAGATTCAGCGAGTCAGAAACACGTTTCTTCTAGGAGCTGCGTTGGGATATTCCCGAGTGAATGGGACCATAGGCTGTACAGAGAAATATCTGCTTCTAAAACCAAAACAGAGCTATCTAACTGAATGGTTGTCAATGTGTGCATTTAACTGACAGAGTTAAACTCACGTGTGGATTCAGCGGTTTGCAAACCCTTTTCTGTGCAGAATCCCAAAACCGGTATTTCCAGCCCAATGCCGGCATACGTACTAAACAGCAGGAAACTTCGTCTAAAACTCAGGAGAAACGTTTCCTTGAAACTGCTCTGCTGTGCGTTCTTTCACCTAAGAGAGTTGAATCTATGTTGAGATTCAGCGAGTCAGAAACACGTTTATGCTAGGAGCTGCGTTGGGATATTCCCGAGTGAATGGGACCATAGGCTCTACAGAGAAATATCTGCTTCTAAAACCAAAACGGAGCTATCTAACTGAATGGTTGTCAATGTGTGCATTCAATTGACAGAGTTAAACTCACGTGTGGATTCAGCGGTTTGCAAACCCTTTCTGTGCAGAATCCCAAAACCGGTATTTCCAGCCCAATGCCGGCATACGTACTAAACAGCAGGAAACTTCGTCTAAAACTCAGGAGAAACGTTTCCTTGAAACTGCTCTGCTGTGCGTTCGTTCACCTAAGAGAGTTGAATCTATGTTGAGATTCAGCGAGTCAGAAACACGTTTCTTCTAGGAGCTGCGTTGGGATATTCCCGAGTGAATGGGACCATAGGCTGTACAGAGAAATATCTGCTTCTAAAACCAAAACGGAGCTATCTAACTGAATCGTTGTGAATGTGTGCATTCAACTGACAGAGTTAAACTCACGTGTGGATTCAGCGGTTTGCAAACCCTTTCTGTGCAGAATCCCAAAACCGGTATTTCCAGCCCAATGCCGGCATCCGTACTAAACAGCAGGAAACTTCGTCTAAAACTCAGGAGAAACGTTTCCTTGAAACTGCTCTGCTGTGCGTTCTTTCACCTAAGAGAGTTGAATCTATGTTGAGATTCAGCGAGTCAGAAACACGTTTCTTCTAGGAGCTGCGTTGGGATATTCCCGAGTGAATTGGACCATAGGCTGTACAGAGAAATATCTGCTTCTAAAACCAAAACAGAGCTATCTAACTGAATGGTTGTCAAAGTGTGCATTTAACTGACAGAGTTAAACTCACGTGTGGATTCAGCGGTTTGCAAACCCTTTCTGTGCAGAATCCCAAAACCGGTATTTCCAGCCCAATGCCGGCATCCGTACTGAACAGCAGGAAACTTCGGCTAAAACTCAGGAGAAACGTTTCCTTGAAACTGCTCTGCTGTGCGTTCGATCACCTAAGAGAGTTGAATCTATGTTGAGATTCAGCGAGTCAGAAACACGTTTCTTCTAGGAGCTGTGTTGGGATATTCCCGAGTGAATGGGACCATAGGCTGTACAGAGAAATATCTGCTTCTAAAACCAAAAGTGTGCTATCAAACTGAATGGTTGTCAATGTGTGCATTCAACTGACAGAGTTAAAATCACGTGTGGATTCAGCGGTTTGCAAACCCTTTCTGTGCAGAATCCCAAAACCGGTATTTCCAGCCCAATGCCGGCATCCGTACTGAACAGCAGGAAACTTCGGCTAAAACTCAGGAGAAACGTTTCCTTGAAACTGCTCTGCTGTGCGTTCGATCACCTAAGAGAGTTGAATCTATGTTGAGATTCAGCGAGTCAGAAACACGTTTTTTCTAGGAGGTGCGTTGGAATATTCCCGAGTGAATGGGACCATAGGCTGTACAGAGAAATATCTGCTCCTACAACCAAAAGGGTGGTATCTAACTGAATGGTTGTCAATGTGTGCATTCAATTGACAGAGTTAAACTCACGTGCGGATTCAGCGGTTTGCAAACCCTTTCTGTGCAGAATCCCAAAACCGGTATGTCCAGCCCCATGCCGGCATCCGTACTAAACAGCAGGAAACTTCGTCTAAAACTCAGGAGAAACGTTTCCTTGAAACTGCTCTGCTGTGCGTTCGTTCACCTAAGAGAGTTGAATCTATGTTGAGATTCAGCGAGTCAGAAACACGTTTCTTCTAGGAGCTGCGTTGGGATATTCCCGAGTGAATGGGACCATAGGCTGTACAGAGAAATATCTGCTTCTAAAACCAAAACGGAGCTATCTAACTGAATCGTTGTGAATGTGTGCATTCAACTGACAGAGTTAAACTCACGTGTGGATTCAGCGGTTTGCAAACCCTTTCTGTGCAGAATCCCAAAACCGGTATTTCCAGCCCAATGCCGGCATACGTACTAAACAGCAGGAAACTTCGTCTAAAACTCAGGAGAAACGTTTCCTTGAAACTGCTCTGCTGTGCGTTCGATCACCTAAGAGAGTTGAATCTATGTTGAGATTCAGCGAGTCAGAAACACGTTTCTTCTAGGAGCTGCGTTGGGATATTCCCGAGTGAATGGGACCATAGGCTGTACAGAGAAATATCTGCTTCTAAAACCAAAACGGAGCTATCTAAGTGAATGGTTGTCAATGTGTGCATTCAACTGACAGAGTTAAACTCACGTGTGGATTCAGCGGTTTGCAAACCCTTTCTGTGCAGAATCCCAAAACCGGTATTTCCAGCCCAATGCCGGCATACGTACTAAACAGCAGGAAACTTCGTCTAAAACTCAGGAGAAACGTTTCCTTGAAACTGCTCTGCTGTGCGTTCGTTCACCTAAGAGAGTTGAATCTATGTTGAGATTCAGCGAGTCAGAAACACGTTTCTTCTAGGAGCTGCGTTGGGATATTCCCGAGTGAATGGGACCATAGGCTGTACAGAGAAATATCTGCTTCTAAAACCAAAACGGAGCTATCTAAGTGAATGGTTGTCAATGTGTGCATTCAACTGACAGAGTTAAACTCACGTGTGGATTCAGCGGTTTGCAAACCCTTTCTGTGCAGAATCCCAAAACCGGTATTTCCAGCCCAATGCCGGCATCCGTACTAAACAGCAGGAAACTTCGTCTAAAACTCAGGAGAAACGTTTCCTTGAAACTGCTCTGCTGTGCGTTCTTTCACCTAAGAGAGTTGAATCTATGTTGAGATTCAGCGAGTCAGAAACACGTTTCTTCTAGGAGCTGCGTTGGGATATTCCCGAGTGAATTGGACCATAGGCTGTACAGAGAAATATCTGCTTCTAAAACCAAAACAGAGCTATCTAACTGAATGGTTGTCAATGTGTGCATTTAACTGACAGAGTTAAACTCACGTGTGGATTCAGCGGTTTGCAAACCCTTTCTGTGCAGAATCCCAAAACCGGTATTTCCAGCCCAATGCCGGCATCCGTACTGAACAGCAGGAAACTTCGGCTAAAACTCAGGAGAAACGTTTCCTTGAAACTGCTCTGCTGTGCGTTCGATCACCTAAGAGAGTTGAATCTATGTTGAGATTCAGCGAGTCAGAAACACGTTTCTTCTAGGAGCTGTGTTGGGATATTCCCGAGTGAATGGGACCATAGGCTGTACAGAGAAATATCTGCTTCTAAAACCAAAAGTGTGCTATCAAACTGAATGGTTGTCAATGTGTGCATTCAACTGACAGAGTTAAAATCACGTGTGGATTCAGCGGTTTGCAAACCCTTTCTGTGCAGAATCCCAAAACCGGTATTTCCAGCCCAATGCCGGCATCCGTACTGAACAGCAGGAAACTTCGGCTAAAACTCAGGAGAAACGTTTCCTTGAAACTGCTCTGCTGTGCGTTCGATCACCTAAGAGAGTTGAATCTATGTTGAGATTCAGCGAGTCAGAAACACGTTTTTTCTAGGAGGTGCGTTGGAATATTCCCGAGTGAATGGGACCATAGGCTGTACAGAGAAATATCTGCTCCTACAACCAAAAGGGTGGTATCTAACTGAATGGTTGTCAATGTGTGCATTCAATTGACAGAGTTAAACTCACGTGCGGATTCAGCGGTTTGCAAACCCTTTCTGTGCAGAATCCCAAAACCGGTATGTCCAGCCCCATGCCGGCATCCGTACTAAACAGCAGGAAACTTCGTCTAAAACTCAGGAGAAACGTTTCCTTGAAACTGCTCTGCTGTGCGTTCGTTCACCTAAGAGAGTTGAATCTATGTTGAGATTCAGCGAGTCAGAAACACGTTTCTTCTAGGAGCTGCGTTGGGATATTCCCGAGTGAATGGGACCATAGGCTGTACAGAGAAATATCTGCTTCTAAAACCAAAACGGAGCTATCTAACTGAATCGTTGTGAATGTGTGCATTCAACTGACAGAGTTAAACTCACGTGTGGATTCAGCGGTTTGCAAACCCTTTCTGTGCAGAATCCCAAAACCGGTATTTCCAGCCCAATGCCGGCATACGTACTAAACAGCAGGAAACTTCGTCTAAAACTCAGGAGAAACGTTTCCTTGAAACTGCTCTGCTGTGGGTTCGATCACCTAAGAGAGTTGAATCTATGTTGAGATTCAGCGAGTCAGAAACACGTTTTTTCTAGGAGGTGCGTTGGGATATTCCCGAGTGAATGGGACCATAGGCTGTACAGAGAAATATCTGCTCCTACAACCAAAAGGGTGGTATCTAACTGAATGGTTGTCAATGTGTGCATTCAACTGACAGAGTTAAACTCACGTTTGGATTCAGCGATTTACAAACCCTTTCTGTGCAGGATCCCAAAACCGGTAATACCAGCTCAATGCCGGCATCCGTACTAAACAGCAGGAAACTTCGTCTAAAACTCAGGAGAAACGTTTCCTTGAAACTGCTCTGCTGTGCGTTCGTTCACCTAAGAGAGTTGAATCTATGTTGAGATTCAGCGAGTCAGAAACACGTTTATGCTAGGAGCTGCGTTGGGATATTCCCGAGTGAATGGGACCATAGGCTGTACAGAGAAATATCTGCTTCTAAAACCAAAACGGAGCTATCTAACTGAATGGTTGTCAATGTGTGCATTTAACTGACAGAGTTAAACTCACGTGTGGATTCAGCGGTTTGCAAACCCTTTCTGTGCAGAATCCCAAAACCGGTATTTCCAGCCCAATGCCGGCATACGTACTAAACAGCAGGAAACTTCGTCTAAAACTCAGGAGAAACGTTTCCTTGAAACTGCTCTGCTGTGCGTTCTTTCACCTAAGAGAGTTGAATCTATGTTGAGATTCAGCGAGTCAGAAACACGTTTCTTCTAGGAGCTGCGTTGGGATATTCCCGAGTGAATGGGACCATAGGCTGTACAGAGAAATATCTGCTTCTAAAACCAAAACGGAGCTATCTAAGTGAATGGTTGTCAATGTGTGCATTCAACTGACAGAGTTAAACTCACGTGTGGATTCAGCAGTTTGCAAACCTTTTCTGTGCAGAATCCCAAAACCGGCATATCCAGCCCAATGCCGGCATACGTACGAAACAGCAGTGAACGTCGTCTAAAACTCAGGAGAAACATTTCCTTGAAACTCCTCTGCTGTGCGTTCGTTCACCTAAGAGAGTTGAATCTATGTTGAGATTCAGCGAGTCAGAAACACGTTTCTTCTAGGAGCTGCGTTGGGATATTCCCGAGTGAATGGGACCATAGTCTGTACAGAAACATATCTGCTTCTAAAACCAAAGCGGAGCTATCTAACTGAATGGTTGTCAATGTGCGCATTCAACTGACAGAGTTAAAATCACGTGTGGATTCAGCGGTTTGCAAACCCTTTCTGTGCAGAATCCCAAAACTGGCATTTCCAGCCGAATGCCGGCATACGTGCGAAAGGGCAGTAAACTTCGTCTAAATCTCAGGAGAAACCTTTCCTTGAAACTGCTCTGCTGTGCGTTCGTTCACCTAAGAGAGTTGAATCTATGTTGAGATTCAGCGAGTCAGAAACACGTTTCTTCTAGGAGCTGCGTTTGGATATTCCCGCCTTAATGGGACCATAGGATGTACAGAGAAATATCTGCTTCTAAAACGAAAACGGAGCTATCTAACTGAATGGTTGTCAATGTGCTCATTCAACTGAGAGAGTAAAACTCACGAGTGGATTCAGCGGTTTGCAAATCGTTTCTGTTCAGAATCCCAAAGCCGTTTTTTTCCAGCCCAATGCCGGCTTACGTACGAAACAGCTGTAAACTTAGTCTAAATCTCAGGAGAAACGTTGCCTTCAAGCTGCTCTGCTGTGCGTTCGTTCACCTAAGAGAGTTGAATCTATGTTGAGATTCAGCGAGTCACAAACACGTTTCTTCTAGGAGCTGCATTGGGATATTCCCGACAGAATGAGAGCATACACTGTACAGAGAAATATATGCTTTTAAAACCAAAACGAAGCTATCTAACAGAATGCTTTTCAATGTGAGCATTCAATTGACAGAGTTAAACTCACACGTGGATTCAGCGGTTTCTAAACCCTTTCTGTGCAGAATCCCAATTCCGGCATTTCCAGCCCAATGCCGGCATACGTACGAAACAGTAGTAAACTTCGTCTAAAACTCAGGAGAAACCTTTCCTTGAAACTGCTGTGCTGTACGTTCGTTCACCTAAGAGAGTTGAATCTATGTTGAGATACAGCGAGTCACAAACACGTTTCTTCAAGGAGCTGCGTTGGTATATTCCCGAGTAAATGGGACCTAGGCTGTACAGAGAAATATCTACTGCTAAAACCAAAACGGAGCTATCTAACTGAATGTTTGTAAACGGGTGCATTCAACTGACAGAGTTAAACTCACGTGTGGATTCAGTGGTTTGCAAACCCTTTCTGTGCAGAATCCCAAAACCGGCATTTCCAGCCCAATGCCGGGATACGTACGAAAACAGCAGTAAACTTATTATAATACTCAGGAGAAACGTTTCCTAGAAACTGCTCTGCTGTGCGTTCGTTCACCTAAGAGAGTTGAATCTATGTTGAGAATCAGCAAGTCAGAAGCACGTTTCTTCTAGGAGCTGCGTTGGGATATTCCCGAGTGAATGGGACCATAGGCTGTTCAGAGAAATATCTACTTGTAAAACTAAAACAGAGCTGTCTAACTGAATGGTTATCAATGTGAGCATTTAACTGAGAGAGTTAAACTCCCATGTGGATTCAGCGGCCTGTAAACCCTTTCTGTGCAGAATCCCAAAACCGGCATTTCCAGCCCAATGACGGCATACGTACGAAACAGCAGTAAACTTCTTCTAAATCTCAGGAGAAACGTTTCCCTGAAACTGCTCTGCTGTGCGTTCGTTCACCTAAAAGAGTTGAATCTATGTTGAGATTCAGAGAGTCAGAATCACGTTTCTTCTAGGTGCTGCGTTGGGATATTCCTGAGTGAATGGGACCATAGACTGTACAGAGAAATATCTGCTTCTAAAACCAAAACGGAGCTATCTAACTGAATGGTTGTCAATGTGTGCATTTAACTGACAGAGTTAAACTCACGTGTGGATTCAGAGGTTTGCAAACATTTCTGTGCTGAATTCCAAAACTGGCATTACCAGCCCAATGCTGGCATACGTACGAAACAGCAGTATGACTTCTTCTAAAACTCAGGGGAATCGTTTCCTTGAAACTGCTCTGCTGTGCGTTCGTTCACCTAAGACAGCTGAATCTATGTTGAGATTCAGCTAATCAAAAACACGTTTCTTCTATTGGCTGCGTTGGGATATTCCCGAGTGAATGGGACCATAGGCTGTACAGAGAAATATCTACTTCTAAAACCAAAACGGAGCTATCTAACTGAATGGTTGTCAATATGTGCATTCAAGTGATAGAGTTAAACTCACGTGTGGATTCAGTGGTTTGCAAACCCTTTCTGTGCAGAATCCCAAAACCGGCATTTCCAGCCCAATGCCGGCATACGGACCATAACAGCAATAAACTTCGTTTAAAACTCAGGAGAAACGTTTCCTAGAAACTGCTCTGCTGTGCGTTCGTTCATCTAAGAGAGTTGAATCTATGTTGAGATTCAGCGAATCAGAAACACGTTTCTTCTAGGAGCTGCGTTGGGATATTCCCGAGTGAATGGGACCATAGTCTTTACAGAGAAATATCTACTTCTAAAACCAAAATTGAGCTATCTAACTGAATGGTTGTCAAAGATAGCATTCAACTTACAGAGTAAAACTCACATGTGGATTCACCGGCTTGTAAACCCTTTCTGTGCAGAATCCCAAAAACGGCATTTCCAGCCTAATGACAGCAAACGGAGGAAAGAGCAGTAAACTTCGTCTAAAACTCAGGAGAAACGTTTCCTTGAAACTGCTCTGCTGTGCGTTCGTTCAGCTAAAAGAGTTGAACCTATGTTGAGATTCAGCGAGTCAGAAACACGTTTCTTTTAGGAGACGCGTTGGGATATTCCCGAGTGAATGGGACCATTTGCTGTACAAAGAAATAACTGCTTCTAAAACCAAAACGGAGCTATCTAACTGAATGGTTGTCAATGGGTGCATTCAACTGACAGAGATAAACTCACGTGTGGATTGAGTGGTTTGCAAACCCTTTCTGTGCAGAATCCCAAAACCGGAATTTCCGGCCCAATGCCGGCATACGTACGAAAACAGCAGTAATCTTCGCTTAAAACTCAGGAGAAACGTTTCCTAGAAACTGCTCTGCTGTGCGATCATTCACCTAAGAGAGTTGAATCTATGTTGAGATTCAGCGAGTCAGAAACACGTTTCTAGGAGCTGCGTTGGGATATTCCCGAGTGAATGGGACCATAGGCTGTACAGAGAAATATCTGCTTCTAAAACCAAAACGGAGCTATCTAACAGAATGGTTGCCAATTTGAGCATTCAACTGAGAATTTAACTCACATGTGGATTCAGCGGCTTGTTAACCCGTTCTGTGCAGAATCCCAAAACCGGCATTTCCAGCCCAATGACAGCATACGTAGGAAACAGCAGTAAACTTCGTCTAAAACTCAGGAGAAACCTTTCCTTGAAAGTGCTCTGCTGTGCGTTCGTTCACCTAAAAGAGTTGAATCTATGTTGAGATAGAGCGGGTCAGAATCACGTTTCTTCTAGGAGCTGTGTTGGGATATTCCCGAGTGAATGGGACCATAGGCTGTAGAGAGAAATATCTGCTTCTAAAACCAAAACGGAGCTAACTAACTGAATGGTTGTCAATGTGTGCATTCAACTGACGGAGTTAAACTCACGAGTGGATTCAGCGGTCTGCAAAACTTTCTGTGCAGAATCCCAAAACCGGCATTTGCAGCCCAATGCTAGCATACGTACGAAACAGCAGTATGACTTCGTCTAAAACTCAGGGGAAACGTTTCCTTGAAACTGCTCTGCTGTTCGTTCGTTCACCTAAGAGAGTTGAATCTATATTGAGATTCAGCGAGTCAGAAACACGGTTCTTCTAGGAGCTGCATTGGGATATTCCCGAGTGAATGCGACCATAGTCTGTACAGAGAAATATGTACTTCTAAAACCAAAACGGAGCTATCTAACTGAATGGTTGTCAATGGGTGCATTCAACTGACAGAGGTAAACTCACGTGTGGATTCAGCGGTTTGCAAACCCTTTCTGTGCAGAATCTCAAAACCGGCATTTCCAGTCCAATGCCGGCATACGTACGAAAACAGCAGTAAACTTCGTATAAAACTAAGGAGAAACGTTTCCTAGAAACTGCCCTGCTGTGCGTTCGTTCAACTAAGACAGTTGAATCTATGTTTAGAATCAGCGAGTCAGAAACACGTTTCTTCTAGGAGCTACATTGGGATATTCCCGAACGAACGGGACCGTAGGCTGTACAAAGAAATATCTGCTTCTAAAACCAAAACGGAGCTCTCTAACTGAATGGTTGTCTATGGGTGCATTCAACTGACAGAGTTAAACTCACGTGTGGATTCAACAGTTTGCAAACCTTTCTGTGCAGAATTATAAAACTGGAATTTCCAGGCCAATGTTGGCATACGTACGAGACAGCAGTATGACTGCGTCTAAATCTCACGGGAAACGTTTCCTTGAAACTGCTCTGCTGTGCGTTCGTTCACCTAAGAGAGTTGAATCTATGTTGAGGTTCAGCGTATTAGAAACCCATTTCTTCTAGGAGCTGCGTTGGGATTTTCCCGAGTGAATGGGACTATAGGCTGTACAGAGAATTATCTGCTTCTAAAACCAAAACGGAGCTATCCAACTGCATGGTTGTCAATGGGTGCATTCAACTGACGGAGTTAAACTCACGTGTGGATTCAGCGGTTTGTAAACCCTTTCTGTGCAGAATCCCAAATCCGGCATTTCCAGCCCAGTGCCGGCATACGTACGAAACAGCTGTAAACTTCGTCTAAAATTCAGGAGAAACGAATCCTTCAAACTACTCTGCTGTGCACTCGTTCACCGAAGAGAGATGAATCTATGTTGAGATTCAGCGAGTCAGAAACACGCTTCTTCAAGCAGCTGCGTTGGGATATTCCCGAGTGAACGGGACCATAGTCTGTACAGAGAAATATCTGCTTCTAAAACCAAAACGGAGCTATCTAACTAAATGGTTGCACATGGGTGCATTCAACCGACAGAGTTAAACTCACGTGTGGATTCAGCGGTTTGCAAAACCTCTCTGTGCATAATCCCAAAACCGGCATTTCCAGCCCAATGACTGCATACGTATGATAACAGCAGTAAAATTCGTATAAAACTCAGGAGAAACGTTTCCTAGATTCTATTCTGCTGTGCGTTCGTTCACCTAAGAGTGTTGAATCTATGTTGAGATTCAGCGAGTCAGAAACATGTTTCTTCTAGGAGCTGTGTTGTGATATTCCCGAGTGAATGGGACCATAGTCTGTGCAGGGAAATATCTACTTCTAAAACCAAAACGGAGCTATCAAACTGAATGGTTGTCAATGTGAGCATTCAACTGACAGAGTTAAACTCACATGTGGATTCAGCAGCTTGTAAACCCTTTCTGTGCAGAATCACAAAATCGGCATTTCCAACCCAATGACGTCATACGTACGAAACAGCAGTAAACTTCGTCTAAAACTCTGGAGAAATGTTTCCTTGAAACTGCTCTGCTGTCCGTTCGTTCACCTAAAAGAGTTGAATCTATGTTGAGATTCAGCGAGTCAGAAACACGTTTCTTCTAGGAGCTGTGTTGGGATATTCCCGAGTGAACGGGACCATAGTCTGTACAGAGAAATATCTGCTTCTAAAACCAAAATGGAGCTATCTAACAGAATGGTTGTCAATGTCTGCATTCAACTGACAGAGTTAAACTCACGTGTGGATTCAGCGGTTTGCAAACCCTTTCTGTGCAGAATCCCAAAACCGCCTTTTCCTGCCCAATGCCGGCATACGTACGAAACAGCAGTAAACTTCGTCTAAAACTCAGGAGATACGTTTCTTTGAACCTGCTCTGCTGTGCTTTCGTTCACCTAAGAGAGTTGAATCTATCTTGAGATTCAGGGAGGCAGAAACACGTTTCTTCTAGGAGCTGCGTTGGGATATTCCCGAGTGAATGGGACCATGGACTGTACAGAGAAATATCTGCTTCTAAAACCAAAACGGAGCTATCTAAATGAACGGTTGTCAATGTGTGCATTCAACTGACAGTGTTAAACTCTCGTGCGGATTCAGCAGTGTGCAAACCCTTTCTGTACAGAATTCCGAACCCGGCATTTCCAGCCCAATGCCTTCATATGTTCGAAACAGCAGGAAACTTCGTCTAAAACTCAGTAGAAACGTTTCCGTGAAACTGCTCTGCTCTGCGTTCGTTCACCTAAAAGAGTTGAATCTATGTTTAGTTTCAGCGAGTCAGAAACACGTTTCTTCTAGGAGCTGCGTTGGGATATTCCCGAGTGAACGGGACCATAGGCTGTACAGAGAAATACCTGCTTCTTAAATCAAAACGGAGCTATCTAACTGAATGGTTGTCAATGTGTGCATTCAACTGACGGAGATAAATTCACGTGTGGATTCAGAGGTTTGCAAACCTTTCTGTGCAGAATCCCAAAACCGGCGTTTCCAGCCCAATGAGAGCATACGTAGGAAAGAGCAGTAAACTTCGTCTAAAACTCCGGAAAACGTTTCCTAGAAACTGCTCTGCTGTGCTTTCGTTCACCGAAGAGAGTTGAATCTATGTTGAGATTCAGCGAGTCAGAAACACGTTTCTTCTAGGAGCTGCGTTGGGATATTCCCGAGTGAATGGGACCATAGGCTGTACAGAGAAATATCTGCTCCTACAACCAAAAGGGTGGTATCTAACTGAATGGTTGTCAATGTGTGCATTCAACTGACAGAGTTAAACTCACGTTTGGATTCAGCGGTTTACAAACCCTTTCTGTGCAGGATCCCAAAACCGGTAATACCAGCTCAATGCCGGCATCCGTACTAAACAGCAGGAAACTTCGTCTAAAACTCAGGAGAAACGTTTCCTTGAAACTGCTCTGCTGTGCGTTCGTTCACCTAAGAGAGTTGAAACTATGTTGAGATTCAGCGAGTCAGAAACACGTTTATGCTAGCAGCTGCGTTGGGATATTCCCGAGTGAATGGGACCATAGGCTGTACAGAGAAATATCTGCTTCTAAAACCAAAACGGAGCTATCTAACTGAATGGTTGTCAATGTGTGCATTTAACTGACAGAGTTAAACTCACGTGTGGATTCAGCGGTTTGCAAACCCTTTCTGTGCAGAATCCCAAAACCGGTATTTCCAGCCCAATGCCGGCATACGTACTAAACAGCAGGAAACTTCGTCTAAAACTCAAGAGAAACGTTTCCTTGAAACTGCTCTGCTGTGCGTTCGTTCACCTAAGAGAGTTGAATCTATGTTGAGATTCAGCGAGTCAGAAACACGTTTATGCTAGGAGCTGCGTTGGGATATTCCCGAGTGAATGGGACCATAGGCTCTACAGAGAAATATCTGCTTCTAAAACCAAAACGGAGCTATCTAACTGAATGGTTGTCAATGTGTGCATTCAATTGACAGAGTTAAACTCACGTGTGGATTCAGCGGTTTGCAAACCCTTTCTGTGCAGAATCCCAAAACCGGTATTTCCAGCCCAATGCCGGCATACGTACTAAACAGCAGGAAACTTCGTCTAAAACTCAGGAGAAACGTTTCCTTGAAACTGCTCTGCTGTGCGTTCGTTCACCTAAGAGAGTTGAATCTATGTTGAGATTCAGCGAGTCAGAAACACGTTTCTTCTAGGAGCTGCGTTGGGATATTCCCGAGTGAATGGGACCATAGGCTGTACAGAGAAATATCTGCTTCTAAAACCAAAACGGAGCTATCTAACTGAATCGTTGTGAATGTGTGCATTCAACTGACAGAGTTAAACTCACGTGTGGATTCAGCGGTTTGCAAAACCTTTCTGTGCAGAATCCCAAAACCGGTATTTCCAGCCCAATGCCGGCATCCGTACTAAACAGCAGGAAACTTCGTCTGAAACTCAGGAGAAACGTTTCCTTGAAACTGCTCTGCTGTGCGTTCGATCACCTAAGAGAGTTGAATCTATGTTGAGATTCAGCGAGTCAGAAACACGTTTTTTCTAGGCGGTGCGTTGGGATATTCCCGAGTGAATGGGACCATAGGCTGTACAGAGAAATATCTGCTCCTAGAACCAAAAGGGTGGTATCTAACTGAATGGTTGTCAATGTGTGCATTCAACTGACAGAGTTAAACTCACGTGTGGATTCAGCGGTTTGCAAACCCTTTCTGTGCAGAATCCCAAAACCGGTATTTCCAGCCCAATGCCGGCATCCGTACTAAACAGCAGGAAACTTCGTCTAAAACTCAGGAGAAACGTTTCCTTGAAACTGCTCTGCTGTGCTTTCTTTCACCTAAGAGAGTTGAATCTATGTTGAGATTCAGCGAGTCAGAAACACGTTTCTTCTAGGAGCTGCGTTGGGATATTCCCGAGTGAATTGGACCATAGGCTGTACAGAGAAATATCTGCTTCTAAAACCAAAACAGAGCTATCTAACTGAATGGTTGTCAATGTGTGCATTTAACTGACAGAGTTAAACTCACGTGTGGATTCAGCGGTTTGCAAACCCTTTCTGTGCAGAATCCCAAAACCGGTATTTCCAGCCCAATGCCGGCATCCGTACTGAACAGCAGGAAACTTCGGCTAAAACTCAGGAGAAACGTTTCCTTGAAACTGCTCTGCTGTGCGTTCGATCACCTAAGAGAGTTGAATCTATGTTGAGATTCAGCGAGTCAGAAACACGTTTCTTCTAGGAGCTGTGTTGGGATATTCCCGAGTGAATGGGACCATAGGCTGTACAGAGAAATATCTGCTTCTAAAACCAAAAGTGTGCTATCAAACTGAATGGTTGTCAATGTGTGCATTCAACTGACAGAGTTAAAATCACGTGTGGATTCAGCGGTTTGCAAACCCTTTCTGTGCAGAATCCCAAAACCGGTATTTCCAGCCCAATGCCGGCATCCGTACTGAACAGCAGGAAACTTCGGCTAAAACTCAGGAGAAACGTTTCCTTGAAACTGCTCTGCTGTGCGTTCGTTCACCTAAGAGAGTTGAATCTATGTTGAGATTCAGCGAGTCAGAAACACGTTTCTTCTAGGAGCTGCGTTTGGATATTCCCGCCTTAATGGGACCATAGGATGTACAGAGAAATATCTGCTTCTAAAACGAAAACGGAGCTATCTAACTGAATGGTTGTCAATGTGCTCATTCAACTGAGAGAGTAAAACTCACGAGTGGATTCAGCGGTTTGCAAATCGTTTCTGTTCAGAATCCCAAAGCCGTTTTTTTCCAGCCAAATGCCGGCTTACGTACGAAACAGCAGTAAACTTAGTCTAAATCTCAGGAGAAACGTTGCCTTCAAGCTGCTCTGCTGTACGTTCGTTCACCTAAGAGAGTTGAATCTATGTTGAGATTCATCGAGTCACAAACACGTTTCTTCTAGGAGCTGCATTGGGGTATTCCCGACAGAATGAGAGCATACACTGTACAGAGAAATATATGCTTTTAAAACCAAAACGAAGCTATCTAACTGAATGCTTTTCAATGTGAGCATTCAATTGACAGAGTTAAACTCACACGTGGATTCAGCGGTTTCTAAACCCTTTCTGTGCAGAATCCCAATTCCGGCATTTCCAGCCCAATGCCGGCATACGTACGAAACAGTAGTAAACTTCGTCTAAAACTCAGGAGAAACCTTTCCTTGAAACTGCTGTGCTGTACGTTCGTTCACCTAAGAGAGTTGAATCTATGTTGAGATACAGCGAGTCACAAACACGTTTCTTCAAGGAGCTGCGTTGGGATATTCCCGAGTAAATGGGACCTAGGCTGTACAGAGTAATATCTACTGCTAAAACCAAAACGGAGCTATCTAACTGAATGGTTGTAAATGGGTGCATTCAACTGACAGAGTTAAACTCACGTGTGGATTCAGTGGTTTGGAAACCCTTTCTGTGCAGAATCCCAAAACCGGCATTTCCAGCCCAATGCCGGGATACGTACGAAAACAGCAGTAAACTTATTATAATACTCAGGAGAAACGTTTCCTAGAAACTGCTCTGCTGTGCGTTCGTTCACCGAAGAGAGTTGAATCTATGTTGAGATTCCACGAATCAGAAACACGTTTCTTCTAGGAGCTGCATTGGGATATTCCCGAATGAATTGGACCATAGGCTGTACAGTGAAATATCTACTTCTAAAACCAAACCGGAGCTATCTAACTGAATGGTTGTCAATGTGAGCATTCAACTGACAGAGTTAAACTCATGTGTTGATTCACTGGCTTGTAAACCCTTTCTGTGCAGAATCCCGAAACCGGCATTTCCAGCCCAATGACGGCATACGTAGGAAACAGCAGTAAACTTCGTCTAAAACTCAGGAGAAACGTTTCCTTGAAACTCCTCTGCTTTGCGTTCGTTCACCTAAAGGAGTTGAATCTATGTTGAGATTCAGCGAGTCAGAAACACGTTTCTTCTAGGAGCTGCGTTGGGATATTCCCGAGTGAATGGGACCATAGGCTGTACAGAGAAATATCTGCTTCTAAAACCAAAACGGAGCTATCTAACTGAAGGCTTGTCAAAGTTTGCATTCAACTGACGGAGTTAAACTCACGTGGGGATTCAGCGGTTTGCATACCGTTCTGTGCAGAATTCGAAAACTGGAAATTCCAGGCCAATGTTGGCATACGTGCCAGACAACAGTATGACTTCGTCTAAATCTCACGAGAAACGTTTTCTTGAAACTGCTCTGCTGTGCGTTCGTTCACCTAAGATAGTTGAATCTATGTTGCGGTTCAGCGAGTAAGAAACACGTTTCTTCTAGGAGCTGCGTTGGGATATTCCCGAGTGAAATGGACCATAGGCTGTTCAGAGAAATATCTACTTCTAAAACCAAAACCGAGCTATCCAACTGCATGCTTGTCAATGGGTGCATTCAACTGACAGAGTTAAACTCACGTGTGGATTCAGTGGTTTGCAAACCCTTTCGGTGCAGAATCCCAAAACCAGCATTTCCAGCCCAATGCCGACATACGTACAAAAACCGCAGTAAACTTCGTATAAAACTCAGGAGAAACGATTCCTAGAAACTTCTCTGCTGTGCGTACGTTCAACTAAGAGAGTTGAATCTATGCTGAGATTCAGAGAGTCAGAAACAATTTTCTTCTAGGAGTTGCGTTGGAATATTCCCGAGTGAATGGGACCATAGCCTGTACAGATAAATATCTGCTTCTAAAACCAAAACTGAGCTATCTAACTCAAAGGCTGTCAATGGGTGCATTGAACTGACAGATTTAAACTCGCGTGTGGATTCAGCAGTTTGCAAACCCTTTCTGTGCAGAATCCCAAAACCGGCATTTCCAGCCCAATGCAGGCATACGAACGAAAAAGCAGTATGAGTTGGTGTAAAACTCAGGAGAAACGTTTCCTTGAACCTGTTCTGCTGTGCGTTCGTTCACCTAAGAGAGTTGAATCTATGTTCAGATTCAGCGAGTCAGAAACAGGTTTCTTCTAGGAGCTGCGTTGGGATATTCCCGAGTGAATGGTACCATAGCCTGTACAGATAAATATCTGCTTCTAAAACCAAAACGGATCTATCTAATTGAATGGTTGTCCATGTTTGCATTCAACTGACAGAGTTAAACTCATTTGTGGATTCAGCGCTTTGCAAACCCTTTCTGTGCAGAATCCCAAAACCAGCATTTCCACCCAATGCCGGCATACGTGCGAAACAGCAGTATGACTTCGTCTAAAACTCAGGAGTAACGTTTCCGTGAAACTGCTCTGCTGTGCGATCGTTCACCTAAGAGAGTTGAATCTATGTTGAGATTCAGCGAGTTAGAAACACGTTTCTTCTAGGAGCTACGCTGGGATATTCCCGAGTGAATGGGACCATAGCCTGTACAGAGAAATATCTGCTTCTAAAACCAAAACGGAGTTATCTAGCTCAAAGGTTGTCAATGGATGCATTCAACTGACAGAGGTAAACTCACGTGTGGATTCAGTGCTTTGCAAACCCTTTCTGTGCAGAATCCCGAAACCAGCTTTTCCAGCCCAATGCCGGCATACCTACGAAACAGCTGTATGACATCGTCTAAAACGCAGGAGAAACGTTTCCTTGAAACTGCTCTTCTGTGCGTTCGTTCACCTAAGAGAGTTGAATCTATGTTGAGATTCAGCGAGTTAGAAACACGTTTCTTCCAGGAACTGCGTTGGGATATTCCCGAGTGAATGGGACCATAGCCTGTACAGAGAAATATCTGCTTCTAAAACCAAAACGGAGCTATCTAACTGAATGGTTGTCAATGTGTGCATTCAACTGACAGAGTTAAACTCACGTGTGGATTCAGCGGTTTGCAAACCCTTTCTGTGCAGAATCCCAAAACCGGCATTTGCAGCCCAATGCCGGCATACGTACGAAACAGCAGTAAACTTCGACTAAAACTCAGGAGAAACGTTTCCTTGAAACTGTTCGGCTGTGCGTTCGTTCACCTAAGAGAGTTGAATCTATGATGAGATTCAGCGAGTCAGAAACACGTTTCTTCCAGGAGATAGTTTGGGATATTCCCGAGTGAATGGGACCATAGGCTGTACAGTGAACTATCTGCTTCTACAACCAAAACAGAGCTATATAACTGAATGTATGTCCATGGGTGCATTCAACTGACAGAGCTAAACTCCCGTGTGGATTCAGCCGCTTGCAAACCCTTTCTGTGCAGAATCCCAAAACCGGCATTTCCAGCCCAATGCCGGCATAAGTATATAACAGCAGTTAACTTCGTCTAAAACTCAGGAGAAACGTTTCCTTGAAACTGCTCTGCTGTGCGTCCGTTCACCTAAGATAGTTGAATCTACGTTCAACTTCAGCGAGTCAGAAACACGTTTCTTCCAGGAGCTGCGTTGGGATATTCCCGCGTGAATGGGACCATAGGGTGTACAGAGAAATATCTACTTCTAAAACCAAAACGGAGCTATCTAACTGAGTAGATGTCAATGCTTGCATTCAACTGACACAGCTAAACTCCCGTGTGGTTTCAGCCTCTTGCAAACCCTTTCTGTGCAGAATCCCAAAACCGGCATTTCCAGCACAATGCCGGCATACCTAGGAAACAGCAGTATGTCTTCATCTAAAACACAATGGGAACGTTTCCTTGAAACTGCTCTGCTGTGTTTTCGTTTACCTAAGACACTGGAATCTATGTTGAGATTCAGCAGCCAGAAGGACGTTTCTTCTAGGAGCTGCGTTGGGATATTCCCGAATGAATGGGACGATAGGCTGTACAGAGAAATATCTGCCCTTTCTTCGATATGCCGGTATTGGGCTGAAAACGCCTGTTTTGAGACTCTGCACAGAAAGTGTTTGCAGACTGCTGAATCCACACACGGGTTTAACTCTGGAAGTTGAGTGCACACATTGAAAAACGTTCTGTTACATAGCTGCGTTTTGGATTTAGAAGCAGATATTTCCCTTGGCTTACTGCCATTTCTTCCATATCCCGATATTGGGCTGAAAGCGCCTGTTTTGAGTCTCTGCACAGAAAGGGTTTCCAGACTGGTGAATGCACATGCGGGTTTAACTCAGGAAGTTGAGTGCACACATTTACAACCGTTCTGTCAGATAGCTGCGTTTTGGATTTAGAAGCAGATATTTCCCTGTGCTTACTGCCCTTTCTTCCATATGCCGGTAATGGGCTGAAAACGCCTGTTTTGAGACTCTGCACAGAAAGTGTTTGCAGACTGCTGAATCCACACACGGGTTTAACTCTGGAAGTTAAGTGCACACATTGACAACCGTTCTGTTAGATAGCTGCGTTTTGGATTTAGAAGCAGATATTTCCCTGTGCTTACTGCCCTTTCTTCCATATGCCGGTATTGGGCTGAAAATACCTGTTTTGAGACTCTGCACAGAAAGTGTTTGCAGACTGCTGAATCCACACACGAGTTCAACTCTGGAAGGTGAATGCACGCATTGACAACCATTCAGTTAGATAGCTGCCTTTTGGTTTTAGAAGCAGTTATTTCTCTTTACAGCATATACTCTCATTCACTCTGGAATATCCAAACGCAGCTCCTAAAAGAAACGGGTTTCTAAGTATAATCAGATATTTCTCTTTACATCTTGTACCCCAGTACACTCTGATATATGCAAACGCAGCTCCTGGGAGAAACGTGTTTGTAACTCGCTGAGTCTGAGCATATTTTGAAGTCTGTTAGGTGAATGAACACACAACAGAGCAGTTTGAAAAAAACATTTCTTCCATGTTATAAATGCACTGTTTCTGCTATTGCTTTTAGGCTGGTGTTTTCCTGTAAATGTTGGTTTTAGAATTTCCATATAAATGGTTTGTAAACTGCTGCATAAGTGGAGCATTTTAATTCGTTAAGTTGAATGCCCTCATTCACTATCATTCTGTTAGCTAGCTCTGTTTTGGTTTTAGAAGCCTGTGTTTCTAGTTACAGCATATACTCCCATTCATTCTGGAATAGCCAAACCCAGCTCCCAGAATAGACGTGTTTCTAAGTCGCTGAATCTAAACATAGATACAACTCCCTTAGTTGTATCTAAAACGTTTGAAAGAAACGTTTTATTTGAGTTTTAGACGCAGTCTTATTGCTATTTCTTAGAGGCCGGTATTTTGCTGGGAATGTCTGTTTTAGAATCTGCACAAAAATCTTTTCTAAACTGCTGCACAGAAACAACAGTTTATCTCAATAAGCTGAATGCACACAGTGACAACCATTCTGTTAGATGGCTCCGTGTTTGTTTTAGAACCAGATATTTCACTTTAAACCTTATACTCCAGTACACTCTGGAATATACAAATGCAGCTCCTGGAAGAAACGTGTTTCTTACTCGCTGAATCTGAATATATACTCAAGACACTTAGGTGAATGAACACAGAGCAGAGCATTTTGAAGAAAACGTTTCTTCTATGTTATAGATGCAGTCTTACTGCTACTTCTTTTAGGCTGGTGTTTTGCTGCAAATGTTGATTTTAGAATTTGCATATAAAGGGTTTCTAAACTGCTGCCTAAGAAGAGCAGATTAACCCTTTAAGTTGAATGCACACATTCACAACCATTCTGTTAGATAGCTCCGTTTTGGTTTTAGAAACAGATATTTCTCTTTACAGCATTTACTCCCATACACTCTGGAATATCGAAATGCAGCTCCTAGAATAAACGTGTTTCAAACTCGCTGAATCCAAACATAGATTCAACGACCTTTGGTGAACGAACACACTGCAGAGCAGTTTGAAAGAAACGTTCCCTCTGAGTTTTAGACGCAGTCTTACTGCTATTTCTTATAGGCCGGTATTTTGCTGGAAATGTCTGTTTGAGAATCTACACAGAAATGTTTTCTAAACTGCTGCATACAAACAGCAGTTTAGCTCAGTAAGTTGAATGCACACATTGACAACCATTCCATTAGATCATCCATTTTTCTTTTGGAACGAGACATTTGTCTTTACATCTTATACTCCAGTATACTCTGGAATAGGCAAACACAGCTCCTGGAAGAAACGTGTTGCTAACTAGCTGAATCTGAACATATATTCAAGTCTCTTATATGAATGAACACACAGCAGAGCAGTTTGAAAACAGTTTCTTCCATGTTAAAGATGCAGTCTTACTGCTATTTCCTATAGGCTGGTGTTTTGCTGGAAAGGTCTGTATTTGCATATAAAGGGTTTCTAAAGTGCTGCATGAGAAGAGCAGTTTACCTCTTTAAGCCGAAGGCACACATTCACAACCACTCTGCTAGATAGATCCATTTTGGTTTTAGAAACAGATATTTCTCTTTACAGCATATACTCCCATTCAATCTGGAATATCCAAAGACAGCTCCTAGAATAAACGTGTTTCTATCTCGCTGAATCTAAACATAGATTCAACTCCCTTAGGCCAAAGAACACAAGGCCGAGCAGTTTGAAAGAAACGTTTCTTCTGAGTTTTAGACGCAGTCTTAATGCTCTTTCTTATATATGCCGGTACTGGGCCGGAAAGGCCTGTTTTGAGACTCTGCACAGAAAGTGTTTGCAGACTGCTGAATCCACACACGGGTTTAACTCTGGAAGTTGAGTGCACACATTGACAACCGTTCTGTTAGATAGCTGCGTTTTGGATTTAGAAGCAGATATTTCCCTGTGCTTACTGCTGTTTCTTCCATATGCCGGTAATGGGCTGAAAACGTCTGTTTGGGGACTCTGCAGAGAAAGTGTTTGCAGACTGCTGAATCCACACACGGGTTTAACTCTGGAAGTTGAGTGCACACATTGACAACCGTTCTGTTAGATAGCTGCGTTTTGGATTTAGAAGCAGATATTTCCCTGGGCTTACTGCTGTTTCTTCCATATGCCGGTAATGGGCTGAAAACGCCTGTTTTGGGACTCTGCAGAGAAAGTGTTTGCAGACTGCTGAATCCACACACGGGTTTAACTCTGGAAGTTGAGTGCACACATTGACAACCGTTCTGTTAGATAGCTGCGTTTTGGATTTAGAAGCAGATATTTCCCTGTGCTTACTGCTATTTCTTCCATATGCCGGTAATGGGCTGAAAACGCCTGTTTTGGGATTCTGCAGAGAAAGTGTTTGCAGACTGCTGAATCCACACACGGGTTTAACTCTGGAAGTTGAGTGCACACATTGACAACCGTTCTGTTAGATAGCTGCGTTTTGGATTTAGAAGCAGATATTTCCCTGTGCTTACTGCTGTTTCTTCCATATGCCGGTTAAAGGGCTGAAAACGCCTGTTTTGGGACTCTGCAGAGAAAGTGTTTGCAGACTGCTGAATCCACACACGGGTTTAACTCTGGAAGTTGAGTGCACACATTGACAACCGTTCTGTTAGATAGCTGCGTTTTGGATTTAGAAGCAGATATTTCCCTGTGCTTACTGCTGTTTCTTCCATATGCCGGTAATGGGCTGAAAATGCCTGTTTTGGGACTCTGCAGAGACAGTGTTTGCAGACTGCTGAATCCACACACGGGTTTAACTCTGGAAGTTGAGTGCACACATTGACAACCGTTCTGTTAGATAGCTGCGTTTTGGATTTAGAAGCAGATATTTCCCTGGGCTTACTGCTGTTTCTTCCATATGCCGGTAATGGGCTGAAAACGCCTGCTTTGGGACTCTGCAGAGAAAGTGTTTGCAGACTGCTGAATCCACACACGGGTTTAACTCTGGAAGTTGAGTGCACACATTGACAACCGTTCTGTTAGATAGCTGCGTTTTGGATTTAGAAGCAGATATTTCCCTGTGCCTACTGCTGTTTCTTCCATATGCCGGTAATGGGCTGAAAACGCCTGTTTTGGGACTCTGCAGAGAAAGTGTTTGCAGACTGCTGAATCCACACACGGGTTTAACTCTGGAAGTTGAGTGCACACATTGACAACCGTTCTGTTAGACAGCTGCGTTTTGGATTTAGAAGCAGATATTTCCCTGTGCTTACTGCTGTTTCTTCCATATGCCGGTATTGGGCTGAAAACGCCTGTTTTGGGACTCTGCACAGAAAGTGTTTGCAGACTGCTGAATCCACACTCGGGTTTATCTCTGGAAGTTGAGTGCACGCATTGACAACCATTCAGTTAGATAGCTGCCTTTTGGTTTTAGAAGCAGTTATTTCTCTTTACAGCATATACTCTCATTCACTCTGGAATATCCAAACGCAGCTCCTAAAAGAAACGAGTTTCTAAGTATAATCAGATATTTCTCTTTACATCTTGTACCCCAGTACACTCTGATATATCCATACGCAGCTCCTGGAAGAAACGTGTTTGTAACTCGCTGAATCTGTGCATATATTGAAGTCTCTTAGGTGAATGAACACACAGCAGAGGAGTTTGAAAAAAACATTTCTTCCATGTTATAGATGCACTGTTAACTGCTATTGCTTTTAGGCTGGTGTTTTCCTGGAAATGTTGGTTTTAGAATTTCCATATAAATGGTTTGTAAACTGCTGCTTAAGTGGAGCAGTTTAATTCGTTAAGTTGAATGCCCTCATTCACAATCATTCTGTTAGCTAGCTCCGTTTTGGTTTTAGAAGCCTGTGTTTCTAGTTACAGCATATACTCCCATTCATTCTGGAATAGCCAAACGCAGCTCCCAGAATAGACGTGTTTCTAAGTCGCTGAATCTAAACATAGATTCAATTCCCTTAGGTGAACGAACACACAGCACAGCAGTTTGAAAGAAACGTTTTATTTGCGTTTTAGACGCAGTCTTATTGCTATTTCTTAGAGGCCGGTATTTTGCTGGGAATGTCTGTTTTAGAATCTGCACAAAAATCTTTTCTAAACTGCTGCATAGAAACAACAGTTTATCTCAATAAGCTGAATGCACACAGTGACAACCATTCTGTTAGATGGCTCCGTGTTTGTTTTAGAACCAGATATTTCACTTTAAACCTTATACTCCAGTACACTCTGGAATATGCAAATGCAGCTCCTGGAAGAAACGTGTTTCTTACTCGCTGAATCTGAATATATACTCAAGACTCTTAGGTGAATGAACACAGAGCAGAGCATTTTGAAGAAAACGTTTCTTCTATGTTATAGATGCAGTCTTACTGCTACTTCTTTTAGGCTGGTGTTTTGCTGCAAATGTTGATTTTAGAATTTGCATATAAAGGGTTTCTAAACTGCTGCCTAAGAAGAGCAGATTAACCCTTTAAGTTGAATGCACACATTCACAACCATTCTGTTAGATAGCTCCGTTTTGGTTTTAGAAACAGATATTTCTCTTTACAGCATTTACTCCCATACACTCTGGAATATCGAAATGCAGCTCCTAGAATAAACGTGTTTCAAACTCGCTGAATCCAAACATAGATTCAACGACCTTTGGTGAACGAACACACTGCAGAGCAGTTTGAAAGAAACGTTCCCTCTGAGTTTTAGACGCAGTCTTACTGCTATTTCTTATAGGCCGGTATTTTGCTGGAAATGTCTGTTTGAGAATCTACACAGAAATGTTTTCTAAACTGCTGCATACAAACAGCAGTTTAGCTCAGTAAGTTGAATGCACACATTGACAACCATTCCATTAGATCATCCGTTTTTCTTTTGGAACGAGACATTTGTCTTTACATCTTATACTCCAGTATACTCTGGAATAGGCAAACACAGCTCCTGGAAGAAACGTGTTGCTAACTAGCTGAATCTGAACATATATTCAAGTCTCTTATATGAATGAACACACAGCAGAGCAGTTTGAAAACAGTTTCTTCCATGTTAAAGATGCAGTCTTACTGCTATTTCCTATAGGCTGGTGTTTTGCTGGAAAGGTCTGTATTTGCATATAAAGGGTTTCTAAAGTGCTGCATGAGAAGAGCAGTTTACCTCTTTAAGCCGAAGGCACACATTCACAACCACTCTGCTAGATAGATCCATTTTGGTTTTAGAAACAGATATTTCTCTTTACAGCATATACTCCCATTCAATCTGGAATATCCAAAGACAGCTCCTAGAATAAACGTGTTTCTATCTCGCTGAATCTAAACATAGATTCAACTCCCTTAGGCCAAAGAACACAAGGCCGAGCAGTTTGAAAGAAACGTTTCTTCTGAGTTTTAGACGCAGTCTTAATGCTCTTTCTTATATATGCCGGTACTGGGCCGGAAAGGCCTGTTTTGAGACTCTGCACAGAAAGTGTTTGCAGACTGCTGAATCCACACACGGGTTTAACTCTGGAAGTTGAGTGCACACATTGACAACCGTTCTGTTAGATAGCTGCGTTTTGGATTTAGAAGCAGATATTTCCCTGTGCTTACTGCTGTTTCTTCCATATGCCGGTAATGGGCTGAAAACGCCTGTTTGGGGACTCTGCAGAGAAAGTGTTTGCAGACTGCTGAATCCACACACGGGTTTAACTCTGGAAGTTGAGTGCACACATTGACAACCGTTCTGTTAGATAGCTGCGTTTTGGATTTAGAAGCAGATATTTCCCTGGGCTAACTGCTGTTTCTTCCATATGCCGGTAATGGGCTGAAAACGCCTGTTTTGGGACTCTGCAGAGAAAGTGTTTGCAGACTGCTGAATCCACACACGGGTTTAACTCTGGAAGTTGAGTGCACACATTGACAACCGTTCTGTTAGATAGCTGCGTTTTGGATTTAAAAGCAGATATTTCCCTGGGCTTACTGCTGTTTCTTCCATATGCCGGTAATGGGCTGAAAACGCCTGTTTGGGGACTCTGCAGAGAAAGTGTTTGCAGACTGCTGAATCCACACACGGGTTTAACTCTGGAAGTTGAGTGCACACATTGACAACCGTTCTGTTAGATATCTGCGTTTTGGATTTAGAAGCAGATATTTCCCTGTGCTTACTGCTGTTTCTTCCATATGCCGGTAATGGGCTGAAAACGCCTGTTTTGGGACTCTGCAGAGAAAGTGTTTGCAGACTGCTGAATCCACACACGGGTTTAACTCTGGAAGTTGAGTGCACACATTGACAACCGTTCTGTTAGATAGCTGCGTTTTGGATTTAGAAGCAGATATTTCCCTGTGCTTACTGCTGTTTCTTCCATATGCCGGTAATGGGCTGAAAACGCCTTTTTGGGGACTCTGGAGAGAAAGTGTTTGCAGACTGCTGAATCCACACACGGGTTTAACTCTGGAAGTTGAGTGCACACATTGACAACCGTTCTGTTAGATAGCTGCGTTTTGGATTTAGAAGCAGATATTTCCCTGTGCTTACTGCTGTTTCTTCCATATGCCGGTAATGGGCTGAAAACGCCTGTTTGGGGACTCTGCAGAGAAAGTGTTTGCAGACTGCTGAATCCACACTCGGGTTTATCTCTGGAAGTTGAGTGCACACATTGACAACCGTTCTGTTAGATAGCTGCGTTTTGGATTTAGAAGCAGATATTTCCCTGTGCTTACTGCTGTTTCTTCCATATGCCGGTAATGGGCTGAAAACGCCTGTTTTGGGACTCTGCAGAGAAAGTGTTTGCAGACTGCTGAATCCACACACGGGTTTAACTCTGGAAGTTGAGTGCACACATTGACAACCGTTCTGTTAGATAGCTGCGTTTTGGATTTAGAAGCAGATATTTCCCTGTGCTTACTGCTGTTTCTTCCATATGCCGGTATTGGACTGAAAACGCCTGTTTTGGGATTCTGCACAGAAAGTGTTTGCAGACTGCTGAATCCACACTCGGGTTTATCTCTGGAAGTTGAGTGCACGCATTGACAACCATTCAGTTAGATAGCTGCCTTTTGGTTTTAGAAGCAGTTATTTCTCTTTACAGCATATACTCTCATTCACTCTGGAATATCCAAACGCAGCTCCTAAAAGAAACGAGTTTCTAAGTATAATCAGATATTTCTCTTTACATCTTGTACCCCAGTACACTCTGATATATCCATACGCAGCTCCTGGAAGAAACGTGTTTGTAACTCGCTGAATCTGTGCATATATTGAAGTCTCTTAGGTGAATGAACACACAGCAGAGGAGTTTGAAAAAAACATTTCTTCCATGTTATAGATGCACTGTTAACTGCTATTGCTTTTAGGCTGGTGTTTTCCTGGAAATGTTGGTTTTAGAATTTCCATATAAATGGTTTGTAAACTGCTGCTTAAGTGGAGCAGTTTAATTCGTTAAGTTGAATGCCCTCATTCACAATCATTCTGTTAGCTAGCTCCGTTTTGGTTTTAGAAGCCTGTGTTTCTAGTTACAGCATATACTCCCATTCATTCTGGAATAGCCAAACGCAGCTCCCAGAATAGACGTGTTTCTAAGTCGCTGAATCTAAACATAGATTCAATTCCCTTAGGTGAACGAACACACAGCACAGCAGTTTGAAAGAAACGTTTTATTTGCGTTTTAGACGCAGTCTTATTGCTATTTCTTAGAGGCCGGTATTTTGCTGGGAATGTCTGTTTTAGAATCTGCACAAAAATCTTTTCTAAACTGCTGCATAGAAACAACAGTTTATCTCAATAAGCTGAATGCACACAGTGACAACCATTCTGTTAGATGGCTCCGTGTTTGTTTTAGAACCAGATATTTCACTTTAAACCTTATACTCCAGTACACTCTGGAATATGCAAATGCAGCTCCTGGAAGAAACGTGTTTCTTACTCGCTGAATCTGAATATATACTCAAGACTCTTAGGTGAATGAACACAGAGCAGAGCATTTTGAAGAAAACGTTTCTTCTATGTTATAGATGCAGTCTTACTGCTACTTCTTTTAGGCTGGTGTTTTGCTGCAAATGTTGATTTTAGAATTTGCATATAAAGGGTTTCTAAACTGCTGCCTAAGAAGAGCAGATTAACCCTTTAAGTTGAATGCACACATTCACAACCATTCTGTTAGATAGCTCCGTTTTGGTTTTAGAAACAGATATTTCTCTTTACAGCATTTACTCCCATACACTCTGGAATATCGAAATGCAGCTCCTAGAATAAACGTGTTTCAAACTCGCTGAATCCAAACATAGATTCAACGACCTTTGGTGAACGAACACACTGCAGAGCAGTTTGAAAGAAACGTTCCCTCTGAGTTTTAGACGCAGTCTTACTGCTATTTCTTATAGGCCGGTATTTTGCTGGAAATGTCTGTTTGAGAATCTACACAGAAATGTTTTCTAAACTGCTGCATACAAACAGCAGTTTAGCTCAGTAAGTTGAATGCACACATTGACAACCATTCCATTAGATCATCCGTTTTTCTTTTGGAACGAGACATTTGTCTTTACATCTTATACTCCAGTATACTCTGGAATAGGCAAACACAGCTCCTGGAAGAAACGTGTTGCTAACTAGCTGAATCTGAACATATATTCAAGTCTCTTATATGAATGAACACACAGCAGAGCAGTTTGAAAACAGTTTCTTCCATGTTAAAGATGCAGTCTTACTGCTATTTCCTATAGGCTGGTGTTTTGCTGGAAAGGTCTGTATTTGCATATAAAGGGTTTCTAAAGTGCTGCATGAGAAGAGCAGTTTACCTCTTTAAGCCGAAGGCACACATTCACAACCACTCTGCTAGATAGATCCATTTTGGTTTTAGAAACAGATATTTCTCTTTACAGCATATACTCCCATTCAATCTGGAATATCCAAAGACAGCTCCTAGAATAAACGTGTTTCTATCTCGCTGAATCTAAACATAGATTCAACTCCCTTAGGCCAAAGAACACAAGGCCGAGCAGTTTGAAAGAAACGTTTCTTCTGAGTTTTAGACGCAGTCTTAATGCTCTTTCTTATATATGCCGGTACTGGGCCGGAAAGGCCTGTTTTGAGACTCTGCACAGAAAGTGTTTGCAGACTGCTGAATCCACACACGGGTTTAACTCTGGAAGTTGAGTGCACACATTGACAACCGTTCTGTTAGATAGCTGCGTTTTGGATTTAGAAGCAGATATTTCCCTGTGCTTACTGCTGTTTCTTCCATATGCCGGTAATGGGCTGAAAACGCCTGTTTGGGGACTCTGCAGAGAAAGTGTTTGCAGACTGCTGAATCCACACACGGGTTTAACTCTGGAAGTTGAGTGCACACATTGACAACCGTTCTGTTAGATAGCTGCGTTTTGGATTTAGAAGCAGATATTTCCCTGGGCTAACTGCTGTTTCTTCCATATGCCGGTAATGGGCTGAAAACGCCTGTTTTGGGACTCTGCAGAGAAAGTGTTTGCAGACTGCTGAATCCACACACGGGTTTAACTCTGGAAGTTGAGTGCACACATTGACAACCGTTCTGTTAGATAGCTGCGTTTTGGATTTAAAAGCAGATATTTCCCTGGGCTTACTGCTGTTTCTTCCATATGCCGGTAATGGGCTGAAAACGCCTGTTTGGGGACTCTGCAGAGAAAGTGTTTGCAGACTGCTGAATCCACACACGGGTTTAACTCTGGAAGTTGAGTGCACACATTGACAACCGTTCTGTTAGATATCTGCGTTTTGGATTTAGAAGCAGATATTTCCCTGTGCTTACTGCTGTTTCTTCCATATGCCGGTAATGGGCTGAAAACGCCTGTTTTGGGACTCTGCAGAGAAAGTGTTTGCAGACTGCTGAATCCACACACGGGTTTAACTCTGGAAGTTGAGTGCACACATTGACAACCGTTCTGTTAGATAGCTGCGTTTTGGATTTAGAAGCAGATATTTCCCTGTGCTTACTGCTGTTTCTTCCATATGCCGGTAATGGGCTGAAAACGCCTTTTTGGGGACTCTGGAGAGAAAGTGTTTGCAGACTGCTGAATCCACACACGGGTTTAACTCTGGAAGTTGAGTGCACACATTGACAACCGTTCTGTTAGATAGCTGCGTTTTGGATTTAGAAGCAGATATTTCCCTGTGCTTACTGCTGTTTCTTCCATATGCCGGTAATGGGCTGAAAACGCCTGTTTGGGGACTCTGCAGAGAAAGTGTTTGCAGACTGCTGAATCCACACTCGGGTTTATCTCTGGAAGTTGAGTGCACACATTGACAACCGTTCTGTTAGATAGCTGCGTTTTGGATTTAGAAGCAGATATTTCCCTGTGCTTACTGCTGTTTCTTCCATATGCCGGTAATGGGCTGAAAACGCCTGTTTTGGGACTCTGCAGAGAAAGTGTTTGCAGACTGCTGAATCCACACACGGGTTTAACTCTGGAAGTTGAGTGCACACATTGACAACCGTTCTGTTAGATAGCTGCGTTTTGGATTTAGAAGCAGATATTTCCCTGTGCTTACTGCTGTTTCTTCCATATGCCGGTATTGGACTGAAAACGCCTGTTTTGGGATTCTGCACAGAAAGTGTTTGCAGACTGCTGAATCCACACTCGGGTTTATCTCTGGAAGTTGAGTGCACGCATTGACAACCATTCAGTTAGATAGCTGCCTTTTGGTTTTAGAAGCAGTTATTTCTCTTTACAGCATATACTCTCATTCACTCTGGAATATCCAAACGCAGCTCCTAAAAGAAACGGGTTTCTAAGTATAATCAGATATTTCTCTTTACATCTTGTACCCCAATACACTCTGATATATCCATACGCAGCTCCTGGAAGAAACGTGTTTGTAACTCGCTGAATCTGTGCATATATTGAAGTCTCTTAGGTGAATGAACACACAGCAGAGGAGTTTGAAAAAAACATTTCTTCCATGTTATAGATGCACTGTTAACTGCTATTGCTTTTAGGCTGGTGTTTTCCTGGAAATGTTGGTTTTAGAATTTCCATATAAATGGTTTGTAAACTGCTGCTTAAGTGGAGCAGTTTAATTCGTTAAGTTGAATGCCCTCATTCACAATCATTCTGTTAGCTAGCTCCGTTTTGGTTTTAGAAGCCTGTGTTTCTAGTTACAGCATATACTCCCATTCATTCTGGAATAGCCAAACGCAGCTCCCAGAATAGACGTGTTTCTAAGTCGCTGAATCTAAACATAGATTCAACTCCCTTAGGTGAACGAACACACAGCACAGCAGTTTGAAAGAAACGTTTTATTTGCGTTTTAGACGCAGTCTTATTGCTATTTCTTAGAGGCCGGTATTTTGCTGGGAATGTCTGTTTTAGAATCTGCACAAAAATCTTTTCTAAACTGCTGCATAGAAACAACAGTTTATCTCAATAAGCTGAATGCACACAGTGACAACCATTCTGTTAGATGGCTCCGTGTTTGTTTTAGAACCAGATATTTCACTTTAAACCTTATACTCCAGTACACTCTGGAATATGCAAATGCAGCTCCTGGAAGAAACGTGTTTCTTACTCGCTGAATCTGAATATATACTCAAGACTCTTAGGTGAATGAACACAGAGCAGAGCATTTTGAAGAAAACGTTTCTTCTATGTTATAGATGCAGTCTTACTGCTACTTCTTTTAGGCTGGTGTTTTGCTGCAAATGTTGATTTTAGAATTTGCATATAAAGGGTTTCTAAACTGCTGCCTAAGAAGAGCAGATTAACCCTTTAAGTTGAATGCACACATTCACAACCATTCTGTTAGATAGCTCCGTTTTGGTTTTAGAAACAGATATTTCTCTTTACAGCATTTACTCCCATACACTCTGGAATATCGAAATGCAGCTCCTAGAATAAACGTGTTTCAAACTCGCTGAATCCAAACATAGATTCAACGACCTTTGGTGAACGAACACACTGCAGAGCAGTTTGAAAGAAACGTTCCCTCTGAGTTTTAGACGCAGTCTTACTGCTATTTCTTATAGGCCGGTATTTTGCTGGAAATGTCTGTTTGAGAATCTACACAGAAATGTTTTCTAAACTGCTGCATACAAACAGCAGTTTAGCTCAGTAAGTTGAATGCACACATTGACAACCATTCCATTAGATCATCCGTTTTTCTTTTGGAACGAGACATTTGTCTTTACATCTTATACTCCAGTATACTCTGGAATAGGCAAACACAGCTCCTGGAAGAAACGTGTTGCTAACTAGCTGAATCTGAACATATATTCAAGTCTCTTATATGAATGAACACACAGCAGAGCAGTTTGAAAACAGTTTCTTCCATGTTAAAGATGCAGTCTTACTGCTATTTCCTATAGGCTGGTGTTTTGCTGGAAAGGTCTGTATTTGCATATAAAGGGTTTCTAAAGTGCTGCATGAGAAGAGCAGTTTACCTCTTTAAGCCGAAGGCACACATTCACAACCACTCTGCTAGATAGATCCATTTTGGTTTTAGAAACAGATATTTCTCTTTACAGCATATACTCCCATTCAATCTGGAATATCCAAAGACAGCTCCTAGAATAAACGTGTTTCTATCTCGCTGAATCTAAACATAGATTCAACTCCCTTAGGCCAAAGAACACAAGGCCGAGCAGTTTGAAAGAAACGTTTCTTCTGAGTTTTAGACGCAGTCTTAATGCTCTTTCTTATATATGCCGGTACTGGGCCGGAAAGGCCTGTTTTGAGACTCTGCACAGAAAGTGTTTGCAGACTGCTGAATCCACACACGGGTTTAACTCTGGAAGTTGAGTGCACACATTGACAACCGTTCTGTTAGATAGCTGCGTTTTGGATTTAGAAGCAGATATTTCCCTGTGCTTACTGCTGTTTCTTCCATATGCCGGTAATGGGCTGAAAACGACTGTTTGGGGACTCTGCAGAGAAAGTGTTTGCAGACTGCTGAATCCACACACGGGTTTAACTCTGGAAGTTGAGTGCACACATTGACAACCGTTCTGTTAGATATCTGCGTTTTGGATTTAGAAGCAGATATTTCCCTGTGCTTACTGCTGTTTCTTCCATATGCCGGTAATGGGCTGAAAACGCCTGTTTTGGGACTCTGCAGAGAAAGTGTTTGCAGACTGCTGAATCCACACACGGGTTTAACTCTGGAAGTTGAGTGCACACATTGACAACCGTTCTGTTAGATAGCTGCGTTTTGGATTTAGAAGTAGATATTTCCCTGTGCTTACTGCTGTTTCTTCCATATGCCGATAATGGGCTGAAAACGCCTGTTTGGGGACTCTGGAGAGAAAGTGTTTGCAGACTGCTGAATCCACACACGGGTTTAACTCTGGAAGTTGAGTGCACACATTGACAACCGTTCTGTTAGATAGCTGCGTTTTGGATTTAGAAGCAGATATTTCCCTGTGCTTACTGCTGTTTCTTCCATATGCCGGTAATGGGCTGAAAACGCCTGTTTGGGGACTCTGCAGAGAAAGTGTTTGCAGACTGCTGAATCCACACTCGGGTTTATCTCTGGAAGTTGAGTGCACACATTGACAACCGTTCTGTTAGATAGCTGCGTTTTGGATTTAGAAGCAGATATTTCCCTGTGCTTACTGCTGTTTCTTCCATATGCCGGTAATGGGCTGAAAACGCCTGTTTTGGGACTCTGCAGAGAAAGTGTTTGCAGACTGCTGAATCCACACACGGGTTTAACTCTGGAAGTTGAGTGCACACATTGACAACCGTTCTGTTAGATAGCTGCGTTTTGGATTTAGAAGCAGATATTTCCCTGTGCTTACTGCTGTTTCTTCCATATGCCGGTATTGGGCTGAAAACGCCTGTTTTGGGACTCTGCACAGAAAGTGTTTGCAGACTGCTGAATCCACACTCGGGTTTATCTCTGGAAGTTGAGTGCACGCATTGACAACCATTCAGTTAGATAGCTGCCTTTTGGTTTTAGAAGCAGTTATTTCTCTTTACAGCATATACTCTCATTCACTCTGGAATATCCAAACGCAGCTCCTAAAAGAAACGGGTTTCTAAGTATAATCAGATATTTCTCTTTACATCTTGTACCCCAGTACACTCTGATATATCCATACGCAGCTCCTGGAAGAAACGTGTTTGTAACTCGCTGAATCTGTGCATATATTGAAGTCTCTTAGGTGAATGAACACACAGCAGAGGAGTTTGAAAAAAACATTTCTTCCATGTTATAGATGCACTGTTAACTGCTATTGCTTTTAGGCTGGTGTTTTCCTGGAAATGTTGGTTTTAGAATTTCCATATAAATGGTTTGTAAACTGCTGCTTAAGTGGAGCAGTTTAATTCGTTAAGTTGAATGCCCTCATTCACAATCATTCTGTTAGCTAGCTCCGTTTTGGTTTTAGAAGCCTGTGTTTCTAGTTACAGCATATACTCCCATTCATTCTGGAATAGCCAAACGCAGCTCCCAGAATAGACGTGTTTCTAAATCGCTGAATCTAAACATAGATTCAACTCCCTTAGGTGAACGAACACACAGCACAGCAGTTTGAAAGAAACGTTTTATTTGCGTTTTAGACGCAGTCTTATTGCTATTTCTTAGAGGCCGGTATTTTGCTGGGAATGTCTGTTTTAGAATCTGCACAAAAATCTTTTCTAAACTGCTGCATAGAAACAACAGTTTATCTCAATAAGCTGAATGCACACAGTGACAACCATTCTGTTAGATGGCTCCGTGTTTGTTTTAGAACCAGATATTTCACTTTAAACCTTATACTCCAGTACACTCTGGAATATGCAAATGCAGCTCCTGGAAGAAACGTGTTTCTTACTCGCTGAATCTGAATATATACTCAAGACTCTTAGGTGAATGAACACAGAGCAGAGCATTTTGAAGAAAACGTTTCTTCTATGTTATAGATGCAGTCTTACTGCTACTTCTTTTAGGCTGGTGTTTTGCTGCAAATGTTGATTTTAGAATTTGCATATAAAGGGTTTCTAAACTGCTGCCTAAGAAGAGCAGATTAACCCTTTAAGTTGAATGCACACATTCACAACCATTCTGTTAGATAGCTCCGTTTTGGTTTTAGAAACAGATATTTCTCTTTACAGCATTTACTCCCATACACTCTGGAATATCGAAATGCAGCTCCTAGAATAAACGTGTTTCAAACTCGCTGAATCCAAACATAGATTCAACGACCTTTGGTGAACGAACACACTGCAGAGCAGTTTGAAAGAAACGTTCCCTCTGAGTTTTAGACGCAGTCTTACTGCTATTTCTTATAGGCCGGTATTTTGCTGGAAATGTCTGTTTGAGAATCTACACAGAAATGTTTTCTAAACTGCTGCATACAAACAGCAGTTTAGCTCAGTAAGTTGAATGCACACATTGACAACCATTCCATTAGATCATCCGTTTTTCTTTTGGAACGAGACATTTGTCTTTACATCTTATACTCCAGTATACTCTGGAATAGGCAAACACAGCTCCTGGAAGAAACGTGTTGCTAACTAGCTGAATCTGAACATATATTCAAGTCTCTTATATGAATGAACACACAGCAGAGCAGTTTGAAAACAGTTTCTTCCATGTTAAAGATGCAGTCTTACTGCTATTTCCTATAGGCTGGTGTTTTGCTGGAAAGGTCTGTATTTGCATATAAAGGGTTTCTAAAGTGCTGCATGAGAAGAGCAGTTTACCTCTTTAAGCCGAAGGCACACATTCACAACCACTCTGCTAGATAGATCCATTTTGGTTTTAGAAACAGATATTTCTCTTTACAGCATATACTCCCATTCAATCTGGAATATCCAAAGACAGCTCCTAGAATAAACGTGTTTCTATCTCGCTGAATCTAAACATAGATTCAACTCCCTTAGGCCAAAGAACACAAGGCCGAGCAGTTTGAAAGAAACGTTTCTTCTGAGTTTTAGACGCAGTCTTAATGCTCTTTCTTATATATGCCGGTACTGGGCCGGAAAGGCCTGTTTTGAGACTCTGCACAGAAAGTGTTTGCAGACTGCTGAATCCACACACGGGTTTAACTCTGGAAGTTGAGTGCACACATTGACAACCGTTCTGTTAGATAGCTGCGTTTTGGATTTAGAAGCAGATATTTCCCTGGGCTTACTGCTGTTTCTTCCATATGCCGGTAATGGGCTGAAAACGCCTGCTTTGGGACTCTGCAGAGAAAGTGTTTGCAGACTGCTGAATCCACACACGGGTTTAACTCTGGAAGTTGAGTGCACACATTGACAACCGTTCTGTTAGATAGCTGCGTTTTGGATTTAGAAGCAGATATTTCCCTGTGCTTACTGCTGTTTCTTCCATATGCCGGTAATGGGCTGAAAACGCCTGTTTGGGGACTCTGGAGAGAAAGTGTTTGCAGACTGCTGAATCCACACACGGGTTTAACTCTGGAAGTTGAGTGCACACATTGACAACCGTTCTGTTAGATAGCTGCGTTTTGGATTTAGAAGCAGATATTTCCCTGTGCTTACTGCTGTTTCTTCCATATGCCGGTAATGGGCTGAAAACGCCTGTTTTGGGACTCTGCAGAGAAAGTGTTTGCAGACTGCTGAATCCACACACGGGTTTAACTCTGGAAGTTGAGTGCACACATTGACAACCGTTCTGTTAGACAGCTGCGTTTTGGATTTAGAAGCAGATATTTCCCTGGGCTTACTGCTGTTTCTTCCATATGCCGGTAATGGGCTGAAAACGCCTGTTTTGGGACTCTGCAGAGAAAGTGTTTGCAGACTGCTGAATCCACACACGGGTTTAACTCTGGAAGTTGAGTGCACACATTGACAACCGTTCTGTTAGATAGCTGCGTTTTGGATTTAGAAGCAGATATTTCCCTGTGCTTACTGCTGTTTCTTCCATATGCCGGTAATGGGCTGAAAACGCCTGTTTGGGGGACTCTGCAGAGAAAGTGTTTGCAGACTGCTGAATCCACACACGGGTTTAACTCTGGAAGTTGAGTGCACACATTGACAACCGTTCTGTTAGATAGCTGCGTTTTGGATTTAGAAGCAGATATTTCCCTGTGCTTACTGCTGTTTCTTCCATATGCCGGTAATGGGCTGAAAACGCCTGTTTGGGGACTCTGGAGAGAAAGTGTTTGCAGACTGCTGAATCCACACACGGGTTTAACTCTGGAAGTTGAGTGCACACATTGACAACCGTTCTGTTAGATAGCTGCGTTTTGGATTTAGAAGCAGATATTTCCCTGTGCTTACTGCTGTTTCTTCCATATGCCGGTAATGGGCTGAAAACGCCTGTTTGGGGACTCTGCAGAGAAAGTGTTTGCAGACTGCTGAATCCACACTCGGGTTTATCTCTGGAAGTTGAGTGCACACATTGACAACCGTTCTGTTAGATAGCTGCGTTTTGGATTTAGAAGCAGATATTTCCCTGTGCTTACTGCTGTTTCTTCCATATGCCGGTAATGGGCTGAAAACGCCTGTTTTGGGACTCTGCAGAGAAAGTGTTTGCAGACTGCTGAATCCACACACGGGTTTAACTCTGGAAGTTGAGTGCACACATTGACAACCGTTCTGTTAGACAGCTGCGTTTTGGATTTAGAAGCAGATATTTCCCTGGGCTTACTGCTGTTTCTTCCATATGCCGGTAATGGGCTGAAAACGCCTGTTTTGGGGACTCTGCAGAGAAAGTGTTTGCAGACTGCTGAATCCACACACGGGTTTAACTCTGGAAGTTGAGTGCACACATTGACAACCGTTCTGTTAGATAGCTGCGTTTTGGATTTAGAAGCAGATATTTCCCTGTGCTTACTGCTGTTTCTTCCATATGCCGGTAATGGGCTGAAAACGCCTGTTTTGGGACTCTGCAGAGAAAGTGTTTGCAGACTGCTGAATCCACAGACGGGTTTAACTCTGGAAGTTGAGTGCACACATTGACAACCGTTCTGTTAGATAGCTGCGTTTTGGATTTAGAAGCAGATATTTCCCTGTGCTTACTGCTGTTTCTTCCATATGCCGGTAATGGGCTGAAAACGCCTGTTTTGGGACTCTGCAGAGAAAGTGTTTGCAGACTGCTGAATCCACACACGGGTTTAACTCTGGAAGTTGAGTGCACACATTGACAACCGTTCTGTTAGACAGCTGCGTTTTGGATTTAGAAGCAGATATTTCCCTGTGCTTACTGCTGTTTCTTCCATATGCCGGTAATGGGCTGAAAACGCCTGTTTTGGGACTCTGCAGAGAAAGTGTTTGCAGACTGTTGAATCCACACACGGGTTTAACTCTGGAAGTTGAGTGCACACATTGACAACCGTTCTGTTAGATAGCTGCGTTTTGGATTTAGAAGCAGATATTTCCCTGTGCTTACTGCTGTTTCTTCCATATGCCGGTAATGGGCTGAAAACGCCTGTTTTGGGACTCTGCAGAGAAAGTGTTTGCAGACTGCTGAATCCACACACGGGTTTAACTCTGGAAGTTGAGTGCACACATTGACAACCGTTCTGTTAGATAGCTGCGTTTTGGATTTAGAAGCAGATATTTCCCTGTGCTTACTGCTGTTTCTTCCATATGCCGGTAATGGGCTGAAAACGCCTGTTTTGGGACTCTGCAGAGAAAGTGTTTGCAGACTGCTGAATCCACACACGGGTTTAACTCTGGAAGTTGAGTGCACACATTGACAACCGTTCTGTTAGATAGCTGCGTTTTGGATTTAGAAGCAGATATTTCCCTGGGCTTACTGCTGTTTCTTCCATGTGCCGGTAATGGGCTGAAAACGCCTGTTTTGGGACTCTGCAGAGAAAGTGTTTGCAGACTGCTGAATCCACACACGGGTTTAACTCTGGAAGTTGAGTGCACACATTGACAACCGTTCTGTTAGATAGCTGCGTTTTGGATTTAGAAGCAGATATTTCCCTGGGCTTACTGCTGTTTCTTCCATATGCCGGTAATGGGCTGAAAACGCCTGTTTTGGGACTCTGCAGAGAAAGTGTTTGCAGACTGCTGAATCCACACACGGGTTTAACTCTGGAAGTTGAGTGCACACATTGACAACCGTTCTGTTAGATAGCTGCGTTTTGGATTTAGAAGCAGATATTTCCCTGGGCTAACTGCTGTTTCTTCCATATGCCGGTAATGGGCTGAAAACGCCTGTTTTGGGACTCTGCAGAGAAAGTGTTTGCAGACTGCTGAATCCACACACGGGTTTAACTCTGGAAGTTGAGTGCACACATTGACAACCGTTCTGTTAGATAGCTGCGTTTTGGATTTAAAAGCAGATATTTCCCTGGGCTTACTGCTGTTTCTTCCATATGCCGGTAATGGGCTGAAAACGCCTGTTTGGGGACTCTGCAGAGAAAGTGTTTGCAGACTGCTGAATCCACACACGGGTTTAACTCTGGAAGTTGAGTGCACACATTGACAACCGTTCTGTTAGATATCTCCGTTTTGGATTTAGAAGCAGATATTTCCCTGTGCTTACTGCTGTTTCTTCCATATGCCGGTAATGGGCTGAAAACGCCTGTTTTGGGACTCTGCAGAGAAAGTGTTTGCAGACTGCTGAATCCACACACGGGTTTAACTCTGGAAGTTGAGTGCACACATTGACAACCGTTCTGTTAGATAGCTGCGTTTTGGATTTAGAAGCAGATATTTCCCTGGCTTACTGCTGTTTCTTCCATATGCCGGTAATGGGCTGAAAACGCCTGCTTTGGGACTCTGCAGAGAAAGTGTTTGCAGACTGCTGAATCCACACACGGGTTTAACTCTGGAAGTTGAGTGCACACATTGACAACCGTTCTGTTAGATAGCTGCGTTTTGGATTTAGAAGCAGATATTTCCCTGTGCTTACTGCTGTTTCTTCCATATGCCGGTAATGGGCTGAAAACGCCTGTTTGGGGACTCTGGAGAGAAAGTGTTTGCAGGACTGCTGAATCCACACACGGGTTTAACTCTGGAAGTTGAGTGCACACATTGACAACCGTTCTGTTAGATAGCTGCGTTTTGGATTTAGAAGCAGATATTTCCCTGTGCTTACTGCTGTTTCTTCCATATGCCGGTATTGGACTGAAAACGCCTGTTTTGGGACTCTGCACAGAAAGTGTTTGCAGACTGCTGAATCCACACTCGGGTTTATCTCTGGAAGTTGAGTGCACGCATTGACAACCATTCAGTTAGATAGCTGCCTTTTGGTTTTAGAAGCAGTTATTTCTCTTTACAGCATATACTCTCATTCACTCTGGAATATCCAAACGCAGCTCCTAAAAGAAACGGGTTTCTAAGTATAATCAGATATTTCTCTTTACATCTTGTACCCCAATACACTCTGATATATCCATACGCAGCTCCTGGAAGAAACGTGTTTGTAACTCGCTGAATCTGTGCATATATTGAAGTCTCTTAGGTGAATGAACACACAGCAGAGGAGTTTGAAAAAAACATTTCTTCCATGTTATAGATGCACTGTTAACTGCTATTGCTTTTAGGCTGGTGTTTTCCTGGAAATGTTGGTTTTAGAATTTCCATATAAATGGTTTGTAAATGCTGCTGCTTAAGTGGAGCAGTTTAATTCGTTAAGTTGAATGCCCTCATTCACAATCATTCTGTTAGCTAGCTCCGTTTTGGTTTTAGAAGCCTGTGTTTCTAGTTACAGCATATACTCCCATTCATTCTGGAATAGCCAAACGCAGCTCCCAGAATAGACGTGTTTCTAAGTCGCTGAATCTAAACATAGATTCAACTCCCTTAGGTGAACGAACACACAGCACAGCAGTTTGAAAGAAACGTTTTATTTGCGTTTTAGACGCAGTCTTATTGCTATTTCTTAGAGGCCGGTATTTTGCTGGGAATGTCTGTTTTAGAATCTGCACAAAAATCTTTTCTAAACTGCTGCATAGAAACAACAGTTTATCTCAATAAGCTGAATGCACACAGTGACAACCATTCTGTTAGATGGCTCCGTGTTTGTTTTAGAACCAGATATTTCACTTTAAACCTTATACTCCAGTACACTCTGGAATATGCAAATGCAGCTCCTGGAAGAAACGTGTTTCTTACTCGCTGAATCTGAATATATACTCAAGACTCTTAGGTGAATGAACACAGAGCAGAGCATTTTGAAGAAAACGTTTCTTCTATGTTATAGATGCAGTCTTACTGCTACTTCTTTTAGGCTGGTGTTTTGCTGCAAATGTTGATTTTAGAATTTGCATATAAAGGGTTTCTAAACTGCTGCCTAAGAAGAGCAGATTAACCCTTTAAGTTGAATGCACACATTCACAACCATTCTGTTAGATAGCTCCGTTTTGGTTTTAGAAACAGATATTTCTCTTTACAGCATTTACTCCCATACACTCTGGAATATCGAAATGCAGCTCCTAGAATAAACGTGTTTCAAACTCGCTGAATCCAAACATAGATTCAACGACCTTTGGTGAACGAACACACTGCAGAGCAGTTTGAAAGAAACGTTCCCTCTGAGTTTTAGACGCAGTCTTACTGCTATTTCTTATAGGCCGGTATTTTGCTGGAAATGTCTGTTTGAGAATCTACACAGAAATGTTTTCTAAACTGCTGCATACAAACAGCAGTTTAGCTCAGTAAGTTGAATGCACACATTGACAACCATTCCATTAGATCATCCGTTTTTCTTTTGGAACGAGACATTTGTCTTTACATCTTATACTCCAGTATACTCTGGAATAGGCAAACACAGCTCCTGGAAG